>NC_138989.1:41770296-42370296 GCF_964341445.2 Mesoplodon mirus | reverse complement strand
CCTTTGTGTTATTGTTATAATTTCCACTTCTACATATGTTACAAACCCCATAGTATGTAGAATTAGTTTTGTTTAAAATATCAATTATCCCTTAAAGATACTTAAATGATAAGAAAAGAGTCACATATTTACTAATGTACTTACTGTTTCTTGTACTTTTCATTCCTATGATAAATCCATATTTCCATCTGGTATCATTTTCTTTTGCCAGAAGGATTTCCTTTTAACAGTTTTTGTAATGCAGGTTTTCTGGTGATAAACTGTTACTGTATTTTTTTTTTTCTGACTGTTCTTAAGACTTTTCCCCTTAACAAATTATTTGAGTGTTTTCTTATGCTTGGGGTTTGTATAGTTTCTTGAATTTGTGACTTTATGGTTTTCATCAAATTTGGAAAAATTCTGACCAAATATTTTTCCTTTCTCTACACCTGTACCCCTCTCTCTCTTCCCCAGACTCCAGTTACATGTGTATTTGACTGCTTAGAGTTGTGCCATACTTCAGTGATCCTCTGTTTGTTTATTTAATTTTTTAAGTCTTTTTTTCCTCTCTGTTTCATTTTGGGTAGTTTCTGTAGCTGTGTTTTTTTTTTTTTTTTTTTTTGCTGTACGCGGGCCTCTCACTGCTGTGGCCTCTCCCGTTGCGGAGCACAGGCTCCGGACACACAGGCTCCGCGGCCATGGCTCGCGGGCCCAGCCGCTCCGCGGCATGTGGGATCTTCCGGGATCGGGGCACGAACCCGTGTCCCCTGCATCGGCAGGCGGACTCTCAACCACTGCGCCACCAGGGAAGCCCTGTAGCTGTGTTTTGAAGTTCAATAATCTTTTCTTGTTCATTGTCTTACCAGCTTTTAATCCACTCCCAGATGTGTCTCATTGCAGACATTGTATTTCTCATCTCCAGGTGTTTGATATGGGTCTTTTTCATATCTTCCATGTCTCTGCCTAAAGTTTTGAACATGAGGAATACAAGTATGTTAACTGCTTTAATATCCTTTTCTGGTAATTCTAACATCTGGGCCAGTTTTGATCTACTGTTTTTTTTCCCTCCTTGCTTTGGGTCATATTTTCCTCATCCTTTCCATGTGCAATGATCTTTGATTAAATGCCAGAAATTGCAAATATTACTTTTATGTTGAGTGATGGATATATTTGTATTCCTACAAACATTCTTGAGTTTTGTTTTGGGATGCAGTTTAGTAATTTGAAAACAGCTTGATCTTTTGGGGATTGCTTTGAAGATTTGTTAGGCAGGACCAGACAGTGAGTGTTTAGTCCTGGGCTAAATATCCCCACTAGTAAGATAAGACCCTTTTGGGTACTCAACCCAATGCCCTGGAATTACGAGGTTTTCCACTCTGGCTGGCGGGAATAAACACTATTTCCGTTCCTGTGTGAGTGCAGGAATTGTTTCCTCTAATCCGTTGGGGTGTTTCTTTCCTTGGACTTGGGTATTTTCGTTGCATGCATTTGCATATCAGTGCTATGGTGAATCCTCAAGAGGTTTCCTCTGCAGATCTCCACAGTGCATTTCTTTTCTCTGTGCATTTCTTTCCTCTTTGGTACTATGGCCTGTGAACTCTAGCTCCTTTTTTTCTCTTCAGACTCTAAGCTTTACCTTCTTACCTCAGACCCAGCCTTACTTCCTCTCCATATGCTGTAGTGTGGAAACCCTCAGTGCAGTAAGGTGCAGTAATCAGTGCTCGCCTCATTTGTTTTCCATTTCTCACAGATTGCTGTTCTTTGTTACCTTCTGTCCTGTGTCCTGAATACAAGTATTTCATATATTTTTTGTAGTTTTGGGGTTTTCTTTGGCCGTGTTGGGTCTTCATTGCTGCGCGTGGGCTTTCTTCTAGTTGCGGTGAGTGGGGGCTCCTCTTCGTTGCGGTGCGCGGGCTTCTCATCGTGGTGGCTTCTCTTGTTGCAGAGCATGAGCTCTAGGCGCATGGGCGTCTATAGTTGTAGCACGCAGGCTCAGTAGTTGTGGCGCACGGGCACAAGGTGGCTTGTGGGATCTTCCCGGACCAGGGCTCGAACCTGTGTCCCCTTCATTGGCAGGCGGATTCTTAACCACTGTGCCACCAGGGAAGCCCTGGGTTTTTTTTTTATTTTGGAGTATAAATCTGTCTTGACCAGAAACCTACTTAATTTTTAAAAAATAGACTTTTTTTTTTTTCAGCAGTTTTATGTTCACAGCAAAATTGAGAAGAAAGTACAGAGAGTTTCCATTTACTCCCTACCCCTACACATACATAGCCTACTCCATTATCAACATCCCACACCCTAGTGGTGCATCTGTTATAATCAATAAACCTACCACCCCAGGTCCATAACTTACATTAGATTCACTCTTGGTGTTGTACAGTCTGTGCATTTTGACAAATATATAATGACCTGTATCCACCATTATAATACCATACAGAAGAGTTTCATTTCTTTAAAAATCCTCTGTGCTCCCTTTATTCATCCCTCTATCCTTCCTACTGATCTACATAGTTTGCGTTTTCCAGAATGTCATGCACTTGGAATCATGTAGTATGTAGCCTTTTCAGATTGGCTTTTCACTTAATAATATGCATTTAAAGTCTTCTCATGACTTGATAAAGTGTTTCTTTTTAGCACTGGATAGTAGCCCATTGTCTGGGTATACCATTCATTTATTGAAAGACATCTTGGTTGCTTTCAAGTTTTGGCAATTGTGAGTGAAACTGCTATAAACTTCCATGAGCAGGTTTTTGTGTGAACATAAAATTTCAACTCATTTGGATAAATGCCTAGGAATGAGCATGATTTTTGGATTATATGGTAATAGTATATTTAGTTTTGTAAGAAACTGCCATACTATCTTGTGTAGTGGCTATACCATATTGTATTCTCACCAGCAATGAATGAGAGTTCCTGTTAACTCCACATCTTCATCAGCATTTGCTGTTATCAGTGTTCAGAATTTTGGCCATTCCAGTAAGTTTCTGGGGTATCTCATTGTTGTTTTACTTTGCATTTCCCCAGTGACATGTGATGTAGACACCTTTTCAGTATGCTCACTTGCCATCTTTATATCTTCTTTGGTGAGGCGTCTGTTCAGGTCTTTGGCCCATTTTTTGATAGGGTTGTTCATTTTCTTACTGTTGAGTTGTAAGAGTTTTTTGCATAGTTTAGATAACAGTCCTTATCAGTAGTGTCTTTTGCAAATACTGCCTTGTCTTCTTGGCTTGTCTTCTCATTTTTTTGATATTGTCTTAGAGTAGATTTTAATTTTAATGAAGTCCAGTTTATCAGTTATTTCTTTCATGGATCACGCCTTTGGTGTTGTATCTATAAAGTCACTCCAAAACTAAAGGTCATCTACATTTTTTTTCATGTTATCTTCTAGGAGTTAGATAGTTTTCTATTTAACATTTAGGTAAAGGTCCTATTTGAGTTAATGTTCTGAATGAAGAAAATCTTAATTGTTAAGATTTGTGTCTAAAGTTCATTTTTTTGTACACGGATGTCCAGTTGTTCTAGCACCATTTGTTGACAAGACTATCTCTGCACTATTGTATTACCTTTGCTCCTTTGCCAAAGATCAGTTGACTGTATGTGGGTCTATTTCTGGGCTCTCTGTTCGGTTCCATTGATCTATTTTTCTGTTCCTTCACCAATATCACATTGTCTTGATTGCCGTAGCTTTATATTAAGTCTTGCAGTTGAATAGTCATTCCTCTGACTTTGTTCTTCTCCTCCAATATTGTATGGGTATTCTGGGTCTTCTGCCTCTCCATATAATTTTAGAATTATTTTTTCAATATCCAGAAATAACTTGCTTGCTGGGATTTTGATTGGGATTGTGTTGAATCTTTAGATCAAGTTGGGAAGAACTGACGTCACAACAATATTGATTTTCCTATCCATGAACATGGAACAACTCTGCATTTATTTAGTTCTTTGATTTCTTTCATTAATTTTTTAGTTTTTCTCATACAGTTCTCTCTATATATTTTGTTAGATTTATACCTAAGTATTCAATTTTGGGGAGTGCTTATGTAGATGGTATTGTTTTAAATTTCAAATTGGACTTATTCATTGCTAGTGTATAGGGGAATTTTCTGTGTTAACCTCGTATCCTGCAACCTTGCTCATTAGTTTCAGGAGTTTCTTTGGTTGATTCCTTGGGATTTTCTACCTAAACAATCATGTCATCTGTGAACAAAGACAGTTTTATTTCTTCTTTTCCAATCTGTTTACCTTTGTTTCTTTTTCTTACTGCATAAACTAGGAATTTCAGTACAGTGTAGAAAAAGAGTGGTGAGAGGGGACATCCCTGCTTTGTTCCTGATCTTAGAAGGAAAATTTCATGAAATATGGTGTTAGATGCTTTTATTTTTCAGCATAGCATTTATCTCCATGTGACAGATTATGTAGTTATTGTTTATTATCATACCCTCTTCCCCTAGGATGTCAGTTCTTTAAAGACATCACCACATCTGTTTTTTATCACTGTTGAGTCTCCATCAGCTAGTAGAACACATTGAGTAGTCAAATACTGGTGAGTGAATATGTAGGGCCTTCACTTACTAAATTTGAATGGTGATTGTAAGAATAGAGAAAGAAACCCCTAAAAAGTACTGGGACAGAATACTTTTAAGAAAGAAAGAAATTTATTGCTCAGTCTAGGGACTCTTCACTCCATACACTCCCTAGAAAATCTCATTTACGCACATGGTTTTAATTTACCACGCTGTTGACTGTCCAATCTCTATTTCTAGTCTGACTTTCTCTTCTGAAAGTCAGGTGCCTAGTAGTCATCTGCACTTGGAAATATCATGTCAATTTCGCATAACCAAAACGAATTCATAGTTTTTGTACCCACACATTCCTCCTTTCTGTGCTGTCTCTTAGAGGGAGGGGCACTATCGCCAAGCTAGAATGCCACGTGCCACATTTGATGCTTAAGTCTTCCTCCCTCTCCCCATCTAATAAATGACAAAATCTTGTTAGCCTGACTTCCTTCAACATTCTTGAATCCATTCACTTCTCTCTGACCACTGCCTTATCTTTGTTTATACCATTAGCATCTCCTAAGTTCATGATGGGATGAAGGATCCTCCCATGCTGTCTTCTTGCCTCCTTTCCCATTTATTCTTTACTAGTCAGAGGAATTTTGTAATTTACAAACAAAGAAGCTGAAGAAGCAAAGAGAGAGAGAAGCCGAGGCTTAGAGAGTTGGAGTGATCCACCCAAGATGACGGGTAAGCAGGGCTGAGCTTAGTGGCTAAGACCCAGGGACTGGGCCCTTCATGACGCCCCTGCCTCCAGCCACACCAGCACTTTGCAGAGCGCTGTCGTGCTTTTCTTCTTGAGCAACTGTTTGAAGAGAAATCATGATTATCCTCACTTTTTGGATGAGACAGTCAAGAAAGGGAAGGTAGGGGACTTCCCTGGTGGCGCAGTGAAGACTCCACACTCCCAATGCAGGGGGCCCAGGTTCGATCCCTGGCCAGGGAACTAGATGCCACATGCATGCCACAACTAAGACCCGGTGCAACCAAATAAATAAATAAGAAAGGGAAGGTAGATAGCTTGCCTCAAGGACAAGAAACTGGTAAGTGGGAGAATTAAAACTAGGCATTGATTTCTGCTTCTCAAACCCATACTTTTAACCCTAGAATTTGCTGATGGTCGCAGATATACAGTATTTTTTTAGGCTTGCCTGTGATTTGATTTTGTCCTAGCAAAGTGATCTGGTATGGGTCAAGTTACTTAAACTCTCAGTGCTTCAATTTCTTCATCCATAAAATGGATATCATATTTACTGCACAGGTAACAGATGGACACAAAGCACTTGTTACAGTGTTTGACACATGGTATGAGTTATTGAGATATATTAAGAGTTACTGAGATATATTGTTTTATTGAGATATATTAAGTTACTGAGATATATTAAGAGTCAGCTATTGTTGATATTAGCCAGACTTCTCGTATCCATTACTTCAAGCTCTGTGTTAACAAATAATCAATAGCTTCTAGTCCTGATTATTGTATATTCTTTTTTACTCTCCAATTTCCTAAGCATTTTTTACCTATTTTTTCTCCATTCTTTTGCTTTAGCTGTTTCTTCTATTTGAAGTGCCCCTTTTTCTTTTCTCTGCCATTCAAATTTTACTATTTTCTTAAGCCTCTCACAGTCTCTGAAATATTTTTCAAATTATTTTAGCTGCGATAGCCTTTTCCTTTCTGAACTCTTGTAGACCTTGTTCTGCAGTTATACTTTATTTGTAAGTCTTACCTTCCCTGTTTTTCAAATTTATGGTGATGAGCATATAGTATTTGCTCAGTAAATGTTTGTAATTGCTTGAATATCATATTTGGTGTACATTATTGAAGAAGTCTTATTATGTGTCAGGCACTCTTCAATACTTGGAGCATAAGAATGGATAAGACCTAGTCCCTATCATCAAGTAATTCATGCTATAGTTAGATACATTATAGCTTTTATCTATATAGCACACCAGTTCTTAACCTCTCTTCTGCTTTCACATCATTCATAATATGTGCAACTCGCTTTCATCATTAATATCTCATCACACATACTCACTGCGGGAGCATTTCCTTCCAGCATTGAGGCTTGCTTATTTATACTTCTTTATAATTTTTGAAAGCTCTTTCTCATGTCCTCTCTTATTTAAGTGTCCTAACAAATAAATGAGGTAGAACTAGTGTAACCTTAAACAGAAAGAAAATTGAGAGCCAGGGATGGGTATGTTACAGTCCCACCTTATAGGTGAAGAAACTGAATCTCAAAGAGCTTTCCTTGGGCTCAAGTGAAAAGGCAACAGTAGAGTTGGGACTTAAACTCAGTATTTAGATAATGTAACAATTGAACAGTAAGTTCCTGTATGCTAAGCATTTCTTACTTTAAACTTGGTATTATAGGAATTTTTCAACAAAGACAGCAAAAAGAGGAGCATCATGAATCCCTGTGTACCCACCAACCAAATTCAACAATTATCGGCATTTTACCAATGTTGTTTTATATACCCGCACCCTGTTTTGAGTATTTTAAAGCAAATCTTACCTACAGATATTTCAGGATGAGCACTGACTTTAAATTTTTCTGAATATAATTATGTAAAATACATCAATATTTTTTAAATACCTTAATTCTATTTATAGTGCATTATTCCATTAGATACAGTGGTATTCAACAGATTTTGAAGTATATCTTCTGTGGAAGTGTAAACTTTTAGGGTACTATTTCTTACTGTGCAGAAGGCTTTCAACTATAGAATACTTTCTTGATATAAAAGTTAATTTGACTTAGAGGGGGATATTTAGTCAAAGGAAACAGTTTACTGATTATGTGCCCAAGTGCTTTTATGAGCATCTATTTTAAACACATTTAAGACATTTTTGTTATTAAAAGAAATTTTTTTCTAGTACATTCCTCTTTTCTTCTACCTTTCTTCTCTTCTGAAGGAAAAGATGTTCCTTCTCTTCTCCAAAAGCTAGCCTTAACGGCTGTATACTGAACACTGTTTACCTCCCTTGTAGAATTTTGTTACTTCATTCATTACCTCTTTTATACCTGTGCTTCATTTTCTTTCCCTTCCTGTCAGCCTACAGGCCCTTCAAGTCTACCTTACTAAAAGCAACAAAATCAAAAATAATCTTTCTTTGATCTTATGTACCAGCTGCCTGTCTGAATACCTCTGTGAATACCTCACTGGCCTCAGGAAGAGGCCCAAATTCCATAGTGTGGCTAGAAGGTTCTTTTCCCTTTATCTCCCAGATATCTTTCCATCCTTGCTACTTATCCCAAATACCCTTGGTGTTAATTCATAAGTCACTATAATAATCTAAACAGTCACAAACTTGTACTAGAATATAATTGACACACTAATATATGCTATGCCAGCATTTAGAACCAGAACTTCTCACTCATTCTTGATTCAGTTCAATAGAATTCACCAAACATCTAAGTTCTCACTCTGATAGGTGCTGTTCTAGGCTCATAGACTTTGAAATCCATTTGCAGTTGACTGTAATATCAGAAGAAATTACAGAGATACTCTGTACCTAAATATTATATGTAACGGTTTTTGTTTGTTGTGATTGTAGTTGCTTTTGTAGTATGACAGTGTTAAGATTGATTTGTAATTTTCTGTGCCGAACTGTTATGGTCAAACTATGATCTAATTATATTTTTTAATTTATCTTTTAGGGACAGTATGGAAATTACCAGCAGTGAAAAGTACTTACATTCCAATAGCCAGAATCTGTTAGCAGCCATATTGTCGCCTCAGCACTGTGGACACCTCCCTGTGAAGAGACCCTTCCATTCCATCTAGTTTTTGGAAAAACCTTGTGGATAAGTGGCTGTTTCATCAGTAAACAGCCTTTGTGGCTTAGTTATAAAAGGCTTTAGTAGCGCAAAAATACTCTTGATTTCACATGTCTACTCTAGATGGCAACATTGGACAGAAAATAGAATGACATAACCAATTTGCAATGATTTCGGAACAGTATTTCAAATGGACTGTTACAGACTGAAAGGTGTGAACAGCTTTGTATGTTTATGAAGGTTAAGGGAATTTAATACTTTTCCACAGATTCTTTTGTAAGGGGAAGAGGGAAATGTACACTTTTTACAGCAGCAATATTTTGTATATTATGTTTATTTCATGTGGTGAATATGCAAGGAGGTACACTACGCACTGGACAGAATCAGAAGTCCTCTGTTAATGGGGATTGGAGCATGGTGGATGCTTGATTGTGTTGGTCTCAAAGTGGTGTTCTGTGAAGCTGAAGGTGAGGGAGAAGACAAAGCACACCATATGTCCACTGTTATGTTCTTTAGAGAAAATTCAGATCCCTTTTATGTGTTAGATAATCAAGGGCACTGTGATACAGTTTTACGTAAAAAGACATTTTTTAAAAGCTTTCCAGTTTTGTGGGTTAAAACCTTTTTATAAAAGATCATTTATAATACAGTTTTAAAATGTGAGGCAATAAGAATTACTTCATGTTGGATCTGAAGAATCTTGCTAACAGTTTCATGTAAATGAAGTGGTAATCCTCTCCTAAAAGAGCAATAACTGAAAATGAAAGTGTTAATTTTACCTTGTTTGAGTAATCAGGGAACTTAGTAATATCAAAACATTTTATAAATGATGTCAAAGAAGAGTCAATGTTGATTCAGTAACTTTATTTTTTAACATTAGAAGGATAATTGGTTTATATAATAAGAATAGTTCAGGAGACTTTACAAACCTTTATTGACTGGAAATAATGCCATTTATAAAGGAAGGAACACTTCTAAGTTTTTCCCTTTTTTATGTTGGTTAATATAACGTAGAGATGTTTAGGAAAACGCTTATTGATGATGTTTATTCTGATCTGTATTAAAAGCATAGAGGTTGCATTTCAGATCACTTTATTAGCATGGTATACTTAATCATATTTGAGACTGTCCTGTGCCTGACTATCTTAGGTGATTTCAGGGATATTGCATTGGGCAGGAAGTCATGCATTGAGAAGTTTATAACCACAGTTACTTAAGCATAATCTGAAAAGATCTAGCCCAAAGGTAAGTTGCTATTTTCATCACAGTTGCCTGTGCCCAGGGAATAAGGTATATTCTTTATAATTGAGTTGTTTTTTCCCTACTTCTAACTGGAAACAAAACAGAAGGGGTGCGATAAATCTGAATAAGCAAAATGTACTGTTCTCAACATACTGTAATCAAAAGGAGAGATTTTAATGTGTCTCTGTGTGTGTATGAAAGAGAGTGTGTGTGTTTTAAGGTCAGAATAGGGTTTTTTTCAACATGGTCAGTAGAAAATGGACATCAAGTTTGAACACATAAAGCATGGACAGCCTTATTGTGATGGAAACGCTTTTAGGTTCTGTGCCAATTTTCCACCACTGTGTACTTTGTTGCTATTTAAAACTGTATCAACTCTAACGGAAGAATAAATTATTTGTGATTTTAATTTTCTCATTTGTTGTTTTAAATTAGATCTCTTTGACTCTTGTTTTGTCTGGAGACTATGCTGTGGGTTTTTTATATAAGTTAGCCTAGTATAAGCAGACTATATTTGTATTGTAGGACTTTATCAAAATTCTCCTGTCATGCCCAAGTTAATTAGAATTAACTGTTCAGTAATCAGCATGTGTGTGGGCTGTTTGTTACAGAATTCTTTCTCTGAAAATGAAGTCCATGAGGCCATAATCAAGATGACTGAATTAGATAAATGAGTTGAAGAGACAAAATTGTACTGAACCCAACCTGGTGTAGATATGCTATCTCATTTGAAATAAGCTCAACTGACATTAAGAAATAATTTGTCTTGCAAGCCCATCTTCTGTTGTCTTATTCTCTTTTAATGGAAACTAAAATTGCAATTTTAATAAGCAGAATTTCCTCCAGGACTTTCTTCCTGGAGACTAGTGCATTTGCAAGGTTTAATTGTTCTATAACAGTCCTGTTTCGTAAAAGTTTTTAATTGGTGGTGACAAAAATTACCTTACTCCTTTGACACCTTGTAAGAAGCATAACTTTACCAATAGCTTTCTACCAAGTGTGACATTGCCATATAGACTATATATATTCCAAAGCTGGAAGTTTCGTTTTAGCAAAATGTATTATTACGAAGAAATATCATACCATCCCATGAAATTTCAGAAGCAAAATATTACTAAGAATAGAGCGGGGTGATTATTGATAAACATTTAAAAATATTTAACTGTGCTAGTTTAGTTGTTTGAGAAGATGTTAGTATTATTCTGTAGAGTTGTGGTGGCAAATTGCGGTTTTGTTTTTAATTTTTTAATGGAATTTTCAGACATATATCAAAGTGGAGAGAATGGTATAAAGATCCACATGTACCAGAAACCTAATTTATGCACACTTAGCAACTCATGGCCAATCTTGTGTTGCCTGTACATTCACCCACAAATTGAAGCAAACCCTATGTCCTTTAATTGCTTCAGTAAGTATCTCTAAAGGATAAGTACTTTTTAAAGTGACACCTTGGTACCAGGGTGCTTCCTGCTCCTGAAATTTTGTATTTTCAGTGTTAACAATGAATAAGAAACCATCTCAGAATTTGTACGACTAAATCACTGCCTTTCCTTTCATTTTAAAAAGTCATTTATGTTAAATAATTAAGACATTAGCAAAAGTATATAGCAAGTGAACATTTTCCATAATTTCATCTCTTAAAGGTAACACTTATTAAAAAGGTTTGATACATTTCTTCCAGCTTGATTTTACACACATAAGCCAACATATTATTCTATTGTCTTTTTAAACAAAAATGGAATTATACTAGCCACACTTTTGTAACTTTTTTTTTAAGGTTAAAAATATCTTGGATGCTCCTTATTCCTGTATTGTTCCAGATTTTTTTTTTTTTTTTTTTTTTTTTCACAGCTGCAGAAACAAAGTTGTCATAAACTATCTGGCTAGGTTTTTGGTTTTGTTTTTGTATGATTGTTGGGGTATTTCTATACAGTAAATTTCTGTTAGGTGTAAGGCTATGTACATTTTTGTCTTCCTAAAAGACATATCCTTGCTAACACCAGATTATTAGCCTAGCTAATTTTTGCAATTCTAGTATGCTTTAAAAAAATGCTACCTCAGAATTTGTAAGTTTGAGCATCTTTTCAAATACTTAAAGACACTTTATTATTTTTTGCTGTGAAATGCCTTTTAATGTTCTTTGTTTTTCTTTTGGGATGTAAGAGAGATAGGAAATGTAAGGACATATGTGCAAATATATGAAATTATATATGCAACATTTGCAAATGTTAATTCTCTGCCTCTATATGTTGCACATCTCTTCAGTCTATTTTTTAACTTTAGTTATACTGCCTTTTGCTGTATTAAAGTTTTAAGACTTTACATATTCAATTTCATAGCTTTACAATCATCCATAAAAATATTCCCCATACTTTTTGAATTTTTCTAAAATTTATTTTACATGGTAGGATTTAGAGCATTAACTTTTTTCCTACATGGATAACCAGTTGTTTCAACATCATTTATTGAATAAACCGACTGATCTGTCACCTTGTCACCTAATTTAAAACATTAATTATAGTTAAGGCATGTTTGATTTATGTCATTTCAAAGACTAGTTTTATTTAAGTATACGTCACTTAATTTTCATAGTTACGAGTTTTTCCCCCCTCACAAGGGGTTTTTTATTGGCTAAGAGTTAACTGCAAGGGTATAAACAATGAGTGGCTTCTTAAGAGAATTACTGAATGTGTAAGAGAATTACTGAAATGTGTATTTATAGAGAACTAGAACCTCTTGAAGATTTTTGCTTGCTGATGTTTTCAAGCTCTGTAATTTTTTGTACCCTACTAATTAATTTTCTCCATGGCCACCCCAAAGCATCTCAATTTGACTACTATTACAAAAAAATTTTTTTCATCAATGTAAACTTTTTTATTGTTTAAAACTTCATGTCTTGGAAGTAGACAATGCAATATAGTTTTCATTAATTCAGTAGACCTATAAATAGGGTGATCATTTAATTTATTGCTCAATCTGGGAAACTTCTGAGAATGAAAGGGGGATATTATACATACACATACATATACATTCATATATATATGTGTGTGTATTATATACTTGTATATATGTAGATAAATGTGTATATATCTTTTTTATTTTATCTTTTTCCTGATAGAGATATTTAGTTTCAGAACTTAGATATGTGATCAGCGCATTTATGTTTAGACTATAATCTTTAACTGATAACCTACTGAGAGGTTTTTCATGAGACGGTACGTTATAAATAATTAATGTTAAAATAGCTGAATGAAAAACCTTGAGAAATATCAAGGTTTTGATATTTGAGAGATATCAAATATATTTGGTCTCTGTTAGGGAATACTGATTATTCCCCAATATTCTCCTTTCCTTTTAAAAATAATCCCCAAGTTTTGGGTGGGCACATGGCTGCCTGCCCAATGACTACATTTTACAGCCTCCTTTGCAGCTAGGTGTGGTCATATGACTTTAAGTTCAGCCAGTGGGATGTGAGCTGGAGTGATATGTGTAGCTTCTAGATTACATTTTTAAAAGTGTGCTCCATATTTTTTTTCATTTCCCAAGGGCTGGCATATGACATATTAGTGGGGAGGTTTGGCCTTCTAGATTAGAAAAATACTCTATAGAGAATGGCAGTGCAGCTAGATAGAATGAAAAGTCTCCTGAATGTTCTGTCTCATGAATCTCCCTACTGCCTATCTGCTTGGATGTTGACATGAGAGAAGTAACACTTCTGTCACATTAGGCTCTTTGTTACAGCCGCAAACCCCGTACTCTAACGTAGGGTCACATAGTGGAGGGCCAGTTCATACTACCCTATGACATAGTCTGTCTGGGGTCACAGTTTTTAGGAATGACAGATTAGTGTATTGTGTGTGGAGTGTACTTCATGGTCATTCAGTTCATATTCTTGACTAATGAAATAGGACAGAATGCATTATATTTCCTTTAAGATCATCCTCTGCTTTCCATCATGTGAATTAATTGAATGCTGTATTTAGTAACAATAGATTTAGTTAATTTTAAAATACTGGGGAAAATATACATACTATTATTTTTTGGCATCTTTATAGTTATAAATTTTATAAATAGCATGTTTTCTAAGTACTTATTTTGAGAATTACGTTAGGTAGGACTTTATAAAATCTCTTCGGTTTTTAACTTTATTTTGGCTTCTGCTTTAACTTGTTCTTTGGATTTTTTTCTCTAATGTTTTCTTGATATTTCCTTAGTTTTCTGATTTTCACTCTAAAGTGTGTACATTGATTCTAATTTCCCTGCCAACTTTTCTTTTGGGAGAAAAAAAAAAGATGTATAATACTAAAAGCATTCTGATTTTACGCCTATAGTAGCTCTTATTTTCAGCTTTAGGTCAAATATAAAGAATTTCCTATCTGCAGGAGGTGTAACTATATTAGCCATGGAAGGATATTTTGGAATAGTGACCATTTTTCATATACTTTTTCATACACATCAAATTTTTTCACTTTTAAGACTCCTGATATCATGGATCAAAATACTGTTCATGGCTATCAAGGATTTTATCTTCTATTGATATGAGTATACTAGGGAATTATTTCTGTTAATGCTTAGTAAATTAAAAACAAGGAAGTGTGGCTGTGGCTTTCTTTTCGGTCCTAATATTATTCTCTCCATACAAATCCTATTTCCTGTTCATTAATTTCAGTATTCCATTCTTTTCCAAGATTTTGCTTCACAGCAAGCTTTCATACTTCAAGCTCAACATGTTAGTGCTCAGTCCTCATTCCCACATAAACACAACTATTTTGAGAACATGAACTGATATTAATTACCCCCTTGGCACCAAAAAAAGTCAGGATTTCCTGATGTGGCACGCTAATGTAAAATGCATTACTGCAAACGCTGGCTCCAAGGGGTAATACTCTCTAAATAAACACAGCAATGTTTTTCTTTATTCACGACTCTCAGGCTATTCTGAAAGTCATTCATCCTCCATGACCCCCCAAAAGCATTTTGAGTTTTAGTAACTTAATAACTGGATTTTTATAAGAAGAAATTGAATTCCAAGCTGCATATCAGTGGCACTTAACTCTTTGGTTCTTTGAAATAAAATATACCTAAACGTTCCCATGATTAAATGGCTTTGAACCATAATTTACAGTAGTCTTTGGAAGGTAACAGTTTGTTTAGTCATTAGTATCACTAAATATGTCACTTGACTTAAAAGTTTCATCGGAAATAGAAAATGAACAAGAAGATCAGTCACTCAAGGCCAGAAAGAATGTGTATGGGTTTTTTGTGGTTTGTTTTGGGGTGTGTGAGTGTATGTGGGTTTGTGTTTGAACATTCCGTGCAGACTTCTGATCAAGAAGGCATAGTTCATGCTTTGATGTACTGTCTCCTAACACATACTAGTACTACTACTATTAGATAAAACAGTGAGCCAAGAGACAGCCAGGCTCAAACAAACTAAGCATCTCGTGGAACCAAAAACAGAATAAAAATGTAAATTGGTGAGTGAGGCTGAAACCATGGACCACCTGGGTTCCGAGTCTAGAAGCAGATAGCGGTACTTAAGAAATTGGTTCCGGGCTTCCCTGGTGGCGCAGTGGTTGAGAGTCCGCCTGACGATGCAGGGGACATGGGTTCGTGCCCCCGTCTGGGAAGATCCCACATGCCGCAGAACGGCTGGGCCCGTGAGCCATGGCCGTTGAGCCTGCGCGTCCGGAGCCTGTGTTCCGCAACGGGAGAGGCCACAACAGTGAGAGGCCCACGTACGGAAAAAAAAGGGTTCCTGTGAAGTAGTAGAAACTAGAAATATTACACAGGATTGGATACTGGAGCCAAGTTTAACTGGTTGACATCAGAGGCAGCTAGAATGTGACTCTTCCCAACTGTTCACACATAAAAGCCTGCTGCTGCTGACCACTACCTAGGGCCTTCTTTTGAGGAAGCTAAGTATAATGATGCTAGAAAATACATATGTAGCATCCTAATATGGAGCAGAACCAAGGTATTCCAAAGCTTGGTAATTAGGTCTAAAATAGTCCTAAAATAATCACTGAAGGGAAAGAAGTTCTCAAAGATTTGGTTCTGGACTCCCTGTAGGGGTCCAGGAGTACAAATGGAGGAAGAAGGGTGGGGAAGAGAGAAAAATAAAAATACAAGTAAAACCTACTTTAAGCCCATGAACTAAAATTTCAAAATATGTCAGAATCTCTTGGCAGAACATGTATTCCCAGCACATAAAATTAACTTTTGTAGACCAGTCTGACATTTTAAAATATGAATGTTTAAGATGCTAAAGGAAACATATCCAGTCACATCATGAAATGGATATGAAATTACAAAACAAAAACATGGAGAAATGAAACATATGTAAAATCTATTGAGGAATCTTACAAGTAAAAAATATAATCATTGAAACAAGCTCAATTGGCATAAACTGTAGGCTGGACACAACTGAAGAGGAAATTTGTGAATTAGATGATAGTGTGAGAAATTGTCTCATACCCAAAACACAAAGAAATAAAAACATTAAAATATATATGAATGAAGGAACATTGGCGAATATGGAAGTGAATGCAGAGTTTTAATAAGGTAGCTCCAAAAGAAGAAAAATGGAGGGATTGTTGGAAAAGCTATACATAAATAAGAGCTGACAGTTTTCCACAATTCAGTCTGTTAATACTCAGATTGTTAATTTTCCCTAAATCCAATCAGGGCAAAGGAAAATGAATCCATATTCAGATACATTATCATCCTGTTCAAAAAGAAAAAGATGTAAAAACTACCTGAGAGAAAAGACACATTACTACCTATAAGGAAATAAAATTTAGACAAGAGAATTATATGCAACAATCAAAAGATACAGAGGAGTCAGATACTGAGGGAAAATAAGTCAGCCTAAATGTTACTCCCAGCTAAAACTAGCATTCTTTAATGAAGGCAAAATAGAAACATTTTCAGACTTACAAAGACCAAGAGAGTTTATCATCCATGGAAGATGTACTTCAGCCAAAAAATAATAATTCAGAAGAAGGTGTGGGATGAAAAAAATGATTACATAAAATTTGTCAAATGTATTTATTCATAGGAAACATCACTTCTTTTTGGGATGGAAAGGAAAGGTAAAGTTCAATGTGATAGGCTGGTTGCAGTCATGATCTCAGTTCTTTACCCCTCTCTGAGTTCATGCACCTTTGCCACGTGATTTTGCACTTCCTCACTGAAGAGGCAGCGTTAGTTTTCTTCCTCCTTGATTCTGAGTTTGGCTGTGTTACTTGATTTTGTCAGTGGGATGTTAGCAGATGTAACTTGCACGGAGTTCTGTAAAAGCATTGGTGCAGTTCTGCTGCCACTCTATACCTCTACCTTTGCCATGGAAATCTGCCCAGGATAACCTGCCCAGGAATGTAAGAGACATAAGAGGCAAAGCCAAATCAACATAGACAACACCAGCCAACCACCCCCAACCCCCAGCCAACCAGCCAGCTGACCACAGATGCAAGCCTAGTCCAGACCAGCTAGACCCCACAGGCTCTTAAGCTATGTAAATGTTTTTTGTTGTATGCCACTGACTGTGTTTCTTTGTTTTGCAGCATTGTTGTAACAATAGGTAGCTGATACAATAACAAGATACAAGATAGGAAGCAAATGGGTTTTCATGTTCAGGGGAATAGAAAGACTGAAAAACTTCAGACTTTGTTGGAAAGTTTTAAGGTGAAATTGTAAGAGTACTGTAAAAGTGTTAGTATAAAAAATATGAGTCATCATGTTAAAAAGACATATATTTTATAAGTTTAAGAGCCAGGAAAGAAGGAGGAAGAGGGAAAAGTGAGGAGAAATAGAGAAAATGTGTTAATTCCGTGGAAGGAAGGAAGGAAGGAAGAAAAAAGGGTGGGGGGGGAGTGGCAAAAAGTCACAAAAGAATATCATAGAATTAGATCTAAATACATCAATCACGATAAGTATAAACAGATTAAGCTTATTTATTAAAAGACATTAGAGACTTCCCTCGTGGTCCAACGGTTAAGACTTCACCTTCCAATGCAGGGGGTGCACGTTTGATCCCTGGTCAGGGAGCTAAGATCCCACATGCCTCGTGGCCAAAAAACCAAAACATAAAACAGAAGCAATACTGTAACACATTCAATAAAGACATTAAAAAAAAAAAGACATTAAATTGGGAAACCCAGCTAAACTCTTATTGAGATATTACTAAAATATAACAAAAAGGTAGAAAATAAACAGGTATATTGATATCAAAGTAGAATTTATAAGCAAAAGCAATAATAGGAATAAAAAAGGATCTGAAGTTAATTAAATAGGAAAACCACTTAAGATTTAATAACTTTGGAATATATAAAGCAAAAACCGAGAATTACAAGCAAAAATGTAAAACTCCAAAACCATAGTGAAAGGATTTTAATCTCGGCTCAAACAGACAACAATAAGGATAGAGAACGATTGTGTCTAATAGAAATTAATGTCAGCTCCATATGTAATTAAAATTTTTTCTAGTAGCTACATTTAAAATTATGGAAACAGGAAAACTTAATAATATATTTCATGTAACCCAAACTGCCCCAAATGCTATTTCAAGAGATATAAAATTCATGAGATGTTTTACATTCTCTTCATAGTGAGTCTTAGAAATGTAGTTTGTATTTCATACTTACAGTACATCATCTGCCACATTTAAAGTGGTCAGTAACCCCATCTGGTTAGTGGCTACCATGCTGGATAGTCTTGATGCAGAAAATCTAATAGGTAAATATAAAATCCTATACTTGACAGAGTATACATTTTTTTCAAGTACATGTAATATTTACAAAAATTGACCTTATGCTAATTTACAAAAGAAGTCTGATCAAATTTTAAAGAGTCAAAATTATAGAAGTCACTATCTGACAACAGTACATGTGCCAGGAGCCTTCAAAATTTATTAATAAACATCTGTAGTTAAAGAGAATATTGCAGTGGAAATTTAAAACATTTAGAACTGAGCTATAATAAAAGTCGTCAATATCAAAAACTCGTGAGGTGTTGATACAACAGTTCTTAGAAGTAAACTGATAGCCTTAAGTGCCTTCATATAAAAACAAAAAAAAAATGGAAAATAAATTCAACTCAGGAATATGGATGAGGAAGCCAAAACTAAATGCAGATAAAACAATATAACTATAAGGAAGGATTTTGAAGGGAATAATAAAGATCATAAATTAATAAGGCAAAAAATAGAGGATCATCAAGAAGAACCAAATCTGCATTTTTGAAAATAACATAAAGCTATAATCTGACAAAGAAAAAATACTAAGGCACAAGAAGCAGTTTTAGAAAGAGAGGAGTATGATTACAAATGTGCTGTATATTCCAAATAGTTTGCTAAAACTATACTATAAAAAAGCTGTATAGCAAGCCTAATCATAAAATTCTTACATTTGGCATTAATATCACAAAATATGATGGGCATGATGTGGGATGTGGTCTTTGTCCCCTTTAGGAGCCATGACAAGATTTAACAATCAAACTGAATTCTTTAATCACTTATAGCTCATCTATGAATTTTCCTATTGCCCAAAGGGAGTCATTGTCAACTCCCCAAAGTGAGAGACTTTGTTTTTATCTACTGCTGGTCACATGGTGCGTGGAATAATGCTTAATATGTAATGGGAGTTCCATAAATATTAGTTGAAAGAGAGTATCAGGAATTTTGGTTATGAATTAGGATATATGCAGAAATTAAGGAATCATATAAATGAAGTGATAAAACAGATGCGTTAAAATAAAAGTCAGGTTTTTAACAGAGCCACAGTACCTTCTCCACAATTCCCCCCTCCTGACCTATCCTGAGGTCATCTGGCTGCAAAACCTGGCCTGACTTATGGTGAGGTTATTTATAGTCTGTCTTTATCTGACTCAGATTCTGCTTGAGGTGCCAATGTAAGATACTGTATATGCCCACATTTTGTCCTAGGAGTTTCAGATAAGGGACTGTGAACCTGTTTCAATGTCTATACTTAAGATGTGTAGCAGAAGGATACATTTCATTTTTAAGTAGGCTAGGGGTAGTTGCCTGGTTATGCTGGTGATTTATTAATGAATTAGAGTATTGCAATAATTTTGTAGTTATAAAATGGTAAGCAAAGCTAACTTTGTCTCATTTCCCCTTGTTAATAAAAAAAGTCTCCTTAGGGGAGTCTATTTTTGTGGGAAGAATGATGACACTGATGACAACATTCCTCACTGGTCTCTGTTATCCTCTATTCTGTGCCCAGAGCTAAACCATTAGGATTCTACAACTTGCTAGGAAAATACGTGCTATTCTGCTCCTTCACCCACACAGCCAACTATATGATACATATAATGATCTTACCATCATGTGCTCCTTCGGCCTCTCCACTTCACATCTCTCTTGTAGCCTTGGCTGCATGGCAGTTCGACCTCAACAATGCTCCTTTTATTTCCTCGTGCTTCTCCCCCGCTCTGCATCACCCTCCACAAACATACTGTTACATTCCAAATGGCTTTCCTTACTGCGTAATATTCACTCAACCATGTTCAATCCAGTTGCCTGTTAAACCTGTTTCCTTTATTAACATTTTCTGGCTTCTAAGCATTTCCAAGTTCCTCTAGTAGACAGTTCCCTTACATGAGGGGTGATGGGCTTCTGACGTGGCTTTATCATTATTAATAATTTGTCTTCTGTGAAAAATAGATAGCAAGAGCTCCTTGGAGCACCTCGGTTAGCATGTGTGGGATCCGTACACTCATATTTGGGCTGACGCATCAATAAGTTTGCCACAGTGGAGAAAGGAAGATGTATGAAAATTCAGGCTGAAAAGGATAAGCCGTATTATATCACTTCAGTTTGGACACTCAGATCTAAGATGAGTCTTAGGTTAGATGAAATATAGTCTATTCAGCTCAAACTAGGAAGTAGTATTTCTTTCTGAAGATAATTTTATGGAGGAGTCTCAGTAATAGAAGGAGGACTGAACTCCTAAAGAGGTAAGCAGAGGGGGGAGTGGGTGGATACAGAGCATTAGTGAGACAACGTGAGAAATGTCACAGAAACTAAGGAAAGAACATTTTATACAGTAAATGGCAGCTGTAATCTCTGCATCCAAACATACACCTCCAGCCTTTCTGCGGAGACCGCCTAGCCCTCTGGCAGAACCTTCTTAGGATGCATTCAGTGGTTCTGAGGTTCTACTTCTCAAACATAGCCTCCTGCTCCGGCTGTAGACCACTTCAGCCCGCCTCTCACGTGTACTCTTTTTCCTGGCATGAGTCAGCCACCAGGCTGCTACATCCCCCAACTGTGTCTAAGGGGGCTAGCACCTTATTTGGAGTGTGTTTTGGTCCTCAGCCTCAAGTAAGGCTAACAGGTCCCACTTTAATATATTAGATTTCCAAGCACTCCAGAGTGCTCAGCAGAAATGAATTCTCAGTGTTGCATGAGTGGACAAATGATCCCGTGAATGAATGGATACTTTTCATTCCTTGTGATCACCTGTTGGCATCATCTCATACCGCTGACCACCCCGTTTCTTATGTCACTCTTCGCCCTTGCCCTGCCCCTACCGCCCTCTGCTTCCTACCCTTTTTACTCCTTCATAGTTTCTCATCTCCTCCCCATGCTCACTTTTTACTACCTGCCTTTAAACGCTGGTTTCCTCCAGGGTTTCATCCTCACTACTTTGTCTTACCTTCTTATTAAATATATTCGTCCTGGGGGAATTTCATCCATATCCCTGGTCTGACGACTATCTATACACTTAATGTCTCAGCCCGGACCTCTCAACTTCACTTTAAACCAGTGGTGTGCGGCAGCCAGCTTGTGCCACCTCAGGAGAGCCGACTGTTAAATTTTCAGGATTTTATTTAATTTTTAATTTTTTTTTTTTTTTCTGAGCCGTGTGGCTTGCGGGATCTCAGTTCCCCGACCAGGGATTGAACCTGGGCCATGGCAGTGAAAGTGCCAAATCCTACCACTGGACTGCCAGGGAACTACCAATTTTCAGGAATTTTGTGAGCCAGCTGCTAAACCCAGCCTTTATTATAAATTTATGATAAAATAAATTATAGTAAAAATAGAGGTAGTAAATACTTAAAACTCATTACTTCCTAACAAATTTTCTACATTTTAAAACTATTAATGCTCTTGAGAATTGGGATGTCTGTTGTATTTGTATATTGAAAGGACTCGATAGTGGTGTATCACTGCACATCTCTTCCAACTCGCATTCAGTGATGTCATCTCGGTAACTTGAAAGCTGCCACAGTGAGAATATTTATGCCATGGAAATTGGGAAATACTTCAAATCAGGGCTTAATTTATTGTTTTGTTGATTGTCTAGACTTAAGAAGGTGATTGAGAAAATGTTAATGCAGATTAAGCTTAATAGTGTATCATGTCTATAGCTGTAACATTGTAACACCAAAAAATTGAGGAAATATTCAAAAATTATTATCCAGTTCAGCAAAGAAATTACTCCTATCATTGATGAACAAGAGAATTCTGACCCACATCTTCACTGTTTCACTTTCTCTTAAAATAAACAAATATGGACCATAACTGCTGTCATTTGTCAACTGCACTTATAGGTTGTCTATGATACAACAAGCACTTGGTAAAAGTCAACAAAAACATTTTGTGAGTACTGATTGGTGGTATGGAATTTACAATAGAGTGTTACATACTTTATTATTTGTAAATTAGGCACCACACATCTTTCATATCAGGAAAATGTATAAAAACTTATGCACGTATGTGTGCATGTATTCCCCCTTCCCCACCAAGAGCCAGTTATATGTTTACCAGCACATCACTTCTTGAAACCTTCAATATCAATTGCCTACTAAACATTTGAAGTTTAATATCATAGGCATTTCAGACTTAACATGTCAAAAGCAGAACTCATTTTTCTCCTAAAATCTTTTCCTCTTCTGATACTACTCTGCATCTTCTCTATGGGGTAAGGAAGAAAGCTAAGCAAGAGTGTGATCTTGACTGGAAACTAATGTCAGTCTGATCATGGAAGGAGGGGCTGCATCACAAGGTTACCCACCTTGAGGCAGGGGACTGGCCTTTCCCCCTGTACCAGTTACTCATCGGTTAAGGTCTGCCCACCAGGAGAGTCGGTCATAGCCTTCCAGACTAGGTGTGTCTTGTTGGTCCGAGGGCAGTTCTCCAGGGAAGGCAATAGCTGGGAATTTTAAACAACCAGCTCTCAGAGCAGCTGAGGGACAAAAGCACCTGCCAGTAAGGGGATCTGGGCACCGCAGCCTCCACTGTAGTG
Source organism: Mesoplodon mirus (assembly GCF_964341445.2). Classification (NCBI taxonomy): domain Eukaryota; kingdom Metazoa; phylum Chordata; class Mammalia; order Artiodactyla; family Ziphiidae; genus Mesoplodon; species Mesoplodon mirus. The sequence goes on along the minus strand of NC_138989.1, from coordinate 42,347,463 downwards.
TGGATCCATGCATAGGTGTAAGGTGGGGAGAGATGGTAGGGAGAAGAGACTGGGACAGGTCCTGGTGAGTGGGCTCTCTCTCTAAGAGCAATCCAAGTTAACTGCTGAGAGTAGGCAGGATCCTGGTGGGGGCAGAGAACTTGACTAGGGTGGGAAGCTTTGGAGCAGCTACTACATGTAGGCAGTATGAGAGAGGCTGCCCTGGGCAGTGTCAGGGTCCAGTTACTGTTGGAGACAGCACTGGACCCTGACAGCACTTGGCATTGCTATTTAACCATTCCTCAGCAGTCTCAGTGTAGGAGTGCAAAGGCAGGTGGTTGGCTTGACCCAGTGTTGAGATTTTGCTGTGTAAGTGTAATGCAAGCAGAAGAGGGTGAGGCATGAGGATGATGGTGAGAGTTATTGAAGGCTCTTACTACTTTTTGTCAAGGCACAAATGTACACAGTACATTACAGGACGAGACAGTGTGTTCTCATGTGATGACAGAAGTAGAAAGTATGGGCAAGATCAGAGAAGAGAGTGAAGCATTTTCTTAGAGTTAAGGATGTAAATTTTTACAACTTCACGTAAAGACTTTCACGTGAACGAGACTGCATTTGAACTGCCTCTTGAAGGGCCAGTGGGGAGACAAATCTCCCTGAGGGAAAATGAAAGGAGATAGTGTAGGAAAAGCATGGAGAAAAAAATGCATGAACACAATCTGGTTAGAGACCTGTGATTTAGAAGTATGGTAAAGCCTGCAACAAGGTACCCACAGGAAGTAAAATCAGGTAGAGTGGTTGGCATTGGCTTTTGTCCTCACTCAGCCCCATTTTCAAAGAGGGGCAGGCTAAGTCTCTTGTGCTGGGGCAAGAGGGTGGCAATGGTTTGGGATGGAGACCTGGCCAGGGGAGTGGCAGATAACCTCATCTTTGGAAGCAGAGAGGTAAGAAGAGTGTGTTGCCACATCCCAGTAGTGTCTTAGACTTATTTCCGTGGCTGTGAAATGGATACCAATTAAGTAGGAGATAACTGGGGTTATTGGCACTGCCTTTGAAATCCTAGCCAGACATGAACACTGAATTGTAGCTATTGATATTTAAACCAAAAGTAGCCACTGTCTAGACTAGTAGACAAACAAGACCTCAACCAAAGCACATTTGGATCCAGCACCCGACCCAGAACTACTGGTGGCAGTAGCTGTTGGAACTACCTAGTTGTGCAGGCTCCACTGACCTTTCATTAACTTTACAGTAACACATTGAGCTCAACTACATATTTTGGTTTCTGCAAATGGGGGATTTTGGTGGACTGTATATAGGTGGTATGGAGGCCAGAAAAAGTGAAAACCACTAGAAAAGGCATTTTTGAGGCCAGAGAAAGTGAAAATAGTTGAAAGGGGGGACTTCCCTGGTGACACAATGGTTAGGAATCCACCTGTCAATGCGGGGGACAAGGGTTTGAGCCCTGGTCCAGGAAGATCCCACATGCCATGGAGCAACTAAGACCGTGCGCCACAACTACTGAGCCTGCGTGCCACAACTACTGAAGTCTGTGCACCTAGAGCCCATGCTCCACAACAAGAGAAGCCACCGCAACGAGAAGCCCGCGCACCGCAACGAAGAGTAGCCCCCGCTCGCAGCAACTAGAGAAAACCCGCACACACCGCACAGCAACGAAGACCCAACACAGCCAAAAATAAATAATTTAAAAAGAAGAAGTTGAAAAGGTTTTTCTGTTGTTGAATAAGGCTATGAAAGTAATACATATTCTTAATACAAATTCAAATAACATAGGAGTGTGTGAAGAAAAACAAAAGGTAACCATTTTCCTATTGCACCAAAGCAACTCTTTCCTCCTAGAGACGATCACTGGTAAATGTTTGGTATATAGGCTTTCATGCATACGTAAGCACATACGGAATTTACATGTATATATGAATATGTGAAAAATATTATATATAATATTCTGGTCTTTAACCTACTACTTTTCAGTCAATACTACATCTTGGATATTTTAACACGATTAGTTTTACCCAATAGCTACCTAATATTCCATGATATTGAACAAATTCCCCATTGATAAGAATTTAAGTAGATTCTTTTTTATTACTATAAACAATATGATAAGGAACATCCAATATATACTCCTTTTTCTACTTAATTACTTTAGATAAGTTCCTAGAAGTTATCAAAGTTATCTATAAGTTCCTAGAATTATTGTGTCAAAGGGTCTGATTATTTTACATACCAGTTAATTAACTAATACACACTGCCAGACTGCCTTCCAAAAATCTGCATAAGTTTATTTCCCAGTCAACTGTGTAGAAGAGTGCTTGTTTCTTTACCCACACAGAACATTATCACTATTTCTATCTGATGGGTTAAAGTTATATTTTAAGATTAAAAAACTAATTCTGGTGATAAAAGATGAAAACCGACATTATGACAGTTGATATTGCAGGTGGAAAATATTCTCTCAGTAGTTGAGTTTAAAAATGTGTTTACTAGTTAACTTTTCTGAGAGCCTGTTGGACATCTTACTGAGTCGATGAAGATGGTTTAGAAATTCTGGGGCTGCTACCTCCACTCCTCATTAGTTTGAAACTCTCCCAAAATTCATGGAGATGGAATTCACCTCTACGGTTGAAGACAGTATCTTGGTAGAACACTTTTTGAGAGTTTACTTGTGATATACAGAAATGACACTATCAAAACCTTTCAGTACGTGGTGAATGCTTCTCAAAGAAGCTAAGGTCTCCATATTATAGAGCCATTATGAAGTTCTTTAAGTTTAAAAAGAAAAATGCCTTAGACTTTTTTTTATCCGTAAGAAGAGAATTGATTAATGTCAGCCATTAGAATTATATGCCCGAGTGAACATATACACACAGATGGAAAAGAAATTGAACACGTCATCATTTCATAAATATTTTGTTAAAAGTTGTACTTCTGTATCTCAGGTCCACCTTGATCTCTGTCTCTGGACTTTTTTTTTTTCCCGAGCTTTTTGATATATAACTTTGGAACAAAATTCTACTTGAATTCTTGGGCTCAGTTCTTCATCCTTCCTTGCATTCACATCCTGGATTCATAACACAGAAAGAGTGTGCTTCCCTGCTCCTTGACTTTGGGCTTGGCAATATTCCTCGCTTTGGCTGGCAGAATAGAGTGGAAGTTTCAGTTTTGAAGTCTGGAACCATGAGGAGAACATGCCCTGGCTAGCTCACTGGTTTAAGGAGAATGAGAGATGTGTGGAACAGTCCAGCCTCATGTGTGAAATAGAACAGCCCAAGAACCATGAGAGCAAGTGCTTGTTATATGCTACTAGTTTTTGTGGTTGTCTGTCATGCAGCATTATTTTGGCAATAGCTAACTGATACATAATGTCTTTTTAAAGTTTTTAGTGTTCCTGTAATGTCTCCACTGATTTTTTAATTTGGCATACTTACCTCTAATAAGGTCTGTATTTGATGCTTATAGTCTTTATTTCCTACAGGGCTTTCTTAGTCAAATCACAGGCCAAGAGAAAATTCACCCAACTTTGTTCCCTCATATACTGGTAAATATAAAAAAAGCAACCTGAATTTTATTTTCCTTAAATCCCTATTTAATTGTAAATAAACTTTGTCCTTTTAAAATCTTTGCTCAGATCATGACAGTGAGAAATGGATACAGAAGTTCTTAAAATGTTTCCTTTTTGCATTCAGTTTTCAGAATTCTCTTCATGTCATGCAGGTCTGAAAGGTTAAAAATAACTGTACCTCCAGAGACTACTTCTTGGGCTGTATTCTTCCTTGGGAACTTCTAAGCTTTTCCCACCCAAAATGGGTCATCATCCTTACCTAATTTAAAAATCTCTCAGATCCAATGCTCTACAAAAATCAATGAGATCTTTCCCACCAGATAATCCCAGCAGCCACACATGATATTCTCTGGTCTGATTCTGCATGAGTTTGATTTTATATACTCTATTGTAATAATTTATTAACTTGATAAAATCTGCTGACTCCTCATGGAAAATATTCTGTTTATATTTTATATTTCCTGCAGCTTTCTTTCCATAGCCTTTATTATTGCATATTTACATGAGAATAGGGCCTTTGTGTTTTAAATGTTCATCTGTGCCTGCTGACTGTATCCCCTCCCCTGAAGTTACAGCCCTCTGTTTGTGACATACATCGTGCTTTTCATATTGAAAGCACTCAATGAACCTGGAATAATTAATCTTCCTTTCATGTCTGTGAGTTATCTAGGTGAGCTGAATTAGCCCCATTTTATAGGCAGGGCAACACAGAGAGATACAGAAGGCGGTCACTTGAGGATCTCAGAGTTCAAGTGTAAAGCCCTTGCATCTCTCGTACTAGATGAAGCCCCTCTCCTTGGTTATAGTTAGTTCTGCTGGGTTACGATCTTGTATATTATGTTATGCTTGCTTTTACTCTGCACATTACTGATGGAAAGATATATCGGTGGGAAAGGAAAGATGAACATCAGGTGACAAAACTTCACAAATAGTCACTCCAAATATTTCTTAAGGGAGTGGTTGCTGCATCATCTGTTGGTCAAGCTGAGGCAGCGGCCTTATGTAACAGTTCCTCTGCATGGCCTGAGGGCCAAGTTCTGACTTTGAGATCTCCTTACCTGTTATCTATTCCTGGACCACAACTTTGGAGTCAACTGGCAAATAACAAAGTGAATCATGAGTAGAAGATCCAGTATATTTACATTAGTCATTAAATTAGCTTGATTTATTCTGGTTCTTTTGATTGTTATGCTCAGAGCACATTAAGAATTTGCTTACTGATTGGTGATCAACAGCAGTGATGATTAAAACAGAGTAAAATTTTAAAAGTCTGTGGAGCAGTCTTAACACTCAGTTTGGTTTTTCAGAGAAGAATAAGTCATGCAGTTCTTATAGATCAATGTTCAGGACCATGGGCAATGGGACGGGAGTATCCATGCTTTCCTGCTCCTTGAGATATCCTCCACAACTCTGCAGTCCTCTCCCTCCCCTCAATATATTCCTGATAAAATCCTTCAAGAACCTTCTCAAATGCAACAACCTCTAGCTCTCGACCCATATTTTTCTTTTGAATCTACATTATATTTTGCTTGAAGCTCTCTTATATAAGCCCGCTGTCTTATCCTCCTGTTGGATTATAAACATCTTGGGGGCAGGGACTATAATTAATTCATCTTCATATTCTCTGAAGGCCTAAATTCCAGTGATATTCTGCTATTCTTACAATCTGAATAGTGTTCAATTCAATGCTAAACTAACAAAATGAAATACTTAAAAAAAAATATATATATATATATATCCCCTTCCCCTAGTTGGGTTAGACTTGGATAGAGAATCTAGTCTCAGAGTAAACTCCATGAGGAAAACCAAACTTTAACAGAGCTAATAACTTTAGCTCTGTTATTGGGAGCTTATCTAAATCAAATCCAGGATCACAGTTTTGGTGAATTCCACAATTTTTTATAGCAATCATATAATAGAAACTCCAAAACTTTTTAGTTCAAGTTTTCAAAAGGATCAGGTTTTCTTAGTAAGAAATCAAGGACTGTGAAAGAAGCTCTGCTGTGTGCCATCTGTAAGAGAAAAACACGATGGGATTTAAGTAGGGGGAGAGCATGTTCTCATGTGTAATCAAGAATTAATTCCACTGCTGTTCACCAAATTTTAGGAATCTGGAAATAATATGCCTGTTGGCTATTTGTGTTAGAACAGATGTAAAATTAACCAGTCTAGCTAACAGTACCAGGTCTGCCTTGGCCAGTGAAAGATTTTAAAACAGTTTCCCCAAAACAGGAATCATATAAAAGTCCTCCAAGTCACATTATTAGTGGGCCCAAATATTGTTGTTGTGTCGTATTTACTCATGTTTCCCCTCATTTTTACCTTCTCCCAGGAAACATAGGGTCATTTCTCTCTGTAACTCACCGTTCTTGGAAGGCAGTCTTCTTGCCCACTGCATCAGTGCCTTCTTGGAAAGCTTGGTAAGAATAATGCAACTGAAGTTAGCAGCTAGCTCTTCAGCTGCTCTTCCAGAAATAGACTAGACAGCAAAGGATAGCCCTGCTGAATTCCAGAAAACACAGGGTGCCCCCGTTAGCCATGGTATTTGAAGCCATATACCTCCTAATTCTCTTCTTCCTCCCCTGCCCTTTTGCTACTAGCATGAACATGGACATGAATTACTTCAGTAAATATTCCTGATTCCTAATCATCTTTCCAGATTGAGCTACACAAGGAAGTTATTAACTAAGCTGTTAGATGAGAATGACATCTACAATCCATAAAATGGATTAAGGAAACCAAGAGCTTTATAACATAAAAAAACAATGTTAACGGCATTTGACTTTGAGGAAGAGGACCTCCACTTGAGTCCTTTCCTCAACATTTTCATACCAATCCCACACAACAGCCAGTAAATATAAATCTTGGAGATAATGTGAACAGCTCTGTTGTTTTGTGCCAATTATCCAGACCCCTCCTTGCTAGGTTTACATCCATGTGCTTCCAAGTATCCTAATTTTCTATCTTTTTCCCCTCTTAACTCCCAGCGCTCTTTAGAACCTAGATTCAAAGTCACTTTAATCTTAGCCTTTTTGAACTAAGTTATCTAGCCCTAGCACTTAGTTCCCATTCTGGCTCACCCAAGACCCTGTGAGGATGCGAGTTACACATAACTTGTCAGAGCCTCAAGTTTCCTCCTATAGAATGGAGCTGATAACCTACCTCATTTGGTTTTGTGACATTTAAAGTATCCTGCTAGCTCAATTTTATTAAACAAACTTAGCACTTCTCCAAGCACTGGGTTCTACAGATGAATAAATTACAGATTTCTGGTGAAGACAAATAAGAAGTCAAGGCTTAAGGAGAATAGAGAGGAAATTATGGGAGGAGGGGGATTGCTCAGTGGAGTTTCAGTTTATCAGCTTGGGTAGGAGAGAAGGTGCATCTCTAAAGGCTTCCAAAACAGAGTCACATTTGAGCTGAGTTTCAAAGCACATCTTGGAGTTAGGCACGTGAAGAAATAGGGTAAGAACCTTCTAGGCAAAGGGAGAAGAGAAGTGTTAGGAAGCATTGGTCATACTAGAGAGACCTGGCCTTTGTGATCCTGGCCAAGTGGCTTGATCTTTGTGAGCTTTATTGCCAAAACTGTAAAAAAAAAAAAAAAAAAAAAGAGGGAAGCATTATTTATGATCATGGGGTTGTATACTGGGTGTTAGTTATTTTTGTTATTTATTATTTACCTCCTTTTCTTGTTATAAGTGTATGCTAATTTTGCTTTGGAGAAACCACCCGTCTCTCATCTTTGGGTGAGACTCATGAGGCAGGGTCCACTCCCAGCTTCAAGTGGAGACATGTGTGTCTTCAGCCTGGGCCACTCAATGCCTTGTGTCCTCCCGATGGCAATGGTTGGTCCAGGAATGGGCACTTGAGGGCCAGCAAGATTCAATTTTGAGTCTTTTTTTGATTCGCGACTTTTTCTGGGGAGGCTTGAACCTAGAATTATACTGGGCTAGACCTTCTACAGCCATCTGAATCCCACAGAAATGCCAATATAAGGAAAGCAGATCTCAGAACTGAGAAAAGGGAAACTGAGTGCCAAGGTCCTCACTGTCACCCCGGTGAGGTCAGGCCTGACCCCCGTTTTGCTCCTGCACTCTACTATTATGAATCAAATCTCCCTATGCATAAGTCAATTTCTGTGAGGGTTTCTGTCCACTGCCATTAAAACAAAAGTTCTTAGATTGTTTTAAGTCCTGAATGAGATAATATATTAAAAGCACCTGGTACCATGTTTGATTCATAACAGGCCTCAAGAAATGCCAGTTCTTGTTGTGAGCAAAGGCCCAGAGAGCTGAGAGCATGCAGTGCATTGGGTGGGAGAGGGGGGTTTGATAAGTTGCCACGATGGGGATGAATTGTGAGCACGTGGCAGAAGTGAGCAGTAAAAGCCACATATTATACTTTAGTTTAACTTCATCCTTAAGCAGTTTAACAGTGGTAAGGACCATAATGAAGAAAGGCAGGACACCAGGAAGACATCTGACCTGGGCATCCAACCCAGTCTGTAGGATGAGGAAAATCTCTCCTGAGCACGTGGCATTTCAGCTCAGACCTGAAGGATGAGTAAAGAGTTGGGAACGTCCTTCTGACATCATTGTGGAGAATGAATTAAAGTGAGGTAAGACCCACCAGCGTGTAACCTCCATGAGGTTACACACAAATGAGGAGACACACAAAGGTGAAAACTCATCCACTTGGATTTAGTGATTGAGTGAGAAGGATTTCAGGGTTGTTATGTGGCGTGGTGGGGACTGAATTCAGCACTCGGGAGTTGAAGAGGGAGCCTGTTGAAGAAATAAAAGGCATAGACTAGTCATTTAAGGAGCTCAACTAATTACTTCCAGTAAAGTGTAGAGTTTAGGAAATGCATTTTCTCTTACTTCAAACCTTTCTATAGAGAGGAAAACAGGTTAAAAGGCATATCAAGTACAGCCTCAGTCCTATTGAGGCAAAGTCTAGGGGAAAAGTGAATATTACAGTGTGAACTTTACACAGATAATGTGGCTGAGATTGTGTTTATATGTATGTTGTTTATGGATTTGTATTCCTTTTTTATTCGACAAATATTTACAGAGTGTTTCTCCTGCGCTAGGCACCATTCTAGGAACTGGGGATAGAGGAGTGACCAAAAAACTAAAAATCCGTGTGTGTGTGTGTGTGTGTGTGTGTGTGTGTCTGATGGTCTGTGTGCGTGCACAGTGGCTCTGGAGAAAAAGCAGAGAGGGATAACGGTTTGGGGGTGGAGGGGCTGCAATGTAAAATAGGCGGTCAGGGAGGTCCTACCTGAGAAGGTGGCAATTGAGTGACCTAAAAGAGGTGAGGGAGTGAGCCATTGTGTCGTGTAATCTGCTTGAAGAGTATTTTAGGCAGAGGGAACATAATTATATGAATAGCTCAAAAAATTATTTTTACATTAGCCATTTCCTTTCTCCTTGAGTCACTCTATAGAACCAATGCACAGTGGTGAGTCTGAAGCATTCAAAAAAGAAATAGTTCTACTGAGAGGAACTTGTCTCCGGGGCCACTTAGTCACTGCTTCCTCTAGTCAGTAGACGGGCCCTGTGGGGTTCTGGGCATAAGACTGACCGAAAGAGGGGGGCCTCAACACCCTAAAGCGGTTAGGAGAGCAACTGTAGAGACCGGTGAAATTCAAAATATCAATTTTCCCTTCAACTTTTATGTGTAAATTTACAATTATGTTCCACTAAGTATAAATGAGTTCATTTTGCCTTTGCTCAGAACCAGTTTATGAGAGAAATGTTACAAATCATCCTTTTGTATTTGCTAAATCGGGACCTAATTCCATTTCTCAAGAAATCGTGTTTGCAGAAATAAGGCCACATGGAAATGAACAAATAATGAAAAATGGAATATAACAAACCCCCCAAGTCCTAAAGAATTAAAACTCTGCCAGAATTATTTATAAAATGTACACCAGTATCCAAAAGTATTTACAATTTGCTCTGTGGCTTATAAAGTCTGGTGCCATCTAAACATACTTGGTAGTTCCATGAGACCCAAAACATGTTTCTGAAATCCAGTGCCCAAGTCCAGTGCAAAGCCAAGAGCCCCACATGGTGGGGTCATCATTTTGACATGCAAAATTCTTTGTAACTAGAGACCTTTAGGATCATTCAGAAAAGAAGTTTAATTCTATATGTGACTCTGGGTTACCCTCTAGCATAAATGTAGATGAATATCCAATTTCCTATGACTCAGTGAAGTTGGTGCAGAATGCAGAGAGTCAGGAATCCTAAATCTGGGGTTGGTGGGGGAGGCGGGGGTCAAGAGGTTTGGATTGCACAAAAATCAACACAGAGGGGACTTTCCTGGTGGCGCAGTGGTTAAGAATCCACCTGCCAATGCAGGGGACACGGGTTCGATACCTGGTCCAGGAAGATCCCACACGCCACGGAGCAACTAAGCCCGTGCGCCACAACTACTGAAGTCCGCATGCCTAGAGCCTGTGCTCCGCAACAAAAGAAGGCACTGAAATGAGAAGCCCGCATGCAGCAACGAAGACCCAACACAGCCAAAAATAAATAAATTTTTATAAAAAAAAATATATGGAGGAGAAAACTGAATAAAGATCAGAAGGCCCTCTGAAATACAAACAGGTGTCTCAAGACTAAACAGTCAAGTGATTTATTCATGTCTGAGCATTGTAGAATCAGATCAAGCTTTCAAAGTTCCCCAGAATATAGTGATGTTGGGAGGGACACTGCACAGAGGGATTTCGGTGTACGTCCTCCACCACACATCCCTCGCTCCCATGACCCATTCAGGTGGTGGAAACACAATGCCATCCATCTGTACCTCTCTGAAACAAGAATCTCACATTCAAGCATCCCTTTTAAATGGTGGATACAAGAGCCAACTCTTGCTGCTACCGCAAGGTCTCACAAGGCTGTTAATCATCAAGTACTGATAGCTACTGTTCCGCGTTGGATGAATACCAATTAGAGAGATGGGGCGACCTGAGGACTGGAGAGGAGAGAGCAGTGGGGGACCGGCTTTGTTGTTTTGGGGAGGGGTTGCCAAAAAAACATTACCTGGGGCGCCAGTGCTCTTCTCGCCAACCCTGAGGGGAGACTGATGGGAATGGCAGACTAATTTACAAAGTATAAAGTAGGGGATGTTTCAGAAGCATCATATTATTATTAATAGGGTCTGTTTTTCTAGATAGTGATGGCTGACTCTTGTTTTTAGTTTTAGAATCAGGCAGCATTTGTCTCAACTTTATAATTCTGTTTGCCTTTTCTCTTATGGTATCTCCTAAAAGAGGCTGTGTGAAGCTCCAGGGAAGCTTAGAAGGAAAAGCCTTGGAGACAAAAAACTTACCATATGCAAAAGAGAAGAATTTATCAGGGAATGTTTAGGAAAATAGAAGGAAGAGTTCTTCCAAGTTAAAGGGCATCTCAATTGGAAAACAGCCCAAATTGGAGCAGGGAGCTGAAACAAATAGGGCTTTTCAACAAAATGAGATTGTATTTGCTCACATACATCTCTCTGCTCAGCCAATGATGTACAGATCCAGCATCCAGCATGGAGACTTGCTCTCTTGAGCGCCCCCTCCTTGGTCTTGTGCAAGCCCCCGTCTGGTATCAGAAGTCTCTCAGCACCTTTTGATGCATCTTGGGGGCAGTGATTCTCAATATGATCACAAGGTTTTATGCTTGGCTACGGTATCAGAAGCAAACTTATTGAGAACCAACTGCATACTTGGGAATAGGGAAAGAAAAACATTTCCCCCAGTTTATTTCAGAGTTGTCTTCCATTGTCCCACAGTGTTGAGAGCACAGCACGGAGCTGCTTAGAAAACCTGATTAGGTCCCACAGTGCTAAGCACATAGTTTCAAGAGGCTGGGAAATTGTTACCATTGGAAGTAGTATGAAAAATGGTTCATGTGGGGGAAGGACAAAAATTAAACTGAGATGACTAAGAAACATATTAGCTAAAATTATGTTTGATTTGCCATCAAGAGCTCTCTCTTCTAGATGCTTGTGAGAGTGCCTCCATGGGGAGTTGAAAAGTGTTCAAGGCCTCTTCTGAATTGATAGTGCTCCCAGGGCTGATGTGAGCTGTTTAGGAGTAGGGAAAGCCATGGAGACCTTTCAATTAGCTAGGAGGCCCTTTTGATGGATTTGAGAAGAACAGGCTTGAAGAAATAAGAAAAAAAATCATTTAACCATGTGAGTTTTTCCTTTGTTCTTGCATCTAGTAGGCAACTGAATAGATATTGACTGCATAAAGGAATGTTTATTCTAACATATTAAAATAGTATGCAATTTGAAACGAAGTTGTGGATCTGGCCAGATGTTGTTTCTCAGATTATCCCATGACAAGAAACACTTCACTCTGTGTGAAAATAGAGTCAAAGACAGCTTTGTAGAAATTTCCCTTGGATTTGTGTTTATTGGCTCGTTATTTGCTCAAGTGATTCATAATGTTGAGTTTCTGGAAGTCAAAGCAAAACTAAAATTGCCAAGTAGAAATAAAAGCAAACCCTATGTAGCAAAATCTTGGATCAAATGTAATCATGGAGGCAACTGACAAGCAAGTATATGTGGGAGAGGAGAAGAATCTACAGAGGCTACCTGGAGCACAAAGCCGACCTTGGCCTTTTGGTTGATATACTAGTTACCACAGTGATTGATTGGACTTTGCCATAGTTAAATCTTTTTGTATCTGTATGAACATGATGCAATGGACCTCATGTAGCTAGGTTTGTATTTTTGTTTTTCCTTTTTCTTAAAGTTCATTAGAGGGTCTATGTCCTCAGGTATTGATATCCTTTGCAATCTTCCAACAAACTCACACACAATGGGAAAACTGTTCCACCTCTGCTGATGGGTAGAGTGAAAAAGTGGGAACCTGAGAAGGCCATGGAAGAAGGTCTTTGGAGTCATTGTAGGGAGGACACATTCCTGATAGGCCACATCTATAGAGGGCAGTGTCATTTTACAAAGAGTTTCCTTTTGCATCAATTCTATCAGAGCAAAACCGATTAAACCCAGACAAATGAAGAAGAAAAGCAGAGTAGTATCTATAGAAGAAAAACTGGAAGAAGAATAGAAAACTTGATAAACTTAGGCTGCCAAGTTGCAACAGACTGTTAGATCAGGGGAGGCATATGTCAGGTACGGGCAGAAAAGCAATCCATCCTAACAACAGTTCAGGTGCAGAAAGATCAGTCTGAGGACTAAACTGAAAATGTATAGCATCAATATCTTGTTAATGTTTCTGTGAGGAGCTCAGTAAAAGCAGCTCTACTGAAAAGAGGGGGGATCCAATCCTCTAGACGGGTGGTATTTGTAAAGCATTCTTGGAAACTGCCAAAATGCAGTGTGACTTTAGGGAGATCAGCCACATCATGAAAGTCAAGGAAATGACTGACCAGTGGGGAAGTAGAAAAAGGTGGTACCTGTCCTGTGACTAAAAGGCTTTGTGAATTTGGGCTGACCTGGGTCCCTGAAAACAGGCAGGAAGCCAAGGATCTAGATCAGTGCTTCTCCTACTTAAATATGTGAATGAATGAATCATCTGGAGATCTTGTTAAAATATAGATTCAGGGGGCTTCCCTGGTGGTCCAGTGGTTAAGACTCCACGCTCCCAATGCAGGGGGCCCGGGTTCGATCCCTGGTCAGGGAACTAGATCCCGCATGCCACAACTAAAGATCCTGCATGCCACAACTAAAGATCCTGCGTGCCACAACTAAGACCTGGCACAGCCAAATAAATAAATAGTAATTTTAAAAAATATATAGAGAGATTCAGATTCAGTAGGTCTTGGGTGGGGCTAAGATTCTGCATTTCCAACAAACTCCCAAACTGTGCTTATAATATTGCTTCAAAGACCATACCTGGAGTAGCAAGGGGCAAGTTCCTAAGACCATACTTTGGGTAGCTAATAGCAAGGGGCTGGACCTTTATGTCTTAGTTTAGTCAGCTTAAATTGCTGTCGAAGAGGAGTTTAGCATGGTGCTATGTTCAAGATTATCTAGCTTAATTTTGTTAGGTAATTATTAACAAGTTTTTAATTGTTAATATTCTAAATTTATCGGATTATAGGTTGTTCAAGCTGCTTCGGTGAACAACTATTGTATCAATGTTCCATTCAGATTGCCAACGATTTGTATTTTGGGTTGTTGGGATTTGATTGTCTCTTTCCAGATGGTATTATGTAGGGAAAAGTCTGAGATGTGACATTACCTTCATCTAATTCTAACTGCAATGGGAAGTGCTAAGATTCCTTTCTTTCTCTTGATTTCTTTCTTTCCTTTTTTTTCAAACCACTACTGAGTTCATGGATCTCAGCCAAATCCCTGGAAATAATCCAGACCTACGCATTTCTCTTGCCCATTACCACTGAAACAGGAGTAGCAAAATAGAAATAGCTCTATTTACGAAAACATTTCCTCCCCTACAATTCAAGGTTACAACTGGCATGCCAAATCAATATTAGGGACATGTTTAATACACTTATGTATTTTGGAGGTAGGGAATAGAAATAACACCTTTTATTTCAGAATCAATTTGAAGGGAGCTGACTTCAGACACTGAATAGAGATCTCAGCCTATAATCTTGGGTTCCTGAGCACACAGCACCAGTTTACTTTCTAACGTACTCTCGGGTGACTTAATGGCATTGCTTAATTATAACAGTTGCAAATTCCATCTTCCAAAATATATCACAGGCAGCCAAACATCTGCAGGGTTTTGTAGTAGGGAGGATGCCAAAATGAAATGCTCATTTTTTGTCTTATTTTGCTTTTATTAGTTTTTAATACATATATGTAATAAACAAGATGAGCAAGACAACATTTAAATATGCACCGATGGTAATCAAATATAAGATATTAAGTTGCGAAAATGCCCATTCCATGGAATGGAATATGCTCCTCGGGAGAATCTAGGCTCTGACGGGACATTTTAAAATAACATTAACTTTGCAGTGATAGAAAAGAAATAGGAAGACTCCTCAACATGGGAAGTGCAGATGAGAACTAGGAAGACAACCCTGCAGAATGTACTGAACACCAACAAGAAAATTTTCTTTTTCTGGGAGAAGGAGGGCTAACTGCTAACTAATTGAATGCAAAGTGGTGTCAACAAACTCAGAAAGTTAAAAATGAGATTAGCTCCAGTTTGTCTCAAGCTTGTGGCTGACAAATAATTAAGATAATCTGGGGTGGTTTTTTTTAATACAATAAGAGAAAGATGTGTTCAATAAGAGAAAAGATGTGTTCAAGATGAGGACAAAATACATAACTATCATTTCTAGAGATTAAAATTACACCTTATTTGGCAAAGGAATGAATGATGTAATTTTACATATAACATAGTTTGGGAAATTACTTTAGAGCTAGTTTTTCTTTATTTTGTTATACAAAGATATTCCTCACCCTTAAAAAATATGGATATATTTCTAAATTGTATAGGTCTAAAAGAGAAAAGATATTTTTTACCATAATGCCTTAAAAAAATCCTGACAAATAAAACTTCTCACTTCACCAATGACTCATCTCCCTTTTGCAATAGTATTTGCTTAAATTTTAAAAAAGAAGAAGAAAGAAAAGTACAAAATATATTTTAAAAAATAGCCCAATTAAAAAAATTGCTTCTGTGTATGCTCAGTAGGGATCTGGTAAAAATTAAGCTGGGGCTAAGGAAACTCCAAGCCCCTGCATAACGCCACAGAGGGAGGAAGACTGGATATTGCCTGCTACGAGGCAAACTGCTTAAGGAGTTTTGTGAAAGTCTCACTGAAACCAACTTAGCAAGTGCTCCTGTCCCCCAGCCTTTATGAAGATCATCTCCAATCCTGATATTGCTGCTGTGGCGGAGCTAGGTGAGACTCCAGTGCATGCTTACAGCTTAGTCACCTCGGTGAGGTGTTAACTTGAAAGTCGAGGGAGCCTGGGAAGGGGGTCTTATTAAACAATCCAGGACTCCAGGCTCTTGTGGATGCCCAGGTGGGTGCTAAGCATAGAGATGGCTCATTATAAGACTCACCCATTCCCTTGGCTGAACCCAGCTTTGTACTTTCTTTTTCAAACTAGCCAGCTTCCAGCAAAACAGTCTTTGGTGCCCTGCCTTTTCTGTGCCTCGTGACCACACTCAGGCCCTTCTTAGAAAATTTTTAGAATCTCCCACACTAGAAGCCCCGAAGGCCTGGCCTTTCTGAATCTGGAACTCATGCAGAAGCTCTGCCACCAGATTTATGCCTGTGCTCTATTCCCCCTAGGTCTTTTTTGGACACTTGTTTGCTTAGTTTCAAAGAGTGGTCCTCAGGCTAGCAGCATCACGGCACCTGCATCTTGTTTGAAATGCAGAAGCTCAGGCTTCACCCCAGAATGACTGAATCAGAAGTTGCTTTGTAAGGAGAGCCCAAGATAAAGGCTGTGTACAATTTTCTGAATCACTGTTCTAATTCATTTTGATAATGACTGAATGAATTGGTCTACCCAGGAACATTTGCATTTGAAAAAGGGACTTCTGGTGATGCAAAATTTTGTACTGAAAGAACAGAAGTCTGTGATAAACAAGATATATACACTATTGATACTCTGTAAAAAATAGATAACTAATGAGAACCTACTGTATAGCACAGGAAACTCTACTCAGTGCTCTGTGGTGACCTAAATGGGAAGGAAATCCAAAAAAGAGGGGATATATGTATACGTATAGTCGATTTATTTTGTTGTACAGTAGAAACTAACACAGCAATGTAAAGGAACTATACGCCAATAAAAAATAATTAAAAAAATAAAAGGATGTGGAAATTGGGTTCTCTACGGTGTTGCCATAGCCACTCCTCTCCAAGTTGCACCACCTAGGGAACCCTCTGTCCTATCTCAACTCAAAGCTAGGTCCTGGAAAAGCCATGACCAACCATGACGATGGAGCTGAATATATTTTCCTGGAAGTGTGCATCAATTTTTACATGAAGCAGATTAGTGCAATTATTCGGCAAGTATTTATTAAACTTAGGACCCTAATAACTGAAAGCAGTGTGACAATGGCAGTCATAACCCTGGGCTGGGAATCTGGAGACCTCGGTTCCAGTCCCAGCTTAGTACTGACCAACAGTGTCGTTTTGGGCAAGTGCCTTAATTCAACCAACATTTATGGAGTTGCTTCTGCAGACCAAGATGATGGGGGCAATAAGAAAGTGAAGGCCATCTAATGGCTTTTGTAAATAAGCATACTGCTTTTGAGCAGGGTTTTGTTTTCCAGAGGACCCTTTAAAAAATTTATGAAACATTTTGTGAAAGCCTAATAATGAAACATTAAATTTAAGCTGTTCCATTTAAAGCTGAAGTGGAAAGTTCTGAGTCACATGCTCCGTCTCCCCTTTACTCCTGGTGGCATTTCTTCAGAATTCCGTTTCCAAAGTTTGAAAAGAATTGAACTTGATAATATTTATAGTCACCTTTGACACTGCCAGCTTTAACATTCCCCAACTGTCTATGTGTCTTGCCACTGAAACCGAGTCCCCCTAAAACCGAGTTCTCCTGCTGAGTTGATGACTAACCTCTCCATCCAAAACTTCATTCCCTTTCTTGTCCCACCCCTGTTCCCCTCAGGATTGAGAAGTGTCAAAGCAAAGAAGGGATTGAAACTGAGCAGGACCCTGGGGGGACCTTCCTGGGTACAAAAGCCCCTCCATGTACCCTGTTTCTTGTTTGCAGGAAAAAGCCTTTAGTCTCCTAGGCCTTTCCTGAGTCCCAAAGAGCAGGCAAGAGAGTTACTCTCTAGGGAAGTGAGGGAATGCAGAAACAAAGGAAAAGCAGTCAAGAAACGAGCTCAGTGATAAAACAGAGACCTAGTTTCTCCTCAAGGGATAGTCATAACAATTTGACACATACCTTTCAGTTGTTCTGCAGGAACTAAGTCGCCCACGCAGGTGGAGGATGGTGGCTACATGCTGAGAACAAGCAGGAAGACCCCAGACTGGTTGGAAACAGAAGGCTGATGATTAGTGTTACCAAACCTTTCAAGTCGTGACCCAACAAGGGTCCTCCTTCACGGTATCCTTCAAGCCAACCTTTATCCCTTGATCAAACAATAGAGTGACGGAAGCTCTCGCTCTGGGGCACAAGCTCTCCCAGACAGGCGTGGGCGGGGCTACCTTATAGGGATCTCATGGCGGGGGAACGGGGTTCTCGCGGCGCTAGAGGGTTCTCGCGGGGCTAGGGGATTCTCGCGGGGCTAGGGGGTTCTCGTGGGGCTAGGGAGTTCTCGCAGGGCGGGCGCAGCTGGGAAGCTCCTGGCTCCAGACTGCAGTGCCGGGTGAAGTCCTTCTGTACACGGCCTGCCACCGCCACCTTGGGTTGAGGTGTCACATGCACGGTCTCTGCACATGGTCTGCCGAGCTGAGCTGTCGGAGCAGCCATTTTGCATGAGGAAGTCTGGTCTGAAGAGCAAGGTGCGAGGCCTCTGCCAGCAGCATCCTGTGGGCCAGTGAAACTAGCCTAAGCACAAAAGGGAAAAAAAGGTTAGTGCTTTATTACCCAGATTCTATTTCTGTTCCCCGGAAATTGTTAATCATCTTTGCTGGTGATAAATTTCTCCTCTGCCTTTTGCCCTGCTCCTCATTCTCGAGGGACGCTGAGGGCTGCAGGTGCGTCTTATGTAACCGCTGCCTGCTGAGTGTGGGCGTCGTCATAACCGCGGGTGGAGGAGCAGACCTTCTCCTCAGCTGCCTTTAGATGTGTTTGTTTGCCCCCAGACCTCAGCCCTCACTGTTTGTTTCTCTGAGCGACCACCATTTGTCAAACCTTTGGGCGACAGAGGATGCCAGAAAATTTAGGATGCATGGCCCAAATATTAGGAAAGGAATAATGGTCACATGTCAAATTTTACCTAAAAATGCAGGTATCTAGATCTTGTCGCCTGTATGCCAGTGTGCCCTGGTGTCGAGGCTCACTGCCGGGGCCTGAATATCCCTGGTGTATTGTAGTTTTTGTTGTCTTGTTTTTCAGAAGAAAAGCTTTAGGTAAATCAAATACAGATACCAGGTTCTGGTGGACGTAGAGCGGCCAGCAGGGTATAGGGATTGGGGACCACTGGATATATATCCTCAGCTGCTTCACTGACTGCCTTGAGGTCCTGTACCACCCGGTACTCCCCAGTACATTTCTTTACAGGGAGATTGGGGAGATGACAGGCTGGCCTGATCTAACAAGGCCCTGGTCAATTAGGCAGTGCCCAACAAGGCCTTCTGCCAAAGAGGATGCTCTTTTCTATTGGGCATATATGTCCGGGGTTTTGATGGACTATCACGGGATTCGCTCCTGCAGCTCAGCCCGCCCGTCCCTGAGCTCAGACCTCGGGATTTACTCCAGGGAGATGGACTTGCTCTGTCTGGGGAGGTTTGCTCTCAGCCATTAATATTATCGTCTTGTGCCCTTTGTCTAAGGGGACACCAATCTCCAATTTGTACAAACAGGAAGGAATGGCAATGTAAAGGCTCTAAGAATGCCTGTTCCTAGGCTTTCTCTGATACTCCCTTAGTTTTACAACCCTTGTGACTGGGTCTGCTCGATCTGGTTTTCAGAACCCAGTAAGTGGCACTGGTGTCGACTAAGAATTCAACAGGGTTTTCCCCACGTCCAGTGTCAGCTGGGGCTCCTTGGAGGTCAATTGGCGTGCAGCTTTCTTAATCTATTTGGACCATCTGTGTTCAAGTGTAGTGGCTGGGATCTGTCATTTACATCCCCCTTTGGGTCGGCGAGGGCATTCTCTTTCCCAGTGTCCCTCTTGTTTACATATGGCGCACTGACTGGATCCTAGTTTCCTTGGCTTCTCTCCTTTGATGGGAGCCAGGAATTACTCACTGGAGTCAAGAATCTCTGTGGGTGGTTAGTCTGGATTCACGTGCTGACTGGTTGACATTGGAGGACAACAGCCAGTAAGTAGGCTTGCCTCTGGGCCTTTTTATCTTCCTCTATGTCTTGTTATTTTTTTTTTTTACAGATCTTTATTGGAGTATAATTGCTTTACAATGGTGTGTTAGTTTCTGCTTTATAACAAAGTGAATCAGTTATACATATACATATGTTCCCATATCTCTTCCCTCTTGCATCTCCCTCCCTCCCACCCTCCCTATCCCACCCCTCTAGGTGGTCACAGAGCACCGAGCTGATCTCCCTGTGCTATGCAGCTGCTTCCCACTAGCTATGTCTTTCACATTTGGTAGTGTATATATGTCCATGCCACTCTCTCACTTCGTCCCAGCTTACCCTCCCCCCTCCCCTGTCCTCATGTCCGTTCTCTACGTCTGTGTCTTTATTCCTGTCCTGCCCCTAGGTTCATCAGAACCTTTTTTTTTTTTTAAGATTCCATATATATGTGTTAGCATAAGGTATTTGTTTTTCTCTTTCTGACTTACTTCACTCTTTATGACAGACTCTAAGTCCATCCACCTCACTACAAATAACTCAATTTCGTTTCTTTTTATGGCTGAGTAATAGTCCATTGTATATATATGCCACATCTTCTTTATCCATTCATCTGTCAATGGACACTTAGGTTGCTTCCATGTCCTGGCTATTGTATGTCTTGTTATTAAATACCCGATGGGCAACCTTGACCAGGCAAGAGGTAGGAAGTTTATGCCTGATATTGGGGGTGCTTAGGGAAACGAAATATGACCTCAGGATTGTTTTCCCTTCCAATGACTGAGGGTCAGGGGTAGGCATTCCCCAGGTGCTCTAGGATTGCCAAAGGCTTCTGATTGATTTCCTTTATCTCATTCCAATCGACAGTTTCTTTCCTGCTGCCTAGATTCCCTTTTGGATCAAATTTTTATAATGGGTTGGCCTCTGTCTTCTACTCCCTTCTCCATTGTCTCAGTGGTCCCAGTTGGGTTTGTTATCTGGGATCACTTGATTCCCTAGTCTGAAAATAGCATGAGGCTCTGGATGTATCTTCCCTCAATACCTTACTATGAATTTTCCAGTTATACAAACCTGGATGAGCCCTCCTTCTCCACTGGGGACCTGCCTCAAAGGGAGAACTTTTCCTGGTGGATTGTTGGACCCTGGCTGGTAATTAGTAGACCCATTGACGGGCCACGTTTCCCCATCTTACAGCTGGTATTGGGGCCAAGCTGTGTTATACAGGATGATTAAATGTTTTGGGGTCAGGCAATGATACCTGAAAAACTTCCAGTTCGGCAAGATGCATCCTCATGGGCTATCCTTCAGTACGCTGGACGTTTGTTCCCTATACCTTAGATGTCCTGTTGTGGATTTGTTTCCAGGTACCTAACGGGTCACTGGAGTGATTTGTTGGCATACAAATACCACAAGATGTGACTCAAATAAGATTTCTGATTTGGGAAATTTGGCACCACCACCAAACTGTTAATGGATTCCTCAAGAGACCCAATAGACATGGGCTCTGATACAGTTGGGGGTTTCCCTTGAATTTATAACAGCCTGTGCTTGACATAGTCCTTCCTCAGTCAGAATGTCCCACAGGAGGTTAGACAGGATGGCCTCTGGGCCAGAGCAGCTTAGCCACATAAGGTCCTGACCAACTTGGTCCATTAGGGAGTGGTACAGCTGTCTGAGGCAGGCATCTTCTCTTTCCTCCTTTTGGCTGAAAAGGAGGAGTTTTTGGACTTCCTGCTGGGTGAGAGCTAAAAGCACGAGGGAGTCCCATGGGGTACTCACTGGATCACTGGGGCAGCTGGTATTCTGTGCTGATCCCAGGAGGAGAGCCTGCAGAACCTCAGTTGATAAAGAATCACCTAAGTTCCCCCTCACAAGCAGAGGGGGGAGGAGAGTAAGGGCGGTGGGTGTTTCCTGTTCTTGCCAGCAGCTCACAGGGCTTCCCGATAATGGGGTTCCTGGTCTTTCAAGGGGCTCAGAGGGCTCCCCAGCCCAACTCAGAGAAACTGGTGCTGACCAGCAGAGGTCAAGTCACCGGTCACGTACCTACGTTGGGATCTTTTCGTCCCCGGGTGTCCTCTGGTGCCTTTTCCTAAACTTGGATCTAGCGTCCTTGTTCCATTTTGTCAGGTGGCCTCATGACCTGGGCCTTTTCCTGGTCTTGCCTCTTGGCTCATGGGGCTGGCCACTTTACCAAACCAAAAGTGACAATGGAGAATGCTGATAATGATGCCTGAAGGTCGGCAAGGAGGGCAAAAGCCCTGGTGCCGCCGTTACTGCCTTGTACAAGGGTCAAAAGAACAGCACTAATGGCAAGAGAAAAGTCAGGACTGCCATGGCTCCCACTCATCCACAGATCCCCACCGTCCCCGGGCGTTGGTACTGTGGGAAGGCCAGCCAGAGGCAGCGGGAAGACGTGTGAGTTTCACTCTCAGATCCCCAGCGATGCCACAGTGTAATCCCCTCAAGGGAATACAATCCAGATTACTCTGGGGGCTACACTCTGTGTGTTCCACATCCAAGTATCGAGTTGCTGGGCAGAGCTGCTCTGAATTCAGCCGAAGGCTGCCCCCGTTCTACCCTGTCAGAGTGTCCTCAAAGACCAGAGTCCATCATCCCTACACGAACTGCCCCAAACCTCCACTGTCCTCCTGCTAGAGCTGGAGTGAGCCCAGAGCCTAGTGAATAGGCCTAGTGGATAGGTGTAGGTGAAAAAGCCACGGTCTGTCCCATCTGGGGCATCAAAATTCGTTACTGACCCTTTTGGGCGCCATCAAGTGTCCCCTTGCCCAGTGTCATTTGAGCCAATAGAACGAGACCGAGTTCAGTTCAGAAACAAAGGAAAGCAAAGAATGGAGAGGTGCTGGCTCCAGAGCTAGAACGCTTGCTCTCCCCAACAGGTGTGGGCTGCTTTATAGGGATCTTGTGGTGGGGATGGGGGTGGTGGTGGTGAATTGCAGTGCCAGGTGCAGCCTCTCTGCACACAGCCCACCACCACCATTTTGAATCGAGGTGTCTTGCACAGCCTTCTGCACTCGGCCAGCTGAGCTGAGCTATCAGCGTGGCCATTTTGCAGTAGAAACTCTGATCTGAAGTGCTGGGTGCAAGGCCCTGCACTCAACTTCCTGTGAGCAAGTGAAACTAGACTAAGCATAAAGGAAAAAAGAAAGGTGAGACTTTATTTTATTACCAACTTTCTATTTTTATTCCCCGGGACTTGTTAATGGACTTTGCTGGTGACATTACGATTCCTGAAATATCATTGTTACCTCACAACCAACCAATCAGAAGAAAGTCATGTACCCCGCAGTCCTCACCCCAAATGTTGCCTTTAAAAATCCTTCCCTGAAAGTTACTGGGGAATTTGGGGTTTTTGAGCATGAGTTGCCCGTTCTCCTCTCTTGGTGCCTGCAACAAATCCTTCACCACAACCTGGTGTCAGTAGATTGGCTTTGTTTTGCCAGTTGGGCAAAGCAGACCCAAGCTGAGTTCGGTAACACCACTATGGAATCACTATGGCTCTGCTGGAGCCAGTTCCTCCCTTTTCTTCCTCCAAATACGTCAGGCCATATGCTCTTTTAAGAATTGTGGGCACCAAGTGGAACTGTGAACACCTTAAAGGGAAAGAATGATACATTTGACCAAGAAACAATTTAAACCTTTTTATGTCAGAAGAAAAAGCAACACATTAAATAACATTAAAAAAACTTGATAAACTTGGGGGGAAAAACTTGCAATTTATATGATTAAGGGTTAATATACTTATTTAAGAAGCTTTGTAAATCAATAACAAAAAGATAAATTCCAGTAGAAAAACAGGCAAAAGAGAGTAGGCAATGTATCAGATAATAAATACAAATGGATAAGGGTTAGTTAACTTCAAATTAAAATAATAGTAAGATACAATTTAAAATTTTTCAGATAAGTGAAGTTTAAGAAGAATGCCAATTCTTGTTATTGGTAAGGGTGTTGGGAAATGGCACTCAAAATCACTGCTGGTTTCTGTTCTTTCTGGAGGGCAACCTCAAAAACATGCACACTCTCTCTCACTGTACAATTCTGTTTCTAAAATTTGTCATTAGAAATCAATCAGAAATATATACAAAAATGCAAAGATGCAAAGGCATATTCATTGCAGTGCAGAGATATTCACTGGAAAAACAACGTAGAAACTATCCAAATTTTCAACAATACAAGAATGATGATATATATATATATATATATATATATATCTCTCACCATTTTTTGCTAAACTTGTACTACAGAATACTACATGGCAATTAAAAATGAGGTAACAATAATAATTGACATGGAAAGAAGTTTATGCAAAAACAGTATATACATTATGGTGCCAGTTTTGAAAATCAAATACGTGTGTACATGTATTTTGTAATTCTGCAAAAGTAAAAAAAAAAATCATGGAACCATTGTAATGAAGGGGGCTGCACTCAGCTGGGTATCAGGACATTTATATTCTTATGTTGACTTTAACTCATTGCATGGTTTTTAGGGAACATCTCTTCTCTTGGTCTCAGTTTCCTCATTTCTAAAATGGTCAGTGTATTAGGCTGAATAATGACCCACAAAGATAGCAAGTCCTCATCCGTGGAAACTGTAAATGTTACCTAAAATGGAAAAAAGTCTTGATAGATGTGATTACATTAATGATTTTGAGATGAAGAGATTATCCTGGATTATCGTAAGTGTAATCCTTATAAATGTGTCCTTATAAGAGGAAGGCAGAGGAGGATTTCACACAGAAGAGGAAGAGGCACGGTAGCCATGGAGACAGATATTAGAGTGATGTGACCACAAGCTAAGGAATGCTGGCATCCACCAGGAATAGTCAAGGAACAGATTCTCCTAGAGCCTGGGAGGGAGCACAGACCTGCTAACACCTAGATTTTGGCCCAGTGATACTGATTTTGGATTGACAGCCTCCAGAACTGTGAGAGAAAAGAATTTCTTTTAAAGCCATAGAGTTTGTGGTAATTTGATACAGCAGCCACAGGAAACTTATACAGGTAGTTTAGAACAAATTATTCCTAAAGTCTATTTTGTTTTAAAAGTGTTAGAATCATACAATTTGCTTTGTAAAGTGGAGGGAAAGTAAGGGATAAATATTTCCATGCAATAGTTTGGCTACCCCTATTGTATGTTTTTTCTTTCTTTTAAAATAGAAGTTAAAGAAATTAAATATTACAAATCCAAAGTTATCTATGGGAGGGAACAAATAGTATTATATTAACTTATTTTGCAGAGAACTAAATTGTGCTGTGTTATTATAAGTAATTTTATGGCCAACTTCTTTTGTAGTTACTTGTAGACCATATTTAGCTATATCTAAACAAATTGGAAAATGGTGAGAATAAACATAAAGAGAGTCATCTTCAGAATAGTTTTTGGAGTTCTATGCTCATTCCCTGAATCTTTGGTGGCAAGGAAATTTTTCATTTGGTGCTATGTTGGGGCCCATGAATCCTTATGAAGTGGTCTTGTGGAGTTATGTGGAGGAATGTGAATGCATTTGGTCCCAGAGATAATTGTAGATAGAAGTCATAAACCTGGATATGCCACTTTTAATAGTTTCACTAGAATTTTGTGTTATGATAGGAACTTGCAGGCACATTAATGTTGGTGTACAAATGTAATGTGTATCTTCCCCTCCTTTTAGATTTACTTGTATGTGTAATACTGGGTCTAAAATTATTGTATTAAAACAGTATAAATTGAATGCTTACTACTACATTCTCCAATCTTGGCTTTTTTACATTCCAGTGTGTCTTAATTATCTTGGCAGATATTGCAAAAGTATTAAGAACAAGATGTTAAAAACTGTGATCCGTTCTGGCTCAGGTCCCATGACAATAAGTACCAACTGAGTTCCAGACTACCAAGGGAGGAATTGTAAAGAGGTTGTCCAAGAACTGGTTTGGTAACCCTTAGCTGGTCACCCATCTCCAACCTGTAAGAGCTGTTGAAGAGACTAAGAGCAGAGTTGGAAATAAGAAACTTTGGGGAAAGTTAGGAAGTTACAAAGGGAGAGGAGGAAGGGGTGTGTACTCTCCTCTCATGCCTATGGAACGATACTGCCTCAGGACTGACCCTGGTTGCTTGCTTTGGCAGAAGGGGGGATACTGGTACTGGGTAGGGGACAGGCTATACACTCAGAATTTGTGAAACAACAAATGCCATTGGTTTCTCTGGAACCAGTGTGGGCTGCAAAATAGAACTGATATAGGATTGTCCAAGATCTGCCCCAAAGGTCCAGCTGGAGGGGCGAGGAGACCTTGGCAGGAAGATTCTGGGGGAGTACAGACAGATGGCAGTTGAGGGAGAAGGTGTAAGTTCTCAGCCTAAGATGATACCTTCTCCAGAATGTCGGCATTGCAGGTAGGAGGTCCTCTACTGCCCAAGAACCCACTGAAGAGCCCAGGAGAGGGAGTCAGCTATGCAAGTCTTCCAGAAGACAGTGTCACACCATATTGCTGCTCTTACCCCTCTTCCTCTCCCACTCCCCTCCAACCCTGAGAGGTCTGAGGGCCCAGCTAGAGCTGAGTTGGGGATGGTGGGGAGGAAAGGGATAGTGCTGATAGGATAATAAAGAAGTCATCATGCTCATCTTTTTTTTTTTTTTTGCGGTATGCCGCCTCTCACTGTTGTGGCCTCTCCCACTGTGGAGCACAGGCTCCGGACGCGCAGGCCCAGCGGCCACGGCCCACGGGCCCAGCCTCTCCGCGGCATATGGGATCCTCCCAGACTGGGGCACGAACCCACGTCCCCTGCATAGGCAGGCGGACTCCCAACCACTGCGCCACCAGGGAAGCCCCATCGTGCTCATCTTTGTCACTGTCAGTGTCCAGCCTGAATCAGGCCAAGCTGCAGAACAGAAGAACATGTAACTTTAAGCATTGTTGGAAAATTTTAACAGGTATCGGAGAGTGAACATTTTATTAATGAACTGAGATGGGGGGACCAGAGTCACCAGAGGAACGTTTCTTACCTAAGAGTGTCGAGAAAATCTCTTGAACCTGCCCTAATTTTCATCCAAGGAGGTGGGAGAAACTAGCTTCAGACAGGGCTAATTTGAAGGACAGTGGGAGACAACATAGTTGTTTTATGCCCATCAGGCCTATTTGTTCGAATGAACAGTTTAACTTAAAACATTAATTTATTAATCTATTAATAAATTGCTTTTTTACATCTAGAAAAAGTATTGCAAAACCAAATAAAAATAATTGTGTTAAATTCTTAAACCTTGTGAGTTTAAGACTTTGCATATGTTACTACAGAACATGTAATCAAGGTAATATGAGAACACGTTTGGCTGCCCCCAAATATGCCATAATGGCATTGATTATTTTGAATTAAAGTTACTCAAGAAACAGCCAGTGCAAAAGGGATGCTCTGACCCTCCTCTCTGTTTCCTTGAAAGCAGGAAATAAATCTCTCATGTGAAAAGTGCACTGCCTGAATCTGGTGGTAGAAAGACATCCTTTTCACCAGAGATAGGGTGTTTATAAACAAACCTTGTGATTTCTTTAATTTACTACCCCAAGTCCAGACTCTGTCTAGATTCTTCACTCATTAAGCACCCAAAACCTAAGTTTCTTTGTCCTGTCAATTTCTCACAAACTTACTGTTTCTTTATCTAAAAACTATAAAAGCTGCCTGCTATGGCCACTTCTTAAGTCCCACATCTTTAAGACCTACATGTGCATGAATTAAAATTTGTTACTTTTTCCCCTGTTAATCTGTCTTGTGTCAATTTTATTATTAGTCCAACCACAAGAACTCAACATGGGTAGAAGGGGAAATTTCCCCCTCCCTGACACATGCTACTGAAAAGTCTCATTTTAGGTTATGGATTATGTTCTCTTAGGTCAAAACTTTCCAAATCAACAGGTATGTGAGTCTTTTTAAAGCTTCCGCTGGGTCACTTTAGCCATATTTGAGTTACGTGAGTGTGAAAAAACATACTTCTCTAAAAAAATGCTTTGACCTTTTGAGGCTTATATAACTTAAAGAGCTGAAGCCATAAACTTCAAACTGAATGTGAGTAGCATTCTCATTGAGCAAAGAAAATGGGGTCAAATTAGAAGAAAAATGGTTCATATTTTTTTAGATGGGAATATTAAAAATTTAAGCCTGTGTCCAGACATTTAGACAATTCATGATAATTCATATGACTTTTTAGAGATACCCAGGTTAAGCTAAAACAAGGCACTATTCACATTAACTTTTAACTTTGCTTTATTTTCTGCTCAGGAGGTTTCATACTCATAAAATTAAATGCAAATATATATGTTAATAAAATGTTTAGGTTGGAAAAGGAATCACTTTGGTTTGAAATTTTACTGAAATTGAAAAAAAATTAGTAATGTAGCCATAATATTCATATTTATGATGATTTCCTCTTATTTTAGCTTAGAGAACTGTTTCTAAGAGGGTGAGGAGATCAACCCACTCTCCTAGATGTTAATCTAAAAACTAGGGACATCTGACCTCTTACCTTCTGAGATGGTTCACACTCTGTCTGTAGAGTGTTTTTCTCTCTAATAAATCCACTTCTTACCTAAAAAACAAAAACAAAAGCCTAGGGACATTTGAAAAATTCATTAAGTTTCTGACCAAATTACTAATATTAAATACATGAAACATAATGCAGGAGGCATATGCTCTTCTTGGTTTTGCCACTGGATTTTACAGATTGTCTAGGACCATTATTTGACTTCTTGTTCCAACTACATTTCATCTGCACTGATATTTTTCTCTATATCAGTTAAAATAAAAGGGAGAGTGAATCTCATCCTTCTGAAAGAGGGATCCATTGATTGGTGTAAAGGAAGGTGAAGAACTCATACATGCTCCTGGTAAAACATTTGTTAAACAATCATCCAGTGAACCCAAGCCTAGGACCCAGTTTAGAGCAATTTGTGCAGGGACTTTTTATCAATGGTGGGTATTGCTACTTCCATTCCCATCAATTTCCTCTCCCCAAACCTCCTCTACATTTAGTATAGTAGGGAGTTGGCAGGGGGATCTTCCTCTTTTAAAAGGTACTGATTTTTTTGGGGGGGGGAATCATTCTTTCCTTTGACAATAATTTTTCCATTTTCTGAAATAAGTAAGCCTCAGCTTTTAAAATATATTTATTGCTAACCTGTGAGAAACCTGTCCACATTCTAAAGTCTCTTTCCAGATATCAGGCTTTGAATGTAATGATCCCAGCTTTTTGTTTTTGTTTTTTAACTTATTGCTAGGTATTTCCTTCTTGAAACAGTGCTCCCTCATACATATTTTTAGGATAAAACACCCTAGTAGGAGTCTTGACCCCTTAATATGTTTCTCTTTTTAAATACTTCTAAAGGTTGAATAAGAGTGCATGTATTATAGTTAAATTTTTAACTTTATATATTTTTATTTAAAAATATTTTTATTTGCTTTTCATTTTGACAGTTTCAGATTTCCAGAGAGCTTAGAAGAATAGTACAAAGAATTCTTGTATGCCCTTTAGTCAGTCTCCATATTTTTATACTACTGCATTTGCTTTATTTATACTGCCCCTATTCTGTGTGTATAGCATATATATACGCACATATATACATTTTATTAGTTTTTTCTGAACTGTATTTTGAAGAGTAGGTTGCAGACATGATGCCCCTCTGCTCTTCAATGCTTGTATGTTCCCTAAAGCAAGGACATTCTCTTACAAAATTAGCATTTATGTAATACTATTATCTAATCTACCTTATTCAAATTGCTGGTTTTCCCAATAATTTTCTTTATAGCAAGAGAAAACCCCAGATGATGCATTGCACTCAACTGTCAAGTCTTTTTAGTCTTCTTCAATCTGGAACAGTCTCCAGTCTGTCTTTGTCATGACCTTGACATTTTGAAGAATACAATTCAGTTATTTTGTAAAATGTCTCTCAGTTTGGGTTTGCTTATATATTTTTAAAAGTATAAAATATTTACTGTGAAGGAGTTGGAAAATTCTTGTTGTTCTAGAAACCCATAACTTCAAAATTTATTGACTTATGTGAGCTCAGATATGAAACACTAAAGGGATTTAATCTCTGAATTTATACATATGGTTCCTAAGCCAAATGGAATGTACACACATGGAATGTACACATGTGTGTACATTCTTCAGACTCTGTACACTTTGTTCTGAAATAAAAATAGTAAATGGCTAAAGTCATGACTTAAAAAATTTATAATGCATTTTTAAGGGAAAAACTCTAAGTTCTTGATTTTAGTAAGCATTACTATAGTTTTTTGTTTTTTTTTCCTGTTTGGGCTATTTGTCTCACTTTGCCTTAAGTAACAGAGAGGAGCGAAAAGTTGCTAGTGAAAGGTTCAGGAGAGGTTTAGTAGATAATTGAACTAGTTTATAGAAAAAGTCCAAAAAGATATGCCATGAACTGAAGGCCTTTTTTTGAGGGACAGCTGGCCCATCGCTATCCAGGGATTCTTTGTCTCTTTATTGCAAGACTTCTCTTCTTCAGTCATGTCTTTGTTTTGGTGACTATAACATTCAGGCCTGTTAGGTAAACATGACTTTCCACACACAACATTGTAGGATTCTTTTTTTCAATCATCAACTGAAGTTTTGGAACCTTGAGATCCCTCAGAAGTGCAGTGAGGACTTGAGGGATCAGCATTCTTTATCCTTCAGTGCAGCAAATAAACTGAAGCATGACAACTATCTCAGGAACGATGTCTCTCCTTGAACAATAGGTTTTTATTGTAGAGCTGAGGAGGAGGCTGCTTGGGTAACACAAATGTTGTTAGGAAAACATATGAGCATAAAGCTGTTTTCCACTGAGGGTGAAATTTATCTCCCAGGATACAAAAAGTTGATTTTTTTCTTTCTGTTTTTTTAGAAAGGCAGAAAGAAATGATGATAAATAACTTTTAGAAACACAAGTAGCTCTTCCGGGTAAGATGGCGGAAGAGTAAGACGCGGAGATCACCTTCCTCCCCACGGATACACCAGAAATACAGCTACACGTGGAACAACTCCTACAGAACACCTACTGAACGCTGGCAGAAGACCCCAGACCTCCCAAAAGGCAAGAAACCCCCCACATACCTGGGTAGGGCGGGGCGGAGGGATCCCCACACAGAGGATCAGTGCCGAGCGGCGCTCACCAGCCCGAGAGGCTTGTCTGCTCGCCCGCCGGGGCGCGCAGCGCTGGAAGCTGAGGCTCGGGCTTCGGTCGGGGCGCAGGGAGGGGACTGGGGCTGGCGGCGAGAACTCAGCCTGAAGGGGGCTGGTGTGCCACGGCTGGCCGGGAGGGAGTCCGAGAGAACTTTGGAGCTGCCGAGGAGGCAGGAGACTTTTTCTTCCCTCTTGGTTTCCTGGTGCGCGAGGGGAGGGGATTGAGAGCGCTGCTTAAAGGGGCTCCACAGACGGGCGCGGGTCGCGGCTGAAGGAGCGGGGCCCGGTGGCGGGCGTGGGACGCTGGGGCTGCTGCTGCCGCCGCCGGGGGGCCTGTGTGCGGGCGCAGGTCACTGTCCGCGCCGCCCTTCCGGGAGCCTGTGCAGCCCGCCACTGCCGGGGTCCCGGGATCCAGGGGCGGCTTCCCTGGGAGAACGCACGGCGCGCCTCGGGCTGGTGCAACGTCACGCCGACCTCTGCCGCTGCAGGCTCGCCCCGCACTCCGTGCCCCTCCCTCCCGCCTGGCCTGAGTGAGCCAGAGTCCCCGAAGAGGCTGCTCCTTTAACCCTGTCCTGTCTGAGCGAAGAACAGACGCCCTCCGGCGACCTACACGCAGAGGCGGGGCCAAATCCAAAGCTGAGACCCAGGAGCTGTGAGAACAAAGAAGAGAAAGGGAAACCTCTCCCAGCAGCCTCAGAAGCAGCGGATTAAAGCTCCACAATCAACTTGATGTACCCTGCATCTGTGGAATACATGAATAGACAACAAATCATCCCAAATTGAGGAGCCAGGAGTCAGTGCTGTGCCTCTGAGGTGGGAGAGCCAACTTCAGGACACTGGTCCACAAGAGACCTCCCAGCTCCACATAATATCAAACGGCAAAAATCTTCCAGAGATCTCCATCTCAACACCAGCACCCAGCTTCACTCAACGACCAGCAAGCTACAGTGCTGGACACCCTAAGCCAAACAACTAGCAAGACAGGAACACAACGCCACCCATTAGCAGAGAGGTGGCCTAAACTCATAAAAAGTCCGCAGACACCCCAAAACACACCACCAGACGTGGACCTGCCCACCAGAAAGACAAGATCCAGCCTCATCCACCAGAACACAGGCACTAGTCCCCTCCACCAGGAAGCCTACACAACCCACTAAACCAACCTTAGCCACTGGGGACAGACACCAAAAACAACGGGAACTACGAACCTGCAGCTTGCAAAAAGGAGACCCCAAACACAGTAACATAAGCAAAATGAGAAGACAGAAAAACACACAGCAGGAGAAGGAGCAAGATAAAAACCCACCAGACCTAACAAATGAAGAGGTAATAGGCAGTCTACCTGAAAAAGAATTCAGAATAATGATGGTAAAGATGATCCAAGATTCTTTTTCCCAGATCCAAAATCTTGGAAATAGAATAGACAAAATGCAAGAAACAGTTAACAAGGACCTAGAAGAACTAAAGATGAATCAAGCATCGATTAAAAACACAATAAATGAAGTAAAAAATACTCTAGATGGGATCAATAGCAGAATAACTGAGGCAGAAGAACGGATAAGTGAGGTGGAAGATAAAATAGTGGAAATAACTGCTGCAGAGCAAAATAAAGAAAAAAGAATGAAAAGAACAGAGGACAGTCTCAGAGACCTCTGGGACAACATTAAACGCACCAACATTCGAATTATAGGGGTTCCAGAAGAAGAAGAGAAAAAGAAAGGGACTGAGAAAATATTTGAAGAGATTATAGTTGAAAACTTCCCTAATATGGGAAAGGAAATAGTTAATCAAGTCCAGGAGGCACAGAGAGTCCCATACAGAATAAATCCAAGGAGAAATACGCCAAGACACATATTAATCAAACTGTCAAAAATTAAATACAAAGAAAACACATTAAAAGCAGCAAAGGAAAAACAACAAATAACACACAAGGGAATCCCCATAAGGTTAACAGCTGATCTTTCAGCAGAAACTCTGCAAGCCAGAAGGGAGTGGCAGGACATAATTAAAGTGATGAAGGAGAAAAACCTGCAACCAAGATTACTCTACCCAGCAAGGATCTCATTCAGATTTGATGGAGAAATTAAAACGTTTACAGACAAGCAAAAGCTGAGAGAGTTCAGCACCACCAAACCAGCTTTACAACAAATGCTAAAGGAACTTCTCTAGGCAAGAAACACAACAGAAGTAGAAACACAAATAGCAAATGACATTCAAGCCCCAGATGGCTGTTGACTTTGATAGAACCGTCAACTGGACGTTAGGAGCATTTTTGTGCTGGAACTTCTGCAGGTCTTGTCCCTGTACAACCATCAGTTCCCTCTCTCCAAAGATTTTCTCTATAACAGCAAACAGTTAGTGTAAGAATTATTGAATAACTGTCTTGGAAAAACAATTGTAGCCCTCTTCGCCATTAAAAAATGTGACTGGACTCTTAAAATGCTGTACTTCTGATTAAAAATACAACAATTACCTATTGTGTACACCTTTCCTTTGGATTTATTCTTCTTTACAAGTGAAGCGATTAATATTAGAATTCTTTTAATTGGGCTCAAACATTGCAATGCTTCTCTCCAGAAAAATCAATGCAGAAAAAAAACAAAACCCTCTGTTCTCCTGTTAATTGCTACCACCTGCCTTCCATAGGCGCTTGAACTATTTTTTTGGTTGTCTCAGTATATACCTGATTTTGAGCAACAGTAGGTTAGTTTGGCACTTCTTTGCTTCTTGCTACCTAATGTCATCCCAAATGTTCTTGCTGAATCAACTTTTTGAGCTCTCAACTTTCTTTTCAATCGTCTCACCTCTGTTGCTGAGCTGTCAGGCTTAGGGATTCAGCTTTGTTGCACCAACGCATACTTCAAAGATGTTTAAGAATTTGCACTTCAAAATTAAAATATACATTTTCTTTTCAGTGACTGAGCCATGAAACACAATCACATGAGATAAGGAAGTGGTAGAGTAGAACAGAAAAAAAAAAACTACAACACAGAAGCAAGTACTTCCTGGGGAATTAGCTTTCTCAAACATGTGTTTCCCAGGGCTCAGAAAACACCAATTTCTGTGTCATTGGTATTTTTTCTTTGTTCTACTCTGCTACTTCCTTATCCCGTATGATTCCATTTCATGCCCCAGTCACCAAGTAAGAAAATGTATATTTTAGGTTAGATTTTAACTTTAAGCACATTTTTGTAGTGAGCCCCAGTACTAAAAATGTTAGCACTTGGGGCATTAGCTGGAAGCTGGAAAATAGGATCTGAAAGACTCCTCATAATCCCAAACCCAGGGCTAACTATGTGGCCTGGAGACACAGACGATGGTTCCCTCCTCAAACCATAGATCATTTAACTAGAATCCTGCCGGGACCAAGGGACCTTGACATCTGAGTTGCCTGATGTCACATGTGTGAAGGTTCCATATTTCAGAACATTGCAGTTATAAGGCTGTTGTAATGGGGATAACGTGTCCCACCGCTGTGCTGATGGGTGGCTGATTTCAAATGGTTCCATGTGGTCCCTGCCCGTTGGGAGTCTTTCTCTTCCTGCCATCACCTGAAGGTGAAGACGTTCACTCTCCATTCTGAGAGGAGCTTGCGTCCCGGGCCAGCACGGGGTGAGGGTGGTGTGAGGATAGGTGGGGAGAAGAGGGTAGGGAAAATTCTGGTGTCTTTATGAGAGTCACTCCAACCCAGAGAGTGCTTGGGCAGTGGGTTGGCTGCTGTCAGCTGTGGGTCCTCAGACACAGGAGGGAGAGGGTGGGCTCTGTGCTCTTGGCTCCAGCAGTTTTCTTTTCAACCTGCCACCCCTCCTCGCATTGTGATCCCTTTCCCTTATTCTCTCCATTCAAAGCTGAGAAGGGAACATTTTCTTATTTCTAAGAACAGAAAAACACACCTTGCAAGTATGCATTTGAATCTTTTTCCTTGGATTTAGGTTAGTAGATTTTCTTTTTTCCCAAAATGGTTAAGTGCCTGAAGCTTTTTCTTCTGGTTCTATTAAAGAAAAAAACTTTTCAATGATGCACTCTATTCAGGACCATCGTGATAGGTATAGGTACCACTGCAATGGGATTTTTTTTTTTTTTTTTTTTTGCCACGCAGCTTGTGGGATCTTAGTTACTTGATCAGGGATTGAACCCGGGCCCTCAGCAGCGAAAGCATGGAGTCCTACCACGGGACTGCCAGGGAATTCCTATGCAATGGGATTTTACAGTGGGGGAGAGAGATTGGGCTCAACTTCAAATGCGGCATGGACAAGTGGGATTTTACTGCCAAGGAGCAGAGTGGGGGTCAGTGGCTGAAAAGTTACTAGGAGGAACCATCAGGGCTAAGGGGGGCTTCTAGCTAAACCAACCAGATAGGATCCTTGCTGAAGACAGGCCAGGGTGATCAGACATCACCTGGGGGATGGTGGATGGTGGAGGGTGAGGAACCTGATCAGATATCAAGGGTGCTCAGATAGCGAGGAAGGGGCCTCTGATTAGACTGACTTAGCAGGGTTCTTGCTCAAACTAGATTTTACAAGAAGTGCACAGATGGCTTACAAGAAGGTTCAGGATCCTGACTAAAGTTTGTCTTTGTTAGTTTAGTTGGCAAAGAGTGAGAGAATTTTGACCATGAGCTGAGGAGAACAGAGCTTATCAGTATATAAGTGGAAGAATTCCCCATGGTAGGAAGGGGGGGAGAAACAGGGAACAATAGAGGCAAACATTTCAAAACATTTTCCTTCTACATGTTCTGTAACCTCACTGAGCACACAATCCCTCCGTATCCCAACTTGTCACCAGTACAAGTCTTGAGTTCTTAAAGATGAACTCTAACAACTCTTAAGAATGTAATGTGAAGTATGGTAGACAGCACTGGACGTATGAATACCTTACCCAGGCAGTCCGGGAGACTGAAAAATCCCTAATGTAACACATGGAATTTTTAATCATGCTTAAAACTCTTGTTCAGATAGTTCAACAAACCCTAATTAAGCCCCTAGAACATTTTCTGCTAGCATTGAGGATTACAAAGAGGGGTAAAGATCTCTGCCTTCATGGAGTTTAGAGTTGAACATGAGAAATAAACACGCGAATGAGACAGGCAACAGTAAAGTCCATACAAATAAAGAAATAGTACAGAGCTGGGAGTGATTTATGCTCATGGAGAGAGGGAGTTGTCAGGGAAATATTTACAGAAGTGATAAGGCCTGACTTGGGTTTTGAAGGATGAATAGGATTCTGACAGATGAACAAGAGAGAGGCAGGTCCATCCAAGTGGAAGGAGCATGTGCGAAGGCAAAGGGACTTGTCCCAAGCTTCTACCCTGCCCTCCTCTGCTGGCTGCACTTGGGATCTTTGAGATCCAGAGTGATTTAGGAAAAGACCTTTAAAGCCTGCTGGGGCTTTCAGCATCTGCTTTGTGGATCTAGGGGAGTCTGAAGATTTCAGAGCAAGAAGTGGGTTCTAAATACTCCAGAAAAGCTCTTGGGTAACCAGGTTTCGAAAGCAGTTGTTGGAGTCCTGTCTTACTCCAGAGCATCTGCTTTTGGTCTCCAAAGTCCCTGTTCTTTGAATTACATTGGGTGCTGAGCACTGCTGCTCCTTTTTTAGGGATGAGAAGCTAGGTAGCCCTTGGGCAGATGTCTGGTGATCAAGGTTGGACCAAGCCTGAGATGTCAAAGGGACAAACCAGCATCCATCCAGCAGACTAGAGGAATCCATGCTCTTGAATTTTTGGAAAGAAAACAAAGAAGCATCAGCAGCCCTAGTTGGTCATTTGTCATTGTAGAAATGCACCTGGTCCATTTGGGAAGGTTATCTGGTGCTGCCAATGGCTTTCAGTGAAGTCCAGGGCACTCAGAGTTCAGCATGAACCCACTGAGAATGAAGGCTGTTTCAGAGAATTCTTTGTGATCCTGTATACTAGGACTTGGTGGACTGGTTTGGCTTACTTTGGTCAAGTGGGCAGCAAGTACTGACTGAGAATTCAGAGAACCCCCTCGTTGGGGATTCCTGTTGCAAAGTTCCAGGTCACACAGAAGTATATCTGTGCAAAGTGACAGCGCATCCAGGTGGGCAATTGAGCCTAGGATATTCAGTTTTACACAAGAGTCTAGGACAGGACCTTCATTCCTTCTAAAAATAGGGTTCTGTAGTTAGCAGCAACTTTATATTAGGTAGTCCTACACAGGATATAATTTGATTCCATGCTTTGGTGTTTTATTGAGTGTTGATTTAAGGTATTTTAAAACCTGCTCTTGAATATATTCTTTGCAAATTGTTCAATGTCCCTTTCATAAAGATCTATACAATAAATTCTCAAAAATTAAAAAGATCCTGATAAACTGATATCCTTCTTTTTTTCAGTTAATGAGAATGATGTAACTCAAGATGTTTTACATTTTACCTTAGCTATCAGGAAGCTCAGAGGTCAGTATTCTGGTCAATTCCATCATTCTAGTTTTCTAGGTCTCTTGCTCTCTTACCCATTACAAAATTCTCCTATTGTGTGTATGTGTATATATATGTGTATTTTATTATAAGTGATTTCAAATCCAGTTTTTATAAACAGTGGGAGTATAAAAAAGAAATGTGCAATGAAACCATAACATTTTATTAAATAGTATTGCCTCATTTTCTAAATCATATATGTGGAAACTCTTGTATTAAGCATAGGTGAGGGTTCTGATTGTGGCTGCTATTCACTTGGAAGTATTATTGACAGGAAAGCACTCTCATTCCTACTGGAATGCCTATGTGGGTAGTTCCTCTGTTAAACCCTCCTAGATTAGCTCGCTCATCTCAAGGCACTCGTATCACTCTAAGCACTCATGTATATGTGTGTGGGTAGCCATAACTGTCATTAGATA
Organism: Mesoplodon mirus; assembly: GCF_964341445.2. NCBI lineage: Eukaryota > Metazoa > Chordata > Mammalia > Artiodactyla > Ziphiidae > Mesoplodon > Mesoplodon mirus. The sequence continues at coordinate 42,309,974 of NC_138989.1, read as the reverse complement.
TGTATTTCATAGAACATAGAAATTTAGAGCTGGAAGGAATGTAATCACCCAAATCCCACTTAGCTAAAACGATAGATGGGCATTTTGCAACCACTAAGAGATTACAACAGAAGTTATGCTGTAGGTTATTGCATGGACTCTATGGGACTCTCTTCCAAATGTGTAGACTGGGCCTAAGAGACTCTGGGTGTTATTTGCATTGTTCTTCCTTGAATGGCAAACAGAAACTTGGCTTTGGGACTTTCTTCTCGAAAATACATTTTGATCTAGTTATTTGTTTCTGGTTTCTGTTTATATAAAACTATCTTCTCTGGAAGCTGTGGTCCTTGAGGGCAGGGGCTATGTCTCAGTCATCCTCTTTTTTTCCCTCTGGCACCAGCTCAGGTCCTAGCACAAAACGAACACATAATAAAAGTTAACTGAGTGAATGAATGAATGGCAGACTCTCTTTGGCAGGACTGTACGTTCATTGGAGGAAGATCTTAACCCTGACATTTCTTTTCTGCTTACAAGATGCACTGCCCATAGAGAACACAATGGACGGTGACTGACAGAAACAGAGGATACAGCTGAGTCTGAGCAAAGCATCATCTTAGGAGGCTGGCAAGTAGCTGTAGTTGCTGCTGTCACTATCAATACCAATCAGGTAGCTGCTCAGGCAGATCCAGGCTAGGAGGGAAGGGCCAGAGCATGCAGTGATGAAAGCATCAGAAAGATGTGGTGAGGGATTTGCTGTCTGATAACGGAAATAAGGGAGATGAAAGTGATGCCAAAGTTATGAGTAGTTTTGTGTCTAGGAGGGCAGTATTGCTGTACCTGGAGACTGTGGAAGCTGTCAGGAAGAAAATTTGGGGGGAAAAGTAAAATCATTTGTGGGTGGTTGTGCAGAGTTGTCAGGAGCCCGGTTTCCTTCCATTTCCCTAGGGTGTGGCCCTTGTCTGTGTGGTCCACAGAGCTGCCAGTGCTCTAGCTATCATGGTGGAGTCAGACATCATAACAGAGAAAGGGGAAGAAGAGGGAAAACAAAGGCCATGGGTGAAGGTTAGATTGTTAAGAGGTTTCCTGGAAGGCACACACTTGTGCTCAAATCTTATTGGCCAGAACTTTGTTACATAGCTGTATCTGTTGCCAAGGAAGTTTGGGAAATGCAGTGTTTTAGTCAAGCCCGTGCCCTAAATGAAATTGGGAGGTCTTTCACTATGGAAAATGTGAGGCTGAATATTGAGGAGGCAGTAACAGTCTATGTCACACAAAGTTAGACATAGAACTTGGTCTCTGACTCCTAATCGAGTGCTCTTTTAACTCCACTACCCAACTGAAGATGTGAACTCTATATTGTAGTGGCAGAGAGGGGGACTGAGAAGTGCCCAAGGCTTGGTGGTCAATGTCCTGGCTCTGCCATTTACTGTTACCTTAGACATAGCATATAATTTCCATTGAATCCCTGCAAAATGATTTGTTGGATAAAATGATCTCTGAATTTCTATCAGCTAAGATGTCTTATGATTTAAAAAAAATTATGGTAGTTAAAACTGAGTGAATGATTGGACACATCAAAGGAATCTGTGTAGTTATTTCATGGATGGTCGTTCTGGTTTGAGATTCATAATGGAGACCCATGATTAGGCTTTACAGACTCATGATTAGGATTGCAAACACACCTCTTCTCAGAGACAATTTGCCCAAAGAAAGGCTAAAGTGGTTGTCTACTCAACAACTATTTTTCCACTTTTTCCTTGTCAACAGGTTCCCAGTTTTATTTGAATGTTGGTCAGAAATCCTGTGGTAACTTGACTCCAAAGATGGCTGGCATGAATTCTCCCCTTCCTGTACAGGAATGCCACTCTCCCATTGAGAAGTGGAGTCTCTAGAATCTGGGCTGGACTGGTTTGACCCATAGAATATGGCTAGTGCCAGACTTACCATTAAAAAGGACTGGCAGTTTCTGCCTCCTGTCATTTATGACTGCCATGTAAGAAGTTTAGGCTGCTCTGCTAGAAAGAGAGACTGTGTGGAAGCATCCTGAAGGACCAGATGTGTGAGCAAGGAAGCCGTCTTGGCTTCATCCAGCCCAGTTGTGCCTTCGGGAGATTCCAGCCCATCATTATCTGACTGTAGCCACATAAGAGCCCCCAGAAATGCCCAGCTGAGTCCAGTCGACTCACAAAACTATGAGTGATAATAGTAAATCATTTTAAGTCACTAAATTTTTGGATAGTTTGTCATGTAATAATAGATAACGAGAACAGATGTGCTCAGGAAATGGCCCCCTTGCCAGTCCCAGGAGGTGAATCATGATTAGTTTAAGCCAATTTTGGTAATTCAAGGCTTTTGCCAGAGTATTTTAGGGGGATACATTTGAACAGTTCAGTCAATGAGATGCTGGATGGCATTTCCTTACAGTTAAAAAGAGACTTCTGGGAGGAAATGTATGTGTTTTTCAGTCTGACGTTGTGTATACATTTGACTTCTGGAACCATGGCAATTATATTGTGACTATAAGGAGACAGCTCTAAGGATCAAGCCAAGCCAGTAAACTGAGGATGACAGAGCAAAAAAGGTGGAGGGGCTTGTGTCCTTGAAATCAATCCCCAAATCTCCCGAACCCTAGACTTCCTGTTACATGATAAAATAAACCCTTTTTATTTAAATCAGTTTGAATTGTGTCATCTAATACTTACAGCTGAAATCATCCTAATTTATACAGTGGAAAAAGAAATCTCCCTAGTACTCCCTTCCACTGATGGAGAAAGAAAATATTGAAATTACAAAGTCTCTTCTCTTTCTTTTATGTGACTGTGGATCCCAGAGTAGCTAGTCCTTCCAGAGTCTTGGATGTGCAAATGTGGTAGCTGGGGTGTGGGTGAGACCTAAGTTGCTTTACATAATGAAATGAAAGGATTTTCGTTTTGAGAGAAGGGGGCCAGAGTGCAGAGGATCAGGGAGGGAGGATGAGAATCCTGAGCCCAGATGTGAGTAGGTATGTGTTTGTCTGTGTGTGTGAATGGGGAATGAGAAATAGGAGGGGGAGCTGGATCTCAAGGAGAAAGACGAGAAAGTCTGGTAGCATGAAGACTTCACTGAATGTGGGATGAGCTCCAGGTTCAGGCTGGGGAGGAGCAGTGCAAGTGAAACGGAGAGTTAGAGGAAGGGAAGTCAGAGCCAGAGGCGGCTTGGGGCAATGTGAGCCTCAGGGATTTATAGGAATCTTGGGCATGGGGAGTGGGCAGCTGACATGTCAGATTTTTAAAAAATCTTTAATTCTGGAAGTGCAAAATGACCTCTTCTGACATATTGATTTCAGACTAGCTTCCTAGACAATAATTATGTGCTAAAAACATATTTCCCCCCACCAAGTTTCAAGTAGTCAAATTCAACACAGTTTTCTTCAGGTCCCTGTTTAGCTGTTTAGCTCTTAGGCCATATCAGGACTAATTAAGATATGCCAGGATAGCCTGCAATGATAGTAAATGATCTGAGTGACTGGGAAGCAGCATGATTCAACAGACAGAGGGCAGAGCTTTACCAGGAGGTCTGGTTAGTTCTCACTGACTTCCTGAGTGACACCTGAGCAAGATGCTCATTGATTCCGAAATTCAGTCTCCTCATCTGTAAACTAAATAGCTAACCTAGATCAGTTCCTTTTTTAAAAATTAAAAATATCATTTAAAAATGACCAAAAAAGTTGTTAGAAAATAAATACAAGCAATATGCTGGCAGACTTGCCCCTAACATTTGCAGTTCCTGCAGGAAAAATGAGGTCTACATGACATATGTCTAAATAGCTAAAAGTTATAAATTAAGGTAACAAACCACTAAGTGAAAACATTCAATCTGTAAGGACAAAAAAGAAATAAAAAATAAGAGGCTTAATTCTTCCTTCATAAGAGATTTCCCTCCTCTTCTTTCTCTTAGAGCATTTATGTTAGAAAACTTGTCACTGAAGTTCTTTCTCAATCTCTTTGAAATGTATGTAAATCGTTTTAGAAGCTAAATAAGTCTCTTGTCAGTCTCTTTATGACCCGGGAATGTCTTCCTCAGGACTTGGGAGCCATCTCTTTGAAATGTAATCAGTGATGTACAGTTAAACCTCAAACCTCTCCCCTCCTTCAGCTAGGACCTGCTGTAAGTGGGAAGTTTAACCAGGGAAAGGTGGTTTGAGTTCAAGTTCTTTCTCCATGTTCTTTCTCCATCTTCCGCTTCCTTCCCTCTTCTGGCATCTTTTATGATCCCTGACACTTTCAGGGGGGAAACAGGGAAGGAGAGCAGTAAGGGGGCAGGAAAGTTACTGGATGATTTTGTGCTTTCTGAATCTGGCAGTTTTAAACAATGGACTCTTTCTACTATGAGTGTTTGCATGGGCTCTTTTGGGATATCCCCAGCCACTAGGGAATTCCCACCTGTATTTCCCTTGATAAGAATGATGAACTTCTTTCCCACTATGTAGTTCCTAGAAATACACTACTACTTTCAGCTGAGGCCTGTCCACCCTTTCAAATGGCCCAATTAGATAGGCCCCGAGAAGACATCAAGCTGCTTGTTTCTCCCCTGCAGCCCACATCTGGCTCATGGGCATCGCTCAAGTCTCTTTGCTTCCATCAGCTCTGGCAGTGAGGGCCACCCCCAGCACAGCCACCACTCCTTCAGCTCATCCATCAGTAGCGAGACAGCCTGCCTCTCTTTTTCCATTTTTCAGGTGGGATCAGACATGAGTTCACTGTATCCCCCTCTTGCCACCTAACTTCAGGGAATGTTTGTTTCTTTCTCTAAGTATTCTCTCTGGAGTCCCTCTCTCTTAACTTGAGATATACAGGGAGCACCTCAAACCCTCCCCCGCTTGGTGGTATACTCATTGTACATCAATGGCTTTCAGCAAATTGTTCCTTTCAGAGAAGTATTCCTCAGATCCTCTTAATTTCCCGTAACTCAATCATTTTGTATCTTTGAATAGGGAGAGATGTTTTAAGATTTCAGTAACAAGTTTTTGGATTATTTGCATTGAAAATTAGGCTGGTATCAGACTTTGGTATACTATATTCACTGCATCTTGGTGCCTCAGTTAGAACTCCCAATTTAACATAGTGTTATATCAGCTTTTAAACTTCCGGTAAAGTTTTTGTTGTTATCTACCATTAGAAAATGATTTAATAGTGTTCCATACTATGAATGTTATAATTTATTTAAATCTTCTTCTGCTGTAGTCACTGAGGTTGTTTTCAATTTCTCTTTTTAACAATAATGCACAAAGATATGTTCAAGGATGTTTATCTTTATGTACATGTCTGCAATTTCTGTAGAATAGATTCCTAAAAGTAGTATTTCTAGGTAAAAGGGCAAATACAATTGAAAACTGGAATTGCTGCCCAATTTCCACTTCCATAGCAGTGTTTCTCACCTTCCTGATAATATTTGCATTTTTACCAGTGTTATGGGTAAAGTCTTTTTCCTTGTTTCAATCTACATTTTCCTAATTAGCAGAGAAGTTCCTCATCTTTACATATCTTTATTGACCATTAGTATATCTTCTTCAGTGAATTTCCTTTTCATAACTTTTGCATACTTTTTTCTATCAGTTAATTTGTCATTTTTCTTATTGATTTCCAGGTGCTTTTAATATACTGATATTACTCTAGTCCTGTGGTTTTCAAATTGTTGTCTGTGGAGGCCCAAGTTTCTGTGGAGCTGTGTGAGGTGTGTGGGTGTATTTCCTTGGAAATGAAAGGCAGAATGGGCAGGGCTCTTGGTTCCCTCAACCATGCTTCAACCAGAGCAGCTCTCCTTTACTTCACTTAGAGATTAGAGCCTATATAAGATTGTGTGTTTTTGTAAAAGGATCTATTGCTTAAAATAAATGTTTAAACCAGATCATCTTTAAGTATCACTATTGCTTGGAAGTACTATGATCTTTGATTCTGTGAATTTAAAAAAATAATACTGTGGGCTGTCAGGAATAGGAGGTAGAACCAGGCTTAATAGATGATTACCTTTTTCAGAGCTTTAGGTGTTTACTCATTTGCTAAGTATTATTGGGCACCTACTTTGTGCTGGTCACTTTGCTAAGTGCTGACACAGCTTACACAAGACGGCCATGGTTCCTACCCTCTTAGAATATTGATTGGTGGGAAGACAGATAGTAAACAAATAATTGCAAATAAAGGATGTTGAGGATTATGAAAATTACATATGTCATGTTATCCTAACCCAGTTTGAAGGGCCATGGGGAGTGGTGTTCAGCTGTAAGCTGAAAGTGACCATGAGCTAGAAGGGGGATGGGAAAAGGGACTAAAGATTGGGGATGGGTGGGCAGGAGGCAGGACAATAAGTAATATAAGTAAATTTAAATTTTCTTGGAGTACTGCCCTGATTAATGACCCAGTCTTCAAATGAGCAAATCTAGAGAGATTTTTATTTACCTTATTTTACTTTCATATATACAGTATATAAAAAATAAACAGGGGCTTCCCTGGTGGCACAGTGGTTGAGAGTCCACCTGCCGATGCAGGGGATTACTGGATCGTGCCCCGGTCCGGGAAGATCCCACATGTTGCGGAGGGGCTGGGCCCGTGAGCCATGGCTGCTGAGCCTGCGCATCCGGAGCCTGTGCTCCACAACGGGAGAGGCCACAGCAGTGAGGCCTGCCTACTGCAAAAAATAAAATAAATAAATAAATAAATAAATAGATTATAGTGAGCTGCCATTCTTCTCTATTTTCTTCCCACCTTTCTCTCCCTGTCCCCTCTTTCCACATTTTTAAGGTGAAAGTAAACCTTTACTCCGGTAACTTGAAAATTAAAATTGTATTTGGAAGATGGAATATTCCTAAATTGACAGTCTTCTAAATAGCAATAACATGGAAATTTGAATGAGAAATAAGATTCTTGACAAAATTCCAATAACACAAAGAACCACTTGACTTGAGTTCAACCAAAACAATTGATCCAGAATTTACAGTCACTGAGAGACTTCAAACAGAAGTGAACATGCTGTAGGTTATTGTATGGGCTTTGTTGGGCTCTCTCCAAGATGAATATCCAGAGCCCAAGAGAATCAGGTGGTTTTCCTGTAGGTCTTACCTGGGTAGAGAATCTGAATTTAGCTGTTGGAAATAGTTTTCTGTACAGGGTGGGATTATGTTCCAGCACCCTTCTGTCTTTCTCCTTCTTTTCATTATCAAAAATTTAAGAGAGAATAGTCAATTCTCTGTGTTTCCATTTTCTCATCACCACTCACTACTTACTTTCTTGCAATTTAGCTGTAGTTCCCATTTCTCTAAAGAGATGTTCTTGACATTCACTGGTAACTCCCTGATCCCTAATCCAGTAGTTTTTGGTTCAATTCTTCTCAGCCTGGTGTTTCCTGTAGTGTCTGGTACCATTGTTCTCCTGTTTTCTCCAAACTTGCTTGGAAGCCTTTGTTGTAATGATCACGCTCAATTTCCCCCCTTGTATATTTCTGACCCCTTTGTCCACTCCTTCACTGCCTACCCTTCCTTTTCTCCCCGGATAATATTTCCAAGACTCCTTCTCTGTCTTCTTTCACCTTCCTTCTTATGGAGCTGAGTCCCATATTTCTATACCCAGACCTGGTCAGGCTTTAATCCAGCATTTGTTGATTGCTTGACATCCCTACCTGATTACCTCCACCCTCTACCCAGCACCCAGGTATGTCCTGTTTATGTTAACAGTACCAGTATTCTCCAAGTTATCCAGAGTTCAGTGTCATATTTGACTCTTCTCTTCCTCTTCACCTCTTGAATCTGGTAAATCACTAAGCCTTTTTTTTTTTTGACTGCACCTCACTGCATGTGGAACTTCCCTGACCAGGGATCGAACTCACACCCCCTGCAGTGGAAGCGCAGAATTTTAACCACTAGACCACCAGGGAAGCCCCTTTTTGCTTTTTTTCTTCACATTTCTCTCTCATCTTTCTTCCTTTACCTCCCCACTGGCTAGAGTAACCATACACCCTAGTGTTCTCAGGACAGTTTGGATTTACACCCGCCCAGTATCCCATCCTGTTAACACCCTCTTTAACTCACAAACGTGTCCTGATTAGGACCATGAGACAGTCACCCTACAACTTACGCAGCACTAGATCAGATCTTCAGTCCCTCTTGCAATACCTCTTAACTGGCCTCTTGCCTCTAGGTTCTCCCTGGATGTGTGCTTACTGGAAAAGATTGATCCTCTGCTTTAAAACTGTCACCAACCCATCACTGCCTTTTAAACAGAGTAAATGCTCTTTGGTCTTTGTTTAAGGCCCTCCACAATGTGGCCTCAAACTGTGTTTTCAGTCTTATTTCCTGCTTCTCTCTGAAAGGAAAGTATGGAGCATCAACGAATGCGGCATATGTGGACCAGCATTTTGACATGGTTGCCAGGGCGGGCATACAGAATATATTTTAGGGACTGACGTAATTAGAAATGAGTCCTCTTTCTGGGATAGGCTCAACTTTGGTTCTCTTAATAACAATGAGATAGAAATTTCAGGGCTCTAAGAGACCCCTCACCTGATTTTTATTGTCCTTCTACTCCCAGTTCCGGGCAATATGAAGGTACTGTTTGAGGCCTCTGCCAAAAGTAGAATGCTTCACGGTACGAGCCATCCAGCACCCCTGAACCAACGTGGTCCTCTTGGTTGAAGGGATGCTCACAGAGGGCTTGCCCACAACCCACAGCCATTTCCTGGGCATGACCAGGCAACTGCTTCCAAGGATGGAGATGTTTGGCCTTTTGAGGCAGATATGGAGTCTAAGCTGATATCCAACACAACTTTCTTATCTCATATAAGATTGGCTTTTTAATCTCTAGTGGAAATATTACTCAATAAACAAGTATAATTTGTATACAAGGATGAACTTGGCTTTCCCCCAAGAATTTTGGATACCTTCCCTTGCTGCTGTGCATGGTTTTTTCATGTCCTGAGTAGGGCTTTTGTGCATAGAAAGAACCACTTATAATACTTGAGTTTTAAATTAATAATTCATAAAAATTTTAAAAATGAAATATATTTTATTAAGCTTTTAAAAATAAAAATCTATTAAAATAAGAACAAATAATTCTTTTTCTTAGATTATTTAATTAACTCAAGTTGAAAAGAACAGAGTCTTTAAACAAGTCCTATCTACAAATCCAGTTTAAACAAATTCTTAAGCATTTAAAAATGCACCAATTATTTAATAGATTTTATTTTCTTTTATACAAATTTGAATACTGATAGGGCAAATGATTGACTCTAACAAGGGGAAACTTCCCAAGCACTTAAAAAACTCTTGTAAATCTACTGCATTAACTTGGAAGCATAGTAAAACAAATGATAAGCATGAAGAAATTCTCTGAAACATTCTAGTATTTTTTAGCATGTTTTGAAAAATTCTCTTAATCCTTTCAAAACAATTCTAAAAGTATTTACACATTTTTTATGTTGGAATCACAAAGCTTAATAACCTGTCAGAATCCCTAATATACCAAATTCTCCTAAAAATACTTTAATAACAGATACATACTGATTGTCCTAATGGTAAAACTTTTTTCCTGAATATAACACAAAATTTTTAATACTATGGGCTTGATTTATTTCATTATATTTCTATTTCATTCAAGCCTTTCCCAATCTGGATAATATATTGATACTTACCCATTAGAATATTATTTCCTCTAGTGGATGAGCAGAGTTTGTTATTGGGTTAACAAGTCATGGCTAGGATGTGATCAGAGGTGAGAGATGGGATGTGGGGATTGAGGGCTACATGCATCTATGATGATTCTGTATTACTAGCCGAAGGGTTAGCTGATCTTCCAAGTTTCTACATCAAGGAGACAACTTCAAATCCACACTTTGACCCATTTTTGTTATTTCATGTGAGTCTTCACCCCTATCCAGATTGCAGTTAACTTCATTCAATTAATTTATTTACTGCTCGGTTTAAATCAGCATCCTTTTCATCCAGACTTTGAAAGTATTTAGGGCAACACTGTCCAACAGAAATATGATGTGAGCTGCAAATGTGAGCCATACATTAAATTTTAGTGATAATTACATTAAAAGAGAGACAAGTGAAATTAATAATATATTTTTATTTCACTCAGTATATCCAAGATATTATCATTTCACCAGGTAATCAATATAAAAATTACTTTTATTCTAAATCACTTTTACTCTACTACTGAAGCCAAAAGAAATTAAATTAGGATCAAGGTAGGAACTGGGTGGCTGTGAACAGAGTGTTTCAGAATATATTTTAATAGAAAGTCTGGAGATTGCCGCCAGGATCTCTGTGGTTAGACATGTATCCTCTCTTCTAGAAGACTAAGCATCCTGAAGGTAGGAGGCATTTACTTGCTGCCTCCCAACACCTGCTTCATTATCTAATAAACTCTAAGTAAATATGTTTTGAATGAATGAGGGAAAGAAAGTAAGAGATAGAATGGCTTCACTGCTTCAGAGTGGACCTCATCAGGCCTAAGAGTAAGGATGCCCAAGGACAGGAAATTTCCCACCTTACTAGCAGATTGGGGACCTGGGACATGTCTCTTTATCAGAGTTGGAGGTTCAAATTTTGGATGTTAAGGAAGTCCTGGCAAGGGGTTCTCCTTTAGCCCATCAATACCTCAAATACCACATTCTGGCTCACTGAAGAAGAGTCTTTGAAGACTTTAGGAACCACTCAGACAATAGTTACATAATGGCTAATTCATTCTCGTGGCTACTGCATGTTGAGAAGGTAGACTGTTTACAATAATTTGTTACCACTGAATGTTAACTAAAGTTATCACACTAAAGTCAGTGTGCTTGCCCTTTGACCTAGTAAATTCATTTCTGGGGAAGTAGCATAAGGAAATTTAAAAAATCTATATTAATGGTATTTGCTGTATAACAAGCCACTCCAAAACAAAGTGGTTTGAAATAATAACTCATAATGGCTCATGATTCCTTGGGTCACTGGTGTTACTACTTGTTTGGGACAGCTCTCCTGATTTCAGCAAGGTTTGCTCAAATCTCAGTGTTCAGCTGGAGAGTTGGCTGGTGGCTGGGTGATCTAGGATGGCTTCACTTACATGTCTGATGGTTGGCAGGTCTGCAGAAGGGATGGCAGTAACTTGGCCATGTGTCTCATCATTCAGCAAGGTAGCTCGGGCTTGTTGGTATGGTGACAAGATTTCCCAGGAGAGCAAGGGAGCCAAGCTCCAATGTGAAAGCACCTGCATGCATCATGGTTTCTAATGTCCTATTTGCCAAGCAAGTCACATGGCTGAGCTCAGAGTCAGAGCAGGGGGCACTGCACTCACAGTTACAGGGCAAGAGGCATGGATACTAGAAGGGGAAGAACTGCTGTCTTCTTTGCAATCAATCTGCTTAGGCAATCAAAACATTATGCATGAAGATGTTCATCACCGTGGTTTGTATAGTGTAGCAATACATAAATGTAATTCAGTGTCCAATATGAGCAATAAAAATTATGACACACTGGGAGAACTATTTGGTAGCTCTCATATAGTAATATTAAAAATGCTTCTGATATACTGTTAATGAAAAAAGGATACCCAATTTTATGAAACCTATGGTAACTATGTAATAAACATTAATACAAATAAAAAATGTTGGAAAGGAACATACAAAAATTTTCATAGCTGTATTGAGGGATGGCATCATGAGTCAGTCTGCTCTTCATTAATCAAAACTTCTCAAAAGTTATACCACATGTATATTATAAAATCTACCTAAAATTTTATTCAAAATCAACTTTCCATGTTTATTAAAAAGAAATAATTTTGCACATTTCCAAATTATTAATGTCATATAGATGCTCAGAATATATGTTTCAACATTTTCTCTTGTGTATAAATGAAAATTTTACAATTTCTTCTTATGAAAGAGTAATATAAGACTGCAAGAGCAAGAAGTAATTTAAATGTGTTCAGGGGCCCTTTTCAACTTCAGAATTAAGGATTATTTTTATTTTACATCATTGCCTTTTCTCTTTTACTTTCCTTTTTAGTTTTATCATTTTAGGATTCCCTATTTTTAATTTTCATACAGAGATTTCTTTAATTGATCATTATAATTAAGCATAAAGTCATAAGTTACAAAGTCATATTTTGCTGGATCCTAGAGTTCTAAATTATTCATTTCACTTACTGTTTTTAGATTAGTTCATCTGAAAATTTCCAGTTTATTGTTGTTGTTTTTTATTTTGTACAAATAAGAGGGCAGGAAAAAAAGGAAAGACATAATAAAATAGACCTTCAAGTTTGTTGATCTTAAAGTTTATATTGGTTGATGCTCTTGTGTCCTTACCAGACATCAATTTTCTCCCAGAAGCCCTTGATTTTATTTTCTATAAACCTTGTTGTACTCAATGTATTCCAGCAAACCCTCACTGTTTCTTCTTGGACCTTAACTTCTTAACAAAAGCCATTTATTGATATCCTACTTTTTTTCAGTGAGGTAGCAAATCAATAAATTAAAGATTAGTTCAGTGTGTCAGCTTTTCCTAAGCATTCTGGGACTCATTTACTACTTTGGTGGATGTGGAGGCCAGGTGGCAGCCTCACACAGAAATAATGGGTTTCTCTGTCAGACATTTCTAGAAGTTACCTTTCATACTAATTACTGAGCTCCAAACTGTTTTAGACGAGAAATTGGATGTAGATCATAACTTCATATGGACTAGCATTACTAGTTAAAAGAAATTATTTTCAATACACCCTATTTTATATTACCCTACCAGGCTCAGATGCAGTTTTAGGAGGATTCTTTGGGGAGGTAGTTTGTTCATTACACAAAGCAAGCCCACTGCCTTGACCTGACACAGCCTGCATTTTTTTTTCTCTTTCTTTCTTTCTTTTTTTTTTCCCCTAGGGCACACATTTCCATAAGCTCTCTTCCACAATCCTATTTATATAACTATGTGGGTGGGATATATTAGTGCTACACTGGATTTCATCAGTCTTATCTCTTGGAATCGGTACAGTCTATTTACTCTGATATTGTTCTGTTCACCCCTGCTAGCTTTTACCCAGCTTTCATTCCTCAGAGGTCCGTTCAGGGATCTGAGCTGTTTACTTTTTAGATCTTCCTGTTAGTATCACAGTCATTGCTGAGAACTCTCCCCTCAACTGAGAGTTTTACAATTCAAAACCTCATTACATTTTATAGAACCGTATTTGGAATCTCTATCCCCAACTGTTTGAAATTGCCTTTATTTTTACTTAAGAGCATTTAGATATATGATCAGAAACATTTTGTGTGGATGAAAAAGGGCAGATTAGCCATAGAAAGTGAGAGTATGGGAGGCGCATTAGAACAGTGGTCAGTGATCAGATTTAATATGTTGACGGCCAGTTTTGCCTGAGAGGTCTAATGCCGTTCATTTACCGGTTTAGAGACAACGGTCAGAAAAAGTTCTATTCCAAAAAGATACAATGTCAGAATAGTGGGAAAACTAGTGTTGGAAAATAGGGGAAAATGCACTTTGATACACCACTGGTAGGAAAGTAAATTGATATAATCTTTCTGAAAAGCCATTTTACAATATATAGAAAGCCTTAATAATTGCCTAATCCCAATGACTCAGCAACTTAATTTACAAGATTTTACCCTAAGGAAATAATTCTGGATTTAAGCACGGATAAAAGGATGTTCAACATAATGTGGCTAATGATAACAAAATATTGGCAATAACTTAAATATCCAACAATAGGGGATGGTTGAATAACTTTAGGCATATGCATAGTATGGCATATTATGCATCTCCTGAAAATTATGCTTTGAACAATATTTAATGATATAGAAAAATGTATGTTACATATTAAGTGGAAAAAAACCTCTATAAAATAGTATACATAGTATAATACTATTTTGGAGGGAAAAAAGTGTATTTATGCATAGAAAATGAGATTAGAAGTATATATACCAAAATGAGAGAGTGTTTATTCCTGGGTAGGGGCTTATGAATGATTCTTATTTTCTCCTTTGTGCTTTCCTTTACTTTCTAAATTTTTTATAATAAGTATTCCATTTGCAAGTAGGGAAAATATTATTTTAGAAAATAATGGGAAATAGGAAGGCAAAAATCGCTCAAAAACTGTATATAGGGCTTCCCTGGTGGCACAGTGGTTGAGAGTCCGCCTGGCGATGCAGGGGACACGGGTTCGTGCCGCTGTCCGGGAAGATCCCACATGCCGCGGAGCGGCTGGGCCCGTGAGCCATGGCCGCTGAGCCTGCGCGTCCGGAGCCTGTGCTCCACAACGGGAGAGGCCACGGCAGTGAGAGGCCCGTGTACTGCAAAAAAAAAACAACAAAAAAAAACTGTATATAGTGCATATATATACACCCACTACAAGAATTCCCATTAACAAAGACATATTAACATTTTCAAAGAAGCACATGCAGGCTGCTAAAATGTGATGTGTGTATGTATGTGCAGAACCTGTGGTCTGAAAACCCAATGATCTCTATGCAGAAAGGCATAAACAGAATTAACAATCCATGTAATTTTCTCTTTCTGTAGACAGATTGACTTAAATATATTTTTTTTAAAGAAATTTAGGGTTGGTGAAATAACAATGCCATAGAATGTGGAACTTTAGACCTCCAAAATTGTGCTATATTCCGCCCACATCCTTCCTGCCCAGCCTATGCTTGAGAAGAGTTGTCAGCATTTTAGGGAGGGTCCCTGTGTATCTGTGGTCTGTGGGGACAGAGGGTGGCCTCAGGGATGTGGGCTGGGAGAGATTTGGAGGAGGCGATGCTGCCCCTGTAGTGTTTGTGGGCTCCACTCTGACCTAACAGTGGAGACCAAGCAGGAGAACTTGACAAATATTGACCTACTCCAATACATAAAATAATGACAAATAAAATAATTGCAAAAGTAATTGGAAACATTTTCTTTTTTCTATTTCAGTTCCATAACAAGGAGCCACCTCAGATGGGGAGGTGAGGGGAGGGCCATGTCCACATTTTCCTCCTATCTGCTCTGCTGCCCCCAGGACACCCTGGGTGACATTCCTAAGAGGTCAAATAGGGTAAAATGCTCTCCCCTATCCCCAATTTAGGCTTCATTTCAATCAGTAAACCTATTATAATTGAACGGTGCACCGAACATGCTACTTGCCTGGCTGCTTTGTGAGCCATGGCATTGGGGCCGCTTCTGTTTCTAAACACCTGTTTTCAAATCTGGTTCATTTACAGGAATTAGGATTAACCTTCTAATAGGCTAAACCAAGAGTCCCTGGGATAATTTGGAACACCTGTAGCCCTCTCTGTAGGCCTCTCCTCAGCCTGAGTCTTTTACAACATAACCTTGCTCAGTGGTCAGTAGGGAGATGCCCTTTGGAAAGTGGGAGCAACTGGAGATTTTATAGGGACCTGTGCTTTCCTCAAAGTGTTCACCCTAGAAATTCAACAGTAAACTTGCTGCACCTCTCAGTGAAATATTTGGGGTTGTTTTCTGAGGAATTTACTGGAAGTCGTTTACATAATGTGCTAAATTTTACTTGCTCATTCTAATTAATTTTCCTCTACTTAACTAATTAAAATGCCATCAAGAGTTATACCGCTTTGGCCAAGAATAGGTGAACCAAGGCAGCCTACCCTTTACTGCTTTTTTGGTATAAAGGGACCCTTCCTCATTCTTCTGTCACTTCCACAGACTTCACTGAATCCATCAAACCCACAGCTGGGAAATCCCTCCTGCCCTTTTCAAGAGGTGCCTGCAAGCACCAGTCTTTGAAAACAGGGCCTGACGTCCCTCTCAGGACTCATTGGATTGCCAGGAACAACTGCAATGCTTTGGCAGTAGAGGCAATAGGCATGTACAGAGATGTCATCCTAGAATGTTCTTCAGGTCCCCCTGGGTGAGGATTCTCCTCACAAGTGCTAGACAACTGTGTTTCATTTCTTATGGTCCTGGTCCTGACTGGAGTTTCCTATTTTCTTCCTTTGTCTTTTTTTCTCAACATGTTGTGCCTGAGTCTGTGGTGGTGGGTTTTAGGGGTCTGGGTAAACCATGGCATTTGTTCTCTACTTATTGCTTCTTGTAAAGTACTTCCTAGATTATGCATTCTCACTATATCAGTTTATTCGATTTTTACCTGTATCTTTAATTTTTCCCTTTCTCTGGCTCCTTCCCTAAAACATCGAAATGCTCCCAGATTGCCCCTATCTTAAATAATTCTTTCCTTGGCCAAGATACTGCTATCCCTTGCTAGAGCCCATTTAGCTCTATTTCTTGAAAGAGTATTCTGCCTGGCTTTTGTCTCTTCCTCCCTTTCGAACTCACTCTTCAAAAGCCACAGTATTTTGGCTTTGGCTCCCACAAAACTACAAAACTTCTCACATTTGTTTTATCAAGTGCTCCTAATTGCTCACTTAGAGTTTCCATTTCATGTGACCTCTCTGTAGCATAAGGCAGGTTGTTTACTCCCTGTTTCATGAAATTCTGCTTTCAGGATGCCTGAGACACCATTGCCCCACAGTTCTCCTGTTTCTGACCACTGTCCACTCCTTCAGTTTCCTATTTTCTAGTGTGGTCTCTTTGATCTTATTCTCTTGTCACTCTAGTCTACATAGTCATCCTCCCTAGATAATCTCTTGCAAATTGGTGGCTTTAAACACTATCTCTGTGTGACTTCCAAATCAGTAACACTAGTTCTGACACATCTTCATGTCCAGAAGCATTTCCAGCAGGCTTTGCCTTCTTTCCTTGACTCTTTCTCTCTTTACCCAAGTTAAACCTGAGACTACCGTTCCTCTCCCTGTTATAAATCTAACCAGGAGGTTAGGTTATCTAATTATGGTTATCTAATGACTTCATGTTGCCCAGAAGTGAAGCTCAGACTCCTCAAGCTGGAATTCAGGGCCCTTCATGAGTCAGTTCAAGTCCAGTCAGTATCTCGAGAGCAGTTTCTCTCACCACAGCCCTAATGGCCAGTCTGCTGGTAGTTATGCCAGTATTCTTGAGTGTATCTGCCTCTGCCTCTTCGTCCATGACATTTTGGGGCACAGGTTATAGCTCAAGAAATATATACTAAATAAATGAATGGAGTATCTGCTCAGGTATCTGCTCAGCTATCGAACAGAATTCTTTTCACTCTTCTCAGCCTAGTTCTTGTTCTGTCACCTCCATGAAATCTTTCCTGATCCTTTCCCTGGAAACCATCTCTATTCCTTTGAGCTCCTCTGGCGTTGTTTTATTATATTAGCCCTATGCCACTTTATACATTTTTGTAGTCTTTCCAATGCCCATCATGGTACTTTATACCTAACAGGTGCTTATTAAATGAGTGAAAGACTTAATTCAGTCTTTTTAAAACCATGTAACACAAAGCCCTTGGGATATGAATTTCATGGGATCCCTAAAAAGCTTAAAAATCCACTTAATAAATAACTTAGTATTTAGTAAACTAAAATTAAAAAGTAGACCTAGTTTTACTTTTTTTAACACCACAGAAATGTTCCTAGAACCTACACAGAGCAGATTAGTATATGGATCTGACAAAGGAACGGTAGGGTATTAAAGTAAAACCAAATAAAGGTAAGAGATTGAGGGTAGTTTTCCATATTTTAGCAGTTGGTAATTTTCAACATAATCTGCCATTTAAACAATATCATAATTTCATTTCTAACTCAACAAGTTTGCTCTACTGTTTTAGGCTAATGGAACCCTAATACATTTAAAGGTACTATGGCTAGATTAAGTATTAAAAATCATATTTGTCTATATAATAAGCATGGTTATTAAAAGATGTAACAACTTTAGGCTCACTGATGCTATGTCAATGTGTATGTAATTGTGGCTTATGCTGACCTTATTTACCTCTATTGTATGAATCTGGCAGCTGTTGAATAGAGTTCTTTGCAACTTAGCAGTGAGACACATTTCTAAAAGTCTTTAGGTTGACTGACTATATTTTCAACATACATGTAGTTGGTCTGCATATCAGGCGGTGACTTGACATGAAGCCACAGATGAGCTGTCATGCATGTATGCAGTGGGGAGGTTGTCCCCTGTCCACAGTTGTAGACCTAGGGTGAGTACGGGACAATTTGAAGAGTGTACTATTGTGGAGGAACTGGGAAGATGTTTTTTAATTTGGGGCTTTAGCTAGATTTCTGATGGCTACTAACACAGAAAAACCTGCTAATGAGCAGGCCACTTGGGTAATTTTTTTTGTACTTAAAGTAAAATGTAAAATGTCAGGCAGCTATCCATGACCTACTCTAGGGAAAGGGAACAGCTAATGATTAGTCTTCTGTTTACAATTAAAGTCTGATTTCTTTTCCTAATTTTGGTTGACTTGCTATTGGTCCTCTGGACTCCTAATAGGCCTTGTGGATTCTAAATAGATTCTGCTTTGACTCCCAATTACCATGCAATTAAAGGACCTCCAAATGCTGCCCTTTAATTTTGTTTATGTTCATTTTCTCTAGGCTTTTGTTCTGTAATATACTTTTAGTTACCATGTCAGTTCTTTATAATCTTGTATTTGTTTTTTAGTGATGCACCACCCTCATTTTCCAATATAGCCCTTCTTTATTAAAAACAAGCAAACAAACAAAAAAAAAACAATCTAAGAAAATCACCAAAATGGCTGCATAAACTTTGGTGGAAATAAGTGGTATAAGAATGGACTAAATTGGGAGGAGCCTGGCTTAACGATATAGGTTTAGTAACTAAATCCAGCCCTGGAATGAGCGGGTGACTACCTTGATCCCTTTGTGCTTAGCCTCCTAGTTTTAATCGAAGAGGCAGACATTTTGTTTGTTTTCTAGAGGAAGGACCTGTTCTGCACATTCTCCTGGAGTCTGTGCATGAACTTAATAGTCAGGTGGCTGAATAATGTATAGTCAACCCCTATCCTTTCACCGTTCCCGGTATAGTCGTGAGGTTTTTACAAAAAGTCTCCCTTGCAGGGCCAGATTCTCTGAGCCTTCTTAGGTGATGGTTAGTTAAGCTGATAATGAGAGAAGGTTAGGGGAGACTCCCCATGGCAGGCAGGTCACAAATATACATTCTAACAGTGACCTTTAAGGGGCCTACTCCAAACCCCCAAAGAATCACTCAAATAGTGACTAAATAAGACTTTTTCTGAAAGCAGCCTAAAAACTGACTTTAATATTTGGGATTTCAGAAGGGTAGAACACCTGGTATCTGGTGAGGCCTCTCAAATCACACTTGGTCCCCTCTAGCTCGGTAGAGTGGTGGCCCTTGACCCAGAGACCTTCAGAGGTCTGAAGGCTATAGTAAGAAGCCAGGGTATGAGTCCTTAATGAAAATCAGTTCAGCACAGTAAGCAGTAATCACCATCAGGCTTTGAAGAAAGTGCTGAGTTACTTTTCCTTCTGCTTTCTCTTGATGATTCAGGAGGGTAGAGGGGAAAAGTCATAGATATGGGTTATCCCAACCCATAAATAATTGAAAGAATATGAAATGTAAATTCAAATTCATTTCTTTTTGTAACAACCACATTTAAACAGCTCATTCAACTGTGTTTGCCAGTAAATGGAGTGGAATTGGAATTGACAGGAGGGGTTTCTCTTGACTGTGCTTGAATATGCCAGCTGAGATGCAGAAATGCTTTCTGGTGCAAAACAAAGAAATCAGCAAATGAAGGCAGTCATTCTGAGCTACCCTACTTCTTGCTTCCTTTCCTGATGAAGCACCTAATGAAATGTGAAGTGGTCCAGGAGCTGAGAATGCCTTAGTGTAATAATGGAGAGAGAGAAGTATTTGTTATAAATATGGGTCCGGGCTTCTTGGTGAAGGTATAAAACATACTTTCAGGCTGGGGATAAGGAAAGAGCAAGGTTCATGATCAGAGAACAAGGGAAATAGCTTGTAGGGAAGGCATCTTTCAGTTACTAATATCTCCTGAGATTTAAGAACAAGACAGTTCCAAATCAGGTAAAAGCAGATGCAAATGTGATGACATTTAAAAATATTAACTGATGTTTTTTTCTCTTTCTTTCTTCCCTGAGTTTATTCTCCCCTTTTCTTCTATTGCCCCACCTGATTAAGTAAGTCCTCTAGGGTCATTGCCACAAGGGAGGGATGTGACAAGGTGTCAAAGAGAAGGAGGAAGTAGCTTTGGTTTCTAAAATCTAAGCCCTGGGAAGAATCCAGAAGATTTGGGATATAGGTAGAATTTGGTAGAATAGGGTTTGAGGAGAGAGAGTTTTCCCTTTGATTAAAGGAAGATTCCCTTGGGCCAGGGAGTGGAGGGGACTGCTTGGGGAAGGGAGGAGAGCAGAGATGTTGATGGGTGCTGGAAGGAGGGCTGTGTGCCCTGCAATTTGGACAGTTCCAGGGGGATGTGGTGAGACAGCCAATCTTCAAAGACTATGCACAGCTTTGCAGAAATTCCTGAGCCACAAAGTGGCACCCAAAGAACAAAGGGTTCCTGTGCCCCAGCAAGTGCCATGGCAGCTGAGGAGAGAGCCATTGGGCTCAAGGGGGCACAAAGGAATAAAGAACAGACACATCATGGCTTCCTATGGGGACTAAACATGCTTGCACTGTCTGAGGTCTCCTTAGAATTTAAACACAACCCTGGGGAAAGAAGGTGGATTCTAAAATAAGTGAGACTAAATTTCTACCAGCCTGGAAGAATGTGGTATCAATACAGAAATAAAGTGAGTTAATATAAAAAGTAAAGAATTTACGAAAGTAAAGACTTGTAAACTACGATTTGCGCTTGCCATGAGCAAGACCAGATCCAGGGTTTCTAAGCCTCTTGAGGAAGTTCATGGGAGACTGTTTTTTCCCTCAAACTAGAGGATAACCATTTTGAGGCACAGGCCATGACCCAGGCAGGGAATTGGTGGGCAAAGATGAGGTGGACTCTTGGGAGTAACCATGGAGTGTGAGGTGGATTGTGAAGAATTCGAGTTTATGAGTGTCACAGGGTGCTTTAAGCCTCAGGGACAGACTCAGAGAACGTAACAGAGGGAAGAAGGAGAGGAGTAGGGGTTGAGGTGAGTAGAAAGCAGAAGGAGGGTGCCTTAATGGGATCCACAAAAGAGATTAAATTATTTGATATTCAGGAGAATCTTCTAGAAAGGGAAGGAGAAGTGAACTTCATGGCTCCACCACAGTTCCTGACAGTTAAGGCTGGTGGGGACAACAGATAAGTCCCAAGGGACACTTCTGGGGCTTTTTGGAAAGGCAGGTAGAAAGGCCAGAGCTGGCCCAGCATACAACACACAAACAGGCACACAGCTTGCTGCAGGAGCCTGGGGCCCATGAGCTGGGGGAGACTGTGCCCTGTCTGCAGAACGCTGCCCAGCCTTGGAAGTGCAATGCTTTAAAAATAGTTCCAAGAATTTGGGAAACACAAGTTCCCCTCTCTTTCCTTTTCTTGTAGGATATAAGTGAACTTTTTATGGTAGACAATAGAGAACCACAGCTGATAATGACAAAACTAAGGTAGGGTTGAGGGGGTCTTGAGAAAGGAGAGACAGATTCAGATCTTGAGTCTTGACTCTTGGCTTCTTGACTTATGAGACTTGAGAATCATGAGAATTGCTTCACCTCTTGCACCAGGCACCCTCCCAGACTCAGCTGAGGAGGAAGGGAGCAGACGGAGCTGGGGAACCCGCCAGCCACAGTACCCACTGTCTTGAAGCCAAACTCTGACATGAAATAGTCTTACCTGCGGCGAGACTCCCTCTGGTGGATGGGGCTGTAGATGCAGAAGGGAGAAGCTGAGGGTCTCCTAGATTGTGACCTCCAGTTCAGTGAGGCAACAGATGTGCTCTGAAAAGGGGCTCACCAACTCGAGCCCAAGGAAGCTAGTGCCCACTCTACCATGGAATATTTTGCTTGAGGGAATTACTATTCTGAAAAACTAGTTTGGGACAGAGGTCCAGTTTGCTGGGGGCACCTGGAGGAAGAGTAAGTTTCCTTTGCAGGAATGCAAAGACTTACTAGAACAACAAACGCAGTGAGACTCATTTTGCCCCAATGTTTATTTCTATTTCCATCTTTCTCACCCTGACAGGGCCTCCCCATCTGCTGTAGAATCTAGTCTCTGGATTTTGTGTTTCCAAAGTCTAAATTTGTGCTAAACCTTCCAGAGCAAAGTTCTCATGGCGGAGGCAATGCTGACTAAGATGAGAGAATTTCCTCCAAGAGGGTCAATAAAGGGCTCCCCTGGGCTGGTTAGCAAGGAAGAAAAGGGAGTAAAAGGGAGAAAGCCTAATTTTGGGGAAAAGGGATTTCCTGTGAAACCTGAATGAAGAGAATGAAGGATTCCCCTAAATGTTTTACACATTCTCTTGCATGTGAGAAGTGGTGCTGGCAGCAGGGGCAACTTTGGGCTCAATTTTTCAGGGTTAGAACTGGACCCAACCTGGCAAGGCCAGTGTCTCTGTGCCCTTTCTAGTCTCATGGTGTGTGGCCTGCCAGTTGATGTTCTGAACGATCCCATTGCCTTTGGCTTTAGAATTTCAGAATTCCCTTATTATTTTTTTTAAACATCTTTATTGGAGTATAATTGCTTTACAGTGGTGTGTTAGTTTCTGCTGTATAACAAAGTGAATCAGCTGTATGTATGCATATATCCCCATATCCCCTCCCTTTTGTGTCTCCCTCCCACCCTCCCTATCCCACCCCTCTAGGTGGTCACAAAGCACTGAGCTGACCTCCCTGTGCTATGCGGCTGCTTCCCACTAGCTATCTATTTTACATTTGGTAGTGTATATATGTCCATGCCAATCTCTCACTTTGTCCCAGCTTACCCTTCCCCCTTCCCGTGTCCTCAAGTCCATTCTCTACGTCTGCGTCTTTACAGAATTGCCTATTGTTAAATGGCATGGTTGCCTTTTGTTTTGTCCCGCTTAGTTGCAAGGTTCAAAACAGTGTCTGAGGGATGATGAAAGTCCACGGGCTCCGTAACTGTTTCCACTTGCTTAAGAGGGTGTCTCTAGTATTCATCCATCCAAAGAACAGTTATTGAGGGCCTCTACGTGTACCTGGCACTTGTTTGGTCCTAGAAATCAGAAGGAAGCCCCCTCGTTGCCTGGTGAAGGCAGTTGTGAAAAGTGAGCATCAGACACAGTGCTGGGATACACGTGTGTATTGGGGGCTTAAGCGGGGATATGATTCAGCCTTTAGGGGTTGGCAGGGGCTTCCCAGCTGGAGAAGCTTCCTAGTTGCTTTGGATTTTTTTTAAGGAGGTGATTTTTTTTTTTTTTTTTTTTTTTCGGTACGCGGGCCTCTCACTGTTGTGGTCTCTCCCGTTGCGGAGCACAGGCTCCGGACGCACAGGCTCAGCGGCCATGGCTTACTGGACCAGCCGTTTCACGGCATGTGGGATCCTCCCGGACCGGGGCACGAACCCGTGTCCCCTGCATCGGCAGGCGGACTCTCAACCACTGCGCCACCAGGGAAACCCATAAGGAGGTGATTTTTGCAAGAGGATTCTAGAGATATTGATTAGAAAGTTGACATTAGTGAAAGGCTGAATCAATCCCTAGAATTTTCTGTCACAGACTTCTTGACCTTGAAGTAATTAAATGTATTTACTGCTTAGACAATGTTAGGTTTTCTGTAGCTTTCAGCCAAAAACAATCTTGACTGACCCAATGTTCTTTGCCAATTTTTGTATTAAAGCAAGTTAAGGAAAAAGTTGAAATTTTGCATTGTTTTAACTGTAATTACCATTCTTTTTTATTTGCATTATAATTTATGCAGGAAGAAAAAAAGTTGATTTTCTAACTCTAGGAAAACTGGAACAGACTTTCCTTCTTTTCTCTTTCTTTTTCTTTTTCCCCTCTCTCTCTCCTTCTCTCCCTTACTCTCTTTCCCTCCTCCCTTACTCTCTTTCCCTCCTCCCTCCCTTCTCCCTTCCTTTCTCTCTCTTTCCCTTCTTCCTTCTTCCCTTCCTTCCTTCCTATTTGAATTATTTAAAATGTCAGTAAAAATCAGTGACTTAAATGTTACACCGATGAATTAAATTCATTTTTTATACAACAAATGAACAATGAGTAAATACAGTTTCCTGTAACAAGAAAATAAGCATACTTATTAACTCAGTATTAAAGGATTATATAATAATAAAATACTATTTATAAACTAGAACCTCACAGAAGAGCTTCTTGCAAATGACTTATCCAGGGTTCAATTTTATAATGTAAAGCTATTGATTAAGTATTAAGATGGTAAGAAAGAAACTTCACTCCAACCTGGGTAGTATTTTTATTCTTAATTTCTTTGAGTTTTAAATATCCTGAAGTTTCTTCCTTATCTTTATCTAAGTTTTAAATATAAGTACCTGAGTTTAAAATATAAGTATCTAAGTTTTAAATATAAGTATCAGAGTTTTAAGTTTTCTTCCTTATCTTTTAATAAAATGTTAAAGCCTTGCTCAGTGATTCATTTTCTCAATATTCCTGCTATGGAAAGCTTGTGATTTCTGATTTTAACTTTAATTTTAATTAAAGCTAAATTTAAGAAATTGGGGCTTATAATTTTTGGGTCTGCTGGTAGTCATCATTTTCTCACTGATTTGAAAGGGGGTTTTAATGCTTTAAGATGTTAGCCCTCTGTCATATATGTGCATTTTCCTCTATGTATTATTTGTATTTTAACCTTGCCATGATTTTTGCTTTAGAGAATTTTTCTATTGTTGATGCTTAATTTTTTGACTGCAAATAAGATCTTTTGTTTTTATCATGTCTGGCTTTTTTGTAAGTTTAAAGAGGCTTCCTTCAAACCAAGATTATAAAAATAGTTATACATATTTTCTTCTATTATTTTCATGGCTTCATGGATAACTTTAAAATATTTGATCTATCAAATTTATTTTGGTATAAAAATTTAGGAATATAGGCATATTTATTTGGGAAATAGCAATCTATCGTTTTAATAAAATTTACTGAGTTTATCTTTCTCCACTTCTTTGAAATACCACCTTAACCTTACCCTGAATTTCATACCTCCTTGATTCTATTTGTGGAATTTATATTTGATTTCACTCGTCTGTTTGTCTATATACCCATGCCACTCTCATTTTAAAAATGACTATGATTTTAAAGACATTAAAATAATTAGTAATACAAGTTCTCGCAAATTATTTTACTTTTTAAGAAACGTCTTGGCTCTTCTTGCATTTTTATTCTCTCAGATTGATTTTTAAAAATAGTACTTACTATCCCAAGCACTTTATTTATTTGTTTTTTTTTTCTGTATTGATTTTTCAGGAAAACAAATTACAAAGGTAACATGATTGCTCTAACAAAGTCAAACCATACAGACAGGTTCAGAATATGCCTTGACAACCTCCCTCTCTTCCTCTTTACTTTTTTTTTTTTTTTTTTTTTTTGGACACAGGG
The DNA here is from genome assembly GCF_964341445.2 of Mesoplodon mirus. Taxonomy (NCBI): domain Eukaryota; kingdom Metazoa; phylum Chordata; class Mammalia; order Artiodactyla; family Ziphiidae; genus Mesoplodon; species Mesoplodon mirus. The sequence continues at coordinate 42,284,639 of NC_138989.1, read as the reverse complement.
CATGTGGGATCTTAGTTCCCTGACCAGGGATCAAACCCACACCCCCTGCATTGGAAGTGTGGAATCAACCACTGGACCACCAGGGAAGTCCCTCTTCCTCTTTAACAGCACAGCCCAGAGGTAACTTCTGTTTGCCCTGTGTTGTGTATCCATCCTTTCGCACTTTCTCCCATTCTTAGATACAAACTCATTTCATGAAGTGCCCTCAAAATATCGGTGCTACTTTGGCTACAATTTCCCAATAAATATTTGGAAAGACATATTTTCTTTCACATTTCTGGCTTTCAAATCATAAAATGCCTCAGCCTTTCAGTTTTTTTTAAAAATACATACATTACTCATCTACATCACAGACATTGCCTGAGACAGTTCATGATAATAATTAACATATTTTGAATATATCTTATCATGGTATTTCTCAAAGTGTGTTCTATAAGACACAGATCCTGTGTGTTCTATAAGACACAGATCCTGTAAGATACTCTGCAAGGAAGATAAGTGTTCTTGGGCAAATGAGTTTGGGAAACACTAAGTGGTATATTTTCCTTTTGAATATTTGTAATGTAAGGCAACGTATTAGAAACTCTTAAGTCTTAAAATAAAGGTTTAACTTTGTCTGATTCAGTGTTTTCCAAACTTATTTAATCAAGGAAACTACTTTGTCTATTGACAGGATATTCATAGAACACAGTTTGGGAAATGCTGAGTTACATTTATTGACCCACCTATAAACTGGGGGTGGGGTAGTAAAGAACCTAGAATAACTGCCAGGGCTCTGGCTTTGATAATGGATGGTTGGTGTTGTTACTCACTGAGATCAAGAATGGAAGTGGAGGATCAGTTTTGGACGTATTGAGTTTCAATGCCTATGGGAGGCTTAAGTGGAGATGTTTAGTAAGCTAAGAATATACAGTCTGGAACTCAGGTGAGAGGTCAGAGCTAGAGAACGATGGGCTTGGAAGTTTGCTTCGGATTAAAGTGTGTTGTCTAAAAAGACCCATTTAAAATGCACATATATTACCTAGGAAGGGTAAGCATTAAATTATTAATATGTATTATATTATCATATTAGCTTACTGTCATTTTAAAGCAGAGAGCAGACCCCTGAAGGAATGGAAATCAGAAATGGTGAATTTTGAGTGGAGGGTGGGCAAAGAAATAGTCTGAAGTGGTTTCTAGCCCTTTAGAACCTGGGGCCTTTTTTTAAGGCTAAAATTTTTTTTCAAATTTCTCCACTGCCCCACACATTTCTACTTTTAATATTTTTTGATGGAGAAAATTTGCCCTGACTGAAACTAGTATGAATTAACTTTAAGAGGAATCAGTACAAATTTATTAAGAGGTATATTTATTCAGTTTACTGACCGTGGCAGTGTGGATATGGGTTTCTGATCTTCCTGTTACCCCTGTGTTTCCAGGCTAAGATGAATTTAAGGACGCTGACTTTCAATTTTGGATAAATGCTGTGTTCTCCCACTTATTCAGGTTCATATCAAGTTCAAATGAGAAGCCGAGGGAAAGGAAGATGCTAGGATAATGTTCAAGTCAGTCATCTGAAATCTTTTTGGCCTGGGTCTGTTTTAACCGATACTGAGCTCTTAGCCTAGCTTCCCCATAACTAACTAGGGGACCTCAGAGAAACCTCGCTGCCTCTTTTACCTTAACTATCAAAACAGAATAATAGCAATAGCTTTTCTCGCCCCCCACCCAGGGCCCTTGTGCAGAAGTCAGTAAGATACATAGTTGTGAAAGTGAATGGGAAGGTTAAAAGTGCTCTTAAATGTGAGGTATTTTCATGGCTGCATTTTAATGTGGCTCATCACTAGGTGTCCTGAAGGTCACAGTTCCCTGGGAGGGGGTTTAATCATCCAGGCTCCCCATAGGGTGGACTCCATTTAACCTGTGTTCTAGTTGATGAGGTTGTTGTGTGTAGATTGCAGGAGTTTCAAGCTCTACTCCATCTTTTTCCTTTTGATATAATTTTAATGAGATTTTCCCCATTCTTTTACTGCATGGCAGGCTACCACTAGAATAAATATAAAGACGTTTTTAAAAATGCAGAAAACAAGAGGGCTGGGGAGATGGGAAAATGCAGGGGGTGTGTCAGGGGATGAGGGTGGAAGGCTGTTCTCAGATCTGCACTGGTCTCCTGATGACTTTAAAATTCCTGGGGGCACTTCCTTATGTGTCAAGCACTCTGAAAGATAAGAGAGGAAACCCAACTAAGGCCGCAGAGAGAAATGTCTTTTTTAATTGTTTAAAGAGTGACACATTCCTTCCAAGAAGCTTCATCACCAGGCCCAGGAATCCAATGCTTTTCTTCGTATTGTACAGGCAAAACCTACCTAGTCCAGAATCTTCACACACAATGGCCTCTAGTGTGTTTCTTCTCTGGGCGGGCAGTTTTGTGGGAAGAACATATTTTTTTACTAGACCAATCCAGGTAACACTTAAAAGCCATTTATCCAGAGTTGAGGTAGTTATTTTTATTAACTGAGTCCCCTTCATTGAATACTAGTAACTGTCACTGACCTGTGTGTCACTAACTAGCAAGTCACTTCATCCCTAGGGCTTCATTCATTTTCTTCTCTTGGGAAGGAGTGTGTGTGTGTGTCTGTGCATGCGCACATGTGCGCATGAGTGTCTGTGTGTTGAGGTGGGGGGCAAGACCAGGGCAAGTATCTGAAATATGCCAGGTGGATCATTGAGATCAATTAATCCAATAACCCTGGTAGGCATTAGTTCTGCCATCTCACAGACAAGATACAGAGAGATAGAGTAACTTTTTAAGGTCAACATCTAGAGCAGTTAGGCTAGAATTTGAACCCATGTCTGATTCTTGGATAAACTCTTCCCGCCGTACTAAGTTGTCTTTGGTTTGCTTCAGAGGTAAAGAAGTTTCTACTCACTTTTCCACTCGAGTGGCTGCCTGGAGGTGGGTCCCCAGGAAAGAGCACTGTGAATTAGTCTCTTTTATTTGAGGCAGTAAAGAATGGGGGTGTGGGCCATATAAGCTATGTATCTGCCTTCCCTTGTTTAGAAGATCTCCTCCACCACACTTTCCAATTTTACTGTCCTATGATTTTTTTTTGGGGGGGGTGAGTCATGAGTCTCTGAAAGAAGGAAGAGAGGCAACGAAATATTTATGGAGCACAGAGAGGACTCCCTCCAAGCCTGGACATCCAAGATTTGAAGAAGAAATCACAAATGATCTAGAGAATCCCCTCAACATTTCATAAATTTATTTCTATGCAGTAGTTTTTTGGGGCTAGAAAATTCTGGGAACTAAGTAGAGTCCCTTGTATTAAAGCATGACAGTCTGTCCCTGGGATAAGTTACCATATTTTCTGGCATTTGGGAACTAATGCCTTTATAAAGACAGCCTCTGATCATATCTATGCCAAGAATAGCATGGAGTAGAGTGTGGCCAAAGGAGTGGGCAAAGTCTGCCACTTTAGACGTCATTATGACACAAGGGGACATAATGGAGCTGGCTTGGGAGAGCCATAGCAATTAGGACCTATGGTGGGGGTTGTGGAAACTATGTTTACAGTGTCATTGTCTGTTTTTGTTACTGCTTGGGGACAGTGATTTAATGATTTCTTCCAGGACAGAAATTACTCACTATAATTTGACTAACTTTGCTCTGCCAATTTTCCTCACTATTTACTTAAAGCATTTTATAGCTGCCAACACTGGAACTCCATCATCAGCCTACATCCTCTTGAGGTGTTTGGGAACAAAGAATCCCATTCCCCTGGCTCCAGGCTCTAGATCAGTGGTTCTGAATCCTGACTGTACATTAGAATCCCCTGAGGGGCTATTAAAAATACTGATGGCTGGGCCCCATCCTAAGAGAGTCTGAGTTAATTGGTCTAGGTGGGACCCTCACATTGATATTTTTCAACAGCTCCCCAAGTGAGCCTAATGAGCAGCCAAAATTGGGAACTGCTGCTCTGGATGGTTGACTCATCCTACATAACCCGTCAGCTGGATTCTCTGTAGCTTCTAGAGCTGTGCAAGTACATTGGTGCCTTTGTGTGAATTAGAAAAAAATGTCCCTCTGCCTGTACATGTTAGAAAAATGTGCTACTTCTTCTGAATTGACAAGCTCCATGGGCTCCATGGGCTCCATGGACACATGGCTTGGTGAGCAGAGTACACAGTCTTCACAATGCTGTAGGTTAGTCCTGGTGGCCTCCAACCTTAGGTTCCTCTTCAAGTCTCCTGGTTTGGCAGAGTTCCTTTTCTAAGGGTCTCTCCTGGGTCTTAGCCTTAGGGCACATCTCATCTCTTAAATAGAGAAGGAACACTTCTAAAATGGCAGTTTGAGGAGCTCCACTGATCTTCTCCTCAGCTACAAATCTCTAACCCATGAAACATTAAATAAACAACCATTTAAAGTTTCTGGAAATTTTCCTAAGGGTACATAGCAAATGGAAAAACATTTATTTGAGAAAATCTACTAAATCGCTGTAAGAACAATGAATCTGTGACACATGAGCTATGGGCCATCCCTCCCCTCTCAGCTCTGTGTGATGGAAATTCTACTCCAGGTGGGGGTAGCCAACAAGGGCTTCCACTTCTGCCAGACCCCAGTCTAGGTCTATAGTTTCTTCCCTGGCGGAGCAAGCTGCCAGAATTTCTCATCCTCCACCCCTGGCTTCAGGTTGCAGAAGCTCTAACTCAGGCAGGTCAAGAAATAGTGGGGCTTTTACCCCTGCTCATTCATAGGTTCAAGTTTCCATGTCAGGAGAAGCAAGTCAAGAAGATCAGGGCTACTGTTCTCTCCCAATGGCCCACTCACAAAGAAGGAATATCACTCCAGAAGAAGCAAACCCCTGTCCCTGTCCCAATTCAAGAGCAGTGGCACAGAGGTTTTGCCAGAGAGAGAGAGGCTATAAGAACAGAGAGCTCCATAGTTCTCCCTAAGAACATTGATTTTATTTGGAATAGAGTGTGGTAAAGTTCAAACCTAAGGGTGCTATCAAAAACAATGGGCTTCTGGGAATTCCCTGGCTGTCCAGTGGTTAGCACTCAGTGCTCTCGCTGCTGGGGCCCTGGGTGGTTTGATCCGTGGTTGGGGAACTAAGATCCCACAAGCTGTGTGGTGCGGCCAAAAAAATAAAGTGCAGATTTTGGTAGTAAATAATTATGAGGAGGTTGGTAATTCCATGATAGCAACAAGTTAAATTGTAGAGCAGCTGGAAGTATAACTGAAAGAATTATAAAAAGAGACAGTTAAAAGAGCCCTCCTGGGATTGAAACAAGCTTCAGAGGCTGACCTCAAATACTGTCCTTGCAAAGAGGTCTGACTTTAATTGGATTGGGCTGTGGAGTAATTTGTGACACAGGGTATTGATGAAAATAATAGAAAAATCAGCTAGCAGTTTGTGGAGGCTAAGAGTTGGGTGTGATACAAACAGAAGCAGATGAATAGGAAGCTAAAAAAGAGATCAAAGAAGGAGACAATTAAAGAGAGTCCTGGTAAAACAACTGTCACTTAACAGTTGTTTTGTTGTAAACAACTGTTACAGGGTGACTGTAAGTGTGCCTGACACTGCAACAGTGTGGGGGAAATAGATGCACACTGTGGGGGAAATAGACTTCATAGAAATAGTCAAGTCACTAAACAAATAAACAAGCAAACAACAATAAAAACAAGACCCAGAGAGGTGTTGGTGGAGAGTCAATATGCAGAGCCACTACAATCTATTATCCAAAATGTCCAGTTTTCAAAGAAAAATGATGAAATGTGCAAAGAAAAAGGAAGGTGTGATTCATTATGCAGGGAAAAAGACCAGGCAGCAGAGAGAGCAGGCAACATCTGGGTTTTGAGAGAACCCAGATGTTGGACTTAGCAAAGATTTTGAATCAACTATTATCAGTATGTTTAAAGAGCTAAAGAAAATAGTGGTTAAAGAAGTAATGGAAGGTACAATGACAAGATCTTACCAAATAGGAAATTTCAATAGAAATATAAATTATATAAAAAGAACTAAATGGAAATTCTGGAGTTGAAAGTACAATAACCAAAATGTAAAATTCACCAAGAGGGGCTCTGCAGTAGATTTCAGATGGAAGAAGAAAGGATCAGTGAACTTGAAGACAGGTTGATAGAGATTACACAATCTGAAGAACAGAGAAGAAAGAACAAATAATATTGAACTGAGCTTCAGAGAAACGTGGATACCATTAAGCACACTAACACATGCAAAGTGGGAAATACTAGAAGGAGAGGCAAAGAGAAAGGGACAGAAAACACATTCAAAAGAATAATGGCTTTAAATTTTCCACATTTGATGAAAAAGATCAATTTACACATCTAAGAAGCAGTGAATTCCAAGTAGGATAAATAGAGGGATCTGCACCAATACACATTGTTGTAAAAATGTTGAAAGCTGAAGACAAAGAAAATTCTGAAAGCAGCAACAGGAAAAATGACATGTCCTGTACAAGGGAGCCCCAATAAGATTTACAATTGCTTTCTCATAGAAACAATGGAATCCAGAAGGCAGTGAGATGACATACTCAGAGCAATAAAAGAAAAAGTCAACCAAAAATAGATCCAGCAAAATTGTCTTTCAAAAATGAAGGATATTTCCAGACAAACAAAAACCATTTGATATTAGACACAGCTTAAGGGCAATGCTAAAGAAAATTGTTAAGGTTGAAAGCAAGTGACCAGACAGTACTTCAATTCTGCATAAAAAGATAGTGTACTGAGAAAGGTAAAAGTTATTATGTAGGTAGTTAGAAAAGACACTGTAAGTGTGTTTCTTCTCCTTCCTTCACTTAACTAATTTAAAAGCAGTTGTATAAATTATACATATAGTGAATTATTGGGCCTATAACATAGAAAGATGTAACATATATAACAATAATAGTGCAAAGAAGGTAGGTGGGAGAGAAGTTGTATTGGTGTAAAATGACACCATATGATAATTCAAACAAAAGGAACAAATGAAAAGAACTGGAAATGATAAATAAAAATTGATGTAACAAACTCTATAAATATATACTTGCTCTCATTCTCTCAGCTTCTCTAAAAAACAAAATTATATAAAGTAATATAACAATGTATTTTGGGGTTTGGAACATATAAAACGTAATATGTATAACAATAGTAGTACAAAAAAGGGGAAATGGAAATAAAACTATATAGGAGCAATATTTCTGTATCTCACTGAAATTGTTAGTATAAATCTAAAGTAGATTCTGATAAGATGTATATGATAAGCCTTAGAGCAAGCACTAAAAAAACTAAAAATGTAGTGAAAAACATTAAAGATTAAGATATTACACCAAACAGTGTTTATTTAATGTAAAAGAAAGGAGTAAAGAAGGAACAGAGGAACAAAAAAAGTGGCAGATGTAAATCCAAACATATCAACGATAGCATTAAATCAGAATGAATTAAACAATAGATCAAATAGCAGAGATTGTTAGGCAGGATATAAAACAAGATCCAGCTCTGTGCTGTATATAGGAATCACACTTTAGGCTCAAGATACAAGTAAGTTGAAAGTAAAAGGATGGAAACATTTATGTCATATAAACAGCAACCACAAGAAAGCAGGAGTAGCTATACTAATATCAGACAAAACAGACTTTAAGACAAAAAAAGTTACTAGAGAGATAGATGGACATTTTAAATTATGTTCAATTAAACATAATTATGTTTAATTAAAACAAACAAATTTTAATGATAAAAAGATCAGTGTATCTGTTGAGGAGCTCAACAGAGCCCCAAAGTATATGAAGCAAAATCTGACAGAATTGAAATTTCAACAATAGTAGTTGGAGACTTCAATTCCTCACTTTCATTCACAGATAGAACAGTAAGCAGAATAAATAATGAAATAGAAGACTTGAACAGCACCATAAACCAACTACCCTTACTAGACTGCAGAATACTCTGCCCTACACCAATGGAATGCACATTTTTCTCAAATGCATGTGGAACATTTTTCAAGATAGACGACCTGCTAGGCTATAAAACAAACTAGAACAAATTTAAAAGGAATAAATCATACAAAGTACGTTTTCTAAACACAATGGAAATTAGAAATCAGTAACAATAAATATATATATATATATGTGTGTGTGTATATATATATATATAACTGAATCACTTTACTGTATACCTGAAACTAACATAACATTATAAATTAACTATACTTCAATAAAAAAAGAAATCAGTAACGGAAAGATATATGAAAAATTCACAAATATATAAATTAGATAACACACTCCTAAATAACATGGAAATTAGAAAATACTTTGAGATGAATGAAAACATAACATACCAAAATGTATGAGATGCATCTAAGGTAGTGCTTAAAGAGAAATTTATAGCTTTAAATGCTTATCTTAAAAAAAATCTCAAATCAATAACCTAACTTTATACCATAAGGAGTACAAAAAGAAGAGCAGAAGGAATATATAGAGCAGAGGTAAATGAAATAGAGAACAGAAAATCAATAGAGACAATCAATAAAACCAAAAGTTGAGTCTTTGAAAAAAGATAAAAAGATTGGCAAAGCTCTAGCTAGAGTGATCGAGGAGAGAAGACTCAAATTATTAAATCAGGAATGGAAGAGGGAACATCACTATCAACCTTAAAGAAGTAAATATTATAAAAGAATACTATAAATAAACTTAGGTCAACCTATTAGGTAACTTAGATGAAATGTACATATTCCTAGGAAGGCACAAACTACTGAACTGACTGAAAAAATTAGGTAATCTGAGTAGAACTATGGCAAGTAATGAGATTAAATTTTAAAAATCCTCACAAAGAAAGCCTGGGTCCAGATGGCTTCACTGGTGAATTCTATCAAACATTTAAAGAAGAAGTAATACAAATTCTCCAAAGCCTTTCCAAAAAATGGAAGAGGAGGGAAAAATTTCCAACTCATTCTAGGAGACTAATATAAAAAAAAGAGACAAAAAAAGAGACAAAGCCATCAAATGAAAACAAAAACCTACAGACCACTATCTCTATTGAATATATGCACAAAAAATATTAGTAAACCAAATTCATCAACATAACAAAAGAATACAATGACCAAATGGGATTTATCCCAGGAAAGGAAGCTCAGTTTAACATCTGAAATCAATTAAAGTAATACACTATATAAGTAGAATAAAGGACAGAACCCACACGGCTGTCTTACAAGATGCAGAAAAATTATTTGACAAAATTCAACACCTTTTCATGATAAAAACACTCAAGACACTAGGAATGGAAGGGAACTTCCTCAATGTGATAAATAATATCTATGAAAAACAAATCATATTTAATGATTACAGACTGAATGTTTCTCTCTAAGATCAGGAAAAAGACATGGAGGTCCACTCTTGCATTTTTAAATTACAAATACATACATACATACACAAAGACAGAGTGATAGATTACGAAGAATTGGCTCACTTGGTTATGGAGCCTGAAAAGTCCCAAGATCTGCAGTCAGCAAGCTGGAGACTCAGGAGAGCAGATGGGGTAGTTCTAGACTGAAGGTCTGAGAAGCAGGAGTGCTGATGGTGTGAGTTACAGCCTTAGTCTGAGCCTGAAGGCAGGAGAAGACCAATGTCTCAGCTCAAAACAGTCAGTCCCTTCTCAAAGACAGTCAGGTAGAGAGAGTGAATTCTCCCTTACTCAGCCTTTTCTGTTTTATTCAGGCCTCCAATGCATTGACTAAGGCCCACTCATACCAGGGAGGACAACCTACTGTATTCAATCTACTGCTTAAAATGTGAATCTCATCCAGAAACACCCTCACAGGCACATCCAGAATAAGTTTATCCAACTATCTGGGTGCCCCATGGCCCAGTCAAGTTGACACAAAAATGAACCATCATGAAGGTTTTCTTCCTGGCTTGCAGACTGCTGCCTTCTTGCTGTGTCCTCACATGGGAGAGAGGGAGCGAGCAAGAAGGGTGGGCGGAGAGTGCTCTCTGGTGTTTATAAGATCGCTGACCCCGTTGGATCAGGGGTCCACCTGTACGACCTCATTTATCCTCAATTATACCCTTACTCCAAATACACACACTAGTGTTTAGGACTTCAACATATGAGTTTTGGGGGGACACAAACATTAAGTCTATAATGCTGCCAAACAAATTACCACAGTTTTGCAGCTTAAAACACACCCATTTATTACCTCACAGTTCCTTAGGTCAGAAGTACAGGCAGGCTCAACTGGATTCTCTGTTCAGGGCCTCACAAGGCTGAAGTCAAGGTGTTGCAGGGCTGGGGTCTCACCTGGAGGCTGTGGGCAAGAATCTGCTTTCAAGCTCATTCAGGTTGTTGGCTAAATTCAGATCCTTGTGGCTAAAGGACTGAGGCTTCACTTTTTTTCTGGCTGTTGCATGAGAGGTTTTCTCAGCTCCTAAAGAGCACCTGCATGCCTTGGCATGTGGCCTGCTCTGTATTCAAAGCCAGCACTTACGCTTCAAATGTCTTACTTCATAAGTAAAATAAAATTCCAAAAAACCAAAAAACCAAAAAACAAACAAACAAAAATATCTTCTTCTTCTGCTACCAGCCAGAGAAAACTCTTTGCCTTTAAAGGTCTTGTGTGATTAAATCAGGCCCATCCAGATAACCTTCCCTTTGCCATACAAGGTAACATCATATCATCATGGGAGTGATATCTCTCATTCAAAAGGGAGGCGATTGTTCAAGGGTGAAGGTCATTGGGGGTCATTCTTAGAATTATGCCTATCACACTCTCACAAAAGAAATTCTGCCTGTGAATGACAGCTGAAGTTTCATCCTGCTTGTGCTCTTCCCTTCCCACCTGCCAGTTGACAAGAACTTCCTCCTGTGCCCATGAATTTGAACCTGCCCATGGTCTTCCCTTTGTGACTGCCTGCACTATGGGTTTCAGACTTGCTTATCCAGCCACCACATTTGTGTAAGTCAGTTCCTTGTAAAAAATCTTTTAATAACTACATCTCCTGTTGGTTATACTTCTCTTGATTGAACCCGGGCTGATACACTTTCTTTTAGGGTTATGATGATTAAAAGAGTTAATATATAGAAATATGTTAGAAAAGTCCCTGACTCATGGGGCTCCTACTAAGTTCTATGTAAGTGTTAGTTGATGTTATTATTGTTACTATTGTTATTATCCCTCATATAGGCTTTTAAGATTCCTCTGTTTTGTGGTATGTACATCTAGACTGTGGCTTCCATGAACATGTATTCTCCACTATGTTATCTGTTCCTTTAGTGAGGGATGCTCAGATTGTCTCTAAGGGCCCACTACTACCTGTGTCCTTGTATGCATCCCCTGGGCTTGCAGTTTTTGCTGGGCTCTATGGGGTTTCCCTGGGGGCATCTGTGCATTAGCAGTCAGCCAGAGATATGTTGGAGACTTATCTCCACCTTTCTAAGCTTCTCTTACTTCTAATATTGCCTTGTTCTAGCTGGTTTACTGCCCAGCTTGAACCCAGACCACCACCTTCAGCAGGTAAAGCTGAGGGTTTTATTACCTGAGCTGGGGATGCCCTTAGTCAAGAAAGCCAAGAGTCACTGAACTTACACAATGCAGTGACAGTTTTCATGAGTAAACACTTCTCAAGTTTTTGTCTATCTTTGGTTACTTTCCAGTGACCTGAAATGGTTGTTTTTGATAAGGTTGTCCAGTTTTATACTTATTTCTGTGGAAGTGACTCTCCTGATCTTCTCACACTACCATTACTAGAAGGCAAATCTTGGGACATTTACTTCTGGAACCCGGTCACCATGCTGTAAAGAGGCATAGGGACCATCTGGAGATGCCGTGTGTGGGTGCTCTGGCCAACAGCCCCAGCTGGGATCTCAGATGACAGGCAGCACCCACCTCCAGATGTGAGAGTGAATGTGCCTTTCCTTCGATGGGTCTGGGCCCAGCTGCTGAGTCACCCACAGTATTGAGTTGTCCTAGATGAGTTCCCAGACACTGTGGAGCAGAGACAAGATACCTCTGCTGTACCTTTTCCAAACCCCTGACCCACTGAATTGGGGATATAATAAAATGATGTGTTTTCCCTCTAAATCAGAGGTGATTGTTATGTGGCGGTAGATAATTTGAGTAGCTTAGTATGGTAATTGGAATACTTTTCGTAAAATAGTGGGCATCTGAGGATAGAACTGCAGTCTCCTTTTCTAACATCGTTTAATAAGGAAATCCGATTCCGTTTGCATGTTTCAATTACATCATTGTATTCGGTATAGAATCTGCCTGCTTGCTTTGAGAGTTATATTTCCACTCTGAATGTTTGATTCATAACACAAATCCTAATTGTTCTCAATACTATGGAAAAATCCAAAGGAAGAAAAGATGTTTTTGATTATTTGTAAAACATCTCTATTTTGCTGGGAAGGATTACTCCAAAATTCAAGTCTAATTTTTGCCCCGTAAGACATATTATAGTAAAGAAAGTATTGGGCTGTGAAACCAGGAAACCTGGACTGGAGTCTGGTTGCATGACCCCAGACCAGTGACACCAATTCTAGAAGCCTCATTATTGTACTAGAAAATAAAAGTTTTTTGACTGGACAATTTTAAGAATCCTTCCAGTGTCAACATTTAGGATTAGCTCTAAAGACCTGGTAACTTCTTAAATATTCCTGCCTTTTGGACAGAATTTGGCACTATCTTCCAAAATTTAATATTAGCACATCCTCCAGCCCAAGAGTTTCACTTTTGCATATCTAGTCAATGAAAATACTTGAATATGTTCACAGGATAGTTCAAGGTGTTCATTATAGTGTTGTTTGTAATAAGAAAATGTTTAGAAACAGCCTTAAATTGAAAGGGAAATGACCCAAGAAATGGTGATACATCTGGTTGTTCAATGCTGTGTAATAATTAAAAAGCATGAGATGTGGACTCTAGAAAAATGATACAGATGGACTTATTTGCAAAGCAGAAATAGAGACACAGATGTAAAGAACAAATGAATGGATACCAAGAGGGGAAGGAGGGTTAGGATGAACTGGGAGATTGGGATTGACATATATACACTACTATGTATAAAATAGATAACTAATGAGAACCTACTGTATAGCATAGGGAACTCTACTCAATGCTCTGTGGTGACCTAAATGGCAAGGAAATCCAAAAAAAGAGGGGATATATGTATATGTATAGCTGGTTCACTTTGCTCTACAGCAGAAACTAACACAATATTGTAAAGCAACTGTACTCCAATAAAAATTTTTTTTTAAAAAGCGAGAATAAAAAAAATAAACTATTAATTGGGCTGACCCAGAAAAAAAAAAATGAGAGAGGTCTATAGGTACCAATGTAGAACTCTCATCAGTATATAATGTTAAGCAAAAACACAATTGCAGCGGGACACAGTTAGGACGGTTCCTTTTTTGTAAATTGGAACAAACCCAAACTGTTTACTTGTGTACATAATGAAGGATTGGAAGGAAACAACAAATGTTGTGAGTTGCTTTTTGTCTTTGGTCATTTGTCTTTGGTCATTTCCCAGCGATCAGAAATGATAATGTTTTTAATACAGTTTTATACTTAATTCTGTGGAGGGTTGCCCCTGACTTCTTCTTGCTTTGGGGAGGGGGAGTGAGATGGGAGGGGACTTGGGATATGAAAGAGTGTTCATGGTTTAGACATTTCTATATTTAAATTTTTTATGGGAGCGTGTTCATGTATTTCTTGTGTAATGAAATACATATATACAAATTTATCATCCGTTGTGAATTTCCTTGCTACTTTTTGAAACCAAAGTTTTGGTTCAGAAAAAAGAATTTCTAAATGTCCATGAAGTTCCTATTTTCGTATTTGCCTGGGAGGAAAAAACAAAACAGGAGCAGCTGCCAGGGTGGAGAGCATGTTGCCAGTTGAGTAAAACAGCAGGGGGACCTGCTGGTGACCAGATTTGCCCACTCCATGCAGGTGCCACTGCCATTAATAAGAATTACTATTTACTTTTTTTGAAAAAGAAAGTTGGGAGATGTGGGACTAATATAAATTGTCTGTCAGTAATAAAAAGGAAATAAATATGGCCCAGTTACTGAAATGAAACCTAGTTCACTCTCCCTTTGACTACCACTTTTGTTGCTAGACTTCAAAGTACAAGACCTAAACACTGCTGGGTAGAGAGAAGGAGCAATCCCAGTGAAGTTCATGCTGGTGTTTAATTAAACTATAATATGTAGTAAAATAAATTAAACATTGCTGAAATTTCAAGTAACATTGAGTGTGAATTGGGATGTTTTAAAATGATGGATTCATGAGAGTATTTTATCTAGACAAACTGAAAATGTCCCAACCTCACTGTTTTTAATCCTTTCTTGAAAGCACTTTTGTGCAAGTTATCTTTGTTGAAGAAATCTTGTCAGAGATTGAGAGAATTTAATTAAGAGTTATAGAAGCCAAAGGTTGTACATGAAAGAAAATATAAAAACACACTTTAGAATTGGTTCCTAGATATTATATTTTAATATATTACTATTTTTAATATATTACTATATCAATAATTTTAAAATATATTTAATATTTTGTTACCTTTGCTTTGTTTCATGTTTAATAGACAACAAAAATAGGTGCCCTTATGAATTAATATAACTGTTATTACAGCATCTTCATTTATTTTTCTATCTACCTATTAAAGATGAACCACTGTATTTGTATTTGTATTGGTACTAATATCTACATACTTACCACCGGTACCCACTAGGGGTCAGGCTACTTACACCATGGAAGTACCGATTGTAGGACGGGTGTTGTTGCTGTGACAGGAGGAGGAAAGAATTCCTTTATTTTCAGTCACCTTACTCTTGGCAGAAGAGGGTAGCACTGTTTTTCCTCATCTGGCACATAATCAGTTGTTCAAAAACTGGATGCTGCTGTTATTACCAAAAATATTTGCCTCATTTTCTAATGTCAAAGTAGTCAATTTCTAAGATTTCATCTTATTAAATTTTTTTCTTTATCCTTAAGATGAGCAGTTAGAAAGAGATATTATCTTTAAGCTTTTCTTTTGAAAAATTTCCCCCCTGAAAGATTGTGTATTAATTAAACAAATACTTGAGCAAGAAATTTACTGTGTGAGGGGGTTGGGGAACAGAGGTGAAATAGAGATGTGTCTTCTTTCAACACCACCACCAATGATAACACCACCACCACCACAAACTTCTGATCCAGTAAGAGAAAAGAAATATTTGCCAAGAACTAGATTCAGGGCAGTATGTGATCAGTAATCTAAAAGGCATATAAATATGAGTCATG
This sequence comes from Mesoplodon mirus, assembly GCF_964341445.2. NCBI lineage: Eukaryota > Metazoa > Chordata > Mammalia > Artiodactyla > Ziphiidae > Mesoplodon > Mesoplodon mirus. The sequence continues at coordinate 42,269,388 of NC_138989.1, read as the reverse complement.
TGATATGGAGTTGTTTGGTGGAAAATATGTGCTTAAAAGTCTGACAGGCAAAGGTTTCATTCAGAGAATTTCTTTGAAGATAGAAGCCATGTGCACTGTTGGTGGGAATGTAAATTGATGTAGTCACTATGGAAAATGGTATGGAGGTTCCTCAAAAAATTAAAAATTGATCTACCACATGATCCAACAATTCCACTTCTGGGTAGATAACTGAAGGAATTGAAATCACTATCTTGAAGAGATATCTGCATCTGAACGTTCACTGCAGCGCTATTCACGATAGCCAAGATGTGGAAACACCTAAGTGTCTGTGGATGGATGAATGGATAAAGAAGATGATACACACACACACACACACACACACAGTGGAATGTTAATCAGACTTGAAGAAGAAAATCCTGCTATTTGTGACAATATGTATGATCCTGGAGTACATTATGCTAAGTGAAATAAGCCAGACACAGAAAAACAAATGCTGTATGATCTCACTTGGTGGTCTCTAAACAATTGAACTCATAGAACCAGAGAGTAGAATGGTGGTTACCAGGGGCAGGGTGTGTGGGGGGTAAATGGGGAGGTGTTAGTTAAAGGGTACAAATTTTCAATTATAAGATGAGTAAGTTCTGGAGACCTAATGTACAGAGTGGTTACTATAGCTGATAATGTATTGTATACTTGAAATTTTCTATAAGAAAGTAGATCTCAAGTGTTTTCATCACAAACCCAAAGATGGGAATACATAAGGTGATGGATATGTTAATTAACTTGATTGTGGTAATCATTACACAATGTATGTGTGTGTGTATATATATATACACCAAAATATCAGTTGTGCACCTTAAATATATACCGCCTGTGTGGTCAACCACACCTCAAGAAAGTTGGGAAAAAACTGAGTCTCAGGATAATAATACGTGCCTTGTAGGATTGTATGGGGATTAAATGAGATACTTGTAAAACAACGAACAGAACTATAGTTTGTTGCCTTTCTTCATCTGAATGTCAAGGTTTGTTTTTCTCTGACTTCCTGCAAAAAGGAGGAAATGTACTTGAGAAAAGATGCCGTTTCCCTTACTATGGGAGTTTAGAAAGAAAATTCCTATTCAGGGAATTAGGGAATGCTTCATCAACTAGGTGTATTTGAATTGCACCTTAAAGTTTGTGTAAGATTTTAACAGGAAAAGCTAGAAGGAAGGATCTGATAGGTGGTGAATATGACTTGTGTAAAGACTTGGAAATATTTTGGTTTTCTTTAAAGCCCTGAATAATTCAGCTTGACTAGAATTATGATACATATAGGGAAAGAGTTGGATAAAGTTGGACTGAAATTTAGGGACATATCATGGAAGGCCTTAAATGCCAGGCTAAGGAGTTTGACCTCTTGGTGAGGAAAGGAAAGTAGTTGAACATCAACTCTAGGAGAGAGATTTGGGATTTTAATAGAAAAATCTTTTTCTTTGCATTTGGGATTAGGATGGGACTAAAATTACTCCTGTATAATATGTTTAAATTTCATATATATTCATATATATTTCATATTTTATATATATATTCATATATTTTTCCCTTTTAGTTGGAGAGAACATTTTTCTCCTGAATCCAACATGGGCTGGCTCCTGGGAACCAGACTCTACTACCTACATGTAGTTCATATGCCTGCATGTTGCCTTCTTAGGATAAAGATGATAGATTTTAAGGAATCAGAAATGTGAGAGGTGACACTTATAAAAACAGTCAGCTGTTCTCCCTCCACGTGCATGTTGAAACTGGAAACTAATCAGCTACTCTGTCCCTGGGCAGGTGTGACCACAGTTATGTAGGTCTTTACGGTGATACAGTGTTCCTTATGCTAACAGACCATAAATTACTATTCCTTTTCATCGTATCAGATGAGGTCAAGTTAAAATGACATTTCACATGAGAGAAAAAACATACACATGCCTCCTAAGTTGCTCTGGGGTAAAAGACTATTGCTTACCAAAGGAAAGGGGAGCTGTTCTCATCATATGGTTTGGGGACAAATTTCAAAATCCCATTTGCACTTTTTTCTGCATTGCACTTTATTCATTTGGGAGACAAAGGAGAATGAAATTATTGGAAGAAACTTTTAAAAATCCCACTGTGGGTAACTGGTGGATCACAGCGCTAGAAATACCAACAAAACTAATATGTTCATTCATAATGATTTATTCTCTGTAGTTCTGGGGGTCTATTCTATCATCTCAAACCCCAAGAAAGGAACAGAAGAGGTTAGTTATAAGATGAGGAATTCCCATACTCATTACTTCTGCCCACTGCTTTCAGCTGTATTTATCAGGACAACCTTGCTAGGTAGAACTGTACAATCAAACAAGAGCACTGCTTTGGAGGCAATTAAAGCAGGAACCTAGCTGAAAATAAAGACCAAAAAAACACAGCAGTTATTGAATACCTGCTTTCAAATTATCAGGGTTTTCTTTTTGAAAAAAAGGTATGCACTTGTGTGTCTGTGTCTGTGTGTGCCTGTTCTTCAAGGTGAATCAGTGTCACTGCAGATGGGTACATTATTATTTTTATAATCCCCAGTAAATATTACCCTGACAGGCTATATTCAATTGATATAGATATAAACACAGTATTGTGATTGGGGTTGATTTACAGGAAGGTGAATCTGGTTGATGAGCTTGTAAGGTCCCTTAATATGTGACAACTCTTACCAGAAATTGGGTAGCTTTGGAAATGATGTTGTGAAGGAGGATTAGTAACATGTCAACAATATTTAAATATTGTTACAGTTTACAAAATCCTTTAACATGTATTATCTTAGCTATACCCTTCAGTGTAGCACACAGAAGCATGAAAAAAAAGATGTTAAGTCACCTTGCAAAGATCCTTACTAACCTGATGGCCCACTTGGAGTACCAAACCAATCCTTTAACAATAGCTGAAGGAGTTCTCTAACTTTGAAAAAGAGAAAAAGGATTTGTTTAAACTGGCAGAGCCCATTCTCTGGAGTGCACAGTGTACAGCTTACCAAACAGTTAATTTAAAGTTAAGTACATATATCATAACTGACAATTATGATTAAGTAACTATGAAGTCAACTCCAATCTCTTTTCACCAGGGAATTGGCAAAACCCTTAACAGAATAGAGTTCTGGCCAGATTCTCTTCTTTAACTGAACTAGCTGTGTATCATTTGCTGATCCTTTGTGTCTACCATTGTCCTGTTTCCCAGATAAGTCACCTACTTGGATGAGGGGAGATACAAAGAAGAAATGTAGAGATCTCAGATTTTCTGATGGAACTTACTCAAAGTTCAGAACAACTTCAGATTTTCCATAATTATATCATGATGAGTCTAATGATTGCTCTTTTTAATTGGCTGGAGCACTGGCTCGTAAAATACTACAGGTCAATCCACAGATTTTATTAACTAGAAATCTGGCAATTAAGGTTTTACATTCTCTCCCCCACCCACTTAATTGACACTGCTTTCTACCTGGCCACCTCTGTACTTCAAATCACCAAAAGCTGGGATGGTATATTTTGCAGGAATATTAACAAGGTGATCTAAAACCATGGCATTCTACAACAGCATTTCTACCAGCTTAATCCTGAGAGTTTTCAGTTAATACAATAATCCTATTTCATTTCCCTACAAAAATAGCTGCTATGTACTGGGCCCCTGGACCACAGTAGAAAGTAACCAAATTCTGCAGTGTGTCAGTTGAAAAGTACTGGGCCTGTTACAGTCTACAGTGAACTTTGTTTAAATGGAGGTAGACTTGGCCCAGGCTGGCACTTTACATTCAAAATTAACAATTGTCTGAGCTTTATGAGTTTAGGAAACTTGCTCTAATAATTTGATTTTTAGTAAGGGAGAATTTTAGATCATCTAGTCTTAGGTATTTTTTTAAGTGAAAGTGCAGAGACAAATCTTATTTGTTTTTGAGAGTTAAATGCATTATAGAGAACAAGGATGCTTCTGGATGCCTGTGAGTTTACTTTCTTTCTTGGGCAATAGACTAATCCCTCAACTCCACTAACTATTTGCTATAGAAAAACTAATTTCACTTCTGCCAATAAAGTTCTTGGACAAGTTTGATTTTCTCTTGATGAAAATTAATATTCTCTCTGTTTGCCCCTGCTCTTCTCTTTGCTAAGATACAGTAGAGGCTTATATTCTTTCACCCAGCTCATGATCAGGCCATATTTGTCCACAAAGAAGCTGGAAACTCCAGGTGGGCTGACCTTTCAATGGTATTATGCCACTGATGGGTTTAAACCATGTATTTTGAATGCCTTGTATTTAGTAGGTGAGATGTTTAGAAGATGGATTTTTATAGGCATTTAAAGATGCATTGAACAACAAAATACCAACATTTACTTCATTTTTCCCCTCTAGTCTTTACACAAAAATTTTTTTTCCCTTGGCATAGGGAAAAGTTATTTTAACAGAATACTTTAAAAAAAAGGGAGAAGGAAAACAGAAACCTCATAAGACTGAGGTTTATAGTGTGTTCAAATTTTTTTTTTCTTTTTTACAGAAATGGAAATGGATCTTGCCTGTACTTAGTGGAGTCTGGGGCTCCAAAAATTTCAGGGGATAGTTATTCTTTTTCACTTATGGGCTGAGTTTTTTGTTTTTGAAAGTCATGACACTTGAAGGAGCTTTGAATTCATGCATAAGCAAAAACCAATTATGCTGGGACTTCCCTGGTGGCACAGTGGTTAAGAATCAGCCTGCCAATGCAGGGGACACAGGTTCGTGCCCTGGTCCAGGAAAATCCCACATGCCGCAGAGCAGCTAAGCCCCTGAGCCACAACTACTGAGCCTGTGCTTTGGAGCCCGCGAGCCACAACTACTGAGCCTGCACCTAGAGACCGTACTCCACAAGAGAAGCCACCGCAATGAGAAGCCCGAGCACTGCAATGAAGAGTAGCCCCCGCTCGCTGCAACCAGAGAAAGCCCGCGCACAGCAACGAAGACTCAACGCAGCCAAAAATAAATAAATTAAATAATAAATTTTTTTTAAAAGGAAGAAAGGGCTTCCCTGGTGGCGCAGTGATTGAGAGTCTGCCTGCCGATGCAGGGGACATGAGTTCGTGCCCCGGTCCGGGAGGATCCCACATGCCGCGGAGTGGCTGGGCCCGTGAACCATGGCCTCTGAGCCTGTGCGTCTGGAGCCTGTGCTCTGCAACGGGAGAGGCCACAACAGTGAGAGGCCTGCGTACCGCAAAAAAAAACAAAAACCCAATTATACTGAACAATTACCAGTAAATAGATTTTACTTGATCACAGTAGGCTAAATTTACCAAAGGCTTACCCATTAGGATATTTGGGCATTGTTGGCAGGGTAACACCAGGCAGAATTGTCAGGTAGGATGTGTTTTCCAGGGAGGCAGTACCTCACAGGGAAGAGCGGGGCTTAGGAGTCTGGCAGACCCTGGGTTTGGTCCTAGCTTAGGCACCTGCTGGCTGTATGATCTTGACATATTTTGCTATCCCCTTACTCTGCTTTACTTTTCTTCTCAGCACTTATCACCATCTGCTAAACTATATATTCCTTTTAATAATGTGTTATCTGTCTCCCCTAAGTTCCCTGAGTTAGCTCCACGAAAGCAGGGACTTTGCCTGTTTTGATTTTTGCAATATTTCCAGGAGCAAGAAGAGTTTCAAGCATTTATAGTTCATGCTTGATAATTATTTGTTGAATGAATGAATGTCAGTTGGGAATAATAATCTTGCTTAGCTGGGATGATAGGGTTAAATACCATGTATATACAACAACTAGCCAAATGTCCAGTAAACAGAAGTCTTCATTAAATATATGTTCCCTTTATCATTTCTCTCAAGTCTCATTGCCCTCTCTCTATTCTCCCTGTTCTGAAAATCCCTAACTTTTAGGCATCCAGCATTCAGGTAGCCCTTTCAAAACCTAAACACTAACAGTGGGCATATATGGCTGATGAACTTTTCAGCAGTTTTGATTTTTTTCTTTAAACTTTTCTTTTTGTTTTAAAAACACTATGAGAATGTATGTTAATAAGGCATATATATAGTAAGAGAAAGACAAAGCTATTTTTATTTGGGAAAAAAAGGAAGAAAAATCTTTACTGCACTGACAATACAGAGACAACAAAGACATGGTTCTGGCCGTCTGTGAGCTCAGTCTCACCCACGGAGGAGACAGTCGAGAAATAGGAATCATCCAATGGACTGAGTGAAATGTTAGACACAGAGCGGTTGAGTGGCAGCCGGGGGAAACTGCTCGCTCACGTCTATCCCAGCGCACCCCTGCCCCGCCTCTCACAGCTGCACGACTTTGGCCACCAGTTCTTCTTTTAGTTGAGAAATAAGAGGATTAGACCTCTAAGTATCTTCAGGCTTTAAAATTCTTCCATCATTTTAAGGCCTGTGGGTATAAAGCAGTTACAAGTGTTCTGTCACTTCCAGCAAGCTTCTGGGCCACACTCTATCCACTGGTCTGCTCCCTGGAAACTAAAACCGCAGACATCACCTCTTAACCCCCTGCCCCCAGCATGAAGCGAGAGAGGGAGAGATTGTAAAGTAAGATCTATCTGACAAAAATGAAAAATTCTGGGAAGAACAAACCACTTGCCTTCCCTTCTTGCTTAGGAGTTCATTCGAAGAACTTCTGCATAGGATAAGTGTGTGAGTTCAGTGCCTGAGACCAGACTGGGGAGGTGAAGTTTTTATTAACAAGGTTTTATTAAATCTTTGAGATAATTGCAAGACCCAGGATGTTTTGAACCTAATGGGACGCCAGTGCAATTGAACTCCCAAACAGCTGTCATTCATTTTGGGGTAAAACTTGTGAATTAATCCCTTGATGTCTTTTTTTCACTCGGTTTCCTTTTGGACTGTAGGAAGTGTGCCTCAGCTAAAGGTTAAACTTTTAAAACTGTTCAGGAGGCAAATCCTTTTAAAGCTTTGTGTGGAAAATATTCTTTTAATTCAAATTTGGTGAGAGTTGCCAGGGTAGCAAATTAAAGATTTATTGTCTGGGAATTTTTGGATCACAACCTAACATAGATCTGGTTGTTTTATTCTGTAATGTTTGGAGGTTTTCCAGCCACTGAGCTTTCTACTTGGGCCAGGTATTGGAAGCGTAACCAATGCATTGATTGATTAATCAAAGCAATGCATGTCATGAATTCTATTTCTGTAGCAGATATTCATAAAAAGAAGATGTAGCTGTAGCTGTTTAATGACGTTTTTAACCAGATCCTTGCAAGTTAGCAGTAGTTTCGTATCACTCTAACCACAGAAAGGTTTCTTCTAGTTAGGCAGATAAACCCTTGGAAGATCAGTACAGTTTTTGCAAGAGTGTGAACTCATCAAGCAGTGGCACATCCAAGATCACAAACAAAAAGAATGAGGTGCTAGGTGACTGTGCCATGTAGCTACTGAACCCAGATCAAATGCAATAAAGTGAAAAGGTATTTTAAACTTCACAAACTTCAGGATAAATGGAATGTTACCGATCTGAACTCCCCCAAGGCACCCAAATGGATACACTTTTACTCTGTTTTGAAATTAATTCCAAGTCCAGGAAGCGGAATACATAATGTCTGTAATAATTTCAGAGTGAATCCCAGGGAAATTAAACATTAAATCTGGCTGAGATTTCACATTATAGGAATTATCGAATGTGTGCCATTAGCAAACATCATTCAGCAACTTACTGTATCTGAAGCTGCAAGGTTTAAACAAATACTCCAGTGTAACATTTCACTTATTAGGAGGCGTGACCAAACAATCAAATTACCAAGAATAAAATGAGAGTTCTAAACAGCCTGGTGGTGTAAATAAAACTACTCTCAGCTCTGCACTAGGCGTTGCTCTCTCTTTTGCGTACCTTTGAATCCAAAGCCAAGGGAAAGATGTATAAAATAAGTTTAAGGCCCTCTTTCAGTATAAATAAATATATTTTTTAAAAAACCATATTTTCTTCCTTTCCTCCCATTGCCACTCACTATTCCATTTGCTTCAGCTGACTCGGGCTTTCTCTCATTTCTCTCTCTTTCTCTCCTCTCTCTCTCTCAAGTCTCTCCTTACAAATAGTTTATCTTCCTGAAAACTTTATTACAGAACAGAAAACTTGTAGCTTGCTGGCTGACATGGAGTTTTACTTGTACGTTGGCTTTATGAACTTCAGTGACTGACAGATGGCCCGTTCTTTGTTTAAACTCTGAATTCATCTCTCTTAACTCCCTCATTTTCACACCAGTGAGTCTCCACACAGTGGCCAGGGATCTGCTTTGTCTGTATTGTTCCCCTGTCTGTGGTATCTCTGACTAACTCCCTGGTTGGCTGCCTGAAGTCCACACTGAGCCTTTGCTTCTACCTGTCGTGAGGGAAGAGGCCAAAAGTTCACTGGTGAGGAGTGAGTAGTTTCCAGCTTCTACAGTGTCTCTGGGTGTCAGTGAGCACTCTGGCCTTCAACACAGCTGCTTGCCCCAGGAGCTAAGTGGATGACTAGTATAAGGCTTAGAATAATAAAAAAATTCCAGACTTGGGCAGTATCTGGTCAAGTCCCCAGACACAATGCCATGTTTATATGGAGCCGTTTGTTCTGGTGGGAAGCACATGGCGAGTTTTAGGGGTTAGGTCTGGGGTCTGATAGCACCCCTCTCTGTGACAGCTGCTGGGCAAGCCTGCTGTTGGCATCATGGGGAACCAGGGCCTTGAATGTCGATGGACCCGGAAAGTCTATCCTGGCTCCTGAAAAAACCACCAAGCCACTCAAAACTTATGGCTGGCTGTTACATACATATGATGAGTATGTTTTCTGAATGAACCCCAAATCAGTCCATGCCGTCGGCCAAAAACTTTTTACTTGTATTTTAAATAAATGGCCTTTTATTGAAAGGAATGTAGTGACAGGCGATTGGAACCGTTGCTGAAACCTGGGATGTGTAGTTGATGCACGTAAGAAGGCGGCCGTTGTTTCCAGCTCTTCCCTCTAGGGCTGTATCTCTCTTTGTAGGACGTGTGAAGGGATCCTTCCCCCTTTTAAAGCCCCTGAGTCTCTAATGCACACAGGCATATTGTAACTTGCAGTCTGACAGCAAAATAGAAGTCACGATGTATGGTGCACTGCCTCAGTATATTTTTTCCATGTATGACAATGTGGAGATGGAAACCCTTTTAAACTAAGCTGAGAGCACCCAGGAGCTAAATCCGAAGCACATAAAACAAAAATCCCAATTTAACAATTGGAAGGAAATATCACATTCCAGCTGCACGATACATAGCATTAAGAATTTTATTTTCTGCTTTTCTAAGAAAATCTCCCTGAACTTTAACCCCCTGTGACTCACAGAACCAAGAAAAAGCCCTTCGCCCCCAACCCCAATCCCCTGGTCCCCGACGCAGACTGAGCCAAGTGCCTGGTGTGACGACCTGCCAGCCTTACCAGCTCAGTAATCACCAGCCCTTCTTTCCCTTTCCCCGGGACTGGAATGTTTTTTCAGCTGTTGTCATTCCTCTCTGGGTTCCAGCGAGAGGAGGGCGTGTGCAACGTTAGGAAAAGAGCTTCAGGAAAACAAACTATCTGGGTTGCCTGAAGGAGTATGTTAGTTGGAAATAATGATACCACTTGGAGATAAAATTCAACAGCATCTTTTCCTTTTCATTTAACACATCGCTGGTTACCGAGAGTCTGACTTCACTACATTGCAGATTAATCTCTTCCCCCTGTTGTACTTCACCTTTAAGGAAGTGTCCACATCTGGACGCAGTCACTGCTTTGCTGACACTCCTCCAGGGCAGAGCTCTTGATGCACAGAGCAGCCTAATCAGCAGAAGGGGTGGGGGGCAGGACTTCCAAGATGCTCTCCAGGAGCGTTTAGCCAGATGGAAAGGATCAGTGTTTGCTTAAATGTAAATATCCCTTATATATCATTGCACTCTTCTAGGAGAGGGGCTCGCTCAGAAACTCTCTGAGACCTTTCTTTGGGGGACATAAAGAGTTTATAGATACATGTATGTACGTAACTGAATCGCTTTGCTGTACACCTGAAACTGAGACAACATGGTTAATCAACTATACTCCAATACAAAATAAAAATTAAAAATAAATAAATAAAATCAGTTAGAATCATGAAAAAAATAGTTAAAAAAAAAAAAGATTTTGAATGGCTAACATTTTGTATTTCCCTCTCCAAACACTACAACGAGCCTTATTTCAGCCTGCCCTCTTTTCAGGTTTGGTTAATATTCATCCAGTTTCTCCATAATAAGGATCCAAAGCCAAAGCTCTTCAGGATGCTTCCACCTTACATCCAGATTAGAATATTCCCCTCAAGGGAAAGTGAAGGCAAAGGCTTTGTTTGGACTCAAAGCAAAGTGTAAGCTTTGGCCATTCTTCCTTCTGCTCTGTTTCTAGCCTGGCCTAGTCCAAGTCCCTAGAGCTATAATTAACTTGGCCCCTTGTCATTTACATATTTAATTGGGCCAAGTGACATTAGGGCTCGAGTAGCCTTTTTGTGGAACCATGTAAAAGCAAGTACCTTTTCTCTATAGCGACCCTGAACCAACAACTAATGATGCCCTTTTTATTTACAGGATGCAGTCATTGCAAGGGCTTCCAAGTTCAGGTATAGAACAATGTAAAATTTATAACTTTAACTACAGAAGTTATTCCAGGGTTCTAAAGAGCAGCCAGCAGAAATTGATAAAGGTACATTTGGACATCTGACCACTTTCTGAATCATTACTTAGACTACCAGTTTCCAAATGAATCTGGTCCTCAAGACATTTTGTGGGTAGAGGAACAGGAGACAAAAAACTCCAGAGTCCCTGCTCCCAAGTGACTCTGCCAAAATGTAAGTCTCTTGGGAATTAATGAGGAGACCAGGATTGATTTACATTAGACATCATAGTGTAGACTGTTTATCAAAATAATATCTGTGTCTTTCCTTTGATAATGCAGAGTTGTCACCAGGAGACACTGTCCAGTTTCTTTTGTATCCACAAGTGGCCACATGACTGGTTCTCTCCAATAAAACATGAGTAAAGGGGATATGCAGTCACCGTCAGGCTGAGACTTTCAATTCATAGGGGTTTCTCTGCTCTCTCTTTTCCTCTTACCCTGTCTGAAAGCCAAGGTCTCAGTGATGGTGGCAATACAGAAGGAAGGACCTGGATTCCTAAATCACCATGTGGAGGAAAACCACCCAAATGACCAACAAATCCCTCACTGGACTGTTAGATAAATGAGAAATTCTTTTGTGTCCAGTCAACTAAAATGTTGGAGCTTATTTATCACAATAGCCAGCATGACTCTAATACACCAATAAGATGGTATCTGATTTTTATATCTTAAGTGAATAAATAATTCATTCAGGAAAAAAGCATAGATATTTTGTTACTGTGAACATTCATAATACAAGATGGTATAGACTGTCCTAAAAGGCCATCGAGACCATCAGACCCTAATTTAAGAAATAGTCGTCAACTATTTTCATTTCCGTACTGTCACCTTTGCACTTAAGCATTATCTTCGTCTTGCCCTAAAAATGGCAGATAAAAACTGGCAAATGGATACTTTCTTCATGGTAAGAATTTGTATTTTAAAATCCTAGCGCATCCATGCATTTTTTCTGATGTCTGTGTTGTTACAGAGGTTGACATTGTGAGTCCATGTGTAGAATGTCTGTATGGAATTAGTACAGTATGGACCCAAACTTTGCAACTTGAGGCATTTGCTTTTGTCTTACGAAGGAATGCTACAAATTCCAGTTCCTCTGAATCTTTTATACTTTTCCAGATTTAGCTAGTACCTGTGCCAGTACTACTTAGAGGCCTGATATCACCAGAGTTTGCATTTGGGAGGAAAGTCTTGACCTAGGTAAAAGATAATAAAGATAATAGTTCAGTAAGTCACGTGGTTTGTTAATAGAAGCGCATGCATGGTCACTGAGTGTTTTCAACAATAACTAATTTTCAGAAGCACAGATGTTAAACTGCTCTGCCTCTCCAGATGTGCTCCCACAGGGGTCGATCAAAATGGAGCAGTATGCTCCCCCTCGGAGAACAGAGAGGTGCTTACTTATTCCAGTTGTCCAACATCTTTGTTTTTCTTCCAACAAAGATCAAAACAGAGCTCTTAATATATATTTGGTTTAAATTTAGTGACATACAGTATTTACCCCCATCGGCACTTCCTCTCACCTGTGGAGATAAACTGTGTTATTCTACTACCAACCCATATGGTTTCTGTCTCCGTCTTGCCTGCCTTGGTGTGATATCTGTTTACTGTGGAATGGTCACCGCGTCCTGTGAACACTTCATGCAGTGTGGTAATAGACTGAATTTTATATTTGCTCTTTTCTCTTCAGCTTGTGTTAGCACCATCTTAAAATAAACACAAAGTCATTGAAGAATATTTTTGACCAGACTGAGCTTATTAAATACTATCAGATTAGCTGAGACAGAAAAGTTTCAAGAAATTCTGTAATTGCTTGCAATATCAGTCCCCACCCCCCCACCCCCAGACTTTTATGCTTTTTTTTTTTCAGTATGAACTTTAATATGAAAAATGTATTTTTCAGGAAACCATTCTGACTTCTTTTGTACAAAATATTTTGTGTGTTCTCCTTCTGTGGCCTTTGAGGGATAATAATTCATGTGATGGAGATTTTTTTGGCATGATGGACTCAGATTCCCTTTTATGAAAGAAAAGGAAGAGGAATCAACATTTATTCATTGATTTAATTCAATTAATAAATGCTTTTAAGGCACATTGAAAGTGTAAAACATAACGTGAGGCAGCCCTGTACCTCCAGAAGGAAATAAAACAGACATGGCACGTGCTATAATACGACTTAACAGGTAGAAAGAACAAATAATTTTACTTGTGATGAGTGTCACAAAAGGAGAAATTCAGAACTCTACAGGCTTCTAGGATATCTGTTGCTTCATTTGGAGATGTGTTCCTCAGATTGGGAGAACTCAGGAATGTTACAAAAATCAACATGCTAGTAGAGTATTTTTAAAATGTACTGAGTTATAAACTAAACGTAGTATGTAGACTAAGTTGACTCTCAGGCATTATAGAATCTCAAATTGGGATAAAGATTGATTCTCTTTCTGACTTGGTAGATTATGGTGCAATGCATACAAAAGTGGTACAACAACACAACAGAAATAATGATAATATTCTATGAGAAAAAGCTTGCTAGGGCTTAGTGTGTTTTACTCTTTACCAGGTGTCCTTCTTCCCTCCCTCCTTTCCTCCTTCCTTCCCTTTATCCCTCCCTCCCTCTTTTTTTATAAATCAATAGTACTTAGAAATGAAGGCCTAAGTTTAATTATGTTCCCACCAATTAGAACAAAACGTAAGAAACAAACAAAACAACAAAATGCAGAGAAAAACAACTTGCACTTGCTTTCTATGATCATTTAAACTGGACAACACAGATGGTGATTATTTGAGTGCGAAAATTGGGTTGTAAAATGAGTATCTTCAAAAATGTCAAGTGTAAATGCCCTTTTGCAGGCAAACATGGTACTGAATGAATTCCAACAGCCCTCTGCCTAAGGCTCTTCATTCCATGTAAATTGAGCTTAAAGGAAAATTTGTCTCTAAGAGAGAGTTTCTGCTAGTGCCAAGGTATGCTTGAGTGAGAAGACAAGATGATGGGTTCTTGAATATTTTTTAGGTTATGGTTGAGAAATAGGTATCAGATTCTGGGTTTTAAGGTGTAAAGAATCTGTGTACCTACTTTGTAGGGAAAATGCACAAAGCACAGTTGATAGGACCAGGCAGTTCAATGGCCAAGCTGATCTCATCCATCTTCCATTTCCGAATGAGACTGGGAAAGGTAGAAAACGGGGTAAGAAAAATGGATTTATCCTTAACGACTCAACTATCCTCTTTTAAAAGATGTACAATCTGATTATGAGATAACAGTTTGAAGAATAAACCAGTGAAAGGCACCCATCTCGTTTAGATGCACAAGTGATGGAAGGGAATGCAAACAATGCAGTTTTATGATTAAATACAATGCAGATTTCAGTCCAAACCCCTACCTTCTCTTGTTTACTGGGGACACACACACACACACACACACAGAGAGAGAGAGAGAGAGTAAGAAAGATCTGTACAATATATAGATGCAAAGAAACACATGATTGACAAGGACTGTCTGAAGAAAAATTGTCAAGAGAAAAAGTAAGTTTCTTCCTCATCCAAATAGCCTTTTCTCCTTGGGAAGTGACAGAGAAAATTAGGATAAAGAAACAAGGGGTAAATAATACTCTTTTCTTTTTGTTGACAGTCTGGAGGTGGTTCACTTGCATTAGACAATCCTTATAGTTCTTAGGGTTTCTGAACAGATTCCTCCCCCTTAAATGGTGTAACATTTCCACCTCTCAGCCATGTGGGAGTGAATGAGTCTGGAACCACTGGAACCAGTGCATGGAAGAGGTCAGGGGAAATTTGTATGGGTCCAACCCCAATTTTCCTCCCAGGGAATGGCTGACTATCCAGGATACTGAATCCCAGTGGGTGGGACATACTTAAGTCCTCGGTAGGAGCACATTAAAATCCAAGGTGGGGGAGAAGGGCTTGATGGAAAAAGAAAGACTTCTGAGAGATGAAAGACTCATCTCTTACCATCTGATGGGAACCCATCTAGATCATCCCAGAAGGAGATCAGAGATTATATGTGAGTAAGAAGATGGGGACCAGCTCGAGGCTGCAAGAACCCAGTAAGAGGGTCAGACTTCAGCCTGCTATTTGCAGTGAAGGAGTAGGTTCTAGTTCCTCCCTGGGATCTAGACGGAAAACTGGACACCAGAAACCAGGGCAAAAGGGCTAGTTAGGGCATATACAGAGGGGGTAAGCAGAGGAAGCTTCACCAGATGTTCCTCAAAGTGCCTGGTTGCCTCAAGGCACACCAGATGAGCCCAGAGCTACAGACTATGTCCACGCTTCATTTGCTGATGGGAAAGGCCTCAAATGTACCACCAGAATTGGCTCTCTGATCAGGCAGGGGCCAAGGGGAGCTCTCTGTGCAGGTGACATATGCCGCTGAAAGTGTTTGTGTGTGGCAAGGTAGATGGTAGGATTCTGGGCAGACCCTGAATTCATAACTGCTTAAGAACCATTGGAATTTCAAAGAAATACTTTTTCTAAGCTGTGCTATCTGAAACACTATTACTGATCATTGCACAAAAGAAAGGCTGCAGGACCCATTTTACAAGTAGAGAAAAATAAGAGGAAAATAGTAGTAGTAGTTACTTCAATTGTAGTGAAAATTGTTCTCAAATTTGGTATCCCAAATATGCTTTTTATATGACCTTTGTTTATTATGCATCAAAATATTTTATTTACTTCAGTCATATATCTGCAAATCTTTAAAGAGTCTATTACTGTCAAAAATTTTTTTTTTTTTTTGTGGTACGCGGGCCTCTCACTGTTGTGGCCTCTCCCGTTGCGGAGCACAGGCTCCGGACGTGCAGGCTCAGCGGCCATGGCTCATGGGCCCAGCCGCTCCGCGGCATGTGGGATCTTCCCGGACCAGGGCACGAACCCGCATCCCCTGCATCGGCAGGCGGACTCTCAACCACTGCGCCACCAGGGAAGCCCAAAAATATTTTAAAAGCTTCCTGTGAAATGCTTTGGTATATATTCTTCACCAGAATTGTTCATTAGTAGCTCTGCGCCAGATTAATGCTTCGTATAGCTTGATTAGTTGAATAACTGCCTTTTATTTTTAATAATCAGTTATTCATTTCTGTTATGCCTAGGGAAGGATTGTGAAAAGAGGTAGGTCATAAGGGTTAGCTTTTATGTTGCATTTGACATTACTCTCCTCCTGATTTGTTCAGCCCATTAGAATTTATTTCTGAGAGTTCTGTAGAAAACAAACAAAACACTAATACAGGGCTGAAAAAAAACCACCCCAAAAAACTAAGCAAAGAAGGCAAAAGCTCAGGGAGATAAAGACAGCCTCACTAATGAGTCCCCAACTGATTAAAAGTAAATACATTTCTATTCCTAGAAAAGTGTTAAGTAACATGTGTGCCACAAACTGTTTAACTTTAGCAAAAATAAAGAGTTGCCCTCAAATTTGTTATGGGAGGACAGCAACATGGGACCTAATTATTTCCCAGGTGCCTCTGGTCTGAATTTAGAAATAAGCTACTACTGGCAACATGTGGAAAGGGCCCATCTTTATGCCCAGCTTGACAGATAACTCATCTTTCTGGTTATTTTTAAGAGGATACTGTATCACCATTAAGCATTAACTTTACCCAGTGGTGCTGACTAGATTCTTGGGAGTTGCACAATATAACATGGGGTTAAGTATTTGGGCTATAGAGTCAAGACCATCTGTTTGAATCTTTGTCCTGCCTCTGTGACTTTGGGCAAAATATTTTGTGCCAGTTAGCTTGGGCTGTGTTATAGACTATCCCCAAATTTTGTGGCTTAAAAAAACCATCATGTATTTGCTCATGATTTGATGGGTTGACAATTCTACTGGGCTTAGCTGGGACAGCGTATGTGTGTTCCTCATAATATTGGCTGGGTTCACTTATATGTCTGGGGTCTTGGATGTAATCTCCATGTAATCTCTCTTCATCTAACAGACTAGCCTGGGTTTCTTCATATGGTGGCTGAAAGTTCCCAGCAGCAAGAGAGGGTAGGTTCCAAGGAGCAAGCATATTTCAAACCTTGACTTGTATCATATTTGCTTTTGTCCCACTGACTAAAACAAGTCACGTGACCAAGCCCCAATTTAAGGCTTAGGGACATAAGCTCTAGTTCTTGAACAGGCATGCATATAGGGAGTTGTGACCAAATTTAAGACCGTAATAGCAACAATCCACCACATTACTTCTCTAAGTTCCCAGATTCTCATGGGTAGTATGAGGGTATCATAGTATCTACTTGCAGGATTCTTATGAAAATGAAATGAAATAATCCATGTAAAGTGCTCAGCATAGGGTTAGCAGTAATTAATACTGTATTACTACTAATTAAAGGAAGAGAGAAAGAGAAATTAGGGGGAAGGAACAGAATGGAAGAAAAGGACTGGAGATAAATCTTGAAGGCTGAGGTAGGAGAAGGCTTTGTGGAGAGTATGTTGATGATACCATGCGGGATTAATACTTAGTTGGGTAATGGTTCCCTGTTATCACTGGCCTTTGAAGTTCTTCCTAGCTTTTCAACAATTTAGAAACAGTTACTTCCATATCAGAAAAAAAGATTCTTTCTAATTTTCAATTTCAAGAGTTTTCTGTTTTTAGTAACAGTGGTTGTGTTAGGATGTGTGTTAGTAATTGTGTTAGGGACCATGGGTGGATTTTCTTTATTTTATACATTTTCTATAAGGGGGTTATGTAGTTTTTATAATAAAAAGAAGACATTAAAAATATCTGAGATTTGGAACAAAAGTTCTTTTTGTTTTGTTTAAGTCCTTTTTAGAATTCTTCTAGAATTCTAAACAATTTTGCATTTGTTTGTAAAGTTGACAATTTTCAAAATTTCCTTTGTCGTCTTAGAAGTATCAATTGGTCTTCTCACTATATCCTGAAAATTCCCTCGACATGTGCAAGCTCTCCGCCCATCTGCTTTTTTGAGGGATTAGAACTTCCTAATTCCAAAATGCCTGAAGGTTACATTTGGAACAAGCATTTGTTTATGTGATGATACCAGTTAAAACTTCATTTAGCTTTCTGGTCTACTGGAAGTGGAGTCCTATAAATTTAAAATTGTCTTTTACAGGTATGGAGTTAGAGTATTAGCAGTATGAATTTGAAGATTAAATGAGCAACCACACACATTCCAAGCTAAATTAATTAAACAAGCCTGGAAGTTTAAATTTATCCTCCCACCCTCTGCCAAATTTGTTAGAAAGTGGAAAAATATCACAGCTGCAACTGAGGATTTAAACCAGATTTTTTATTTGGTGAACTTTCTAAGAGTACCAGGGTTTATGCCTTCATGCATCTGAAGAGCCAGATCATTCCCCATTTCTCAGTGTGTGATCTGTGGACTCGTTTGTGTGGAATCACCAGAGGGGCTTTTTATAAGTCAGCTATCTTTTGGAGGCCCTGCACCTGTCCCTAGAGTCAGGCCTGGGGCTCTCAGTCACCTGAGAACTGTCCGGCGGAGACCCCTCTGCTGTCATCCCTGAAGCCCCTGCTCCTCCGCAGTTCACAACCCCATAACTGTCATCTCCTCTTCTCCTACTTCAGTGTGGGCTGATGATGTATCTGGACCAGTGGTCTGAAAATGTTTTTGGTAAAAGGACAGAGAGTAAATATTTTAGGCTTTGCAGGCCACTGGGCCTCTGTCACAACTCCTCAACTCTGCTGTTGCAGCTGGAAAGTAGCTCTAGAGGATGTGTAGTGAGTGGGCGTGGCTATGCTCCAATAAGAGGTCATTTACAAAAATAGGCATCTAGCCAGATTTGGTCAATCCTTGATCTAGACACTCTGGTCTGGAATCTTTTAGTCTTTTCCACCTCCAAACCCAGGGCAAATTAAAAAAAAAAAAGAAAAAAAAAAAAAACCAAACATGTTCTGCTTAGTTCCTCAGAGGACATAGATTTACACAAAATGAGGTCCGAATACATCTTGGCAACTCCAGAGCCTTTGCAGAAGAAACAAAGGTGTTCTGACTATCTAGCCAGGGGCATGGAGGGAAGTAGCAGGTTTAGACCACAGTGTTTGAAATGACTGCTTTCTAGATCAGGGGTCCCCAACCCCTGGGCCATGGACTGGTACTGGTCCATGGCCTGTTAGGAAATGGACCGCACAGCAGGAGGTGAGCAGCGGGCGAGTGAGTGAGGCCTCACCTGTATTTACAGCTGCTCCCCATTGCTCGCATTACTGCCTGAGCTCCATCTGCTGTCAGCATTATGGTGAGTTGTATAATTATTTCATTATATATTACAATGTAATAATAATAGAAATAAAGTGCACGATAAATGTAATGCGCTTGAATCATCCTGAAAACATCCCCCCACACCGTCCATGGAAAAATTGTCTTCCACGAAACCGGTCCCTGGTGCCAAAAAGGTTGGGGACCGCTGTTCTAGATGGAATGGGATGGAAGGACAGCAATGTTAAGTGACTTCCATAAGGTCACCTGTTGAATGGATGGCTGAGTTAGGAGCTGACTGTGAAGATCCCTCTCTCTTCTCCAGAGCAATGGTTCTCTGACTTGAACATCAGAACCACCCCGAGGCTCCTTAAAACACAGATTGCTGGGTCCTACTGCCAGAGATTCTGGATCAGCAGGTCTGGGCTGTGGCCAGAGATTCTGCATTTCTAAGAAGTTTGTGAGTGATGTTGATGCTGCTGACTCGGGGACCACACCCCAAGAACTGCTGCATTGGATAAGCCATTCTTATCATATCTGGGAGCAGTTGAGCCTTCTCTCATTTTACAAAGCTTTCCAGCAGCTTCTGTTTCTCACTCTGATTAACAGATTTAAAGTGTTACAGAATCTTTATTTTCCTTCTGGGTAGCAAGCTTTAGCACATCTCAGAGCAGCATTCCACTTTGGCATTACTAATTTTTGACATGAAATCAGTCTAAATGTGATAAATACACCAATAACTGGTGTGTTAAACAGCCTATCTGTAATGAGGCTCTGGCCCCAATGCTTCTTGCTCCCAAGAATGAATACATGGTCACTGGGCCATTTTCTCGAGCAAGTTCTTTACCAGCTCCCCATGGCATCGCCACACTCTGTTTCAACCCCTCCTGTTTTCCTGATATGTGCAGTCACATTTTAACGGCCGAAATGGCTTTGAAGTTTTCCCCACGCAGCCAATTTTCACTCTCAGTGCAGGGCATCTCCTGTCCTTCAGCAAGGAGTCTACTTCAGTAATAAGTTTTCACACGAGTCCAGAACTCACATGTGTTTTGACCTTTGTCCTGATGGCAGTGCCTTAATATCGGCACCAGAAGTAGATTTGTCATGGAGCTTTTCTGATGAGACAGGCTCTCCAAACTAATCGAGGCTGATGGCAGATTTTGTCAGTGAGATGAGATGTTGCCCACAGCTAGTCAGCTGGCTGAAATTTTTGGTGCTAATGGCAGGGTTTCATTGAGAGATGTGTTTAGCAGAGTCACAGCTAATATGATTCTAGATCCTCCCAGGAAAACGGTGAGCTTATAAACCACGGAGCACTGATATTAAGGCAGCTGTTTTACACTAGCCCCAAATTCATGACTAAGATTCCTTAATGAATTCTTTGGGGTAGGGGGTATAGAAGCCGGCCAAGCAAACTGTTCAACTGTAATATCAAAAACTTGGAAAAAAACTTAAAAAGTCTTAAATGTATTACACTTATCTCCTGAATTCTGAACAATACCGACATCAGTTTAAGTGCTTCGGTTGATTGTAATCCAAGAGAAATATTATACCTCTTGGCTTTGCCCCGGGCAAACTTTTCACTGAAGTCATTCGTTTTGCTTTTTGTTATGGTTACCTAACTTCAGTCAGAATGCAGCAGGCTACCAAAAATGCGAGGCAGAGACTTCCAGTTCCCAGCATTTCTCTGCTTTGGAAATAGGATGGACTCCACTGTCTTTTTCTGAATTTGGTCTTTATTTTAGAGATATAAGAAAGACCTGATTAGACACGGGAGGGGACTCGAATGTCAGCTTTGAGAGAAGGACAGTGTGTCTCACAACACACACATGCCTGGATTACTAACTTGGCTGGCCGCCTGGAAATATTGGCACCACCCATCTGCTTCTCCCGTTTTCTCAGAGGAAAGCCCTAGGACAGTGAGTCTCAACAACAGCTCCTGTTCCCAGCTGGAAACTTGTCAAGTCTTCCAGTTCCAGAGCCAAAATATTGTATTATTTTAAACTTTATAGGGTACACTATAATCATGTGGCTCTTTTAGATATTTTCAACTATAATGAATTTGGTCCAGGAATCATCCTTATGAGAGCTCATTTACCATAGGCAGTTTTGTACTTAACTAGTAACTCAGACCCATGACAAGACTCGTGAGAAAGTAAATTTTCTTTGCTTTCTTTTTGTTTCCATGAGAAAATGTCTCTAGAGCCCATCTTGGTGGGTTCATTCATTGATTCATTCATTCATATATTAAGTATGTGTGTTACAGGTGCCTGGCATGGTGCTGGGAAGTCACTGATGAAAGGTAATCTTATCTTCTGAATTGGAGTTAGATGTGTAGACAACTAATTGTAAAGTAGGATGATACACACATAGTAGATATTTATGTTACTTATGGGAGCACAGGAGATGGGAAATATTGTCTTAAGAGGTCAGGAAGGTGACATTTGATCAGAGCCTGGAAGATGAGAAGGTGTTTACTAGGAAGAGAAGAAGTGAAAAGATATCTAAGCAAAGGACATGATATATATACATGGCAGAGACAAATTGTACTCACTAACTGTCCTGTGCTACCCTGTGTTTCTTAGATTGCTTGCAGTTGGATTGGATTCATATGACTGAATCTTAGTGAATGGGATTGCAAGCAGAAATGATGCATTACTTATTATCCTAGGTACCTAAGACTTGTGGTGCCTCTCCTGTTTCTCTTTTCTCCTGCTGCCACATACTTGGTAGTAACGTGTTGGAATGGATGAGTCACAAGATGGAGTAACCTGGTATCTCTAAGTCACTGGACGGAGGAGAGCCTCCTCAGACCGGCATCCTGCTTCATGGGAGAGAGAAACATTTTACTGTATTAAGCCTGTCTGTTGTGGTAGTTGGCATTAATTACTCTGACTAATGTAGTATGGGAAAAGATTTGCAGAGTAGTAGAGTCTGGCATATCTAGAGAATGTTTGACACTTCAATAGAGCTGCAGGTTAGCATATGGAGGAAAGACTTTATGAGTGGGTTGGAACCAGACAGGGATTGTTTTCTAAGCCATGATGAAGAGATTGAATTTCATTCTTGAAGAGACTATGAGACATGGGAAGTGTTTATGCAGGATAGTCATGTAATCAGAATTGAATTTTGGAGATAAAACTATGGTGGAGTGCATAAGATAAATCAGAGTAGGTAAAAAACAAGCCAGAAATCAGTTATAAGTTACTACAGTAGTCTGGGTAAGAGATGGTGAGGGCCCAGGCTATGGCAATTCTATATTTTTGCACCAAATTACTTTGATTAAGAAGGGATGTTGCCTTGCTTTACAGGTTAGACCATGGGTCAGCAAACTATTGCTTTTCTTTTTTTTTTTTTTTTTTTTTGCGGTACGCGGGCCTCTCGCTGTTGTGGCCTCTCCCGTTGCAGAGCACAGGCTCCAGATGCGTAGGCTCAGCGGCCATGGCTCACTGGCCCAGCCGCTCCGCGGCATGTGGGATCTTCCCAGATTGGGGCACGAACCCGTGTCCCCTGCATCGGCAGGCGGACTCTCAACCACTGCGCCACCAGGGAAGCCCTGCTTTTCTGATTTTGTAAATCAAGTTTAATTGGAGTGGAATGACACCCATTCATGTATGTATTATCTGTGGCTGCTTTTACCCTATAATGACAGTGTTGAGTAGTTGAGACAGGGGCTGAATGCCCCGTAAGGCCTAAATTATTTATTACCTGGATCTTTAAGAAAAAATTCACCCATCCCTGGGTTAGACTGTATAGCTAGGCATCAGTTGAGCCACCATGCTTGTTCAGAGATGCCTGTACCTGGCTCCTTGTGTCAAGGACTAGTTTGTACCAACTAAGTTCATATCTGTTATTACACACCTGTTTAGCTCCCCTATGTAGCAACGTAGTAGTATTGGGAAATAACCTTGTCTCATCTCCATCCCTCTCACTAGTGGGTTTCCATAGGAATAATAGATACACGTGAATGGTCAGATAGCAAGGGTGTAATGTAATTTCCACTCTTTCACTAATGGAAGCTATTTCACGTAGCTTACAGGTGGCTACATATATATGGCTTCTCTTAATTCTGGACTTTGTGCTCAACAGGGGATGAATTGAGCCATAGTTTTTTAAGTGACTGCCTAGTAAATTATCTACTCTGTTGTCCCAAATTTCCCATGTAAAGAGTCTAAAATCCAGACTTCATGGGATGGTGTAGAAAGCCTGTTTTGGTCCCTGGTCATGTGTACGTACATGCACACATAAGGGTGACATACACCATGTACCATTATACACCTAGCTTTTAAAATTTAACTGTGTGTCTTGGAGCTTGCTCCTTTTTAGTAAATATTGGGCTGCCTCATTCTTTGTACTGTAAAATAATTGGTATTTTCATCTTTGACTCTTACATTGATTTAGATCTCAGAATAGAGAGGATGTGCAAGTTAGTAGCCTCCACAAATCGCTATGTAGGATGTAAAGTCTGGAAACTTCAAGAACGGATACTGGACATCCATTCAGGAACCTAAATATTGCTCAAGGAGATTAAGGATGCTGGTGCGGTCTGGAAGAGGTCTTTGGAAAGAGTGGGTCTCTCAGGTTTCTGTTTACTATCTGTGACATCTTTACTGCTGGTAGTCACAGCTGTGTGGCTGTTTTTATCAGGCACAAGCTATGGTAGCTGGGTTGCTGTTTTTGACCTTAGCAGCTGCACTGGGTATAAAATAAAAGCATCTTTGGGTTTGTACAGGTTTTTTGGCATTGATAAGTGGAAACATCTTTGTTCTCTTGACATGTTTCTCTGCAGGCCAGGATTTAGGAACACTGGTATGTATGGTTCCTGCCTTTAAATTATAAAGGGATTGGGAGCAGTCATTGATTGGCTATCTCAGATCCTGTTCTTTAACTTGTTTTGCCCTGTAACCAGTTCTAGGGTCAAAGTGGGGGCAGTGGCAGGACCATCCCCTTGGTATCATGGGGTTTGTTCATGAGCTATTGAAGCCAATACTCCCTCCTTACCCAGCTTGGTCTGAAATTGACTTTCTTTTGTTAAGTAGGTAACCTCCTGTTATGGTTGTAGATTTCATGAGCCCAGCCTGTAGTTCAGACACAGGCAGAATTTTGTTAGTTGATCTGTAAAGAGGAATGGGAGGTCATCCTCTTAAGTTAGGTGGAAGAAAAACTCAATGGAATTAATAGAATTATTGTAATCTCATCTTTTTAATAAGAAAAAATGAAAAAACCTTATGTAGATCTCTGGGAATCAGGTTTGCTGAGACTCTCCTGGAGGAACTGGGTAGGATGCAAAGCAGAGGCTTTCATCTGAAGTAGGAACAATAGCCATTTTGATTAGACTCACGGAAGAAAAGAAGAATTTCCTTAAAAAAAAAGATTGAGGTTGAACAACTTAAGCTACAGAGATAGGAAAGGGAAAATGAGATCTACTAGATCATAAGGAAAGGTTGGGATCTTGGAGGCCAGTTAAGAGAGATCTGAAAGGAGGAAAGATGTTGAGATCCTGGAGGCCAGTTGTTCAGTTATTTTCAAATTCTCCTCTGCAGGCTTGATACCCCCCTAAATCCCACCATATATTTGATGATTCAGTCATCCCTTTTTTGTGGAGAAAGAAGGAAGTGCTACACTGGGACAGGTAGCTATTGTTCTCAAGTTAATTCACATCAAAATCTGTGTGTAATTTTCCCAGAAGAGAAATTTTATGTCATTACAACATATAAACTATATAATGTTGGCCATGTAGTCAAAAACTGTGGTAGCTTGATCTTTGAGGTCAGTCTATAAAACCTACCTCAAACGATTGATTGTCATCATTGCTAATCATTTCTAGCCCAAGAAATTTTATTAAGAGGACCAAAGCACATCCACCTGCTGCCCTACTTTGTAGCAGTAGTCTGGTTGTATGTAGACCAGGCCTCCATGCCTGCTCCCCGCAAAGAACGGGGAGTTCAGGCTGTGTGGGTGTTTGAAAGCATTCATCTCACAAGCAAAAGGCCAAAACCTGTGAGTAATATTGAAATGTTGAATAGTCTGTGTAGAGTCAAGGACAAATGGTGGTAACAAACCATGTATTGACTGGTCTCTGAGTCAGTCAACGGTTCAGACCTATAGAGACTGGTCTGTGGTCTCTGTGTCTCCTAGTTTTCTGAAATGTCTGCGTCCTTGACTATTTTAAAAGAAACACAATCGGGTCTTGTTCAAAGATGTTGGCAAGCACCTGAAATACCAGGCTAGACTGTTAAAAAGGGGGAAAGGAAACATAGCCATGCATATTGCTTGTCACAGGGGGACTAAGAGAGTTAACTACATCAGAAAAGTGACCAGGGTACAAAGATATTCAACAGAGGAGGATGGGCAAGATGGGGAGAACCCCCAGGGAGCCAGAAGCCCTTATTGTGAGAGGCTTCTTAATGCCATGGAGAAGGAGTCAAAATAAAAGCTGTGGGGAAGCCTGGAGACTGGGATGGCAATGCTAGACTTTTTTGGATGGATTTGATATTGGAAGACTAGGGAGATGAGAACTGAAAATTTTAATCAGAATTAGATGAGTTTCGGGGTAGCAGAGAAATTATAGGTGGGAATGCAGCTGTTGTTTATTCCTCCAGGGAAAGTTCCTGGGAAGTTTATGAAAGGATAAGAGAGAAGAGATAGGGAGGGGGAGGCACACTAATTGGGAATAAGTGGTGAAACAATAGATTATATGTAGTCCTGGGTTAATTGTTGTCTTGTGGGGAGGTATTTCCTGATGCAGGATTATCCAGTTTAGGAAACAGAGGCTAGACAAGATTAGTTTGAGCAGTGGATGCTTTGTTTTCAGACAGACCAAGAAATCCTTGACTTTATTTCTTTTTATGGGAGCTCCAAGAAAATATGCAAGAATATGTAAGAAAGATAAATATCTGGGCTACAGAGAAAGGGGAAAAGAAAAGGAAAGAAGGCTCTGGGATTTAGTCCTACACATGAAAGAGGAGGAATGGATTCAGCTTAAAAACTAGGTTAAGATGGGGAAGGCTCAGCTTGACTGCCTACCGCAATGAATAGGAGGACAGCAGAGGGAGATGGAACACTAGGGGCCTATCCTGTTACTACCAATGGAAGGAGGAGAAAGGTATGTTTCTATGTTGCTGAAATAGTAAATATTATTCTCCCTTTTGGATCTCAAGATGTCGGTTGGCTTCAAGCTACGAGCAGTAGAAAGCCCGATTTGGCCGTGAATCAAGCAGGCTTCCCTAATCCAGTTTCACCATTTGCAAAAATAATATTTGGATGCATTTGGAGGTCTGAGTCTGCATCTCAGTTTGCTTAGAACTCAGTGTGGAGAGTGATCAATTAGATTAAAAAATACCCAGACTTTCTGTGTGATGGACTCTGCCCTTAATTCTCTACAGGCATCCTTTTATTTAAACTTCTTCAGAGCTGTCCAATGAATAGGAGTGCCCTCAGTGCCTTATACTGGGGGATTTATGAGATTAATATGACATCATTGGTGACCACTTGCTTAAGATGTGTGTCTGTCAGATTACTCCACTGCAGTGTTACTCTTTTCCCCTTTTCATACTCCATTTGTTAGAAGCTGAATGTTTGTGCCCCACCCCCAATTTCGTATGTTGAAATCCTAACCCCCAATGTGATGGGATTAGGAGATGAGGCCCTTGGGAGGTGATTAGGTCATGAGGGCAGAGTCCTTATGGTCGTGATTACTGCTGTTATAAAAGAGACCCCAGAGAGCTCGACGGGTGAGGATACAAGTTTGCAGCCCAGAAGAGGGCTCTAATCAGAACTCGACCATGCTGGCACCCTGACCTTGGACTTCTAGCCTCCAGAACTGTGAGAAGTAAATTTCTGATAAACATCAGAAATAAGCCACCTAGTCTCTGGTTCTTGGTTATAGAAGCTGGAATGGACTAAGACCCCCTTACAGATGAAGAATGTGAGGCCCAGAGAGCTTCAGTAATTTGTGTTGAAATTTGAATTAGAATGTAGGTTGCACAATTCCAGAGTTTGTACTCTTACTGCCTCCATTAAATCACTTTGCTGAAGTGCTATTATCTTGAACTCAGGGATCTGTTCTGAGATGGGGCCTTCTATATAGACACCCAACTGTCTATTGGTTTCTTCTCTTCTTGGGGTTTTTTTTTGGGAGGATCCATAGGTAGTACTGCTTACATGTGCTCCTTCTACCCCAAACCTCCATCCCAATATGGGCTTTCTCGAAAATAATCGTCAGGAGCTACTTGGCATGGTTGTTCCTTTCAAAATCACAGGCTCATTAGAGTGGAAAATAAGAGTCTAAAAAAATCAAACCTGCATTGTGATCCTCTTTTACGAGGCTGTGTTTGACAGCTGACATTGAGGCTTGTGAGGTCCAGAATATAGCACATAAAATGATGTGACCAAGACCTCCTTATTTCCTGGCATCAGGAGAGTGATGTTTGGGACAGAGAATCTCAGGAGAAAGAGCTGCCTGCCACTTAAGGCATCCATCCACTCAGTCACTCATTCAGCCAATCAGCTGGTCATGCAACCAACTCTGAGCATCTTTTGTGCTAGATTCTGAGGATAGAAGATAGAAGACCATAGTGATAATAATAACGGTAGTAATAGTAACACCAGCTGGAGGCTTATCTTGTACCAGGCACTAGTGCTAAGAGATTTCACATGCATTAGTATAATCCCCACTTAATGCATAGAGTGGGTTGTAACTTGCCCAAAGTCACACAGCTTTGTAAATGGTAGAGATGAATAAGAACCTTACTTCTTCTTGAGGAATTCATAAAGTGTAGACTGACATGTGAAAAAAATTTCAATGAACAGTACATTTTTGGAAATAAAGAGCATAGAAAGACCTAAAAAAAAAAACAATGTCCTTTATGTTTGATATCCATCGGGTTTACCAAGAGTCAACACTCTTGGACCTCTTTCTTAGACTCTGCGGGATAGATGTCCTCTCCCCCCACCTCCCACCCCTAGTTCACCTGGGAATTTTTATTGTTATAGGTGATACAGTGACTTGAATTGCCCATTGAGTTCCAAGCCCACACCCGGGTGTCCTGGACTGGGAAATGGACCCATCCCAGCACACCTTGCTAATCTGGACTAGGTAGTCTGGCTGCATGGGGAGAAGAAATGGAGTGACTGTTTACTGTCACCTCTGTGCCAGGAACATCCATTACTGTGTCTGCCTGCACAGATCAGAGACGCTGCAGCTGCTAAGAGGGCTGCAGGCAACTCCCAATGTAACCTCTCTTAATCGGCACGATAGCATTTGGCTGACTCTTTCCTGGTTTGCCTGGCCTGACGGGGCCAAGGCACAAGTGACATCCTTCTCCCCGAATCTCTTTTAATTAGTTGCTTATTAGCCAGTGTTCTTCTTCTTGTTACCTTGCTGCCTTCAGGAGCCTTGATTCCTGTAAGGCAGCATATACTGGGTCCAGCCTCAGTGGTAGGTGTAGCCCAATATGCTTCTGTATCCCTGGACTGGGCAAACCAGCCTCCTGTTTGCACACGTGGGGCAGATATACCTGCACATTGATTGCTAAGTGCTCATTTGCCCACCGTGGGCCTCTGAAATCACCAATATGGAGGTAGGATGGCAGCATGTGGGTGGATGAGGGGTGGGTTGTTGTGTGCTGCCCTGTGACAAATGCCCACATTGTGTCTGCTTTTGAATGTGAGGTCCTGGAGTTAATGACACCTCTCCATTAAATGGCAGTTTTGCTCTCAGTAGCTTTGCCCTATTGTCCAGGCCACTTGACCTGTCAAGCAGAGAGGAGAGGGTATGTGGGAAAGGAAAATTCCCTCCCCGCTCACAGGGAGAGAAGCCTGCTCGCATTCTGAGGGGCCCTCAACTCTTCAGAGCTGGCTCGGCCTATCTTTAGACGTAATCAGATGCAAATAAAACAAAGCCTTGGAGCTCTGGCTATGCAGTGTTCTCTATCGCACCGTGAGTCAGTGCGCCCGTAGTAATGGCTTGCCTTGTAAGCCGCTATCAAGTGTGTGCGTGTTTTTCTTTTAGAGATGACAGTTCCCAAGTGAAAGGACACTTCAGCTCTGATAAAACTTTCCTTCTATTGTCTGAGTTTTGTGTTTGTTTTCTGGCAAAGCCCCCTGCTGCCTGAGCATGGTGTGCTGTGAAACATTTTCCATTTTTCAACAGCAAGGCCAGCCAGGGTCTTTGGGGGGTTCTTACTAGTATTGCCTGAAGCGAATACCACAGCTCAATAGCAATTTAATATTGTAATCAGGGAGCAAACTGTGCAGTTTTGGCACATTGTGATAATTATTAACTACATCTATTAGTGTTACGGTTCTAGTAACTAATATTTACAAAAGGTTCCCTGTGTAGGGGAGACCTTGCCCAGACACAAATGTCTGAGGTATTCCTAAGTGATTGTCAGGGGTCCTTTGAACCAACATTCATGTTCACTGTTTAAAGATAAAGCATCAATCCCGAGAAATCAGACTTCAAAAGGCCTGCTTCATAAGTAACAAATTCTCAGCGTGTAAGCCTATGCTGAGGTTTAGAACATTTTGTGAGTTTTGGGGAAAGTTATCCTTGGGAAAAAAATTCGAGAGATAAGTTGAGCAAGAGAGCGAGAGAGAGAGAGAGAGAGAGGATTGGAAGATAAAATTGAAAGGAAATATTTAGCTGGTATCACCCAGGAAAAGTCGAAAGCATGCTCCCCTTTATGTGGCAGTAAGGTAGCTTTGGAATATCAGTGTTTCGATTCTCTGGGTGTATTAACTGGGTGCAGTGAGTGTTCGTGAGTGGCTTTTGAGGGTGGGATGCACGTTGCATGCTACCATCTCTACCCTTTAGCATAGAGATTCAACAAATTCAGTTACCCAGGGTCAATGAAGCTGATAAAGGCAGAAGCCTTCTTTAAGCCCCATAATTCTACCATTGTTCAAAAGATATTCCCAAACAATACCAATGCCTCATATCTGTCATTTACAAAATAGCATCATATGTATTTTCCCTGAATCTTCCTCAGAAGATGTATTTGATGAACAGAGTTCATTGCTAAGTAGTATTCTGGGTAAAAAAAATGGAAGGATCTTACGAATTTCAGAGAATTGTTCATTCACAAATTTGTTCATTTTTTCATTATTCTTTTATTGTGCACCTAGTATGGTATTGTTCTAGGGACTGAGGATACAGACAATCCCCTGCTCCCAGGAAGCAGGGAGGAGACCCAAAATTTGTAAATGAATGAATAAATAAATACAAAATAATTACATAGCAATAACTACTATAAAGGAATAAAGCAGCATTGGAGAGTGACTACAGGCTGGTCGTGGAAGTCCTCCCTGGGCAGATATTTGACCAGAAACCTGAAATGAGAACAAACTAGTCATGCCCCTTATTGGAAAATGCTTCTTGAAAATCACTGATTTGTTATTCCATGGTGTTGGGTTTTTAATCTGTAATCTGTGTAACTCTTGGGCAGTGTTTCTTGAAGTGTGTTTTAAGGACCGTTTGCATCAGAATAACCTTGGGTATTTGCTTAAAATGCAAATTCCTGGGCTCCATTCTAGACCTACGTAGAATTTCTGGGGTGGGGCCTTGGAATCTGCATTTTAAAGCACTGCAGTGGGATTGATGAGCCCTCTTTAGCTGTACACAAAATGTGTAATGCATGCTATATGTCAGATCTCAGAGACTTCTCTCTTCCTCTCTCAGAAAAGTTAAGGAGCAGAAAAGGAATATAGCCTTTCCTGTGTCTCATTCCATCTGTAGAGAGAAGGAATTTAGATATGGGTCGTGGACAACATAGTCTCCAGGAACACATAGTAATTGCTAGAGTGGGGGTAATGTTTTTATGGGAGGAGGGAAGTTGTTCACAATTCTCTTTTCAGTTTCATGTAGGGCTGGATCAGGAGGATCCAGGAACATCAGTGTGAAGGTTGTGTGGAGGTCAGAAGTAATGAGTTAAAGGCCAGTCTTAGGCCTGGACCTCAGAAAGAAAAACACTCTTTTCCCTTCCTTGTGGTTGGTTGGTTGGTAACACAGGTCTTGGGATGCCTTCTGCTGAGGAAGTAACTTCTCTTTCCCTTGCAAGGCCAAACAAGACCAAGTGGAGTCCAGAAGTGGAAACGCACAGAATGGATGACTAAGGTTGGCTTTAGTCTCGACTTGAGCTGCAAAATACAGGGAAGACATCTGATTTCCCCTTCTAATCCCTTTGCAGCCATTGGTCATCAATCACAGCAGTTTCCTGCTTCATAATCAATCTAAATGGATGCTCCAGGCACCTATTACCATAGATCGTTATTAACATGAAACTAGTTGCCATCTCTGGGTCTTAAGGAGACAGGCAACAGGGTTCTTTGAGGGTTAGTCATAAACCAGCTGCAGTCTTCATTCATTCATTCAACAAGTGTTTATTGGGATTTACTATATGTCACATTATGCTTGCTGTGGTTATAGCAGTGAATAAAATAAACAAAATGCTTGCTTTCTTGACTTTCCAGTTTGTCTTCTAGTAGGGTGAGATAGACAATAAACAAATAAAGAAGTAAATATACACATAATGTTAGGGAGTGGAAAGTGCTATGAAGAGCAATAAAACAGAGTAGATGGGATGAAGGGTATCAGGTTATTTTTTCAGAGACAGCTTCTCCATGGAAGTGACATTTAAGTACAGACCTGAATGAAATGAGGCAGTGAGTCCTGTGGATATCTCCATGGCAGAAGACCAGAAAGAGATTTCTTATTGAAATGCTAACTATTAATAACAGGGTGAAATTGCCTAGGAAAACATCTGGGCTATAGATTTCTTAGAAACCAAGCAACAGAGAGGTCAGCATGCTGAGGAGGCAGAGCTTCAAGGTGATGATCACTCCATCTGCAGGCGTAACCAAATCATGGGAGCAGTGAGCTAAGCTTCTAGACTCAAGATGCTCTGTGATTAATTGAGGGTGAACTAGCCATGAGTCATCTTTAATTATGTAACTGAGTGTTTGCTATGTGCCTGGCATTGTTGTAAGTACCTCACATGTGTTGACTTCATTTATCACAATACTTTGAGGTAGGTTATTATCAGCTCCACTTTACAGATAAGGAAAGTGAAGCACAGAGAGGTTAAGTTACTTGCTCAAAATTATGTACCGGTAAATGGCAGAGGGATCTGAACCCGGGTAATCTGACTCCAGAATGCTATGTTACCTTGCCTCTCAGTTTTCCTGCGTGATGCGAAAATATATTGGAGCTTTAGTCTTCATGTTTGTATTTTTGTATTTTATGATTTATGACTCATCCTCTGGTTTGTTGGAGGTAGCTGCTTTTCCTTGAGGAGATTTAGGTTTGTGATGGCAGAAGACAGACTTAATATTTTGTCTATTTGACTTTCAATATAGGCTCTTGAAATTCAAAACAGGAGGAAAGTTGAGGATGAATTTTATACCCTCACAATAGATTGGAAGAAGAATACAGGAAAAACCAGATCATGTGGAGGAATTGTGTGGGGATGGTGGAGTGGGGGGCAGAGCTGAGAAGGTGGGGCTGGAAATGAGGACAGGTCCACGGTGAGATTATTGAGATATTGCTGAGCGCCATCAGTGGCATTACCAGAGAAGGCCCTGGAAGCAGAGCCAATCCTGCGGAAGGTTCCTTGCATGTTAGAGAGCATAACCAGTGGCCCGAGTAGAGGAACTGGGAAGAACTGGGCTTACTCTTCTTGGGACTGTCAGGTGAGGGTCATCTACTGCCAGCTGCCTGCATGTTGCATATGCATCATTCAGTAGAAAGGGGTGTACCTGTGCCCAGAGAATTTGTTGAATTTCACTCAAATGGCCTAAGGGGATGGTCTCCCTGTCCTGAACTCTGAGTGACCTAGAGACAACGGTGATATAGAAGGGAAAGCACAAGTACTGATATTTGATGAAGTATGGGCAGGTATGTGTGAGTGAGGGCTGGTATGGTGAAAAGTAGTGCATTGCAAGTACATAAGCCAGTATCATCTGTGAGAGATGAAGGATCAATTCCCTGTCATGACATCGCATGACAGAAAGAAGCAGTTGTAGATATTTATGTTCTGGGGATATGGAAAACTTAGAGGAAAGGTTAGAATTCCAAGAGCTACTTAATTTCTGCAGTCATGGAAAGTAGATTCTCAATAAGTATAAAAAAAGATCTCGTTTCATTGTTTTGTTTGTTTATTGAGTGTCTTATTCTCACTGGAGAAGCTCCATTGTTAAGCATAGGGCCTAGGACCTAGTAGACATTAAATAATATTTGTTAAATGATTGAAGGCTGAACTCTGTATTAGTGAATGAAAATACTCTAAAATACTTTAAAAAATTTACAGGTTTCTTCACTAGATGTTGCTTTTCTAGGTTGCTTGTTATAAATCTTGTTTCTTTTTGGAGAATTATTCACTGTACAAAAATCAGTAGCATTTCTGAATACGAGAAATAGTACTTTTACTTTTCAGTTAGAAAGTGTAATAGTACAGGATACTTCATTTATAAGATCAAGAAAACTACAGAAAATATCTTAGATAAAATGTTATTCATATGAATAACATTCATAACACCTTTTGGAAGAACCTTACGACCCAAACCATTGAAGGACATAAATGAAGACTGAATAGGATGAAATACAAACTTAATAAGATCTAGAAGATTGGCAAAAATAAAGCTATTTTAACAATACCAAGTATTGATAAAGAGATGGTGAAATAGGAGTTTGCACATATAACTTGTGGGAAAGTAAAGTGGTATATCCACTTTGGAGAGAAACTGGCATTATTGGAATAGTGATAAATTGGAAATAAACTAAATGTCCATATATGAATAGGGAAATGGGTAAATAAACTCTGGCTGTATTTATTTATACAATGGATTAAAACTGTACAGCAAATAAACATGAATAAACTAGATCTATATGTATCACACTGATTATATCTCAAAATATAATGTTAAATTAAAAAAATCAAGTTATGTAGAAATACATACAATCCAATGGGAACCAAAACGCACAACATAATGTAACACATTCTTTATGATCAGCTATATACAGTTAAGGTAGTTAAAGTTTGAAAAGGCACACTGCACTCCCTGTAACGTGGGAGTGAAGGAAATGAGACTGGGGAGGGAAACAGAGGGACTTGGCCTATCAGGTGTGTTTCTTGTATATATAGAGAAATGTGAACGTTTAAAAATATTGTGTGATAGACACACAGATATTTGTTACATTATTCTTTCTATTAAATAACTTTACAGAACTTTTTCAAATGAAAGCACACACATACACAGATACCAAACCCATTGTAATTCTTTATAACTTAAAATTGGACTTGTTAGTTTTCTGTTTATGTAGCACATGGTGGATTAAGGTCCTTTGGCAAGGTCTCCTCCAAATGAAATAACAATTTACATAAATATATAAAATAGTATGATTGATTAGCAAGGTTAAAATAAAAAATATATACCTAGGGAAGGTAATAGAAAATAAGAAGAGATAGTCTTTAAATATTTTGTTAGTCCCAAAAGATATTCAGAGAAAATTTTACTTCGTAATCGACAGAGAAACATCCCCTGTATGATCTCAAAGGACAAAAACTGAGGTCAGTGTGAGAAGATGATAAGAAGAGAGATTCTGCATCAACATAAAAAAAAAAATCTTCCTAATAGCTAGTGGTTTAACAGCACACCAGAATGCTTCTCTTATTTATTTATTTTTTAACATCTTTATTAGAGTATAATTGCTTTACAATGGTGTGTTAGTTTCTGCTTTATAACAAAGTGAATCAGCTATACATATATATATGTCCCCATAACTCCTCCCTCTTGCATCTCCCTCCCACCACCCCACTAGGTGGTCACAAAGCACCGAGCTGATCTCCCTGTGCTATGCATCTATTGTTTACATCGCAGTCCAGCATAGGTTGAGTAACTGTCCTGAGCAGCACTCCCGAGTAGTTATTCAGGTGTCTGGTCTTCTTTCCTCTTGTGCTGCTACCTTACCAACATGTCATGACCGTGGATGTCAGGAAAGGGTAAGAGAAAGCAGGAGGGTCATGCAGAGAGTTTTGGGTTCAGGCCAGAAAATGGTGGTCATCATTCCTTCCATCAGTAGATTGGCCCAACCCAATCCCATGACTTGAATTTAACTGCAAAGGAGCTGGTAAAGGCAGTCTTCCAGTATGGCAAGAAGAGGGAAAGGAAATGGGATATGAATACCTGGTATTGTCTCTTTCAGAGATGCTAAAGCAGAAGAGAGAGTAAAAATAGTAGAACTTTTTATTTTATTTTTTGCAATGTCCTCTTCATTCCCCTCGTCCAGGGGGAAAGATAACAACAGCTATAAATTGCTGCCTGGAATAAGTCCCAGTTGTAATAGGAGGATAGAAGGCCAAAGAGACAACATAGAAGACTTAGAAAAACCTAATACGTTCAAGTCAGCAGGACCTGATGGCTTGCCCTGTAGGATACTGAATGTATTTTCAACTTTCATCGTAGGATTATTAGCCAGTGTTTCCCCCAAATCACAGAGGATTGGAAAAGCCCCTAAGGATAGCAAAAGGGTAAATGAGGTGCCCATCTCCAAGAGAAAGACAGGAGGACCCTGGAAATTTCCGACATGTGAGCTTAACATCAATACCTGGGAAGATCTTGGAATAAGCCATCAAATAACCAGTTGGGTAGCACCTGAAAGAATATAAAATACTAAGTAGCAATCAGTAAGTATTTGTAAAGAGCAAACAATGCCAGGCCGATTTAATTTCCTCCCATGATTATGAGAGGCTACATATACCTGGGGAATCGATAGATGGGATCTATCTCAATTTTAGTAAAGATTTTGATTTTTTTGAACCAGACATTGTCTTTGACATGTTAGAAGAGTATGTTCCCATTTACACTTCTGCTAGAGCCTGGATGGCTTCATCCCAAGGGGAGTTATCAATGGCCTGGTATCAATCTAAGGGGACATATTGAGTGCCGTCCCAGAGGTATTGGGGCCAGGATCTATCCTACTCAATAACTATATTGATGGCTTGGATGAAGGAATTAAGATTATGTGCATTAAGTTTGCAGCTGGGGCTTCCCTGGTGGCGCAGTGGTTGAGAGTCCGCCTGCCGATGCAGGGGACACAGGTTCTTGCCCCGGTCCGGGAAGATCCCACATGCCGTGGAGCGGCTGGGCCCGTGAGCCATGGCCACTGAGCCTGCGCCTCTGGAGCCTGTGCTCTGCAACGAGAGAGGCCACAACAGTGAGAGGCCCGTGTACAGCAAAACCCCCCCCCCCAAAATTTTGCAGCTGGCACTAAATTAGGTGGGGTTGTTACCGCTCTGCAAGACAGAAATAAAATTCAAAATGGCCATGACTCATTGAGAAAATGGCTCTACAAAAGTGGGATAGATTTCAACAGGGACAAGTGTAAAGTGACACAGGTGCCCCCACAGCCCTAGAACAGTGCCTTGGGTATACTTGGCACTCAGCAAATATCTTCAGTCCCTTCCTTGTGCGGTTGTTGTGAGGATCAGAGTGATAATGCTCTGTAAACCACAAAGTGCCTTATAAATGAGAACGGTCCGCACCAGTTTGAGGAAAGTTATTATTAAAGGCAAGGAAATATGTCCTGTGAGGCATTGTGAAGGGAACTGAAGCTGTTTAAGCAAGAGAAGAGAAGAATCAGGGATGATTTCATGAGTGTCACCATTTTATGAAGGTATTGACAAGAGAGATGGTTTTCTCTTCTCTATTTGTGTCAAGGAAAAGGGAGCTCAAATGATACCAGATGGATTTCCATTAAATGTAAGGAAGAACTTTTTTATCTAGGTTGGGTCCACCTATGGGAGGTGCCCACCCTTCTCTTGCCTCACAGATGTTACATTTGTCCAATGTTGACCTTTCTAGTTCACTGTAACTAAGAGTAGGGTCTCTGCAGGTCCACATTGTAACCCTGGTGTCTACGACAGGACTTGATATATAGAAGATGCACAGATAAATATTTGTTGAATGAATGAATGTCTGGGGCATAAAATACTGGCTCAGATCTTGGGGAGTCTTCATTCACAGAGAACTTAAAAAATGGGAGTGATTAATAAGTCAAAGAGACAAAATGATCTTTCCAACATTGATTTCATGATTCTACATATGTGAAAAAGAAGTGAAAATATTTATGATATATTCTCACCCCAGTCTTAGCTTTGGTTCTGTAACTGCCGATGAATGGGATTATTGGCAAGAGGGGAAGGAGGCAAAATTGTGTGGATCTCAGTCCTGTCCTCACCTCTTCTCTGTGAAGAACCTTTATGAACAGAACCCTTGTGAAGAAAAGAGGAAGAGGAGAGGAGGTGCTTTTAAGTGTCCTACTGAAATTGGATCCGTTTTCTGTGTCTCAGCTGTTCATTGGCATACTTGTGTTTCTAGAACCTCTGATCCAGGCCACAAAAGCCGTAATCAGTGGCTTGATACTGAGACATTCCCACCCCAACTCTGCCCTAAGGCTTGGAAGGTACAGGATGGGCTAGGAAGGTCCCTGTCCACATTGCTGGGGTATTTATTCCTGACAGTCCCAGTTGGGATTCTAGACTGATTTTTTTCCCACTGAAGCCTATTTTTAATGGATTATTGAAGAATTAACATATATCTTTTTAAAATGACATATACTACTTTTAAAGGTAAGCCATAAATTTTACACATGAGTATTCTAGAAGTATGCCCAGAAGAGGTCATTTTTTGGAGTAGTCAACCCAGATGGCTTCTTCGCAACATCTAACATTACCATCAGTGGGTTGGAGCTGGGATTGTCCACTCCCCATCTCAGCTGCTGAGTGAGATGAACTGAGCATGTATTGAACCATGTTCTTGAAGGCAGTGGTTCTTAATTTGGGGCTCAGGCATTGGCTCTGATGGGTCAGTGAACCTCTGCGGCCAAAGTACATTTTCCTGTGTATATGACTTTTTCCTGGGGAGAGGGCCCCTTAGTTAAGAAAGACTATCCTGGGGTTTTAGAAGAAAGTCTAGTGGTGAGAAGGTTGGATCATTCCTACCAAGATGGAAGGGATGGCAGAGAAAGAGCTTTGGTACAATTTGTGGTATAGGGAGCAGCTACTGCAGGTGGCTGTTCAAATGGGAGTCAGATGGTAGTCACTGTCATCTGAGAGGTCTGAGTATCGGCAGGAGGATGCACACCAGAAGGTAGAAGTGTTGGCCAGTCCCAGGAGGGTGGAGGCTGGCAAAAGGGTGGGGAGGATGAGCCTCAGTCCCAAACTCAGAAGGGTGTGTAAAATTATTTTATTTTCTAAAATGGTATAATTCTATTAGAACCCCTATCTCACTGGGCTAGTAGGAAAGTTATTCTCAATTATTTTAGGGTTCTTTCTACTCTAGAACCATGACAGGGTTCTAGAGGGCTGACACAATTTCAAGGCAAAGATAGAGAGACGCTGTGGAGGTTGGTCATATGTCTTGGTAGGTCACTGATGAGATGTCCATTGTCCAGTCTATGTCTGGACAAGTAGTCAAGGTAACTGGTTAGAATTATGGGGCTTATGGGTTATACCCATGTGAAGTGAGTATGGGGGCTTGATGAGAGAGCTGTAACTCAGACAAAGCTGACACCAAGGAGTTTTTGGCAATTAAGGGACTGGGTCTGATTAATGAACAGGAAAAAGATTTAGGGAAAATACGTAAACGCAGCAGTCCTGACTGGGCCTGTGGCTAGTCCAAAGTGATGCTGGAGCAGCAGGATGTGCTAAGACAGTTGATACGCTTTGGGCCTTAGACAGAACTGGCTCAAGAATTGGGGTGGAACTGAGTCTGGAAATGAGGGACACTATTAACCTCCCTAGGAAAGTCTATGGGAGGCCAAGGCCAGAGGCATGACCGCACACACAGTAGGAAGAGCCTGTGCAGGCCTGACAAGTTTGGTCATCCATCAAATAGTAATGAGTCTGCATTTACCTTGAACTGTGATGCCTCCTTTTAAGAAAAAAGTCAAGCTGCCTCAAACTTCAGTTCTCTCTTTCCTCCAACTACTGGATAGAAATATTTCACTTTGCAGCATTTAAAAATAGCAACTGCAAGGTTTCTGTCTAAAGTAGGGAGGCTATTTGATGGTTAATATATTGGGGACAATTGGTGCTACCAATGGTGGCAAAAATAGCAAAAACATTGAGAGTAATAATGGTGTCTGTCCTGTGCCTTGAGCTCCTTGAATGTTATGTTAATACTGACTACTGCTACTTTCATCATTATTATATTAAGAAAATGAAAACCAGATGAATGAAAATAATGCTTTTACTTAAGTTGCCTTTCACTTTAAGGAACCCAAAGGGTTAGGCATTAGAGAAGTCTCACAACTTCCTAATTGTTGGGAGATCTTCCCAACAATCCAGGGTAAACTAAGGCAAGTAAAGATTGAGAAATTTGTTCCAAGTCCAGTCGTGGCTCAGCTGCAGAGAAGAGACCAAGGCCAGTGCTCCTAATTCCCAACTTCTTCCTTTTAGTAAGTATTTAGGTGCAACAATTCACCCTCCCAACCTAATAATGTGTAATAATTTCCAAATATGTGTTCTCTTTTTCCTTTATTTACTCCTTTTTCCTTGTTCCTTTTCTCTCAAACAAGTACAGTTCCTATTAGAGTAATATTTATATTTTTAGCCTTGCTTCACAGTTGGGAAAATGGTGACTGAGAACTTTGGCAGTGCCCTTGTCTGAGGCAGGATGAGGGGCACATGTTCCTGGGATTGATTTTCATCCTTAGATGCCCTGGTTATATAAATTCAGAGCAATGTCCTCTGGAAGGTGTCTCTTTTGGAGGCTTCTGCATTTAGAGCGATGCTTCTCTACTTAAAAATGATTTTAAAATCCCCTTTCAACCAGTAAGTATCCCCAGTGAAATTTCATTTCCATTTAAATAAACTAGGATTGGAAACTTCAGGGTGGATCTTTTAGGAGGCCTGGACACATGAGGGTAGCTGGGGAAATATATATTTGAGGGCAGGGGAGATGCAAGGGGGACTTCATACCCTAATGGCAAATGTGACTCACCATTAAATGGTAAAAACGACTTACTGTAATATATTTCAGTTCCAAGTTTACCTCTCCATTCTCCCCAGAGCAATTTCTGAAGGGATTTAGTTTTTATCCCTATTGCTAACAGTCTTCATATTTCTGTAATAACCACAATACCAACAACAACATCTAAATGTACTACTGTTTTCTGGGTGCCAGGCACTATTCTAAATGTCTTACATATTTCAGCTCATTTAATATCAGCCTCAACAGCCTTATGAGGTAGATGTTATTATCATCATCATGTTACAGATGATGAAATTGAGGCACAGGAAGGCTAAGTAATTTCCCTAAAGTCACACAGCTAGTAAGTGTGAGAGACAGAATTCAAACCCAGGCAGTTGGCTTCAGAGTCTTGAATCTTCTCTTTCAATTGCGTGGCTATTCTGTTTGTTACTTTGAGAGTCATCCTGTCTTTTTTCCTCTCCACACCCAGTCTTTGCTTAAGTCCTGTTGATTTTTTCATTCACAGCATTTTCTCACATACTGCTTCCTTTCTATTCCAACCACTATTAAGTTAAGGTCTCTACTACTTTCCTCTGGCCTCTAGGGTCTTCTCTAATCAGCCAGCATATTTCTGTCTTCTAAGATATTGCTCCCAACATACATCATATCCTCTGAACACAAATCATAAATGGTTCCCACCTCCACAGTTACAGAGGAAAATCCTTCTCCTGGCACTGCAGACCTTTCCCATTTGACATCAACCTGACATTCTAACCACATCTCCCATTGCCCCTACACGCAGCCCCTGCTTCAGTGAGTCTGGGAGTAAACTGAACTCACCATAAACATTCCTGCCTCTGCCTTTGCTCTGCCTGCTGGTTTGCCTCAGCACCATTTTAAGTCTATTAGTTCTTCAAAGCTAAGCTGAAGTCTCAGCTTCTCTTTAAACTCCCCTTCTCTCAATTTCTACAGTACTTATTTATCAAAGTTGTATGTTTTTTTAAATTCTCCTTGCAATTATTCAAACTTGGAGACAGAGATGAAAAGGAATGCTTGCATGGGAAAAAACTCCTTTTTCACGTGTGCTTTTCCCCTCTGTTTGGAAAAGACAGACATCAGAATCATAATAATATTGAAGATTCAGACAGTGGTCATGTATTCGTTCAAAAGACTTCATGAGTCAGAAGATAACTTTGTAATGGTGATTACAGGAACAGGATTGACCCAACTGGATGGATTGAACTGGAAGATTGTTTTGATTTATTAAACATTTTCCTAAGTTAGATAAGGTAGTTGAGCATATAGTAACCAGTCACCTCTCCTCTGCCTACATTCTAGAAAAAAATTAGCCAGTCCCAGTCTGGGGGACACATTTTAAGCTCTGAGTCCTGGTCATAGGCAAGGACTGTTGTAGTCGATGTTTCCTCCAGTCTGTCAAGATAATGCCCTGGGATTTAGCTTTATTGTTTAGTATCCTCTGGAAAGGGAGAGATGGAGATCTTTGAAGCTGAGGTTTATCCATATTTTTTGTAGTGTTAGTCATTTTTTAAAGGGATATGTATGGTCTCCTCTAGACCTCTGTTCCTCTCATGGTAGGAACAATATGTTAAACCTTTGTATGTCTACTGTAGTTTTAGCACAATGCTTTGTATGTGTGCATGCAGTAGATACTTAATAGATAAATCTCTTGATTATGATCATATCAGAGAATCTTATCTTCTGTACCATCCAACCCATACTTAATGATCTTCATGCTTGAAGAACCCTTGCCTGACTTCAGACACTATCCTGGGTGAAAGAATACAAAATTTAT
Organism: Mesoplodon mirus; assembly: GCF_964341445.2. Taxonomy (NCBI): domain Eukaryota; kingdom Metazoa; phylum Chordata; class Mammalia; order Artiodactyla; family Ziphiidae; genus Mesoplodon; species Mesoplodon mirus. The sequence continues at coordinate 42,227,758 of NC_138989.1, read as the reverse complement.
AAAAATGCCCAGGTAAATGGCATTGAACTAAAAATTTATATGAGAGGTTTGGTGAAGGATGCCACAGAAAAGGAGTTTTCACTCTACAAGTGTGATAGGAAGCAACTCGGTTGACTTGAGAGAGTTTTGAAAGGTATATAACTTCAAGGTACAGATTTGACTGAAATAAAGGCCATGCATTTAAATGAGGACCCGTGTGGCTCTGTGTGGAGCTGTTTTAATTGAGCTGATTGAGTCACTGGGAATAAGAGTGTCCAGAGGGAAGGTCCAGAGCCTGGGCTCTCCATGAAGTGGGCTCATTTGTGGAAGCCCTTGGCTCTCCACCAACCAGGATGTGTGCTGACCTCAAGATGTGTTTTAAGAGTTGCTTTACGAATTCCTACAAAGCATTTTGCAGTTTTGAGTGAAAATTGTCTTCAAACATGTCTGCGTAGCTGAGATGAATTTACACATCTATCATTTCTAGCCAGTAGATTTCTAGTGTGGGTTTATTCATTAATTCATTTATTTATTCATTCATTCATTCATTCAATATGTATAAAAAAAGCATGTGTTAAACTCCGAGGCTATAAAAGATGAATAAGATCAGGTTTCCCTCAAGAATTTTACTACCTAGCCGAGGAAGATACAGTCATTTAAAGAAATGCACTAAAGTGTTGTAGATGCTGATAAAATAGCTATGGGATTCCTGGTGTCACTGAAAGAGAAAGAGGGCCGTGGGGAAATACTGACCACTGGGATGCAGGGGTAGTCAGAAAAAAAAAATTCCCCGAGGAAGAAATTCTTGGACTGAACTTTAAAAAGATAATTATCAGGTAAACAGATGAGTAGGCACATGGAACAGAGGAGAGAAGGCATTCCAGGCAGAGGTTGAAATAAGAGAAGAGACAAGAAGGTGCAACTGGCTGAGCTCCCTCAGGGCCCTCACTCTGGCTTGGTTGAAGAGTAGAGAGCAAAGTGGGAGGTGGCAAGAGAGGCAGAAGAGGCATCTGGATTGCATTCAGAGGGTCTTGTGTGCCCAGCTCAGGAGTTTGTACTTTGCTATTTAGGCACCAGAAGGCTTTTTGTTTGTTTTTTTAAAACAAAACCATAGATTTTATTTACATTTCATCAGTTTCTTCACTTACGTCTTTTTCTGTTCTAGGATTGAATTCAGGATCCCACACTGCATTTAGTTATCACGTATTCTCCTCCTCCAGTTTGTGACAGTCTTTCCTTGTTCCTTATGCCCTTGACACTCTAGGAGAGTGTGAGTCAGGTATTTGCAGAATGTCCTTCTATTTGGGTTCATCTGATATTTTCTCATTATTAGATTGGGATTCTGGATTTGGGGGAAGAATACCACAGAGGTGAAGTGCCTTCTCAGAGCATCATAGAGGGACACATGAGACCAACATGATTTATTACTGGTGATCTTAACCTTGACCACTTAATTAAGGTGATGTCTGCTAGATTACTGCAATATTACTATTTTTCTCTTTTCATACTCCATTTGTTATGGACTGAATGTTTGTGTCTCTCCACCCCCCTACACCTCCAATTCATGTGTTGAACTCCTAACCTCCAAGGTGATGGTATTAGGACGTGGGACCTTTGGGAAGTGATTAGGTCATGAGGGTGGAGCCCTCAGGAGTGAGATTAGTGCCCTTATAAAAAGAGACTCCAGAAAGCTCTCTTGCCCATTCTGCTGTGTGAGGACTTAGCAAGTACACAGCCATTTATGAACCAGGAAGCAGGCTCTCACCAGACACCAAATCTGCCAGCACCTTGATCTTGGACTTCCCAGCCTCCAGAACTGTGAGAAATAAACTTCTATTGTTTATAGGCCACCCAGTCTATGATATTCTGTTCTAGCAGCCCGAACTGACTAAGACACTATTCTTTAGAAGTAAGTCACTAAGTCCAGTCCACACTCAAAGGGAGGGGACTTAGCTTCACTTCCTGGAGAGTGGAGTATCAAAGAATTTGTGGGCATATGTTAAAACCACCACAGTAAGTAACACATAATTAATATAAAAACATATTTGGGGCTATACAAATATCGTGTTTCTCCTTGATATTTCACTTTCTAATTTTAGTATTCATTAGTGGATCTTGCCTGCCGCAGTGATTACTGTGGTGTTCTAATGGTGCTTTTCTCTTTCTCTGATTACTTTTACATTTATTATTTGGAATTCTTCTGTAAGGAAGATTGGTCCCTTCTCCCCCATTTTTTTATTTATATCACTATGGACTCATGGATATTTATTAATTCTTGAGTAGTTTTGGGGTTATAACCAATACTATTGTTATTTATTTTGTTTCTTCAGTTATTCTAGCTTTGGCCATTGGGAATTCTTTCAGGTTGTCACCTGTGTTGTTCTGACATGCCCCCATCATTGTGAGTGTGTGTTTCCATGTGTGTGTTTTGAGTACTTCCTTGCTTTTGGCATTACAAGATCCTCCAGGCTCATATTTTATCTTCCCTATCTCAGCCCTAGAATCAGCCATTTCTCCAAAGGACCTTGGCTCCTTTTATTGGAGAATGGTTTGTAGAAACCAATATCTGGGCACCAGATGTGCTTGTTGCTGCCGTGTCACTGCTTCTAAGCTTTTAAGTGGAGAAGTACCACAACTATAATTAGAATATGCCCTGGCAGGCAGTTGTCAGGGAGTAGCACAGGAGCCAGGAAAATGAATGAGGGCTCCATGCCAGTTGTCCTGGCAAGAAGTGAGGAGGCATTGAGCCTCGGCAGTGAAGGCTTTGATGGAAAGGATGGTGGGCAGTTTTGTGGATTATCTAGACATTGGTCTCCAGCAGCTGTAACCTGAGTTTTACTCTGCTACTTGCTGGCTGTATAACTTTGGGCAAGACATTCAACCTCTCTTGGTCTTAGTTTTCTTCATCTAGAAAAAGAAGCTACCAACACCTGTTGAGGGAGTCACCTGAAACAAAATGTGGAAGTCCTTGGTGATGTCAAACCATTGTCCCAGTGTGAGGAATTTAAGTTTATTGATAAACAGTCTTCAACTTTTCCCTTTGCTTTTTCGGTGGTGGAGGACCCAGCACCTTAGAGAGGCAAGGAAGCATGGATATTTCATGGGAAGGGCAGGAGAAAGAGGCGCAGAGAAAGGCTGACAAACATCCAGCCAATCTGAGTGCTGTGGAATGGATGTTTGTGTCCTCTAAAATTCATGTTGCATTACCCAATGTCACTGTAGCTAGAGATAGGGTCTTTAGGAGGTAATTAAGGTTAAATTAGGTCATGATAGTAGGACCCTAATCTGATAGGATTGTGATTTTATAGGAAGAGGAAGAGACAGAGATTTCTCTCTGACATGTGAGGACATAGTAAGAAGGTACCGACTACAAGCCAGAAAGAGAGTTCTCACTAGGAATTGAAGTGGCTGGCACCTTGCACTGGGACTTCCAGCCTCCACAACTGTGAGAAAATGAATTTCTGTTGTTAAGCCACCCCAGTCTATGGTATTCTGTTATGACAGCTTGCACTGCCCAATCCACTGACTATAAAGCAGACATGGGCAGGCCCCAGGGGAGTAGAGCAGAACCACGGAGCACATTCGAGACAGTTGTGACCAGCCCAGGCTGACGGCTGAGGAGGAGCCTGTGCCCACAACGTCTACACAGTTCTTGTCGGGCAGGGTTTCCCCAGGTGTGGGTGGCCTGAGGCTGGGAGGTGGGAGTGGCTGAGAGCCCCGGGCTGGAGTGGGTGAGAGAAGGTGGCTCCTGACAGTGCTGCTGGCTTTAAGGCAGGCATCGGGAGGTTACAGAAGAGTGTGCATCAGGCATGTCTGTCTTTGCTGGGGCGGATGAGGTCAGTGAGTATATTACCCTTCCCTCCTCCAAATTAGGATTTGTGGTCTGGAAATGACTTTTTCTGTTTTGTGCTTTACACTGTGTAGAAAACAGCAATGTATTGTCTCCATGTGCAAGGTATGGACAGTATGCCCTTGGTTTTGCTGTCAGCCAGCCAAGCACTTACTCTAAGACCCAAGACGTCTTATATCTGTGATTTACATAATATATTCCAAGCTATTTTGGAGCCCTCAGAGAGCTAGAGGTTTGGGTGGCTTGTCTGCTCTGTCCCACTGGTTTTGCCTCTAACCGTTTGCCTCGCTGGAATGGTGCCCATTCTAGCTCTCTAATCGTGAGGCAGAGGAACTTCTTTCCCATTTGACCCTCTCTCACTGCTTCCCCAGCTCTCCTGGGACCCTCACCTCCTCCTTGTTTCTCCACCCCCAGGGTCTCTCTTGTGCTGGTCAGTTCTCCCACCTTCTCTGCCTCCTTGTGACCTCTCAGGAGGCTGAGGGTGGAGTGGGAGGAGGGAGGAATGGAAAGGTGCCTTCACGGACTGGGATGAAGTATCTGTAAAGTAATGAAATCTCTTCCAGACCTCAGCTGACAATCCTGTGAGGAATTTAAGCTGAAGAGTGTCTCTGTCTCCTTCAGTCATTTTAGTTCTGTACGTGCAAATCCTAGGAGGAGGGAGGAGAAGGGAAAAAATATATCATTTCTCGAGAATAATGTAATCCCTCATATTTGAGTATGTTCCATGTTCTGAGCACTCTTCATGCATTAAATAGTCTCAGTCATCCCATTATGCAGGCACAATTGTTATACCCATTCTACCAGTGGGGAAACTGAGGCTCAGGGAAGTGAAATAACTGATCCACATTCTCATAGCTAGTAAGTGGCAGAGCAGGGGTTCAAATTCAGGTCAGTGTGACTCCAGAGCCCACCTTTTAACTATTACATATGCAGCGTTACAGAACTGAATCATGTATGGTAATATATTTATTTAGTAAAGTACTTTTACTGGGTTGGATATGTGCTCCTGATATCAGAAATGTCTGAGAAAATAGACGATGAGTGGGTATCAGTGAGAGAGACCCATGCACATGAGACCTGAGTGAGAAGTGATGTGTAACAATAAATGACAATGTGTGACAGAACCAAGGCTTGGCTGGAGAGGAAGCTCTGCTGGGGTGGAGAGCTCCGTGGAGGCTCATGACCCCATTTCCTGCACTGCTGGCCATGGGTCCTAAGCTTACTTCCTTTCCTTATACCACCTAGCAACTATTTTTCCACAGCTGCTCCTTTAGTTCAACCTTCCAATGTAATCTACTCTTCTACATAATTTAGGAACTTCTTTGATGTTGCGTGATTTGCTGGGTCTGTAATCTGAAAAGCATCTGGGGGAAATTTCTTGTAAGTGGGCCGTTGTAAGCACTTGGAGTCTAAGGCATAATCATTTCATCTTCACCTAGTGCCAGCTCCCCCATGTCCACGCAGCTCCAAGTCCTTTTGGACCACTTGGTTCTTTAACCGAAATATTTAGTTGCCCCATTTTCATTGCTAGACTAGAAATAGCTCACGGATGTCATAAATTCTTTTGATATATGGTAGAATGTCATTCTCTCCACTTTTTTTTCCTTCCTATGACCCTGTATAGGAATGATCTGTTTGGACATTTTGGTCATAGGCAGGACATGTCAGATTTTTCATTTGTCACCAACCGAAAAAGTTGTTTGTGCACAAAAGAACCAGAAGTTTTGAGATGTTTACACTGTACGAACCTAAGTTTTCAGTTACCTATTGCTTGTAAAGAAACCAACCCAGACTTACTGGCTTGAGAACAATTTCATGTCATCTCTTCAAGTTCTGTGGGTTGGCTAGGCTCAGCTGAAGGGTCCTCACTTGGGGTGTCTCATGTGATGGAAGTCAGACACAATTAAAGCTGGAGCCATTTGAAGGCTCAACAGGGCCAGAGAACCCCAAAGCCTTCTTCACTGCCATGTTGGCCGCCTCTGCTGGGAGGCCTAGCAGAGCTGAGGGCCAGCCAGGTGTCTTTCTCTCTCTTTCCATGGGACCTCTCCTTGGCATGGCACTCTTAGGGTAGTAGGACTTATTACTACTACAGTGGGTGGCTCCTCCCAGAGCAAAAGCTGCAGAGTTTCTTATGATGTAATAACTTGGGAAGTCACCCTGAATGATTTTACCGCGTTCCGTATTTGTCACACATTCACTGTGGAAGGTACTATATAATATATAAGGTCATGAATACCGAATTCACTGCGGGACCATCTTTGAAGTGTAGTTACCTTAATCTACATTTTACCTCGAATAATTCAAGTAATTCCACATGCAAAATATACTCATTCTTCCCCACAAGATACTGCACCCCTTTCCTTGCAAAATCTTGTCTCATTTTGGCATCAGGCTCAGTGTTCTGTTTATCTATTGCTGTGTAACAAAGCACTCCAAAACTGTGGCTTGAACTTCCATCTTATTATTATGATTCTGTGGAATGTTTGGGCTCCCCTGGGATATTCTTCTCCTCCTGGTGATGCTGGATCAAGCTGTAGTATCTTCAGCTTGACTGGGCTGGAAGGCTTACTATATGAGATGGCCGAGATGGCTCACTCTACGGCTGCCAGCTGACACCTGCAGTCCTGGTCTTGAGCATGGACTGATAAGCACCTGTAGCCTTAGACTACTTTTGGGGTAGTTCAAGACTGGTTCAGCTCTCCACGTGGACCAGGGTCTGGCTGCTTTCAGCCAGTGGATGTGTGACTCCCATGAGGTTTCCTTGGGACTGACATCATTTTTGTAATGAGCGTTTAGGGCTACAGGGCACCCAGGAACCAAATGTGTGAGTACTCTGGGGAGCCACCTGGCACCTCACCTGCGGTGGATAGAGACCAGTGCTTCTCATCTTAGGCTCCTCATCTTAAGCTCTCATTACTCCTTTATAACCAACATTGAGTGAATTTTCTCTTTCAAGCACGTGCTCTCTGGCCTCTGTTCACGATGACTAACAACAACAGATCTGGTGGAAGACATGTGTACCATAAAGAAGAGCCATTAATGCCCAGCCATTACCCCAGCCAACAGCCACTGTTGCCAGAGCTGCCCACGTCCATTCAATTTCTCTACTTGTATCCTGTTTCCTCTCTTATTCCAATCCATACGCACAGGTGGAGTTCCCACAGTTTCCCTGGAGAGTGCTACGTTGTGGTGAGAACACAAAAACAAACCAGAAATCATCCCTCGCCCTGAGGAGCTAATTCTTACCTATGGGAGCAAAGACGAATTTACAAATAACCAGACCATATTGTAAAAACGAATGCAGGCTGTAAGAAAGGTGCAAACTGCATGTTATGGGAGGTCAGAGGACAGAAAAATTCCACTTCTGTTTTCTGTCTTTGATTCTCCTCCCAGCTCTGGACAAATTATTAAATTTCACACTTCAATTTCCCCCTATGTCTAATGAGGAAAACATATGTTTTACACGTCTTACTGGGGAACAATGAGTTAGTGACAAGGTATCTGTAAAAGCTTTGGGATTTTATTTTTGTAGCGTCCAAACACATCTTTAACCTTACAGCACATGGAATGAAGAGGGCAGGTGAAGTGGTTTAGATCTGTGTGTGTGAGCATGTGGATGTGTGTGCATGCACGTGTGTCATGTGCATGTGTGTGACTGCCACGCTCCAAAAGAGGCTGCCGGGGGTAATAAACAGGAGGCCTGCTGGGACCACTGATTTCTTTTTCCCATCTATGATGGCTGGGGCCCTGTGCTTCACACTGGAAAGGGTATCAGCAAACTCTCCTCTGTCTTGTGGTGCAGCCGCCTTTAATTCATATTTGCATGTGTTGTGAGACTAGCCAGGCAGCTGAACGACTGCCCAGGAGTGGAGCTAGTGATGATGTAGAGAAATGAAATCACTGTTTAATGAGAATCGGTGAGATAAGGTCCACAGACCATTCGGAGGGCTGTGTTTGAACCACAGTATTCCATTCATTTTATAATATACCTTACTGTGGGATTAAATTGCATTCTTAGAAAATTTAGTCCAGCATAACTAGTTCTCCTTAGAATAACATCACTAACGTAGTGTTGTATTCAATAAGCCTGTTGCATAAAAGGTTATCCTGAAATGTTTATCATTATAGAAGTCTTCAGTGCTTCTAGAATTTACCTTCAAAAATACTACAAAATGATATTTTTGATGCAGTTGTGTTTTGAAGTAAGTTCTAAAAAGCTGTGGTTACAAATTCCATGCCTCAGTTTACCCTTTGGAACATTGTTTCTAGATTTTTACAGAAGTTCTTTTTACACATCAACTCTCTAAAAGAATATACTAGTGATATTTTTCCTATAGCATTTAATCTTTGACTAATGTTTTAATTGTATATTTTTTCTCTATTTTTATCTATGTAGTATATTCAACTAAGCATAGGGTTTGGAGTTAGACAAACTAGAGTCTGAATCCCAACTCTCAAACAGTTGTGATCATGGGCAAGTCACATAATGTTAGGAAGCAATATTTTTTTTGTGGAGTTGAAATGATTTGAGATAAGATAGGTACAAGATACTTAACATAGCCTATCACATAGTAGAAACTCCATAATCAATTCTGGCTACTATTGTTATTGTAAGAATGATAAATTTTCTGGTTTAGACTCTCTAACCTAATTATAACTAGATTATTCTTTGAAAATTTCACCTGACCTTGTTTTGTCTGTATCTGTAGAGTTACTATTCTTATTGGAAGACCCATTATTCACAGCTGATTTCAGGCTCATGCGTTCTTCTTGCACAGTGGGAAACTAATAAGTGAATTAAGCACATATTTCATAAGAGATTGCTATATTTATATGTGTATACATAAATATAATTTTCAACAACGAAACGTAGCTTGTCATGAATAGTTCATTTCATGAGATAAAAAGATAGGAAAACAATAAACGACACTTAAAAATGCAATTCTGTGTAACACAAATCCTCATGAACTTACACACACGATCTTTTGATCGTCTGTGTTACACTGAAAAAAAGATTGGATAGCAAAATAGCCAGCCACAATATGGATTATACTATTGGAGCAAATTGTTGGAAAAGGAAGGAAAAAACTTTCTAGGAATTCCTAATCACAAAGAATTTAGATTGAAGGAATTTGCATTGAATTTGGATTAAAGAATTGGTTTAGGGAGGGAGTGGTTCCTCAGAATGAAGCTCTTCCAGGCTCCCTCTTGCTTTGTTTTTGCCTAGGGCATTGTTTTTTTTTTGTTTTTTTTTTTTTGCCAAGGCCAGCTGCTTCCTTGCTGGCCAGGTTTCCATTTAGTGTTTAGCGGCCCAGGGCTGCTCCTCTGATGTGGGGGAATTTGCCCCTCTGAGGTTGGATGGGGCAGCTGTGTGTCCCCAGGCTGGGCGAGGAGGATGAACTGCCTTGAGGCCTGGATGGATGCATTCTTGCTACTGTACTTTCACCATGCTCTCTTCTCGGATCTCCAACAAACGTGACCTCTGCCAGCTGCATATGAACTCCTCAGCTCTGCTGCCTCTGGGCTGCAGGCCGGCAGACAAATGGGGCTGGCTCCTCGTTAGATGCCAACTATTTTTTTCCACATGCTCTCCGGGAACAGTTACTAATCATATCAGACCCTGAAACGATTTAAGACATTCCTATCTGCTAAGCATGAGATCTGTTGCTGGCACATAAACAGATCCCAAACTACCTCAACACAATAACATGCACATTTTAAAATTTTAGTGTAAGATGTACCATTAATCAACCATCAACAAGTATTCATTCATTTATTACGTGATGTGGAAAACTCAGCCCTGCTCTATAAGAGTTGTTCAGATCTTTATGGGTAAATCTTGTCCCCCACCCCACCTGATTGGACCTCCTTTCAGAAACATTGCTGTAGGTTGAACTGTGCCACCCCAAATTTGTATGTTAAAATCCTACCCCCAGCATCTTAGAATGTGATGTACTGGTGGAAATAGAGTCATTGCAGATGCAATTAGTTAAGATGAAGTTGTACTCAGGGAGCCTAATCCAGTATGACTTGTGTCCTTATAAAAAGAGGAAACTTAGACACACACACACACACACACACACACACACACACCCCACACGGGGAGAGCACCATTTCATTTCTTCGTAGACTTACCACTACCTGACATGACTTTGCTTATTTTTGTTGATTTTTTTTCAATTATTTTTTTATTGAAGTATAGCTGATTTACAAAGTTATGGCAGTCTCTGCTGTACAGCAAAGTGACTCAGTTATACACATGTAGACATTCATTTGTTATATTCTTTTCCATTATGGTTTATCACAGGATATTGAATATAGTTCCCTGTGCTGTATATTAAGATCTTGTTGTTTATCCATTCTAAATGTAATAGTTTGCATCTACCAACCTCAAACTCCCAGTCCATCCCTCTCCCTCCCCCACACCCCACCTTGGCAACCACAGGTCTGTTCTCTATGTCTATGAATCTGTTTCTGCTTTGCAGATAGATTCATTTGTGCCATATTTTAGATTCCACATATAAGTGATATTATATGGTATTTGTCTTTCTCTTTCTGACTTAGGTCACTTAGTATGATAATCTCTAGTTGCATCCATGTTGTTGCAAATGGCATTATTTCGTTTCTTTTTATGGCTGAGTAATATTCCATTGTATATATGTACCACATCTTCTTTATCCATTCATCTGTCATGGACATTTAGGTTGTTTCCATGTTTTGGCTATTGTTAATAGTGCTGCTATGAACATAGGGGTGCACGTATCTTTTTGAATTACAGTTTCATTCAGGTATATTCCCCAGAGTGGGATTACTATTAGGTAATTCTATTTTTAGTTTTCTGAGGAACCTCCATACTGTTTTCCATAGTGGCTGTACCAACTTACTTTCCCACCAACAGTGTAGGAGGATTTTCTTTTCTCCACACCCTCTCCAGCATTTGTTATTTGTGGACTTTTTAATGATGCCCATTCTGACTGGTGTGCGGTGGTACTTTTGTTGATTTTTTTAACATCTTTTTCCCACACCAGAACTTAAACTCCTGGAGGCCATTGCTCTTGTCTGTTCTGTTTAGTGCTTGGCACAAAGTAGATGCTTGAGAATTATTTGTTGCAAGAATAAATAAATGGAAATAAGGTTTAATTTGGGAATGCAGGCTTCTGTGTGCGGTCATAGCAGTACTTCTGGACACTGCTGATTTTCTTTCTCTTCCTCCTTTCTTCCCTCCCTCCCTTCTTTCCTCTCTCTCTCTCTCCTGTCCCTTTAGGGCTGGGAGAAAGTATTTGGACTCACTGCACGAACACAGGTTGTTCTCAACCCACTGTGGTGAACATGGTTTTATCTGGTTTTGTACTTCACTTTGTGTCTGAGCTGTGGAGGGCAGATGGTCAGTTCTCAGTCCTGCTCAGCCATGTCTCCTGGGAGGAAAGGTAGTAAGAGGGAACTAGCCCTGCATTTGTGGTTCTCAGAAGCCACTGGTGCTGGATGGCTCAGGGCCCCTCACCAGGGCCCACGGAGGAAGGCGTTCCCTCCACCTCTGCATTTGAGCAGAAGAGGCTGTCTAGACCTAGGAGCAGCAGACCAATGTGTGGACGTGTCTGTGCAGTCCTGAGACATTGGAAGGACTTAGGACACGACACTTTGTGAAAGTCGTGCTTCTTCCCTTTGAACCCCCAGTCACACATGAAAGGGGCTCAGAAACATAATTTGGTCACTGGATGATAATGGCTGTGTTCGTGCTCACCAGCTAGAGAAATACAGGAAGATTGGACTGAGATGATAAACAGTGGGTGGAGGAGGCTACTGAGAAAGTGCTTCAGTTAAACGTTTCTGGGATAAAATCCTCAACCAGGGGAATGACAGTGGGAACAGAGAGGAAAAGATTGGCATGACTGTTGTTGATATGTTTGTTGAATGATTAAATGTTATCTTTATTTATGTACAATTTATACTTTGCCTACTTCCAAAAAGGATTTGAGGGGGATGACTAGTTGAAGGTGAGGGATGAGTTAAGAATGACCCTAACTCCTCAAGCCTGAGTGATGAGGAAAAGAGGGTGTTCCTATCTGAGTCAGGAAGGGCCGGGAGGAGAAAATACATGTGAACAGACAATGATGTGTTCAGTTTTGGATTTGTCACTCTTGAGGTGATGAAGCACATTCAAATAGAAGAGTCTACTAGACTATTATAAACAAATTACTCAAACAATTCCTATCTTTGATAGGCAGGGTGCCTGAAAAAGAAATCTACATGATGAGCACATAAATATGAACTCCATAGTTTGTAGCTATAACCGTTGTTTTTTACTGCCTTTCATTGTAATATCTTTGCTTCAAATGGGTTGTGATTTTGATTATCACAAGTGTGCAGGCATGTGTACACAAACCCACGCACCCACCCACACACTCTTTTCTGTCGTTGCATCCCAGGATCTTGAAACTATACCAGACTGCTGGAAGTTTTGCTTTCCTGTATCCTGGGAGAGCCCTTCTTCTGTCTGCCCCATGTGGTCCCTCCAATTTCGTTCACCGGTAGGAACCTCCATGTGTCCTCTTGTGATCTCTCCCTCCTTTCTTGAGTATCAGGAATGCGTTTCCCGCAGCCTCTCCCTTTCACTGTGACAGATTGCTGCATTACAGAGCCCGTTCAAGTAACTTTTCTTCCCTTCATCTGAGAGAAGCTTTTAGTGTTCTCCTTGGAAAACCACATGAAACAATGTGTGGGAGGTAGGGTGGGAACTCAGCAAATGAGCACCAAGTTAGGACGTAGAAGCAAAGTAAGCAGGTTACAGCCAGGAGAAGTATTCAATGTTGCTGATGTGTAAAAATGTCTGATTAGCAAATGCACCCTCGTTAAAGACTCAGAAGTGTAAGGGCATGGATTTATTACTCATTTCTAGAACTGATTCTTTCACAGAATCCACGCCAAGCTTTTATTTTTATTTTCTATAGTGCATGTGTCAAAATTCAGAATATGTTTAATTTTCACCAGTATTTAAATCTTAAACTCTCTTTGCTTCAGTGGGGCCCAAGAAAAAGATATTTTTCTTTTTTGTTTCTAAGTCCTTAGAAACATAAATAATTTTTAAAAATTATGCAAGCAAAACATTCAAACAAACAGAAAGATAGAGATTAATGAGCAGAATCTGTTATATTCTCCTTCCCTTGAATTCCATTCCTTTTAGGAGGTAGCGGTGAACAATTTGATATGCAGCTTTCCATGCCTTTTTCTGTTTTTAAATATATACCAGGAATGCTCTGTTCCCAGGTGGTCACACAGCTGTCTCTTCCAGTTCAGATGCCATTTCCTCAGGGAGCCCTTCTCTGATGACAGGATCTCAATTAGCCCCCAACTTTCCCCATGCCACCTTTTGTATTTCACCCTTTTGGGTTTCCTCGTATCATTTATGACCATCTGTAACAGGCAGAATAATGCCCCCTGCCCACCAAAGATTGTCCCCGCACTAATCCCTGGAAACTGAGAATATATGTTCCCTTCCATGGTAATGTGATGTGATTAAAGGTGCAGGCCTTGAGATGGGGAGATTATCCTGGGAGGGCTAATCTAATTCCATGAGTCCTTAAAAGTGGAGAAATTTCCTGGCTGGGTGAGAGAGAAGAAGGACGAGTCATTCACAGTGTGAGAGAGACCTGACATGCGTTTGTTGGCTTTGAAGTTAGAGGAAGGGGAACAGCCAAAGAATGCAGGTGGCTTCTAGAATCTGGGAACAGCCCTCAGATAATAGGTAACAAGAAAACAGGGGCGGCTTCCCTGGTGGCGCAGTTGTTGAGAGTCCACCTGCCGATGCAGGGGACGCAGGTTCGTGCCCCGGTCCGGGAAGATCCCACATGTTGTGGAGGGGCTGGGCCCGTGAGCCATGGCCGCTGAGCCTGCGCGTCCGGAGCCTGTGCTCCGCAATGGGAGAGGCCACAACAGTGAGAGGCCCGCGTACCGCAAAAAAAAAAAAAGAAAACGGGGACCGCAGTCCTATAACCACAAGAAACTGGGAGATAATAAATTTGTGTTGTTTGAGCCTCTAAGTGTGTAGTTATTTGTTATGGTAAAGATAGAAAACAAATACACCATCAGAATCAGTTGTTTTTTTATGGGTTTGCTTATTTATTGTTTGCATGCCCACTCACATGTGAGCATTAGGAGAGACTTTGTCTATCTGGCCACCACTTTCTTTACTGACTAGAATAATTCCTGCCATGAAATAGGTGCTAATTTTGCTGTTGTTGAGTGAATAAATGAATACATAATGTATACATATTTATATGATATCAAGGTATACATATTACTTGATGACATGCTTTTTTCACTTAATGACATGTCTTATGGATCTTCCCGTATCAGTTTGTATAGCTATAACTCATTATTTTTATTACTACGTTCTATCCATGATTAGATATATAACTGTGTTTTTAACAATTCCCTTATTGATGGACATATAGGCTATGTTTTTCTCTTTGTGCATCTCTGGGCACATGCCTAAGTATTTCTATGGGATAGAAGTGGAATTGTTTGTTTAAAGAGTATGTCCTTGTGAGTTTGATGGACACTGCTAAATGACCCTCTAAAAATATGATACAATGGAGGAGACTGGTTCAACATGGCAGAGTAGAAGGACATGCGCTCACTCCCTCTTGTGAGAGCACCAGAATCACAACTAACTGCTGAACAGTCATTGATAGGAAGACACTGGAGCTCACCAAAAAAGATATGACTCATCCAAAGACAAAGGAGAAGCTGCAATGAGACAGAAGGAGGGGCACAATCACAATAAAATTAAATCCTGTAACTGTTGGGTGGGTGACTCACAAACTGGAGAACACTTATACCACAGAAGTCCAACCACTGGAGTGAAAGTTCTGAGCCCCACATCAGGCTTCCCAACCTGGGGGTCCGGCAATGGGAGGAGGAATTCCAAGAGAATCAGACTTTGAAGGCTAGTGGGATTTGATTGCAAGACTTCGAGAGGACTGGGGGAAACAGAGACTCCAGTGTTGGAAGGCACACACAAAGTAGTGTGGGCAATGGGACGCAGCAGAAGGAGCAGTGACCCCATAGGAGACTGAACCAGACCTACCTGCTAGTGTTGGAGGGTCTTCTGCAGAGGCAGAGGGTGGGTGTGTCTCACCGCAGGGATAAGGACACTGGCAGCAGAAGTTCTGGGAAGTACTCCTTGGTGTGAGCCCACCCAGAGTCTGCCATTAGCCCCACCAGAGAGCGGGTAGGCTCCAGTGCTGGGCCGCCTCAGGCCAAACAACCAACAGGGAGGGAACCCAGCCCCACCTGGTAGCAGACAAGTGGATTAAAGTTTTACTGAGCTCTGCTGACCAGAGCAACACCCAGCTTTACCCACCACCAGGCCCTCCCATCAAGAAGCTTGCACAGGCCCCTTAGATATCCTCATCCACCAGAGGACAGAAAGCAGAAGCAAGAACAACTACAATTCTGCAGCCTGTGGAACAAAAACCACATTGACAGAAAGATGGACAAAATGAAAAGGCAGAGGAGTATATACCAGATGAAGGAACAAGATAAAACCCCAGAAAAACAACTAAATGAAGTGGAGATAGTCAAACTTCCAAAAAAAGAATTCAGAATAATGATAGTGAAGATGATCCAGGACCCTGGAAAAAGAATGGAGGCAAAGATCAAGAAGATGCAAGAGGACTTCCCTGGTGGTGCAGTGGTTGAGAGTCCGCCTGCCGATGCAGGACACACAGGTTCGTGCCCTGGTCTGGGAAGATCCCACAGGCTGTGGAGCAGCTAGGCCCATGAGCCATGGCCACTGAGCCTGCGCGTCTGGAGCCTGTGCTGCACAATGGGAGAGGTCACAACAGTGAGAGGCCTGCGTACCGCAAAAAAAAAAAAAAAAAAAGTGCAAGAAGTGTTTAACAAAGATCTAGAAGAATTAAGGGAAAAGCACTAGAAGAATTAAAGAACAAACAAACAGAGATGAACAATACAATAAGTGAAATGAAAAACACACTAGAAGAAATCAGTAGAAGAATAACTGAGGCAGAAGAATGGATAAGTGACCTGGAAGAAGTGGAATTCACTGCCATGGAACAGAATAAAGAAAAAAAAAAAAAAGAAATGAAGACAGCCTAAGAGACCTCTGGGACAACATTAAACATAACAACATTCGCATTATAGGGGTCCCAGAAGGAGAAGAGAGAGACAAAGGACCTGAAAAAATATTTGCAGGGATTATAGTTGAAAACTTCTCTAACATGGGAAAGGAAATAGCCACCCAAGTCCAGGAAGCACAGAGAGTCCCAGGCAGGACAAACCCAAGGAGAAACACACCGAGACACATAATAATCAAACTGACAAAGACAAAAATTATTGAAAACAACGAGGGAAAAATGACAAATAACATGCAAGGGAACTCCCATAAGGCTAACAGCTGATTTTTCAGCAGAAACTCTAAAAGCCAGAAGGGAGTAGCATGATATATTTAAAGTGATGAAAGGGAAGAACCTACAATCAAGATTACTCTACCTGGCAAGGATCTCATTCAGATTCGACAGAGAAATAAAACCTTTACAAACAAGCAAAAGCTAAGAGAATTCAGCACCACCAAACCAGCTCTACAACAAATGTTAAAGGAACTTCTTTAAATGGGAAACACAAGAGAAGAAAAGGACCTACAAAAACAAACCCAAAACAATTTAAAAAATGGTAATAGGAACATACATATTGATAATTACCTTAAACATGAATGGATTAAATGCTCCAACCAAAAGGCACAGGCTCACTGAATGGATATAAAAACAAGACCCATATATATGCTGTCTGCAAAAGACCCACTTCAGACCTAGGGACACATACAGACTAAAAGTGAGGGGATGGAAAAAGATATTCCATGCAAATGGAAATTTAAAAAAAGCTGGAGTAGCAATATTCATATCAGATAAAATAGACTTCAAAATAAAGAATGTTAGAAGAGACAAGGAAGGACACTACATAATGATCAAGGGATCAATCCAAGAAGAAGATATAACAATTATAAATATATATGCACCCAACATAGGAGCACCTCAATACATAAGGCAACTGGTAACAGCTATAAAAGAGGAAATTGACAGTAACACAATAATAGTGGGGGACTTTAACACCTCATTTACACCAATGGACAGATCATCCAAACAGAAGATTAATAAGGAAACACAAGCACAATAGACCAGATAGATTTAATCAATATTTATAGGACATTCCATCCAAAAACAGCAGTTTACACTTTCTTCTCAAGTGCACATGGAACATTCTCCAGGATAGATCACATCTTGGGTCACAAATCAAGCCTTGGTAAATTTAAGAAAACTGAAATCATATCAAGCATCTTTTCCAGCCACTTGCTAATGAGGTTAGAAATGAAATACAGGGAAATAAATGTAAAAAACACAAACACATGGAGGCTAAACAATACGTTAATAAATAACCAAGAGATCACTGAAGAAATCAAAGAGAAAAGAGACAAATGACAATGAAAATACAACGATCCAAACCTATGAGATGCAACAAAAACAGTTCTAAGGGAAGTTTATAGCAATACAGTCCTACCTCAAGAAACAAGAAAAATCTCAAATAAACAATCTAACCTTACACCTAAAGGAACTAGAGAAAGAAGAACAAACAAAACCCAAAGTTAATAGAGGGAAAGAAATCATAAAGATCAGAGCAGAAATAAATGAAATAGAGACAAAGAAAACAATAGCAAAGATCAATAAAACTAAAAGCTGGTTCTTTGAGAAGATAAACAAAATTGATAATCCTTTAGCTAGACTCATCAAGAAAAAGAGGGAGAGGATTCAAAATCAGTAAAATTAGAACTGAAAAAGGAGAAGTTAAAAGGGACACCACAGAAATACAAAGCATCATAAGAGACTACTACAAGGAACTCCATGCCAATAAAATTGACAAACTGGAAAAATTCTTAGAAAGCTATAAACTTCCAAGACTGAACCAGGAAGAAATAGAAAATATGAACAGACCGATCACAACTAATGAAATTGAAACTGTGATTAAAAATCTTCCAGCAAACAGGGCTTCCCTGGTGGCACAGTGGTTAAGAATCCGCCTGTCAATGCAGGGGACACGGGTTCGAGCCCTTATCCAGGAAGATCCCACATGCAGCAGAGCAGCTAAGCCCTTGCGCCACAACTATTGAAGCCTACGTGCCTAGAGCCCGTGCTCTGCAACAAGAGAAGCACCACAATGAGAAGCCTGTGCACCGCAACAAAGAGTAGCCCCTGCTCGCTGCAACTAGAGAAATCCCCACAGCAACAAAGACCCAATGCAGCCCAAAATAAATAAATTAATTAAGTAAATTAAAAAAAGAAACCTTGCAACAAACAAAAGTCCAGGACCAGATGGCTTCACAGGTGAATGCTGTCAAACATTTAGAGAAGAGCTAACACCCATACTTCTCAAAGTCTTCCAAAAAATTTCAGAGGAAGGAACACTCCCAAACTCATTCTACAAGGCCACAATCACCCTGATACCAAAACCAGACAAAGATACTACAAAAAAAGAAAACTACAGACCAATATCACTGATGAATATAGATGCAAAAATTCTCAACAAACTATGAGCAAACAGAATCCAGCAACACATTAAAAGGATCATACACCATGATCAGTTGGGATTTATCCCAGGGATGCAAAGATTCTTCAATATATGCAAATCAATTAATGTGATACACCATATTAACAAATTGAAGGAAAAAAACCATATGATCATCTCAATAGATGCAGAAAAAGCTTTTGACAAAATTCAACACCCATTTATGATAAAAATTCTCCAGAAAGTGGGCACAGAGGGAACCTACCTCAACATAATGAAGGCCATATATGACAAACCCACAGCAGACATCATTCTCAGTGGTGAAAAAGTGAAAGCATTTCCTCTACGATCAGGAGCAAGACAAGGATGTCCACTCTCACCACTATTACTCAACGTAATTTTGGAAGTCCTAGCCAGAGCAACCAGAGAAGAAAAAGCAATAAAGGGAATACAAACTGGAAAAAAAGAAGTAAAACTGTCACTGTTTGCAGGTGACATGACACTATGCATAGAGAATCCTAAAGATGCCACCAGAAAACTACTAGAGCTAATCAATGAATTTGGTAAAGTTGCAGGATACAAAATTAATGCACAGAAATCTCTTGCATTCCTATATACTAATGATGAAAAATCTGAAAGGGAAATTAAGGAAACACTCCCATTTACCAATGCAACAAAAAGAATAAAATACCTAGGAATAAACCTACGTAGGGAGACAAAAGATCTGTATGCAGAAAACTGTAAGACACTGATGAAAGAAATTAAAGATGATACCAACAGGTGGAGAGATATACCATGTTCTTGGATTGGAAGAATCAATATTGTGAAAATGACTCTACTACCCAAAGCAATCTACAGATTCATTGCAATCCCTGTCAAATCACCAGTGGCATTTTTTACAGAACTAGAAGAAAACTTCAAATTTGTATGGAGATACATAAGACCCCAAATAGCCAGAGCACTCTTGAGGGAAAAAATGGAGCTGGAGGAATCAGACTCCCTGACTTCAGACTATACCACAAAGCTACAGTAATCAAGACAATATGGCACTGGCACAAAAATGGTAATATAGACTACTGGAACAGGATAGAAAGCCCCCAGATAAACCCACACACCTCTGGTCAACTCATCTATGACAAAGGAGGCAAGGATATACAATGGAGAAAAGATAGTCTCTTCAGTAAGTGGTGCTGGGAAAACTGAACAGCTACATGTAATAAAAGAGTGAAATTAGAACACTCCCTAACACCATACACAAAAATAAACTCACAGTGGATTAGAGACCTAAATGTAAGACTGGACACTATAAAACTCTTAGAGGAAAACATAGGAGGAACACTCTTTGAAATAAATCACGGCAGATCTTTTTTTTTTTTTTTTTTTTTGCAGTACGTGGGCCTCTCACTGTTGTGGCCTCTCCCATTGCGGAGCACAGGCTCCGGACGCGCAGGCTCAGTGGCCATGGCTCACGGGCCTAGCCGCTCCGCGGCCTGTGGGACCTTCCCAGACTGGAGCACGAACCTGTGTCTCCTGCATCAGCAGGCGGATTCTGAACCACTGTGCCACCAGGGAAGCCCACGGCAGATCTTTTTTGATCCACCTCCCAGAGTAACAGAAATAAAAACAAAAATAAACAAATGGGACCTAATGAAACTTAAAAGCTTTTGCACAGCAAAGGAAACTACAGACAAGACGAAAAGACAGCCCTCAGAATGGGAGAAAATATTTGCAAACAGATCAGTGGACAAAGGATTAATCTCCAAAATATATATGCAGCTCAATATTAAAAAAAAAAAAAAAAAACCCAATCCAAAAATGGGCAGAAGACCTAAACAGACATTTCTCCAAAGAAGACATACAGATGGCCAAGAAGCACATGAAAAGCTGCTCAACATCACTAATTATTAGAGAAATGCAAATCAAAACTACAATGAGGTATCACCTCACACCAGTTAGATTGGGCATCATCAGAAAATCTACAAACAACAAATGCTGGAGAGGGTGTGGAGAAAAGGGAACCCTTTTGCACTGTTGGTGAGAATGTAAATTGATACAGCCACTATGGAGAACAGTATGGAGGTTCCTTAAAAAACTAAAACTAGAATTACCATATGACCCAGCAATCCCACTACTGGGCATATACCTAGAGAAAACCATAATTCAAAAAGACACATGCACCCCAATGTTCATTGCAGCACTATTTACAATAGCCAGGTCATGGAAGCAACCTAAATGCCCATCGACAGACAGATGGATAAAGAAGTGGTACATATATACAATGGAATATTACTCAGCCATAAAAAGGAACGAACTTGGGTCATTTGTAGAGATGTGGGTCATTTGTAGAGACATGGATGCCTCTAGAGACTGTCATACAGAGTGAAGTAAGTCAGAGAGAGAAAAACAAATATTGTATATTAATGCCTATATGTGGAATCTAGAAAAAGGGTACAGATGAACCGTTTTGCAAGGCAGAAATAGAGACACAGATGTAGAGAACAAATGTATGGACACCAAGGGGTGTTGTGGTGGTGGGATGAATTGGGCGATTGGTATTGACATATTTATATACACTAGCATGTATAACATGGATAACTAATAAGAACCTGCTGTATAAAAAATAAATAAAATTCAAAAATTCAAAAAAATTCCTACTTTTAAAGATCAAAAGTAAAATACTATACAGTGGATATCCCCAGTAACTGAGTATGAGAGTTACTGTTCCTGTATACTGTTGGCAATGTTAGTCTTATTAATCCATTTGATATTGTTTAACTCTCTGGTAGGTAAAGATATCTTACTGTGTTTTAGTGTTTGCATTTTCCTAAATTATTATTAAGGTTGAATGGGTTTTCTGAAATTTATTAGCTATTTGTGTTTCTTTTTCTGTGAATTGAGTGCTGGCTAGTATTTCCTAATGGTATAACTCTGGACAAATTCCTAAATTTCTCTGTGTCTCATTTTCTTGCCTGCAAAATGGAGATGCTAAGTGTATTTGATCAAAAGGGTTATAATGCAAATTAGTTGAGTTTGTACATGTAAAGTCCTTAGGCTGTTGCCTGGCAAATAATATTCTCTCAGTCAATATTAGCTATCTCTTTGTCCTTTTTTTAAATTTTAGGTTGTTTTATTTTTGATTTGCAAAAGCTCTTTATATATTTTAGAAAGTCACCTGTTTTCTGAACACACTTATTGCAAATATTGCAGGTATATTTTCTTCTAGTTGGTTTCCTTCTAGCTTTACTTATGGTATATTTCATCTTAAAGAACTAAAAAATTCTTTCTAATCTCTCCATCTTTAAGGAGTTTTATATAGAATATATATAGCATTATATTTTGCTTAAAAGTTATTCCTAATCACAAGATTATAAAGAATTCTCCCATATTTTCTTCCACTATACTTATATTTTTGGTGTTTAGTGCTTAAGTTGCCTTGGAATTTATTTTTGTATATGGAATGATGTAGGAATTTGAGTCTTCTTCCAAAGTGCTAGAATAATTTTCCCAGTGCTCTTTATTTCATATATTTGGCCCTTTCTCCTCTCATTAAAATGCCTGATGGACTTTATGTATTAAATTCACATATACAGAAGGCATTTTTATTTATTCCTCTCTCTTTGTTCTTTTCTGAATCTGGAGGAAAAATACCACACAATTTTAATTAACATAACTACATATAATAGTATATTTAATATTTGGTCATTCAAGTTCCCACATTTTAATTTTTCTTGGATTTTATTTATTTTTTTGTGTGTGTGATACGCGGGTCTCTCACTGTTGTGGCCTGTCCCGTTGCGGAGCACAGGCTCCAGACGCGCAGGCTCAGCAGCCATGGCTCACGGGCCCAGCCTCTCCGCGGCATGTGGGATCTTCCCGGACCAGGGCACGAACCTGTGTCCCCTGCATCGGCAGGTGGACTCTCAACCACTGCACCACCAGGGAAGCCCCTTCTTGGATATTTTAAAAACTTTTTTCCCTTTATATGAACTTCACAATCAGTATGTCAGGTTTATTCAGATTATTTTACTATATAGATTAATTTGGAGAGAATTGTTACATATAAAATATTGAGTCCTTTAGCACATTTATTATTAGGTTAATCTTAAGGTTTTGCCATTATCATGATAAGATGCTCTTTGCCTACTACATTTTCTAAGTGGCTATTGTTGACAAAGATGCTAGTGGTTTTTTATATTGATCTTGCACTGGTGATTTTATTTATCTCTTACATTAGCTACAATAGTTTTCTAGTTGATTATTTTAGATTTCTAAAAGAGATAGAAATCTAAATAGATTATCACATCACACAAAGATAATTAGTTTTGTAGAAATTTCTTTCCATTTCCCATCTCATTTCTTTACTTCTTGTATTGGCCAGGACCTCCAGTATCATGGTCATAATTGATGGCAGAATTTTTTATCCTGTCCTCAACTTAAATGGAAGATGTTTTATTTTGCCCCTTAATTCGATTTGATCACGTATACACAGATTTTTGTATTTGTTATGACTTACTTAAAGAAGTTTCACTCCTTGCTTATAACAAGGAATACATTCAGGCAGTAGATGATGTGGTTGGTATAAAGAATGGAGAATAGGTCTGCAAAGAATGTATTTTTTGGTGCAGTGCTATTGGAAGAAAGAGAGAGGAAGAGAAGGTTAAAGTACAAGGGAAACAGGGTGAAAAAGACAGTGAGAAGAGCTATGAGCAGCAGAATATGAAAGCAGACCTCAGTAGAAAAGGTGGCTGGACAACTCGTCTTTTAGGTAGAAGAAAGGACATGTTTGGTAGGAGGAAGGGAAAGCAAATGATAGACACTGGGTGAGATCGACTATGATGGGCATCTTCATGGCACCAGGACTGAGGTGGAATGGTGGGTAAAGCCTTAACAGACAAGCTTTCCTAACACATGGCCAGAAACCCTGTGCCATCCAAGCAATGACAGTGCCATACTCAAACACCTTTACCATTCCAACAAATGTTGATGGGGCACAGACGTCTGGGTGTGGCCGCATCCACTGTGTGCTTAAGACTGGGTGTGCAAGTTTGGAATTCAGCACATTTTCCTTTGTAGAGTCCATTTGGCACCATACCGTCCACTGGTCTCCACGGAAGTGGACTACTCAAAGGTGATGGAACACATTGTAGGGTGCTATAAATGTTCTGCCAATTTTCAGCTCATGTGAAGCATATAAGTGCCTTGTAGAAAGATAGGATTTTCCTGTGTAAATGAAATCAGAATGACTGAAACTCAAGTTTTCCTCAGTACCTCAGTACTGCATTGCAGCATATCTTATGTGCCCCTGCAACTCTAAAGCTGCCAGACTCTGACACTTGTATATTTCCAAGTCCATATTATCTTTAAGGCTCTTTGTTTCATAATCACTGATTTCTTTTCTCCTTTAAGTCATTTACTAGGAATAAGCTTAAAGTTAGTTTATTTTTTAAATGGCAGGTTGTTTTTTCTTTTTTCTTCCTCTCTCAAATGAATCTCTACCAAGTTCTCTTCTCCTAGGCTGTCACTGTACTTTGTGGTATCATTATCATAACACTTATATCACTGTTGGTGTCAGTTGTTCTCCTAGACTCTATGGGCTCTGACATACAGATACAGCTGACAACTGTATATTTTTGGCTTTCCTTCTTTCATTCTTAACGCAGTGCCTGGCATATAGAGAGTAATTAGTAAATTTGTTAATAAATTAATACTTGAAAGAAATGAACAAGATAATATAATTATATGTATTTTTCTTAGGAATAGTTTCAAAATAGTGGTTCAGAGTGGATTTATCAAGGCAAACATAAGAATGGAGGTACTTGTTTTGCCAAGTACATTTTAGTAGTTTTACTTAATAAAATACTAATGGATTTGTTGTATGAATATTGGTTGACACCTGTTGCTGTTACCGTCTAGTGTACCACTACCACCATCACAGCCATCAGCAGCAGCAGCAGCATCGCCAGACTATTAGGCAGTATTCTTAGAGGGATAGGAGTGCAAGTAATCTTTGGTGACCAACTCATTATTTTTCTCATTATTATTCCTATGAGATGGTAGGTGGTGGGGCATAATTTATTTCTGGGATCTGGGTCTGGAAAGCTGTTCTTCCTGGGGCAAAGCTGAGCAGATCTGCTTTCTCTTTACAGCCCTTTGTCCAGCTGAAAAGGAGAGCCTGTGCATAGAGGCCAGAGGTCACCTGGTTGCTGGCAGGGAGGAGTCTGTGGACTCCTTGGGAAAGAGCACAGTCATACTCGGAGGGAGGGGAGCTGGCTGGGCGAATTTCCTCTCATTTCTGGGACCTGTTCCTCTCTAGTCCTGCTGTGGCCAGTTTCCCTTTGGGGCTTATGAGTCTTCAGAATAGATAAAGACCACAGGCCCATAAGCCTCTGCTTAAACCTGGCCATTCCTCTTCATTCTGCAGGGAGCTTTGGTGGGGGCAGAGGAGAAAGCACTGCTTGTTTTTTCTTAGTGGGGAAAATAAGGCAGGGTCAGTATTGATATAGCGATTATGAAGAAAGCTTGGCATCCTAAAAGATTTCAGGTTCATAAAATCTAGACCTAAAGAAATAACTTGGTTTAATCTCTTTATTTTACAAAGGGGAAAATTGACACCTAGAGATCAGTCAGTACTAGAATCAGGACCCAACCTTAGAGTCCCTGGTCCAGGACTTATTTGGTGTTACAGGGACTTGAATTAAATTATTCAGTTAAAGCATTAAAATTATTTGATTGTAAAAATTTATTTTTAACTTTTTAGTAAGGAAGAGATCATTTAATTCCTAGTCCAAGAATAAAACACTACATTTTCAAGATACGGTTTTGTGGAATCCTCTGTTTTAATTACATACTTGATCATATATTAGTCATGCTTTTCCAGAAGAAGTAGAGACACTGAGTCAAAGTATAAAACTGATTTGTTTTTTGAGTACGCAATTCTAGAAAAAAGTGGCAGCACAGAGTAGAGAACAGGGAATAGGCAACGGCAGAGTTGGATTCTAGTCCGAATCTGCCCCCAGCTTTCCGTGGGGCCATCGAGTTCCACTCAGCTCTGGTAGCTCATCTGTAAAATGCATTATTTCCCCTGTAGGATCACAAGGACACACACGAGCAAAGAGATATCAAAGTGCTTTGAAACACACTTTATAGAATGGAATTGCACTCCTCTTTTTATGTTAATACACAGAGCTATTAGCTTAAGATTTACTCCTGAGGACTTTATTCCAAAATGCTAAATATTACCTTCTTTGTAGACTTTCACCAAGAAGAAAAGGCTCTGTTGTTAACTTTGAAGGAGAGGGTTAATGACAAAAGAATAATAACACAGGGCTGTGGGTTTCAGCTCCTAGCCTGTCTCCTCCATGTCACACACCTGCCCTCTGGCTGGGGAGGTTGGTGATAGCAAAAGTTAATTCTTAGACTCCTGGAACTTAAAATACTCCATCACTTCAAAGCATCTACTCTGTCAAAAGCATTGGCAATCTCTCAATTTACAATGTCAACAATTACTTAAAGGTACTTAAAAAAAACACTTTGGACTTCATTTTACTTTTGAAATTGTGGAGGGAAAATGGACCTATTTTAAGCATCTTAGCTACTTAAGATGTTCTATGAATTTGAACTAAGCCACTCTTTCCGAAACGTGTTACTAAGTGTTATGGGGTGGGTTGAATAAAAGGCCAAGGAAGGAAAGAAGATAATTGACAAGAAAGGAAACACAGCGCAGGCCAAAGAATGCCGGGACAGCTGTCTGCCTGGCTTTGTCTAGTAACTGAGTTTATTGCTCAAATGTAACGACTTTGTCTTAACTGGGAGAAGAAAATACTGAAGCAACAAGTTGTTGATCCATGAAGCATATCTCACACTTTGTCATGATAAGCAGTAGGCTCTTTCAACACCGTTTCTGTCAACATATAGGTCACTGTGTTTAGTTTTGTGACACATTTCACCCCTCTGAGGTCCTGAGTCAGACAGTAGTGAGTAGGTAAATGGTCTTAGATGCTCACATAACTTTTCCTATTTTTTTTTCCTCAAGATTGTATCTGTTTCTGATAGTTCAGACAGTTCATCATATAAATCTGTGGTAAAAATCTCTCATGTTAGCAGGCAGTGAAAGGCTTAAATCATTTTCTGTGAAGTCGCTTATGTTGCTACATCATTGATGCTTTATCACTTCTTTTTAGCTCTTTCTTTGGCCAGGCAAGTATATCTATATTAGGCAAATGAAAAATGAGCTGCACTCTTATCCTCTTGTTAATACAGCTGGTCCTTTTCCAAAAATCACACACTGCCGCTGACAAATCACTGTAATAATCACAAGCCTAAGCTTTAATTTCTTGGACTATTTTTATGAAGCATTCATTTTTCAGCTATTAGGGTAGACAAAATTGTTTTGAAAAATGTCTAGGGCTTGTAATGATTTCTTACTTGGGGTCTGAAATTTATTGTTAGGAGCCTCAGTTCTATTGCTCATACTCATGCATGGCCTGGGAATGTCTCTCTGTCACGCTGTGCCTCAGTTTCCTCATCTATAACATCTCTCATCTTCAGTTTCCAGGACTGATTAAGTAACAGAGACATACAATCAGTTTCTGTAAGGGGGCACTTTAGTGCAAAGTATTATTGACACGCAGATATTTACTTTTAAATTGAGAATATGTACTCTTGCCTTCAGAAGACATCTTTGAAAATTTAAGAATTTAAAATTATAAACCTAAAAAATAAAGCATGTACAGAGTTGTCCCCAGAGGATGTCCCTGAGAGAAACACTATGGCTCCAACACCAACTTTTTTTTTTTTTTTTTGTAAGCAAATATCTAAGAGAGAGAATAAATGGTACCCAGTGACCAAAAAACTGAAAGAAAAAACAAGGCTTCTGATGAGCGGAGAGGGCCTCTTATCCCTTGCTCTATACCTTGAAGAAGCCACTTAATTATTATTAACAAGCTGAAATTGTGAGGGAGGCAAGTTTTGTTTTTGAAGATGCTTAGTATTCCTTTTCTTCTTTTTGTAGCAGGTCCTCTCTTCTCATGGATTCTCTGACCACTGGGCAGCTGAGGCCTTCATGATGCTTCTCAGCTCTTCCTAAGTGTCCTGTCTATATCTGTTACCCCAGGGAGTACCTTGAACTCTGGATTCTATCCAACTCTGTTTCCCAACAAAATTCCCCCCTTTTATCATTTTCCTTCATGACCTTGTCTAACAGTAGTAGCTACTGTAATAATGGATGAAAGCATTCCTGTCTGATGATGGAATGTTAATATCTTAACCTATAGGAGGAATGAATGTTGGGCATAATTGATGCTGTGACAGAGAGCTCTTTGGTATTAGATCACTCTGATCCAATTCCCTAGTGTTATTCTCAACAGACATGGAAGTCAGTCCATGAAAGACCTGTTTCTAGGTCCCAGGAGGACACAGGACTCTAGATTCATCTCATCATTTTAGAACAGCAAAAAGTAACCAGGAGCTGGTGTAAATGATAAGCAACATACACCTACTTGCTTTCCCATGGCTCTGAACAAAGAGGCCAAGCCAAGGATGTTCAAGCCCAGCCCATCATGAGTTTTCAAGAAATGACTGACCCAGAAGCCACAATACTTTCAGAAGCCCTGGAATTAAAGATGGTAATGAACTCATAAATGGGTGAGGGGAAAGGATTAACATGTGAGCTGCCCATTTCCATGGATACAAGGCTCCTTTCATTTATTGTTACTGGGTTTTTATAGGGAGTCTGAAATCCAAATCTGATAGGACATCTGTGATTCATTAGCTGTGTTTCATTAGGTTTATAATGTGATTTAAACGGACCCCTCAAAGCTGTAACAGGGGAGGCTCCTGAGAGTTCCAAGTTCCAGGTCTTGCCTTGCAGGGGGCCCACGAAATGGCTACATGAATGGAGATGACTGTTCAGAGGTCATGGGGCCATTGGATGATGTATCTCAGGCTCGGATGAGGTTGAAACCATCTTTTATTCTGCAATTAAGATCTTAAAAAAGAGGTCTGCTACATCTGAGAGCATCTCTATAGGGAAAAAAGAAGAATTTGGCTGCAAGGGCCTGGAAGGCTCTGCTGATTCTAGCAGTTAGGGGTCTCTCACCCACCACTATAGTGTTCCTCCTTCTTCACTTTGGAAGTCAGCACAATTCACATATGTTTTCTAGGTTGTGGAAAGAAATGTAAACCATGCCGGCAGTTTGGTGGACTGCAACAGGAAGCAGGAAGCAGCCACTTTTTGAGTGTTCCCTCCAGCAATGATTAAAGTAGAAGCAGGTAGTCAGTCATGTGACAGGGCTGAAATGTATAAACTGGGTATCACACTGCTCTGAGAATAGTTGCTATGGTAACTCAGACAGAGATGGAACAGCAGTAAAGGAGAGCTGCCCTGAAAGCAAATGTTATTGATTAAATGAGATTTTTTTTTTTTGGTGGGGGATGCTGGCAGTGGTGAGAATGGGCATAGAGGCAGGTGAACCTATTATAATGACCATACGGAGAGTGTGGTTTGGTTGTATATTGACAAATCTTCTCAGGAGTCCTCAGAGAAACAGGAAGTTAAATGATCATCTGCACAAGCTACTGTTTCTGTGGCTGAACTTTTGGATTTCAACATTACATAGTAAATTCATTGTTTCTTAAGAAAATCTAAGATGTTGGAGCCAGCTGGTATAGCTAGCCTTGAGTTCAAAATCTGATCATCTGAAGCCGGGTCATTCTCCTGCAGAGTTTATGGCTGTGTCCTCTAAGCGCCTGATTATTTCTAATTGGGTCCCACATTCTGCTTTAAATTGTTCACGTTACCGTTCCAGAGGTAGCTGTTTGGTTGAGGAGATGGGGTGGCCCTCTAAATGTGTCCTTATTCCAACTTTGGAAAACACACTCCCTGTGAACATCTTGCATTGTAACCTATCTACATTTCTTTTCCCCTAACTATAACATCGAGAAAGGAACCCTGTCCTACTTTTCAGGATAATTGTGAGAAATAACTTATTAATGATTATAAAGCAGCTCGAAAATACAAGCTCTTAACAAATGCAAGATGATAAAAAATTCATACGAGTAACAATAACGACAGTTGTATCAAGGCCACTGGGAAGGTAGCTGGAATGTGCCCAGAGGCCCAAAGGGGGAATTAGGACCTATGTACAGGAAATTTCTGTTGATGAGCACAAAGTGGTATATGAGAATAGCCAGATACTCTGGACTTCTTGAATTGTCATCTGTGTGCGTATATGCAACTCTAGGTCCCCAATAGGGACAAATTGCAGATTTGGCAAAAGTTTTTTTTTTTTTAAGGAGTTGTTGGTCTAATATTCAGAGTCCTCAGCATGCCCTTCCCATGAGCTGGTGGGAATGATGTTCTAAAATCACCAATACCCCTCACTCCTGAGACTAATGACCTTCCCTTTGTCCTCTTGTCTTTCCTTTTTGCAGCAAAGCTGTACAATACAATATAGCCCTCTGCCAGCAGATCTGTTACTAAAGGAATTCATGCATCTTGCATCTTGAAGATGCATTATTAATGCCCGGACAAATCACATCAGGTGAAACGCAGCAAGTCCCTGGCACTGAAGAAAAGGAACAAAGGCTGGTTCTACAAGAGAGCAATGGATGAGACAAATTATAACAGCTGGGAGCTTCTTGTAAGTAAGATGGCATAAAAACCAGAAATGCTAAAATTGCGTGCACAGACAGCAACTTCATTTTTTCGTGGTAAAACAGATTACACATGGTGCTGGAAGAAAGCCACTCTAATTGTGGCTTCGTTAAAGTCATGGTATTGCAACTCTTTGAATTTCTCAACAAAAAGGGCCAGCTTGCTGGTGACCAGATTACTCCCAAGTGCAATCCCAGGCTCTTGCACATGATTTCTGAGATGGACTAGGAAGGATGGATTTTTCTAATGGGGCCAGTGATCAACTCTGGATGCACAGGGGAAAAAATAAGATGTGGCTTGGGAGAGTTTATCAGGGAACTCTGGGGGAATGGAGACCGTCTGGGAGAGGGGGGATGAAGTCCCTCTTGTCACCTCTCCTGGCCAAGGTGGGGTTGCCTGGATAGGCTGACGTGAGGCAGTGGTTTACTAAGAGTGTGTTTCATCCTCTGACATGAGAACTTACAGATCCTTTCAACTTCTAAACTGGGCAATTGGAGATAGATAAGTATCAGGTGTATTTCAAATGGATTAGAAAAGGCCACAAGTGCACAATCATTGAACTGCGCAGATCCATGACTGTACCTACTCCCAGCGGTCACTAATGACACATGAGCTGCTTGAGCACTAATGAGCCACCCCCCAACCCCAGCCTTTTCTGTCGGGTCCGTGGCAGGGAGGACTTGTTTTAAATTGCAGGCCATAGCTAAAGTTTATGGTGACATTAAAGGGAGGCATTTTTCCAACCTATTTCTATGTCATCAGTTTATTAAATAAGATTTCTTTTGGCATCTTGAAAGAAATGATATTCTTTTTAAATATGAAAACTGCTGATATGTTGCAGAAAGGGGCAGTGGTGTGTGTGTGTGTGTGTATGTATGTGTGTGTGTGTATGTGTGCCTGTGCCTCATGCATACCCGTTCTCTTGTGGTTTCTGTGTAATATTGCCCACATTTTATATTTGGAGAATCACTTCCCCCTACATATACTCAACAATAAACATGAAACCACCTAATTATATTTCATAATCATGATTAAAAACCATCTAAATTATCCTGCTTGAGGTACTCAAAGAGTTTGTTGATTGCTTTTTGATGTGTATTAGAGCTTTATGTGCAGCCACACCAAATGATTTGCTTCACAATGAAATAAAGGAAAAAACCCTTTAATATGCATACTCGCTTACTTAAAATATACATATATAATTCATATTTGGCTAATTAGCCAGCATCAACACAAAATCCATGACCATGAAATAATTGTGGAAAAGTTGATTACCTTCAAATAGTACATTAATTTCATATATATGTATGCATATATGCATATATATATTTATTTATTTGCACAACATCAATTCTACCTTTCAGAGAGGCCATCAGTCTTTTGGACCATCAGTGCCTCAAAGGGTTTTTCACATTCTGGGAAAGAACCTTGAGATTAAAATTTGAACTTCAGAATTAACTTTGACAGGAATCATATGTAAATGCTCCCCCTTTTAAAACATATGTCCCTTTGGATGATAGAAGGGTCATGGGCCAGTTTTCATGATGGAACAGAAATGGCCAGCAAGCTCCAGTGTGAGCCCTTCCTGCTGATTCCCCACAAAATGAACAAGTATCCCTTTCCCTCCTCCTGGGGAACAGCGTGTAAAGACTTCTCATGGGTCTCCTATTTACAGACATTAATTGATCCCAGGGCAGGACGAACTTACTTTTAGGCCTTTGTGTCAAGGCACTCCTCTGCATTTGTGTTAACATTGTGTGATGTGCCTACAAATTAGTAACCTTCATTTTCACACTCAAATTTCATCAGCTTATTTCTAACAAAGGTGTCGGTAACTGTTTACTAGTAGGTTGTTTTGTTCTGTTTGTGAATCCTTACAGGATTGGAGGCCTCTCTGTTGCTTTTGGAAACAGTGGTTTGGAATAAATGGGTAGTTGACAGGTGGGGCAGTGCCTGCAATAGGTGTACATCAAAGGGTGGATGAGATGTTTTCCACATCCAGTGATGATCGGCCTAAAAAGTGGAAGTAATGAAGGTTTTAAATTTTAATACAAGGAAATAGTGGCTCATTTATTTATTTAACAAACACTGAGTACCTGTTGTTTGCCAGGCACTGGCTAATTCTGAAGGGCAATGGTAAATCAGATAAAACGGAGATATGGTTACTCCCCTGGTTGGGAAAGTCACATAGAAAGAGACTCAATACAATGTGCAAATTGATATAGTAGAGATATGTGCAAAGGACCATGAGAAGATGGAGGAATAGCTTCCTAAACATGGTGGGAAAGCCTTTCCTGAAGAGCATCTTGAAAGGTGAGTTGGAGCTCTGTCCATTAAAAGACCTTCTAGACAGAGGAAATACTGTTCACGGAAGTCAGAAGTGTGAGGGGGCATGTCTTGGGGGAGGGTATGTCGAGTACTTATGTGTTTCTGCATTTTAAGCTGTGAGAAGGAAAGAGGCAGGAGATCAAGTTAGAGGGGCAAGGGCTAGAATGTAAAATATTCATGTGCTGCTCTAAGAAATTTGGACTGTATCTCATAAGCAAAGATGAAATTGAAGAATGATATGATCAGATTTGTGTTTTGGAAAGTTAAGTCTTTTGAAATGTGGAGGATGAATTGAAAAGTGGAGACAAAGATTGGCAGAAGAGAGAGCAGTCGGAAAGTTACTAGAATACCTCCAGAGAGAGGCACTGACAACCTGAAAGAAGGCTATGACAGTAGGTTAAAGAGGAGGGAGAAGTCCTTGACCTCTGTCCCCATCTACATCAAAATGACCACAGTGGTTAAAGCCCCTCCTTCATGTGGACCACAGACTTCAGCCACACCAGACCATCTGCACTTCCTGCCTTTGCAAATGCTGTTGAAAAACTACGGATCCCTTGTCCAGCCTGCTAAGTTCTATTTTACTTTAAGATTCACCTCCTGCATTATCTCCTCTGGAAAGCCCTGTTTCCCCCAGGCTGAGCTAGGTGTCCCTTGTTTGGACTCCCATAGAACCTGATGTATTTCTGATGAAGCCACTACCACACTACCTGGTACTTGGTTATAGTCTCCTGGAGGGTGGGCTCTACACGTTGTTTTGTATGTAATAAAAGTAGCTACCATGCAGGGCTTCCCTGGTGGCACAGTGTTTGAGAGTCCGCCTGCCAATGCAGGGGACACGGGTTCGTGCCCCGGTCCGGGAAGATCCCACATGCCGCGGAGCGGCTGGGCCCATGAGCCATGGCCGCTGAGCCTGCGCGTCCGGAGCCTGTGCTCTGCAACGGGAGAGGCCACAACAGTGAGAGGCCTGCATACCGCAAAAAAAAAAAAAAAAAAATTAAAAAAAAAAAAGTAGCTACCATGCGATATGCATTCACTGAATACCCTTTGAATGGACAGATGCAGTAGTTTAACTGTCATTTCATCAAATACTTCAACAAAAGAGAACAAAATGCCGTCATCCTAGGACACATCACTGGATATATTTTCTATTGATTCTAGACCTGCGGACTGTAGCCATAGAGTGTAAAATCTCATGATACTTTGGCAATTTTGTGGTGATTTATTCTGTTCTGTGACAGTGAATTCCACCATTCTGTCTTCCAGGTCACTTATCCGTTCTTCTACCTCAGTTATTCTGCTATTGATTCCTTCTAGTGTATTTTTCATTTCAGTTATTGTATTGTTCACATCTGTTTGTTTGTTCTCTAATTCTTCTAGGTATTTGTTCTTTAATTCTTCTAGGTCTTTGTTAAACATTTCTTGCTTCTCGATCTTTGCCTCCATTCTTTTTCTGAGGTCCTGGATCATCTTCACTATCATTATTCTGAATTCTTTTTCTGGAAGGTTGCCTATCTCCACTTCATTTCATTGTTTTTCGGGGGTTTTATCTTGTCCCTTCATCTGATACATAGCCCTCTGCCTTTTCATCTTGTCTATGTTTCCGTGAATGTGGTTTTTGTTCCACAGGCTGCAGGATTGTAGTTCTTCTTGCTTCTGCTGTCTGCCCTCTGGTGGATGAGGCTATCTAAGAGGCTTGTGCAAGTTTCCTAATGGGCCAGACTGGTGGTGGGTAGAGCTGGGTGTTGCTCTGGTGGGCAGAGCTCAGTAAAAGTTTAATCCTCTTGACTGCTGTTGGGTGGGGCTTCATTCCCTTCCTGTTGGTTGTTTGGCCTGAGGCAGCCCAGCACTGGAGGCTACAGGCTCTTTGGTGGGGCTAATGGCAGACTCTGGGAGGGCTCACGTCAAGGAATACTTCCCAGAACTTCTGCTGCCAGTGTCCTTGTCCTCACGGTGAGCCACAGCCACCCCCACCTCTGCAGGAGACCCTCCAACACTAGCAGGTAGGTCTGGTTCAGTCTCCTATGGGGTCACTGCTCCTTCCCATGGGTCCTGATGCACACAGTACTTTGTGTGTGCCCTCCAAGAGTGGAGTCTTTGTTTCCCCCAGTGCTGTCAAAAGTCCTGCAATCAAATCCCACTAGCCTTCAAAGTCTGATTGTCTTGGAATTCCTCCTCCCGTTGCTGCACCCCCAGGTTAGGAATCCTGACGTGGGGCTCAGAACCTTCATTCCATTGGGTGGACTTCTGTGGTATAAGTGTTCTCCAGTTTGTAAGTCACCCACCCAGCAGTTATGGGATTTGAGTTATTGTGATTGCACCCCTCCGACCGTCTCATTGTGGCTTCTCCTTTGTCTTTGGATGTGGGGTATCTTTTTTGGTGAGTTCCAGTGTCTTCCTGTCAATGACTGTTCAGCAGTTAGTTGTGATTCTGGTGCTCTCACAAGAGGGAGTGAGTGCACGTCCTTCTACTCTGCCATCTTGAACCAGTCTCCTAGTTATAATTCTTTAATATCACTCTTTTAGCACAGGCACACACACACACACACACACATGCACTCTCACAGACACACACACACAGCACAGCAACTCACAGCATCTCCTCAGATTTCTTCCCAAAGACCAGTCACCTGTCTGGTCCCTATGGTCACATGCAACATTCTTCCCCTGACCTATTGCTTATGTTCATAAGTCATTTCCCAGATTTGAATTCTTTTCTTCCCATAATTATTAAAGGAAGGAAATTTGCTTCTTTCACCATGAGCTTTCTAGTTTTTAAAGCTTGTTTATAGTTTTTAAAGAATTCATATCAACATTATATCTCTTGCAGGAACTTTGGCCAATTTCTTCATTATACCCTACAAGAAATAGCCTGTGGTCAAGTTAATTCAAAGGAGAATGCATGAAATCTGCAGTGCTGGGAGGTGGGAATGACAGTATTGACCCAAGTCTCTGCTGCTGTCAGCCAACTAGACCACTTATGTCGTAAAGAAAATCAGCACGGCTGGAACCTCAGCTGTTAGGGCTTGAGTTGGTATTTGCCTCTTTGGACTCTCGTTTCCCACCCAATACATTTTATTTTATTACAGGAAAAATAATTTAGGGCTTTGGCAAACACAGTTAAATAATTCAGAAACTGGTGATTTTTTTTCAAATTTGTAGTTGGATCAAATATTCATAAGCTGTAGATCTGTAGGTGCATTTCTTAGATGGGAAGTGCATGGGACCACCAATGCTTTATCACAGTGTGGCTGACAGAGCCCAGAGACAGGCAGCCCTGGGCTTGGTATTTATGTAAAAAAAAAAAACGTGCTCTGCACCATTGTCTTAAATCCCTTTGGCCATATGTAGACCCTTGGTGCTTGTCGTTGGATATGGCATCATTGACAATGACTGGAGCTTCAAACACACCTCTTGTCCTCTATGGTGTTTCCAGTTTCCCTTTCAGTAAATGTTTAATGACCTTTCAATTATGGGCCAAACAGAAATGGACAGAATGCACCCTTGTCTAATACTAGCACTTAGTAGAGTGATGTTTTTAGATAGCAGTTAGTTTCCACAATGCTATCATGATATTTGTGAACATACTTTAGGGTTGATCTTAATGATCCCATTACAGTATGCTCTGCTTTTTTTCACAAATGTGATGGTCTTGCTTTTGTAATATTGTGGAGAAGCTCCGGATTTGGGTTTTGATTGGAAAGGACTAAGCTAGTGTGTTTTCCCCTTCTGGGCCTGTGACTTGCTAGAATCTGATCTGCTGAAGGTCTTTGGTGGGTTCCCAGTGTAGCCCTGTAGTGCAGTGTGGGAGAGAGCTATAGCCATTCCACGTGAAATCACTAGGAGGTGGAGGTGCTAAAGCAGTGCCCTTGTGAACCATTAGGTGTGATGAAAGGTCTCATGGAAGTTTCCAAAAACTGTAGGCCAAGACATGATGCTTCATACAAAGTTTATCTTTTCCATAAAACAATTTTGAATCCTTTCAACTGTGTGTACTTTCCTTCTAAATGTATAACTGCCACCACCTTTGGATTGAATGAGTGAAACCTACAAGTTGATACTTGAGCAATAATTCAGAAAACAGCCCAAAATACTCTTGGAAGTAAGAGGAATGAAAATGTTTGTTGCTGTTACTACTAATTATTCTAGTTGGTATTGTACAATTCTTATCTTTGGGCTTGGTTTTTATAGGTGTAAAACGGCTATAGGGAATAATATATGTATATAGCATAGCCATGTCCCATTAGAAGTTAGGTATTGACAATAACAGAGGGAGACTCCCAGGCTAACAGACCCAGAATGAATGCATAATCTCCTTCTGGAGCTAAGAAAATAGGGTTGATCTTTTTTATTCCTGAATCTTTAGTGCTCCAAGGATATTTTGCAGTTAAATGCTTATGAAAATCAAAACATATTTTTCTGCAGTGTGTTTATATTGCTATTTATGATATGACTTTGAAGTCTATGTCAGTGATTGACTTCTGACTTCTCTGTTAGGAACATGCCTTTGCAGAGCTAAGGGGAGTTCGATGGCATTCAGTAAAGTTACTCTTGTATTAATCTGTTCTCTTTCCAAACCAAACCATATTTGTGGGTTTTCTGTTTTTCTTTTTTTTTTTCACCAGCTGGAGTTGGGTTTCTAAATAAGGGGACTAAAACCCCCAGATGGTATGGATCTCATACTTCTACATTATGATCATATTTATTAATATTTACCCCCAAAAAGTATTCTCTATTTCAACCTTATAATGTGGAATATTTACAGACAGTTTTGCTTGTCTCACTGACTCATATCCTGGCGTATTCTTTCTGTCCTGTGCCCTTTACACATTCTTTTCCTTCTACTTGGAATTCTCTTTCCCTCTTTTTGCCTTGTTAATTCACCTTTAGATCTTAGCTCAAAGTAGTTTTTCAGAGAATCTTATAAGAAATACTCTACTTTGCCATGAACTAGATCTGTTTTTTTTAGTTAAAAGTTGTATATCTCTTCTTGGTGGCGCAAACCTCAAATATTATTAGATAATATATTGTGCAGCCAGTTGATTAACATCTGAATTCCCAGTCAGAATATATACATCTTGAAGTTGAACACCATCTTATTCACAGTTCTACCCCAAGCCCCTCACTCAGATCCTTGCATAGGAGATGTTCAGTATTGAATAAATGAATGAATATTGTTTGAAGAATTTGACTAATTTTAATCCAATTTGATATACTACTAAAGGATAGCAGTGTATACTTTAGGTCTAGTTGTGTCTTCAACTACCACTGATTCTCTGATGTCTCACAAATCTCTATACAGAATTCTCCTCTGATCTCAACATCCACTTAACCAACTCCCTATAGAACATACTTATCTGAACCCAAAAGAAGGCTTTCAATCTCAAGCTGCCCAAACTGGAATTCATGACAGAACCAACAGGATATGTATTTATAAGAGGAGATTTATTATAAGAATTGGCTCACGTGGAAGCCAAGAAGTTCCATGATTTGTGTCTGTAAGCTGGAGAACCAGGAAGCCAGTGGTTCAATTTAATTTGAGTCCCAAAGCCTGAGAATCAAGGGAGCCAGTGATCTAAGTCCCAGTCCAAACCCAAAGGCCTAAGAATCGGGGGGGAGGGGGGACATGATGTAAGTTCCTGTCTGAGACCAAAGACCCCAAGAGCACCATGTCCAAGGGCAGGAGAAGATGGATGTCCTAGCTCTAGAGAAAGAGCAAATTTGCCATTCCTTTGTCTTTGTGTTCTGTTAAGGCCCTCAACAATTTGGATGATGCCCACTGGCATTGGTGAGGGCAATATTCTTTACTCAATCTAAGGATTCATATGTTAATCTCTTCTCAAAACACCCTCACAGACACACCCAGAGATAATGTTTTACCAGCTATCTGGGAATTCCTTAGCCTAGTTAAGTTGACATATAAAATTAACCGTTATAAGTAACAGAATTTTGTTCAGAGGCAAGGAATTATATAAATTGGGGTTTTACAGTCATGGTCCATTAGGAATTGTGGTCTGAAGGGGTTTATATAAAATAAAATTCAAATACATTTGATTGTGCAATTCTAATTCATAATAATGGAAGCATGATTCAAATTTGAATCAAAATTGAGCCAAGAACAGCTATTGGGAGAGAGGAGGAGGTATTTCTCATATATTTTTGTTTGGAATAGAAAAATGTTTGGATTTTTTCTTCTGAAGAGAAGTTAGATGTTAAATAACATTTAATATGTGACAAGCAAACAGTGTCTAATCTGATAGAAGGGGGACACGACATATTCTGAGATAGATGTTGAAACTGAGCAAGAAACTGAGGTTGGATAATCATCTTTCATGGTTACATTTGGGGGACATTGCTGTTGATCAAAGTCTTTTGTTTTTTTAAAAAATAAATTTATTTATTTATTTTTGTTTGTGTTGGGTCTTCATTGCTGCACGCAGGCTTTCTCTAGTTGTGGCGAGCGAGGGCTACCCTTCGTTGTGGTGTGCGGGCTTCTCATTGCGGTAGCTTCTCTTGTGGAGCACAGGCTCTAGGTGCGTGGGCCTCAGTAGTTGTGGTATGCAGGCTCGGTAGCTGTGGCATATGGGCTTAGTTGCTATACAGCATGTGGGATCATCCCAGACCAGGGTTCGAACCCATGTCCCCTGCATTGGCAGGCAGATTCTTAACCACTGCTCCACCAGGGAAGTCCTGATCACAGTTTTAATGGAAAAACTTGTTGAACAGGATCCCATGTAGTTCCATTTTAACAAGCTTGGCTCCAGAAGTTGATCCAGTCTCATGTGACTTAAGTTATATCAAAATACTTCATTCTTTGAGGCTTTTCCATATACCAACTGTCAAATCATTCTCTGCAGCTCATACTTTTCTCAACATCTGTACCAAAGAGTATTCTCTTGAGAGGTGAGAAAAGATTATGATATTTTAAATCTTGCAGGATAAATGCTGAATTTTAGTGTTTTTTTTGAGAATATATGAAAAATGAAGTGTATCTGCAGCAGTTTATTACAACCCTGGAGCAAGTATTGGCTGATGAGATATCCAATTATGTTATTGTTGATGGCACTGCCTAGAATTTATTCTTTATCCCCAGATTGGTCATGTTGGACTTAGGTTTTTTGAATTTCAAAATGTTTTTAATAAAAGAAATATTTTCTGTTAGGGGTCTATGGCAGAGGTCATCTCTGGTCAACTGTTTATCCCTCAATGCTCAGTGAGCTTCTCTTCTTCCTCAAGTACTCAGCCCAGGACATTGCATGCAAGGCCTTCAATAAATGAAAGAACTTGCAGAGCTTAAAAGAAACCACGGCATTTTCTCAAGGTCCATGCATTGGTGTGGTAAGGCGATAAGAGGACACATCAGAAACATGTAGTCACAGGGGTTCACAACTTGTGTCTAGCAGTGATAACGTGAACCTTCCTTTCCTTTGTGATCTTTTTTTTTTGCTTTGCCTTGAGGATGAGAAGATACAGTCACTTAGAGTTGTGAACTTCCAACAGAAATAACATTTCTATCCTACTTGAGAAGTGGCCAAGGATGAATGAACCTTGCCCTCATGGACTTCAGATGCCAAGTTCCTGGAGTTCCATACAATCAGGGCTGGTTCAAGAGGGACACATTCAAGTCTGAAAACTTTTAAAAGTATGAAAATGTATTTTTCCTATTATAAAAACAATCTGTGTTTATAGGTAGGTTTTTTAAAAGGTAGATAATGGTAAAGAAAATTTAGTGCATTATTTTCTAGTAGTATTTAACTATTGTACAATGACTTTTTGATTTTGTGTCATCTCCCCTATAAGAGTGAGACAGTCTCAGGGAATGAGCTTTCTCTTAATCATCTTTCTATGCTGAGTGGCTTTATATCACATCCTTATGTGACTGTGGACTAAATGAGCAAGAGAGGTTACTGCAACCATTGTTTCAGGTCTACAGTTATACAACCAATAACAGTGCACTGTCACACAGGAGAAAGTAATCTGATTGATAAATGGGCAGAGGAACTGAATAGACATTTCCCCCAAGAAGACATACTAATGGCCAACATGTACATGAAAATGTGCTCAACATTGCTAATCAACAGGGAAATGCAAATCAAAACCAAAATAAGATATCACCTCACACCTGTTAGAATGGCTATCATCAAAAAGAGAAGTGTTAGCAAGAGTATGGAGAAAAGGAAGTGCTTGTACACCATTAGTGGGAATGTAAATTGGTACAGCCTCTATGGAAACAGTAAGGAGATTCCTCAAAACATTAAAAATAGAACTACCATACAATTCCACAATCCCACTTCTGGGTATATATCCAAAGGAAATGAAAACTGGATATTGAAAAGATATCTGCACTCCTGTGTTCATTGCAGCATTATTCACAATAGCCAAGATATGGAAACAACTTAAACAATCATCAGTGGATGTGAATGGATAGAGAAAATGTGGTATGTATACAATGAAATATTCAACCGTGAGAAAGAATGAAATCTTGCCATTTACAACAGGATGGATGGACCTGGAGGGCATTATGCTGAGTGAAGTAAGCCAGACAGAGAAAGACAAATGCTGTATGGTATCACTTATGTGTGGAGTCTTAAAAAAAAAAAAAGTCAAACTCTTAGAGAATGGAAAAGTGGTTGCCAGGGGCTGGTGGGGGGGTGGTTGGGAGAAATAGGTAGAGTTTGGTAAAAGGGATCTAATGTAAAACGTGGTAAATATAGTTGATGAATTGTATTGTAAAATTGAAATTTGCTGAAGAGAGTAGAACTTAAATATTCTCACCAAAAAAAAAAAAAAAAAGGATAGATAAGAAAGGTAATTTGTAGTGTATATATGTCAGTGCTACTCTCTCACTTCGTCCCAGCTTACCCTTCCCCCTCTCCGTGTCCTGAAGTCCATTCTCTACATCTGCGTCTTTATTCCTGTCCTGCCCCTAGGTTCATCAGAGCCATTTTTTTTTTTTAGATTCCATATACATGTGTTAGCATAAGGTATTTGTTTTTCTCTTTCTGACTTATAGCTGGTGGGAAGCAGCTGCATAGCACAGGGAGATCAGCTCGGTGCTTCGTGACCATCTAGAGGGGTGGGATAGGGAGGGTGGAAGGGAAACGCAAGAGGGAGGGGATATGGGGATATACGTATATACGTATAGCTGATTCACTGTTATACAGCAGAAACTAACACAACGTTGTAAAGCAATTATACGCCAATAAAGATGTTTAAAAAAGTAAGAAAGATAATGGATGTGTTAATTAAATGGGGGGAATTCTTTCACAGTTTAAAAGAACATCAACTCCTCTGGAGCAAAAGCCCGAGGCAGAGAGGGAACCTCAGAATAAGACCCACAGAGAATGGCTAGGAGGTGGTTCAACAGCTTGCAGCTACAGCCAGAGGAGGACAGTGAGACTTAGCCCTGGTGTGTGGCCCACTCAGGAATAGGAAGGTCAATCTATGTATAGTGTGACTCTAAATTCTCAAAGGGAGTTTTTTGCAGGACTCAGTTTACGAGTGAATTGAAGAGCACTATTTCTAGACCCTCACTCTTGGAATCATAAGAAATGAACTTTGTGCACCTCACTTTCCCCAACTGGAAAATGGGGGAAATAATTGTATCTACCTCACAGGGTTGTATAGAGGATTAAATGAGATAACACATGTAAGGGGCTTAGAAGAATGTTTGGCACATAGAATCCACTCAACAAAGGTTAGCTATTATTATTTCCAGAATTTGATTAATGGGAAGAACACTCCAAATTGGAAGGATAGGATCAGTAAAATTCTTCGTGCCATAGGACTCAGAGAAAGAAGGATTTAGAGACATCTTCTTTAGTGTCAACAAGCATGAACAAATATTATTTTACAAACTTGATCCCTACACTCCACAGTTTACTGATAAATTTTCCATGGGTGCTGATGGCAGTCTGCGGTTGAATCAGTCTTCCACCAGTGGAAAAAGAAATCATATGCCGATTTATTTGGCTTTGCTTCTCTCTTTTTCTTTCACTTATCTCTCAAATATATATAATTTCCTCATTTTCCTTTCTGACAGAACAGCACAAAATGTCAGAGTTGGGCAAATAGCATCATTTGGCCACAGAATTCTTTTTTTTTTATAGATGCATTTTTAAAAATAAATTTATTTTATTTATTTTTTATTTTTGGCTGTGTTGGGTCTTCACTGCGTGTGGGCTTTCTCTAGTTGCGGTGAGCAGGGGCTACTCTTTGTTGCGGTGCATGGGCTTCTCATTGCGGTGGCTTCTCTTGTTGCGGAACATGGGCTCTAGGCATACAGGCTTCAGTGGTTGTGGCACGCGGGCTCAATAGTTGTGGCTGGTGGACTCTAGAGCACAGGCTCAGTAGTTGTGGCGCATGGGCTTAGTTGCTTCGCAGCATGTGGGATCTTCCCGGACCAGGGCTCAAACCCGTGTTCCCTGCATTGACAGGCGGATTCTTAACCACTGCGCCACCAGGGAAGCCCCACACAATTCTTTTTATCACCGGAACTCATAGGAGGGGAGTTTTTTCTCCTTCATTCCCAGAGAAAGCCACTGTTCTGATGAACGAGGAAGTCAAGATTGGAAATAATAATATCATCAAACTGCTTTCTGAAGTGAGCGCTTGGGTGAAACACGTTGTTTTCCTACCCCAAATCTAAAGTGTTGAAAATATTCTCTCGGTGAGCCTGAGGGAAAATAGGCATTCTCATACATTACTGGTGGGAAGGAAAAATGGTGTAAACCCAATGGAGGGGATCAGACTGTAGCTAGCCAAATTACATACACACTTATCCATTGACTAGCAGCCCCCTTTTAGGAATCTACTCAAAGACAGTCTGGCAAAAATATAAAAGCATGTCTGTTAGGGGAAACACTGACCAAAACTGCTCACTCTGGAGAGGCAAAACAGTAGTCACTTGCATGAGTCTACTTACAGCAGGAGGTCCTGGTAAGAAACGTGGAACTAACAAGCTACCACCAAGTTGTAGAATTCGGGAAAGGTCAAAAGGAGAGAGGAGACGCCAGTCCATATGTCCGACCAACCTCCCAGAATCCTTCTTGTTGGAATCCATCTTGGCTGAACGATGCGTGCACCACTAGGAAGGGCTCCCTGAGTGAGAACGATTGGCCAGAGACAACCTGGAAACTAACCCCATTCCCATAAAACCCGAGACTGCGAGCCACGTGGCAGAGCAGTCCTCCTGGATTCCCTTACCCTCCTGCTCTCCACCCGGGTGCCCCTTCCCAATAAAGTGTCTTGCTTTGTCAGCACGTGTGCCTCCTGGAACAATTCATTTCCGTGTGTTAGATGAGAGCCCACTCTCGGGCCCTGGAAGGGATCCCCCTTCCTGCAACCTATCTACACAAGGCTATTCATCGTAGAGCTACTTGTAATTTCAAAAGACTGGGAACAGCTCAATGTCTATCAAGTGTTTAGATGAATAAACGAAGGTACAATTACACAATGCAGTACCATGCAGCTGTAAAAGTAAATGTGGAATATCTATGTATATACTGCTCTGGAGTGATTTCCTGGACAAATGGAAATACCAAGTGCAGAACAGTACATCTGATAAGCTGTCTTATATCTAAGAAAGGTGTGGGATAAGAATATGTAAATATTTTGCTTGTACTTAAATAATGGAAGGATAAACTAAAACCTAATAAAAATCGTTATCTCTGTGGTGGAAGGGACACAGCAGGTGGGACCAGTGCTTCGTAGGACTGAGTTTTGATCTCCCTATATGTTCTACATAATCATGAAACAAAATTAAATCAAAATGAAACTAGCAAGCCCTCCAAATCAAAAGCAAAATGAAACAAGTTCATTAAAAAAAATATATTCCTTACATTGCAGATGAACTCAGGCCAGGAGGTGGTATTACAAACTGTATTTTGTTCAGACCCAGAAACTGAGACACTAAGAGCTGAACTGTGGCTGATGGGAGGAGGCATCATAGAATTCTGGTTTGCTTCTTGATCTTGGTTGGTTGACCAGTCTCCTTTCATTGCACCTGCTTTCTGTGGAAGATGAGCATCTCACAGGAAATGTAACATGAATCGCTAACAAAGCCAATGACAGCATACTTTTAAAGAGGTATCCTGTAATTGTGTCATCTGGTCAAATTTACTAGTGAATGGGAAAAAACCATGAACAGCAAGCAGCTTAGGATTCCTAAAACTGATCAGTGCATTCCATGGATGACAGATTTGCACTCATAGGACTGAAGTTCTGTTGATGAAGCAGCTATTGGTGCATCTGAGCTGTCATT
Source organism: Mesoplodon mirus (assembly GCF_964341445.2). Lineage (NCBI taxonomy): Eukaryota > Metazoa > Chordata > Mammalia > Artiodactyla > Ziphiidae > Mesoplodon > Mesoplodon mirus. The sequence continues at coordinate 42,183,115 of NC_138989.1, read as the reverse complement.
CCTTGGACATTGTCCTCGGAGCCATATTCCCCATATGCACGTACCGCGTGGAAAAACGTGACATCTGGCTCCTCAGCAGAGCCAGCCAAAGAAGTCAGTCCCAACTTTCAAGGCAGCTTTCCTCAAAGTTGTTCTGGACGAAGATTCCAAACCAGTGCTCCTAGCACTTTCAAAGAGTTTCTTCAGCCACAGGGAGAGAGTGAATGGTGCTGCAAAGCTGCCAAAACAGTATTCAAGTTTCCCTCTTGGAACGGTTAGAGGAGCCAGCTTCTTAGGAAGAAGCCTGCTGCTGCGGGATGACACAGGGCCCCAGCAGCCTTGAAAAGTCTCTGACTACCCTGAAGTTGGAGGCCGTCCCGGGGAATCTATGCAGTGTAAGCTTGGGCAGGCCAAATGGCCACTTGGAACTGCCAAAGGCTGCCTGGATCACTAGTTCACATAAGCTTGGGCTCAGCAGGCTAAGCTGCTGGCATTTGTTCAGTGGGGAAAAAAATAAAATAAACTTTGTATGGCAAGTGATAACCCTGACATTTCAATATATTTACCACAATGATGTTTCCTAGAGTCAGAGTAAAACAAATTAGAGTTATAAATGCCATCCAATTTTCCTAACAGCTCTTGTGAGTTATTAGTGGAAATCAAATCACCTTAGTCAATCAAAGGCAGCATAAATGCCACTATGCTGTTCTCCCTGAAGATCTGAAAACACCTATCATTCCTATGGAGTGCTGCAACTCCTTCCTTGCAGTAGAGACTAAGCACGTCTGCATAAAAATGAAAATCAAGTCAGTGATTTGTATTTCTACTTAGTATTGTACTTAGACTTGCTTACCTCTTTGAGCTTGGGCCTAAAATTTGATGCAATGCTTAAAGCTTCTTAGGAGCTCTGGAAGCGAATCAAAACATATCATTATGCTTTCTGCCTGGGAAATCAGTATATGAGTGTCACACTATCTGCATGTATAGAGGAATTTAAAATCAGCATTAACTTATGATCATTCTACATGAGACATTGAATTGAGGGTCTATGACTGTTTTTCGAGGAGACCTCTTGGTGAGGTGCAGGACACTAGGAAGGCTGCTTGAAATAAATCTTTCATTCCCATCAACCTTCACCTGAGGAGGAAGCAGAGAGCGCCTCTTTCCTCTCTTGGTCACGGGTTGTGGTGGTTGCTGAATATTTGGATGGGTTGTCAACTTGATAGCTGTTAGCCGTGTCCTCCTTAATTGGAGCCCCATAGAACAATAATGAAGTATCCTCTCCATGTAGATGACTGTGATTGATGACCCAGCTGAGGAAATCATTTACAAACACAGGCCAAAATTCAGCCTGGTGATGGATCTCATCTGATATTCTCTTGGTCCTCTTAGTGTGGCTCTTTGATTGACACCCATGGTATTGTGATAACCCAAGAGGAAAATCTTGCCTCTAGACACAACAAAGGCCCTAAATTGACTCACTCTTATTGAAATGGAGTGAAACTTCGTTAATCTCTTTTTTTAGCTGACGGAAGGTTTAGTGCATATATATTTTTAATGCTGTGTGGGTGAAAATATTACACGGGAAGTAATATTGGTTGATTGACATTTTAAAATATTGAGCTCTGTTTTTGCATGGTCATTTTCTCAGATGTGCAGAAGCAAGCAGGTGCTGAAGTCACAATGATGCTTCCTTTGGGAGGCGGTGTTGTAAAGGGCATAGAAGATGTGTTGATTTAATGATCAATTTCAACTTGCACAAGATTTCCTACCTCCTTTCAACAACGAATTAAGTCACATAGCAACACTTTTATTTATTTGTTTGTTTGTTTGTTTAGTTATTTATTACTGTTAAGGATACTCAGCTTACCATTAGAAATAATTGGGTTAATTTAAAAATTATAAATGAAAGATAGAATATTCCAAGGAAGTACAACCTCATAACCCGCAGCAGACATTTGTAGGGAAAGCTGCTATTTGTGCTAAGGAGGGCTACTGACTGAGATTTTAAAATAAGAATCAAATGGCTAGTATGCACCAGGAATTGTTCTCATTATAAGTTATAGGAATCAACTCAGGCAAGAGGGTTCGGAAAATAATGAAAAGAGTTAGAAGAATGTCAAATTATGTGATTAACATTGTCTGATGCAGTGTTAAGTGCAATGCATTTATATCCATGTAGACAGATTCTTGCATTTATGTTTTCCCTTTAGAACCATATTAAGTAGAATTAATGTTTATCTGTTGCTCTCAGACCTTAGAAGTGTACTCCCAAGGATCTTGAGCAAAGATATTGGCAAGAACATAGGGCAACTGACAATGATATATAGTGACCTATTTTATCTCATTCAATTATAATGTAAGTATAAGAAAATCCACCCATTCATTCACTTAGTCATCCATTATTTCACACAATTACATATTGAGGGCTTACTAGGTAACTGAAGTTCAGGGTTAAAATTAGATCTATATCAATTCTGTGATTATAAAAATGCATGTGGTCATAGGCAGTACATATGTAAATGCATGTTTTCATGCATTCATTTGAATATTGTTGAGCACCTATTACAAGTAAGGTACTGTGCTAGGCATGACCGGAAATATAGCAATGAATTGGAAATCATACCCTACCTCTTTGTAATATAATCAGCACTTGCCAGTCTTGAGGAGGGTAGAGCTTGCTTTAGAGAATGCTCCATGAAGCAGACAGTATTTGAGCTGGACCTTGGAGGCCTTGGATTTCCCTTGGTGGGGATGGGGAAAGAGAAAATAGAGGAAACTTTCTAAGTAGCTATTCAGAGATGGAAAGCGGCAGGGAATGTTTAGAATGACCATTTGGCAAGGCACAGCAGAATGGTGGAATGAGCCAAGAGGAGCAGCTGCAGGAGATAAATAAAGGACCAGATCGGAGCAGGCTTGCTTTGAATACCGGAGAGTGTGAGCTCTGTTCTTACACATTGGGGTGCCATTTGTGTTTTCTGAGGAAAGTTGTAATAAGACCAGACCTGGGCTAGAACAACCTTTACCACATGGTGGTGTAGAGGGTGTCTTTAAGGGGGAGCAACCCCAGGTATGGGGACCAATTAGACAAGTGGTGGGGACATACATGAGACATGTGAGAAGGAGTGAACTGACAGGGCTTGATAACACACTGAATGTGGAAGATAAGGAAGGAGAGGCCAAGATGGCATCACACTTTCCAAACCCGAGTGGGGAGAAGGAAAGTCAGAGATGGGAAATATTTGGGGCTAAAGATGGCAAGTCCTACTTTATGCTGCGTGAACACATATACCATATAATTTCTCCTAACAGTATTTTCTCCTTTTCACAGTAAAATTTCTCCTAAAAGTAAAAATTGCTTTACTTCCTAGAATTAAATGGTCAATAGTTTCTTAAAGTTGGCATTGCCTAGGGAGTGATTTCCTACAGCAGGTAAAAGCGGTCTTAGGAGCACTAACGTGTCTTTCTCAACATTTACATTTCAAGAGTCATAGAAAAGACAGCACCTACTTAAGGATAGGTAAATAAAGCTTACTCCTCCAGCCCCCAGCACTGATAGGGGTCTGGCTGCTGGGAGCAAGGAGAGCAGAGGTGACATGACTGGGATCAAGGCAGCCCTGGATTCTCTCGCCGTCAGCCCTATCCCCTGGGGGGCGATTGGGTGAGTGGTGTCAGCAGGGGAAGAGAGAAGGAGGTGGTGTCAGTGCGCCTTATTTCCCTCACACGTTAGCCAGCAGCTGATTTCTTTTGTCCATTTCCTGCTCACCTTCAGTGTATGTTTGGCTCTTCCTTTTGGTTTTACCTTCTCATATATTTTACTTCTCTTCAATCCTGACAGTCCTAAACTAGTTTGACTCCCCATCTTCTGTTCTTTTAGACCTTCTTCCTGCCGTTTTCCTGCCTCCTGTTTTATTTTGATTTTTATTATGAAATAATCCAAACATACAGAAAAAAATCATAGAGAATAAGTAATGTAGAAAACACCCACTCACCATGAAACTTGCAAGTGTTAACATTTTGCCTTATTTGCTTTGGATCTTTTTTGAGAAATACTCTTTCCTTGTGTCTCTTTTTCTCTATAGGTATAGATATAGTTGTGTATCTCACACACAGAGTTAAAGTCTGTTTGTACATCTCTTTCATACCATGACACTCTCATTCCCCAGCTATTAGCACTGTCTTGACTTTGTCATTTTCATTTCCATGCATGTTTTTATATTATTACTGAGACTACATATATACCCCATACAAACATTAAATAGTGTTGTTTTTCATGTTTTCAATTTTTGTACTGATAATATATTGATATTCTATAACTGGCCTTTCCCTCCTCCAATCTAATGTTTTTGAGATTTTTCTGTGTTGATAAACGCACCTCAAATTCATTTGGTTTGATAGCTGTATGAAGTCTTTTGTATGAATATACTACAATTTATTTATCCAGTTTGCTCTTAATGAACATTAAATTGTTTCCATTTTTTTTTCTTTCTACAACAAAAATAGCTGCGACGATTATTCTTGTGCCTGTCTTCTTGGGCACATATACTAGAGAATTTATCTGGATTACATACCAACAGTTGTTATATTATCAGGCACGCTGTCTTTACTAATAATTGCCATATTGATCTCCAGAGTTATGGAACCAGTTTGTATGCTCAGTACAATGTATGAACACTTGGTCTTTCTCCACATTCTCCTCAACATGAGGTACTGTTAGGCTTTTAGATTTGCCAATGTGTTGGGAATGAAATAGCATCTCATTTTTGTTTTACTTTGCATTTCTTTAATTACAAATGAGATTGAGCGTTTCTTCATAAGTTTATTGTAAATTCTAGTTTCCTCTTTTGTGAAGTGCTTGGGTATATACTTTGTCCATTTCTTTGGATAGTATGTCCTTTTCTTTCTGATTTCTTTCACATATTCCTTTTATATATATCTTCTCCTAGTCTGGGGCTAGATTTTATTTGTGGTATCTTTTGATGTAGGAAAGTTTTTAATTTTAATGAGCCAAATGTATCAATCTTTTCTTATATTTTTGTCTTGTTTTTCTACCTTTTCTTCTATTGTCTTTGTTCTCTGGGTGTTTGTTATAATAACCGTATGAACTTAATTGCTTGCCTTCCCACTTTTTATTTTCTGAAATAATTTTTTTTTAAGTGGAGGTTATAAATTTCTTGAAGGTTTGATAAACCTTATCTGTAAAATTTTGCCACTTGTTTTGAGGGGGGAAGACTTTGTGGGTAGAAGAAATATTTGGCTGCTACTTTTTTTGATATGTGGCTTAATAATTTACACAGGTTTTCTATTCAGTCAATTTTGTAAATTAAATTTTTATAGAAAATTATCAATTTATTGGCATAAAGTTACTCAAATTATTTTTTAATGATTTTATCTATCTCTACCTGTAATCATGTCCTTTTAATTGTAATATTACTTATTAAGGTCTTATTTTTTCAAAGATCAACTTTTATTTCATAGATTCTCCCTGTTGTTTGTTTCTATTTCATAAATGTCTTCTTTTACATTTTACTTCCTACTTTATATGCTTTTATGGTGTACTCTTTCAAGTTTTTATTTAATTGCTTAATTATTTTATTTATTTGCATTTTCCAGCATTACTGAGCTATAATTGATGAAATCACAACATATTTAGAGTGCGACTTGATATACATACATGTTGTAAAAGGATTCCCACCATATAGTTAATTAATACATCCATCTTAAAAAACGTTGACTGTTTTATAACAAATTCATTGACAGCCAGACATTTCACTCTAAGTAATACTTTAGATGCATATCACAAGCTTTGAAAGGTAGTATGTTCAGCATCATTCAGTAACTTCTGATTTTCTTTTAATCCATGGATATTTAGAGGTCCAATTTTTAATTTCCAAACATATATTTCTTAACTTACTATGTTTTTATTGTTGATTTTGATTTTAATTGTAGTGTGTTCAGAGAATATAGGCTATATGATATGTATTCATTGAAATTTGTTAGTGCTTCCTTTCTGATTTAGATACCTTTAGTTTTTATCAATGTGTGCTTACAAAGGATCTGTACTCTCTATTTTGTGCATATAGGACTTTACGTGTATCTTAGATCAAACATATTGATTTGTTCAAATCTTCTATATTACTCTTTTTAAAAACTTGATGTATCCATTATGCTTCATTTAAGAAAGCTGTAACTTGAGAATTATTTGTTTCCCATGACTTCTCTCAGATTTGGCTTTATATTTCAAGGCCTTGCTGACTAGAGTGGGTTCAAGAGAGAACAATGGCATGCCTTCTTGCTGTTTGGTACAAACAATGTCCCGATTAACTCACTGACTTCTATGTTCATTCCTTCAACAAATGTTTACTGAATACTTACAATGTGCCCATCACTGTTATAGGTACTGTGAATAGAACAGTTAAAAAACACCCCCAAGTCCCTACTTTCAAGGAGTTTATATCAAAATGGGAGAGAGAGAGAGAGACAGTTCACCATAAACCTCCAGTCTCTAAGGTTGGGTAGCTGCGAGTGCCATGAGGGATAACGCAGGGGAGGGGAGAGAGACGACAGGCTGGTGCGGGGAGCTGCTGTTGCAAGGGGTGGTCAGAGAAGACACCCTGAGGAGGTGACGCCTCAGAAGCACCGAACAAAGCAAGGAGGTAAGCCATGTAGTCCCTGAGGAAGATCACTCCAGACAGAGACAACAGAGAGGCCCTGAGGAGGGAGCATATTAGGTTGAGGGAGCACAACCGGTGTGTTTAAAGAATGGCAAGAAGGCCAGTGTGACAGGAGATGAGTTTCATTTTGAAAGGGTACCTCTGTCACCTGCATGGGAACTAACTGTAGTGAAACAAGAGGGGAGAAAGAGGGCCAGCCAGCAGGCTAAGGTGACAGCCAAGGCAAGAGAGGTGACACTGGTTTGCACTACAGAGACACTGGTAGAAGTGGGGGATTTGGAATATATTTTGGAAATTTGGCTCACTGATTTGCTGATGAATTGGATGTCAGATAGACTAGCAAGAGAGGAATCGAGGATGGGTCCTAAGATTTCTACCTGAGCAACTGGGTGAATGGGATCACACTTAATGAGAGGGGAAAGACTTGGGAGGAACAGGTGTAGGGGTAGAAATGAAGAGTTTCTCTTTAGAGTATTAACCTGGTGGCGCCTATTAATTACTGTGCCAGTTGTTTGTCTGTTTGCTTGCATACCCACTCCCTAACCCCCTGCCTCTCTGCCCTGTATCATAGGGGACTACAACTAATTCTACCCGCACCCCCAACCTCCCTGCAACCACTGCAGCTGTTCTTTTATGTGGGGGGGGGCCCATATTCAGTCATTCATTCCTTCATGCATTCCTTCATATTCTCTCTCTCACTCTCTCCCCCCCTTTTTTTTCTTTTTTTCCCATTTTTAAAAAAAATTAGTCATTCATTTTATGCATGTCAGTGTATACATGTCAATCGCAATCTCCCAATTCATCACACCACACCCCCCCCACCACTTTCCCTGCTTGGTGTCCATACATTTGTTCTCTACGTCTGTGTCTCACTTTCTGCCCTGCAAACTGGTTCATCTGTACCATTTTTCTCGGTTCCACATATATGCGTTAATATGCCATATTTGTTTTTCTCTTTCTGACTTACTTCATTCTGTATGACAGTCTCTAGATCCATCCACGTCTCAACAAATGACTCAATTTTGTTCCTTTTTATGGCTGTGTAATATTCCATTGTATATATGTACCACATCTTCTTTACCCATTCATCTGTCGATGGGCATTTAGGTCGTTTCCATGTCCTGGCTATTGTAAATAGTGCTGCAATGAACATTGGAGTGCTCTTTTTTTTTTTTTTTTTTTTGGTACGTGGGCCTCTCACTGTTGTGGCCTCTCCCATTGCGGAGCACAGGCTCCAGACACGCAGGCTCAGCGGTCATGGCTCATGGGCCCAGCCACTCCGTGGCATGTGGGATCTTCCCGGACCAGGGCACGAACCCGTGTCCCCTGCATCGGCAGGTGGACTCTCAACCACTGCGCCACCAGGGAAGCCCAGCATGTGTCTTTTTGAATTATGGTTTTCTCAGGGTATATGCCCAGTAGTGGGATTGCTGGGTCATATGGTAGTTCTAGTTTTAGTTTTTTAAGGAATCTCCATACTGTTCTCCATAGTGTCTGTATCAATTTACATGCCCACCAACAGTGCAAGAGGGTTCCCTTTTCTCCACACCCTCTCCAGCATTTGTTGTTTGTAGATTTTCTGATGATGCCCATTCTAACTGGTGTGACGTGATACCTCACTGTAGTTTTGATTTGCATTTCTCTAATAATTAGTGATGTTGAGCAGCTTTTCATGTGCTTCTTGGCCATCTGTATCTCTTCTTTGGAGAAATGTCTATTTAGGTCTTCTACCCATTTTTGGATTTGGTTGTTTGTTTCTTTAATATTGAGCTGCATGAGCTGTTTATATATTTTGGAGATTAATCCTTCGTCCATTGATTGTTTGCAAATATTTTCTCCCATTCTGAGGGTTGTATTTTCGTCTTGTTTATGGTTTCCTTTGCTGTGTAAAACTTTTAAGTTTCATTAGGTCCCATTTGTTTATTTTTGTTTTTATTTCCATTACTCTAGGAGGTGGATCAAAAAAGATCTTGCTGTGATTTATGTCAAAGAGTGTTCTTCCTATGTTTTCCTCTAAGAGTTTTATAGTGTCCAGTCTTACATTTAGGTCTCAAATCCATTTTGAGTTTATTGTTGTTTACGGTGTTAGGGAGTGTTCTAATTTCATTCCTTTTTTTTTTTTTTTTTGCAGTATGCAGGCCTCTCACTGTTGCGGCCTCTCCCATTGCGGAGCACAGGCTCTGGACGCACAGGCTCAGCGGCCGTGGCTCACGGGCCTAGCCGCTCCGCAGCATGTGGGATATTCCCAGACCGGGGCACGAACCTGTGTCCCCTGCATCGGCAGGTGGACTCTCAACCACTGTGCCACCAGAGAAGCCCCTAATTTCATTCTTTTACATGTAGCTGTCCAGTTTTACCAGCACCACTTACTGAAGAGACTGTCTTTTCTCCATTGTATATCCTTGCCTCCTTGTCATAGATTAGTTGACCATAGGTGTGTGGGTTTATCTCTGGGCTTTCCATCTTGTTCCATTGATCTGTTTCTGTTTTTGTGCCAGTACCATATTGTCTTGATTACTGTGGCTTTGTAGTATAGTCTGAAGTCGGGGAGTCTGATTCCTCCAGTTCCACTTTTTTCCCTCAAGACTGCTTTGGCTATTCGGGGTCTTTTGTGTCTCCATACAAATTTTAAGATTTTTTGTTCTAGTTCCATAAAAAATGCCATTGGTAATTTGATAGGGATTGCATTGAATCTGTAGATTGCTTTGGGTAGTATAGTCATTTTCACAATATTGATTCTTCCAATTCAAGAACATGGTATATCTCTCCATCTGTTGGTATCATCTTTAGTTTCTTTCATCAGTGTCTTACAGTTTTCTGCATACAGATCTTTTGTCTCCCTAGGTAGGTTTATTCCTAGACATTTTCTTCTTTTTGTTGCAATGGTAAATGGAAGTGTTTCCTTAATTTCCCTTTCAGATTTTTCATCATTAGTGTATAGGAATGCAGGAGATTCCTGTGCATTAATTTTGTATCCTGCAACTTTACCAAATTCATTGATTAGCTCTAGTAGATTTCTGGTGGCATCTTTAGGATTCTCTATGTATAGTATCATGTCATCTGCAAACAGTGACAGTTTTATTTCTTCGTTTCTAATTTGTATTCCTTTTATTTCTTTTTCTTCTCTGATTGCCGTGGCTAGGACTTCTAAAACTATGTTGAATAATAGTGGCGAGAGTGGACATCCTTGTCTTGTTCCTGATCTTAGAGGAAATGCTTTCAGTTTTTCACCATTGAGAATGATGTTTGCTGTGGGTTTGTCATATATGGCCTTTATTATGTTGATGTAGGTTCCCTCTATGCCCACTCTCTGGAGAATTTTTATCATAAATGGGTGTTTAATTTTTTCAAAAGCTTCTTCAGCATCTATTGAGATGATCATGTGGTTTTTATTCTTCAATTTGTTAATATGGTGTATCACATTGCTTGGTTTGCATATATTGAAGAATCCTTGCATCCCTGGAACAAATCCCACTTGATCATGGTGTATGATCCTTTTAATGTGTTGCTGGATTCTGTTTGCTAGTATGTTGCTGAGCATTTTTGCATCATATTCATCAGTGACATTGGTCTGTAATTTTCTTTTTTTGTAGTATCTTTGTCTGGTTTTGGTATCAGGGTGATGGTGGCCTCATAGAATGAGTTTGGGAGTGTTCCTTCCTCTGCAGTTTTTTTGGAACAGTTTGAGAAGGATGGGTCTTAGCTCTTCTCTAAATGTTTAGTAGAATTCACCTGTGAAGCCATCTGTTCCTGGACTTTTGTTTGTTGGAAGATTTTTAATCACAGTTTCAATTTCATTATTTGTGATTGGTCTGTCCATATTTTCTATTTCTTCCTGGTTCAGTCTTGGAAGGTTATACCTTTCTAAGAATTTGTCCATTTCTTCCAGATTGTCCATTTTATTGGCATAGTTGCTTGTGGTAGTCTCTTAGGATGCTTTGTATTTCTGCGGTGTCTGTTGTAACTTCTCCTTTTTCATTTCTAATTTTATTGATTTGAGTCCTCTCCCTCTTTTTCTTGATGAGTCTGGCTAATGGTTTATCAATTTTATCTTCTCAAAGCAACAGCTTTTAGTTTTATTGATCTTTGCTATTGTTTTCTTTGTTTCTATTTCTTTTATTTCTGCTCTGAATGATTTCTTTCCTTCTGCTAATTTTGGGTTTTGTTTGTTCTTCTTTCTCTAGTTCCTTTAAGTGTAAGGTTAGATTGTTTATTTGAGATTTTTCTTGTTTCTTGAGGTAGGCTTTTATAGCTATAAACTTCCCTCTTGGAACTGCTTTTGCTGCATCCCATAGGTTTTGGATCATTGTGTTTTCATTGTCATTTGTCTCTAGGTAGTTTTTGATTTCTTCTTTGCTTTCTTCAGTGATGTCTTGGTGATTTAGTAACGTACTGTTTAGCCTCCATGTGTTTGTGTTTTTTACGTTTATTTCCCTGTATTTCATTTCTAATCTCATAGCGTTGTGGTCAGTAAAGAGGCTTGATATGATTTCAGTTTTCTTAAATTTACTGAGGCTTGATTTGTGACCCAAGATGTGATCTATCCTGGAGAATGTTCCGTGCGCACTTGAGAAGAAAGTGTAATCTGCTGTTTTTGGATGGAATGTGCTATAAATATCGATTAAATCTATCTGGTCTCTTGAGTCATTTAAAGCTTGTGTTTCCTTATTAATTTTCTGTTTGGATGATCTGTCCATTGGTGTAAGTGAGGTGTTAAAGTCCCCCACTATTATTGTGTTACTGTCGATTTCCTATTTTATAGCTGTTAGTAGTTGCCTTATGTATCGAGGTGCTTCTGTGTTGGGTGCATATATATTTATAATTGTTATATCTTCTTCTTGGATTGATCCCTTGATCGTTATGTAGTGTCCTTCCTTGTGTCTTATAACATTCTTTATTTTAAAGTCTATTTTATCTGATATGAGTATTGCTACTCCAGCTTTCTTTTGATTTCCATTTGCATGGAATATCTTTTTCCATCCCGTCACTTTCAGTCTGTATGTGTCCCTAGGTCTGAAGTGGGTCTCTTGTAGACAGCATATATATGGGTCTTGTTTTTGTATCCATTCAGCAAGCCTGTGTCTTTTGGTTGGAGCGTTTAATCTATTCACGTTTAAGGTAATTATCGATATGTATATTCCTATGACCATTTTCTTAATTGTTTTGGGTTTGTTTTTGTAGGTCCTTTTGTTCTCTTGTATTTCCCACTTAGAGAAGTTCCTTTATCATTTGCTGTAGAGCTGCGTTGGTGGTGCTGAATTCTCTTAGCTTTTGCTTGTCTGTAGAGCTTTTGATTTCTCCATCGAGTCTGAATGAGATCCTTGCTGGGTAGAGTAATCTTGGTTGTAGGTTTTTTCCCTTTCATCACTTTAAGTTTATCATGCCACTCCCTTCCGGGTTGTAGAGTTTCTGAGGAGAAATCATCTGTTAACCTTATGGGAGTTCCCTTGTATGTTATTTGTCATTTTTCCCTTGCTGCTTTCAATAATTTTTCTTTGTCTTTAATTTTTGCCAATTTGATTACTGTGTGTCTCGGCATGTTTCTCCTTGGATTTATCCTGTATGGGACTCGCTATTCTTCATGGAGTTGGGTGGCTATTTCCTTTCCCATGTTAGGGAGTTTTCGACTATAATCTCTTCACATGTTTTCTCGGGTCCTTTCTCTCTCTCTTCTCCTTCTGGGACACCTATAATGTGAATGTTGTTGTGTTTAATGTTGTCCCAGAGGTCTCTTAGGCTGTCTTCATTTCTTTTCATTCTTTCTTGTTTATTATGTTCCACAGCAGTGAATTCCACCATTCTGTCTTCCAGTTCACTTATCCATTCTTCTGCCTCAGTTATTTTTCTACTGATTCCTTCTAGTGTAGTTTTTTTGTGTGTGTGTGTGGTACACGGGCCTCTCACTGTTGTGGCCTCTCCCGTTGCGGAGCATAGTCTCCGGACGCGCAAGCTCAGCGGCCGTGGCTCACGGGCCAAGCCGCTCCGCGGCATGTGGGATCTTCCCAGACCAGGTCACGAACCCGTGTCCCCTGCATCAGCAGGCGAACTCTTAACCACTGAGCCACCAGGGAAGCCCCTTCTAGTGTAGTTTTCATTTCAGTTATTGTATTGTTCATCTCTGTTTGTTTGTTCTTTAATTCTTCTAGGTCTTTGTTAAACATTTCTTGCATCTTCTTGATCTTTGCCTCCTTTCTTTTTCTGAGGTCCTGGATCATCTTCAGTATCATTATTCTGAATTCTTTTTCTGGAAGGTTGCCTATCTCCACTTCATTTAGTTGTTTTTCTGGGGTTTTATCTTGTTCCTTCATCTGGTACTTAGCCCTCTGTCTTTTCATCTTGTCTGTCTTTCTGTGAATGTGGTTTTTGATCCACAGGCTGCAGGATTGTAGTTCTTCTTGCTTCTGCTGTCTGCCCTCTGATGGATGAGGCTATCTAAGAGGCTTGTGTAGGTTTCCTGATGGGAGGGACTGGTAGTGGGTAGAGTTGACTGTTGCTCTGGTGAGCAAAGCTCAGTAAAACTTTAATCCTCTTGACTGCTGATGGGTGGGGCTGGGTTCCCTCCCTGTTGGTTGTTTGGCCTGAGGCAACCCAACACTGGAGCCTACCTGGGCTCTTTGGTGGGGCTAATGACAGACTGTGGGAGGACTCACCCCAAGGAGTACTTCCCAGAACTTCTGCTGCCAGTGTCCTTGTCCTCACGGTGAGCCACAGCCACCCCCCACCTCTGCAGGAGACCCTCCAACACTAGCAGTTAGGTCTGGTTCAGTCTCCTATGGGGTCACTGCTCCTTCCCCTGGGTCCTCATGCACACACTACTTTGTGTGTGCCCTCCAAGAGTGGAGTCTCTGTTTCCTCCAGTCCTGTCGAAGTCCTGCAATCAAATCCCACTAGCCTTCAAAGTCTGATTCTCTAGGAATTCCTCCTCCCATTGCCGGACCCCCAGTTTGGGAAGCCTGACGTGGTTCTCAGAACCTTCACTCCATTGGGTGGACTTCTGTGGTATAAGTGTTCTCCAGTCTGTGAGTCACCCACCCAGCAGTTATGGGATTTGATTTTACTGTGACTGCGCCCCTCCGACCGTCTCATTGTGGCTTCTCCTTTTTCTTTGGTTGTGGGGTATCTTTTTTGGTCAGTTCCAGTGTCTTCCTGTTGATGATTGTCCAGCAGATAGTTGTGATTCTGGTGTTCTCACAAGAGGGTGTGAGAGCAGGTCCTTCTACTCTGCCATCTTGGTTCTGTGCCTAATTCTACAATATTTCTGCTGGTTCTAGGGAGTTAGCTGATTCATTCTCAGACCCAGAATGAAGCTTGGTTCCTCCTACTTTGCCAGACCCCAGGCTTTGTAACAGCCGAAGCCTCAAGTTTTAATCAGCAGCATTACAAAAAAGACAACTACCCTCCTTTCAGGAGCAGTGGTCACCTCCAGCTTCTAGCTTCAAGAAATCAACTTGGCTCTAGGTATCTGCATGGCATGGAACCATTTTAGTCTCCATTATCTTGTAGGAGCAAGTGTCACGGCTACCAGCAGAGTCTGAAAGGTCATGATTTGAGCATCTTTACTCCCCTCCATCATTGTTTTGGGTTTCTGTCTCTTTTTAGATCCATAGGACAATTTTGCTGAGCCTTGATACATATTTCCTGTTTGTTGCTTATTTTTCTTTGTGTTACTTTTTCTTTCTCATCTATTATTTATAAGTGTTGGAGCAGAAGTTTAGATCAACTTTGGGTTTTGAACTTACTAAATCATTCTAATGGGAAATACCTGCCTCTATTCCCACTCCCCCAAACCCCTTTATCCTATATGCCATAAAGTAAAAGGAAGACACATCTAAAAAATTCACAGTGATGCTTTATTTTTTCTTAGATTCTGGGAGTAAAGAATGCATTGATGTCATTGCTAAATAGCACAGTAGTAATGAGCATGGGCTGTGCCACTCACCTGCCGTATGACCAGAGTCTTCTCTGTAGTGTGGGGATAATAAGTTGTACCTATTTTATAGAGCTTTTGAAGAGATGACATGGAATAGTGCATGTGCAGAGCGCTGCACAGTGTCTACTGTTAGCAAGTACCTATAGGGATATACAGTTCCAGTTATAACTCACTGGCATTTATGCTCTGAAGTTTTTTGTAACGGTGGCAGGGGGAGACATCTATGAAGTACAGAAGGCCGTGTTAGCGGTGCTGGAATGTCCTTCCTGGTCCCCAAACAACATGTTTGAAATCTCATTATTTGAGAGACTTTTTACTTGGATTAATACATCTTTCTTTAAATTAGAGGTTTTCCACAGCAAAGTTATTTGTCAAGCTGAGCAGCAGGGTTTTCCACATACCTACCTTTCTGTGTGTCACTTTGGTCAAGTTGCTTTCCTGATTGCTGATTAAGGGAAAAAAGGAATTAGAGTCTTATTTGGGCAGGAAGAAATTATGACACTACCCAGGGTGGGCAGATGGATCTGCATGGAATATGCTGGTGGGGTTTCTAGCAACTGGTGAACAGTGTAACATGGATGGTCAGGAACCTCAGGGGCAGGGATGAGAGTGCAGGATGCATCATGCAGCTTTGGCTAAACTGTACTATGGTAACAAACAATTCTAAAATATAGGCAGATTATAACAACAAAGGCTTATTTTGCTCATGTTTTGTGCCCTATCTGAGAAAATATACAGCTCACTGCCAAAGGAAAGGCTGACATGGTGGAGCTGTGCAATGGCTCTTATGCTTCTGCTTGGAGGAGGAGCATCTCACTTCCACTCACATTTTATTGGCCAAAGCAAGTCACACAGCCAAGGTTGAACTATAATTCTGTTCTCCACATCTTAACTGCACACATGACCCTGGTAGACCTATTGTGGGACCAAGAAGTGTTAAGTCCTCTATTGGCTTCCTCAATACCATGTTCTTACCATATCAAGCAGATGGTGCCCAAATATGTCAACATATTTGTGGCTAATGTTGCAAAAGCATGAGGAATTGTGAAACTCAGTAGAGATGAAATATAATTGGTATCCATGTCTAGGCTTATTATGGACTGAATTCTGTGTCCCCTCAAATTCATATATGGAATAAGAACCTGCTGTATAAAAAAATAAATAAAATAAAATACAAAAAAAGAGAAATGTTTAACAAAGACCTAGAAGAATTAAAGAACAAACACCTAGAAAAAAATTCATATATTTAAACCCTAACCCCCAGCAGTTCAGAGTGTGACTGTATTTGATGAAGATAGGGCTTTTAAAGAGGTAATTAGGTTAAAATGAGGTCATTTGGATGGGCCTTAATTCAATATGACTGGTGTCCTTGTAAGAAAAGGAAATTAGGACACAGAAGGAAGATGATGCGAAGACACAGGGAGAAGATGGTCATCTACAAGTCAAGGAGAGGGGCCTCTGAAAAAACCAAGTTTGTTGATACCTTGATCTCAGACTTCTACCCTCCAGAATGGTGAGAAAATAAATTTCTGTCGTTTAAGCCACCCAGTCTGTGGTATTTTGTTATGGCAGCCAGAGCAAATAATACAAGGCTTTAACTTACAACATGAGAAGGGTCTGTTGTCCTCCTACCCATCTATAACATTAGTGAATCCTGGTCTATCCTTGATCTGGGGATTAGTGTTGAGGAATTCTCTTGGCGCTTTCCAAGGGTAAGGACCATGCTCATTGCCATAAAAAAGTTTGCCTCTTTGTTTCCCACCCCTCAATGGCTTCTTGCTGACCATCCCATTCAGATAATAATGGCTCAAGTCAAGCCCATTGGGAATGTTTCTTCCCACTGCTGGTGACAGTGTGCTGTTAGTCTAGCTGGCTGTGCCTTTGTGCATTTCTTCCCTCAATTTAGATACAGACACTTGAACTCGAGATTTGTTTATGATGAATTTATTCTCAAATTCTAAACAAGTAATGCATTATAGATATGTTGGCGTCTAAACAAATAATCAAAATATGATATAGCTCTGTTGGTTCAATAGCCACGTTGCATTCCACTCCGGTGCCCTTTAGGCTATTGTAGAAACAGCTGCCAGTGGATGTGTGTGTGTGTGTGTGTGTGTGTGTGTGTGTGTGTGTGTGTGTAGGTTAGCACATACTAACATACTTGTTCTTGCTCAATAAAAACATTGTGAAAAGAAATGATGAGAAATGCACTATTCACTCTTCATGTACGAAAATGCCTACCAAACACGTATCATTTAAAGTTGTACACAGTTGACATTCCCAGTCATATTTACCAGGAATGGAATTTTTCTCAGAGCCACCCTATATGCAAAGTCTTACGAGGTCTTGATGCTTAAAGCAAAGATGCCTCTATTTTGAACACTTGGGGCTTTAAAGGAACCTAATTTATTCTGAAATCCTTTCTGCATTTAAAAAATTGTGTCTGAATTCTCAATGCAGTCAGAGTGACTGTTTGGTAGACAAAATGTATCCCTAAACCATCAAGGGATTTTCTTAAGCAATTGGGATTACTCCAAAATACATTGCAGGTTAGTATCAACTATCATATTTGAATTTTTATTCTAGTGCTGAGAGCAATTTGTAGCACATTTTAAATCATGGCTCCTCCCTCACAATTTCAAAATGCTCCTGTCTCTGACAAGCACTAAATATGCTGTTGCTACAGCAGCAACATCAGAAATTGCCCAGAGATATCACACAAAACTGAGTGACGGAAGAAAATTTCATAATCACTTTATAAGTACAACCCTTAAGTATAGCCCAATCTCCTTCAACTGGAGAAAAATTGAGATGAGTTTGGATTGAGAACGTTAATTGGAAACTGATATGCATGGCTCTCTGGCACAGAATTTAACTATTGTCAGGGCTGCCTTCCTATCCAAGAAAGCTACAAAAAGTTAACTTATCTCATTTCCCCCCCCCCCAAATAAAAGCTTAGATTCCGGAGTGTACAAGCGAAATCCATAGAGAAAATCCTAAAATTGCAAATTCTATGGCTATGAATTCACCCTAATAATATCTTTTATTATTTAGACCTAGTAAAAATTCTAATGATCTGCAGAACAGTAAAATCTCTAGTTTAGCCAGAGATTGAAGTGTTTTTTGGACTGTCCTATATGAAAGCCATCAGAGACAATAGAGTCTTGATAGATATCCACTTTAACATTTGCAAAAAGCATTAACAATATATCACACTTCACTGCCAGCTGCAAACCCATAATATTATTCACAAATTATGTATTTAAGATTGGGGAGCTGGAGACATTTTTGTAATGCTAATATATTAAGACATCCCCTCCAGAGAGGTTCTATAGAACCTCTGCCTGCATTTTTCATATCCACCTTACTGCTTGACCATGTGATGATTTTGAAATTGTTGCCTGGCTACACTGATCCCTATTTCCTAGAGTATTATCTGCCAGTGTTCAGAGGGGTTATGTTCAGAAGTGTTACTTCCAGAAACTAGACTATAATATATATAATTTATCTAAGGAAATTTCTAAAATCATTAAAAATACTTTTAACTGTTAGTTGATTCAATCTGAGGAAAAAGAAAAAGATTCCTCTGAATAATAAAATGATAATAAGACCAGACAAATTAAAATTGAATAACATGCAAATAACCTGGGCATGGGGATTAGTACTTAAGATATACCTTTATTCTTATTATTTTGATTAACAAATGACAAAAACTGCAGAATAGAAAAAAAAAAGGGGAAATTTATAGCAGATGCTTTTAAATAGACCTAAAACTTTTAAGTATCCCAAAGGAAGTAGAATTAATTTATGATGAGATTGGAGTCTTTGATATCTCTATTAAGACTAACAAGAAAGAGGCATATGGTGGGGAAATATCAGTAAGGTAGACATGTCTGGCTAAATGGTGTATAATGAAAACATTAATTAAGACACATGAACAATAATAATAACAACAGCAGCAGCAAAATTAACAGTGATGGTAATAATAATTAAAAGCCTAGGTGAAAGGGAAAAAGAAGTAAGATGGGGTAGAGGTCATTCTGTGTTGTTATGATTTTATCCAAGCAATAACCAGTCACATAAGGCAACCCAATAGACCTAGTTTGACAGCTGATTGGATTAACACAGTTCCTTTCATTAGACTCTAGGTTGCTGGGATCAGATTAGTCCACTAGGCCCTGAAGAGGAAGCAAGAAAGTAGGAACAGAAGGGCCATCTTGGGGGAAAGAAAGGGGTAGGAAGAAATCATAAGGCCAGCTTCTTAAGTCCTGTTGGACAGAGATGGGGCAGAAAATTGTGATCTTCAGATAATGCCAGAAACTCATTTTAGCTGCAACCTTTTCTCTGCAGTCAACATTTATTTGAGCCTCTGACAGTGATAGAAATGATAAGTTTGACCTGCACTTTTCTCTCTTTACCAATCTGTCAATCTGGTGAAATTTGACCAAGAAGTAGGCACCTATTAAATTGGAAATCAATACATCAACTTTCATTTATCCTCAGAGACAGCATATAGTTGTGGTTAAGAGTATTACTTTTGGTATCAAACAAACCTGTGTATGAGCCTAAACTTAGTTTCCTCATCTATAAAATTAAGTCAAAAATACTTACCTTACACAGCTCAATACTTACCTTACACAGCAACTCAGGGAATTGGTACATATGAGCAATAAGCACTAGGCCTGACCCATAGTATGCATTTAACAATCCTTAGACATTATTATATTAAAATTATTAATATTTTTATTATTAGTGGTTATAAGTTATAATAAAGTAGAAGCACAGAATTTAGTTATGTTAATAGGAAAAATTTAATACATTAGGATTCATTGGGCATCTTCAAACATTTGAAGGAAAAGATTATTCTCTTATTGAAAATATGATACATAATAATTTCAAAATAACATCCTCAGAAAAAGATATATTCATATGAATAAGTATTTTACTCTATGTAAGTTTCATATCCTAATGAAATTTGGATCAGAATTAATATATAATGAAAAAGTAATTTTTAAGAATAACTTGCTCCTGTTGCAGGGGAAGTTTGCAAATGATGTTGTGGAGTATATTTAAGAAGCCCACAGTGTTCTCAACTACTCCATTTGACATTTAGTTAGTGCAGCAGAGGGTTTCTACATGACAGTGAAAAGAGAACATTACACAAGTCACCATGTTCTGTACATTTCTTGCCAGTTTGCTTTATGTTCATTTAACTGGCTGCTTTTTATAATTACCCTGTGCCTGGCCAGTTTTCAAACTACAAAAGGATTATTCAACTTTGCTATTCCATGTTGCCTTCAGCAGGATTTTAAAAATGAATATTGGCCCTAAAGTAATCCTTTCCTCATAAAACAACCAAAGAAGAAAAACTCCTTAGTGGAACTTGCAAATTAAAAACTCTTTTTCAGGTAGCAAGTAATTAAGACTGCTGGTTCCTTTACTTCCAAAACATAGACTGAGGACTCCCATCACTGGGTAGAATGGAGTAGTTCATGTCAAACTTGCATTCCTGCTGAGAACAACCAGAAAAGACGGATAAAACACACACAAAAATCCATATGTTTAAAGACATTAAAGTAATGGAGAAGCAAAGAGAAACAGAAGGATTACAGTTCTGGAGAGGAGAGAACCTTTTAGAGTTTAGCTGACAATCTTCATTCTCTTTTTTTTTTCTGAGGATTCTGTCAGTTCCAGGCTTTGGCTGAAAATTTTGGTTCAAGGAGTCTCAAATACATGATTACTTTTCTCTTCAAGATATATGCCAAATTCTGTAGGTATCTATAAGGCTATCAAATACAGAGGGGGATTTCCCAGAGTCTCTTGGTTCTAGAGAAACAAAAGATTCACTAGGCTCCCAGTTAAAAACTTTTGCTTTTAAAAGTGCCTTGCTCTAGGAACCAGGTTAAATTAGAGCTAGACTGTCTTCCTAAAATTGCAACACAGCCTTGACTCAGCTTAGTCCTTAGCTGGATAAAGAGGATCACCCTTCCCCTGAGCCCATTATACCTAGTAGAAGTGATTAACTTTCTCTGGTGAAAGATAACATCATCTGGTTATCATGTTTGTTATTTAAACAAAAGTCATTATATATGTCAAGAAACACAATCATACAGCAAAACTCCAAGAGAAAAATCAGGCTGTAGAAACAGACTTATGGGTGATCTAGACATTGTAGTTAAATAACATGGGCTTTCAAATAACTTTAATTATCATGCTCAAGAAAAGAAAAAAAGAAAGCAATATAGGCTAAAAAATGGAAAAATTTCACCAGAGAATTGGAATGTAGAAAAAAGCAAATGGAAATTTCAGAAATAAAAGATACAATATATGAAATTAAGTACACAATAGATGGGTTTAACATAGACTAGACACAGAACAAGACAGGATTAAACTACAAAAAAATAAATGCTGGAGAGGGTATGGAGAAAAGGGAACCCTCTTGCCCTGTTGGGAATGTAAATTGATACAGCTACTATGGAGAACAGTATGGAGGTTCCTTAAAAAACTAAAAATAGGGCTTCCCTGGTGGCGCAGTGGTTGAGAGTCCGCCTGCTGATGCAGGGAACACGGATTCGTGCCCTGGTCCGGGAAGATCCCACATGCCGTGGAGCGGCTGGGCCCGTGAGCCATGGCCGCTGAGCCTGCACGTCCGAAACCTGTGCTCCGCAACAGGAGAGGCCACAACAGTGAGAGGCCCACGTACCGCAAACAAAACAAAACAAAACAAAAAACTAAAAATAGAACTACCACACGACCCAGCAATCCCACTACTGGGCATATACCCTGAGAAAACCATAATTCAAAAAGAGTCAAGTACCGCAATGTTCATTGCAGCTCTATTTACAATAGCCAGGACATGGAAGCAACCTAATTGTCCATCGACAGATGAAAGGATAAAGAAGATGTGACACATATATACAATGGAATATTACTCAGCCATAAAAAGAAATGAAATTGAGTTATTTGTAGTGAGGTGGATGGACCTAGAGTCTGTCATACGGAGTGAAGTAAGTGAGAAAGAGAAAAGCAAATACCGTATACTAACGCATATATATGGAATCTAAAAAAAAAGGTTCTGAAGAACCTAGGGGCAGGACAGGAATAAAGACGCAGATGTAGAGAATGGACTTGAGGACACGGGGAAGGGGAAGGGTATGATGAGACGAAGTGAGAGAGTGTCATGGACATATATACACTACCAAATGTAAAATAGATAGCTAGTGGGAAGCAGCTGCATAGCACAGGGAGATCAGCTTGGTGCTTTGTGACCACCTAGAGGGGTGGGATAGGGATGGTGGGAGGGAGGGAGACGCAAGAGGGAAGAGATATGGGAACATATGTATATGTATAACTGATTCACTTTGTTATAAAGCAGAAACTAACACACCATTGTAAAGCAATTATGCTCTAATAAAGATGTAAAAAAATGATTTCTTATTTTAAAAAATTTTATTTATTTGTTTTTGGCTTCCTTGGGTCTTCATTGCTGCGCATGGGCTTTCTCTAGTTGCTGCAAGCAGGGACTACTCTTTGCTGCGGTTGCGTGCTTCTCATTGAGGTGGCTTCTCTTGTTGTAGAGCGTGGGCTCTAGGCACGCAGGCTTCAGTAGGTGTGGCACATAGGCTCAGTAGTTGTGGCTTGTGGGCTCTAGAGCGCAGGCTCAGTAGTTGTGACACATGGGCTTAGTTGCTCCGTGGCATGAGGGATCTTCCCAGGCCAGGGATTGAACCTGTGTGCACTGGCAGGCAGATTCTTAACCACTGTGCCACCAGGGAAGTCCCAAAAATTTCTTAAATAAGACATAAAAGAAACATTTCTGATACATTAGAAATATATTAAAATGAAGAACTCCTGTTCATCAAAAGACACCATTTAAAGAGTAAAAAGACAAGACAAGCCACAGAGTGGAAGAGGATATTTTTTTTAACACATATAAATACATACATATTTTCAGTACAAAGAGGTTGTATCCAGAATATATAAAGAACTCCTACAAATCAAAAATGAAAAGCAGGCACAACTAAGCTATGGTGTAAACACATGATAGTTATTACCCTTGGCTGGGCTAGTGATTAGAATGGGGCATGAGAGCAGCTCTTGGTGTCTTGGAGTTGTCCTGTTTCTTCATCTGGGTATTGCAGACATGAATGTGCTCACTTTGGGAAAAGCCATTGTGATTTATGCAACTTTTGTATGTATGTTAAACTTTAATGAAAAGCTAAAACCAAAAACAGTGCACTAAAGTGCAAATCGCTACTGAGTACCAGAAGGCTATAAAAGAAAGGCAGGGCAGCTGCTTGTGGGAAAGCACCTCTTTTGTCTTTTCACCGTTTCAAATGCCAGTGGCCAAACATTTTAGGTCATACAGTACAGCAGCAAAAAATAGTTTGAGCAAGGATTTACAGTATGTATATGTTTACACATGTCATTGTGAATGTTACAAAACATATACGTGGTACATTATAGCATCCAATGTACATGTTTTGCACATGATGAACACATGACCATAATTAAGTGTATAAAGGATGAAATAAAGATAAAATAAGCAATATTTTTTTAAAAGTTTTTTCTATCAATCATATAAAATCTTATAAGGTTTTTTTTCTCCTTTAAAAAGAAAAGAGCATGAAAGGAATGTGATTCAATATGTCAGATACAATTAGGTCATCACTGCTTTTACCTCTTATTGTGTCCAATGATGAGCTTATACTAGGAAGAAAAGTCAGCTCAGGAATCTTCTTATTTACTTGTGCTGTATTATTTACGCTATCTTCAATCTGAACTTTCTTTGAAAGAATGTTTTAAAGCCATTTGTTCATTTTTGAGAGGGGTAATTTAGTTCAAACCAGAAAATACAAACCATAAATTCATTTAACCAGACATGATATAAGCTCTAAGTCATGGCAACACCTTAAAGTGCCTCTCTGGGAAATGTCCATTCTTCCTTCAGTGCCACATGACACCTGACCAGTGTCAATCCAAAATTTAATGCATCTAAACTAATTTGTTTCCCACTTTAGGATGAAAAATGTAATATAGGAATTCTAGTATTTTCTTCCCACTCCCAGTGGGTTGTCTTGAGGGTACTTAGAATACATGCACTCTTTGATAGGTAAGTGAAGTCGCACGGTTTTGCTTGTAAATCAAGACCATAAGTTAGTGCAATTACATCCGGGGCTAAAAGGAAGTGAATCGTTCTAATGTAAACTTCACTGTGTCCAATCCATACGTCAACAATGGTCAAAGACTACTGGAATGGTTTTTACAGTACAACTCCACTGGACACAGCAAAGTTTTCATGGAACAATTTCTTCCCTCTCTAAATTTTCAGAGAAAGAGCAATGGACTGTTCTGTCCCTATCTCATTCTATCCCTACAGCAAATCTCTTCTTGTGCATGTCACTTTACCTCTCTAGATCTGATTTCCTCAAATATAAAATGAGGGATTTGTAGTAAGTGAGTATGAGGCTCCTTCAAGTTAAAATAAGTGTTATGGGCCAAACTGTGTCCTCTTAAAATTCCTATGTTGAAATTCTAACTCCTAATACCTCAGAATGTGACTATATTTGGAGATAAGGCCCTTAAAGAAGAAATTAAATTTATATGTGGTCCTATGTGTTGGCCTGAATCCAATATGACAGGTGTCCTTATAAGAAGAAAAGACCAGGACAAAAATAAACACAAAGGGAAGACCATGTAAAGGCACAGAGAGAAGATGACCTATAAGCTAAGGAGACTGGCCTTAGACGAAACCAACCCTGCTGACACCTCCAACTCAGTTATCTAGCTTCTAGAACTGTGAGAAACCTTGTCAGTTAAGCCACCCAATCAGTGTTACTTTGTTATGGCAGCTCTAGCAAACAAATATAATAAGCAAAAATTTCCCCAGCTTTATTGATATATAATTGACTATAGCACTGTGTAAGTTTAAGGTGTATATCATAAAGATTCAATATATATATATATATACTTACTGTTAAACAGTTACCACAGTAAGATTAGTTAACACATTCATCACCTCACATAGTTCTAAAAATTTTTTGAGAACTTTTAAGATCTACTCTCTTAGCAAGTTTTTTTTTTTTTAGTGATAAAAACCAAGTTTATTTATGCTGTACACCTTAAACTTATACAGTGCTGTATGTCAATCATTTCTCAAACTGGAAAAAAAACCAAGTTTATGAATATTATACAATAATAAAAGTGTATGTATCACATATAAAGCTGTCACACAAAGCAAAAGCTATTAGAAATGCAAGGAGAACTTGATAAAAATGCAATTACAGTGGACAATTTAATGCAGCTCTTTCAGAATTGGATAGATCATACAGATGAAAAATAAGCCATAAATTATAAAGTCATTAGACTTGATATACAGAACCTTCCATTTGACTACAAAGAAACCTTAACAAATTTCAAAATATAAAATTACCACAAAATACCAAGTATTAAATACACAATACAGTATTGTTTACTATAGTCACTAGCTGTACATTAGATCCCCAGCATGTTTTCATCTTATAACTTGAAATTTGTACACTTTGACCATTTTTGCCGATTTCCCCCATGCAATGAGTAAACTTGAAGAATGCACAAGATCTACTCTTATAATTGAACTTTGCTTTAACAACAACATCTTGACCCTAAGTTATCCCTACTAAGTAACTGAGCATAGAAGTGACTAAATTTATTATCAGTATCTAGAAAGAAATACTTGAACTTTTAAACTTGCTTGACAGGAACCACACGTCCCTCTCCTACTAAGTAGAGACTTAGACGATTACAGTTTACAGATTTTCTCTTAAAAATATTATACCATTAGACAGGTAGACAGTTAGTGTTCATGAGCGTCCAAGAGAATCCAGGGGTATTGCAGTTCATGACCATGGTGGTTTTACTGTTGCTGTTTAATATTTATGGAGTGCCCAAAGCTATGTGGGAAGATTACACAGTGCTTTCTTGTGCAATGCCCAAGTTTCATCTGATGAAAATACTCCTTTCCTTGCTCAGTCACCAAAGACTTTCTCAAAGAAACAAGCTACCTTATTTGAATTTATAAAAACATGATTAGTTTTCATTCCATTTATATTCTAGAAACTATTTTCAAATAAAACATCTGGTGTCCAGATAGGAAGACACTAAATCACATTTATACCTGAGAAGCTGAAAGAATGTGAACCACCAAATAGGTTGTTTGATCAAGGAGAATGGACCAAGGTAGCTAATTGGACTCTCTCCTTGTCTTTCTGATGGCCAAAGGCTGTTTTGGGAAGTTAACATAAGCATATGTGAGGAAAGATGTTAGTCAGTAATGCTAAAACTTTGCATAATCCATTTAACAAATCACTTTTTTAAAACTAAGGTACACTATCAAATGAAGGGAATACATTCGGCCAAATGGTAAAAGAATAATTTACTCCCTTGCTGCATTTTGAGGAATAGCAGGTAAAAAACACAGCAGGGAAAGGGGAGGCATTTTGGACTAGGCTCTGGTTGTCAAGTTTTAGGCTTCTTGTTTGGGGCTAGTGGGATATTCGGCTGCTGGGAAATGAGTAAAGGAATGAATATTTCCATAGCCTATGGGTTTATTTGTAGACTGATCAAGGAGATAGTCCTGAGTCGTTTTCAGACTGTGCTTTCTCCACCAAGGGCAACATGGGGATAGTGGTAGATGGACGGATGGGGAACAGGTAGTCCTTATGTCTCTCACCTGCCTCTTCAACCAGGGAAGTTCCACTTTTGTTGTTTTGCATATTGGACTTTATTTAAACATTTCTTTTGAGTAAAGTGTTTGAAGACAAAAGCCACTTTGGGGACTCATTTTAGAATTGCTCTTGCTAATTTGAGCAGAATTTTGTGCTTGGACGCAGGCATAGCATGGAGTAGTAAAGACTCCCTAAATGCTCCAGGCTCTTCATGCTGCCATGTTTTTCCTTCTGATGGAAATGCTTCCTTCTGCTTCATGACTGCTCACCCTGCAAGCCCTTCTCATAAAGTTTATAATTTTTCCTAGGGATCTAAGTGTGGATTGTTTTCCTACATCAAAAAAGGAGACAAAAATTCCTCTTGTCATAATATTAAAGAGATTACCAGTGGTGTAATCAGTACCATCTTTTTTATATGAAATGTCTCTTCCCTGAACGTGGAGGGAGGGGGACTCCTCTGCTTTCTTATCCCTATCTTACTCCCCACTTTCTTCGGCAGAGAGAAGGATGAACTGGTGGTTCTTGGCTTCTGGATATGCCTGTTGCTTGCTGAAGGCTCTCATTCCCACCAGTCCTCATATCAGAGTTTAGGTACCTTGAAAAGTCTGTTCCTGAGAACTTCAGACCCTAGGAATTCATTCATTCACTCATGCATTCAATCACTCATTCACTCAACATCCATCTATGGAGTTCCTATTCCTTCAGGACACAATGATTAATATGATCATCTCAGCCCTCAAGGAACTCACAGTCTAGGGAGAAACACACCTATGAACAGATACTTATAATGATTAAAAAAAAAGGTAACAATATCCATAGGAGCCAATTTCATCTCCCTCAAGGTATCATGTATACTTAGAGTCACAGGTGTTTAAAGCTAAATTGAGTCTTGTTTTTGTACTTGGTGGAGAGCTGTTTGGTTTGGATGACTGTCACAAAGAGGGGGAAGAAATTTCCCTTGGTCCATGACCCTTGGGCCAAGCAGAGTTTCTAAGGATAGCTGATCATTTCTCAGTATGAGACTTTAAAATTTAACTTGGCAAGTGAAGGCAGTAAAACATCTCACAATGCTTTTCTCGTCCCCCAAAACTTAAAGTTATGTAGGTCTGGGATTGTCTTTCTTTTGAGGCAGGATGTGTTGTAGCACTTAGAAATCACATTTGACAGCTAGAATCAGCATCCTGCTCATAATGGCTTAAAAAAATGAAGGGTTTATTTCTCTCACAGAAAGGAAGTTTTGAGGTAGGTAGTACTCAGGAAATTGCAGGGACTGATAAGATGATTCTATGAAGGCTCCTGGAACCCAGGCTCATTCTAATTTACTGCTCTGCCATCCTTAGCACTGGCTTCCACCTTCAAAGTCACAAAATGATTGCTGAAGATTCAGTTATTATGTCCACATTCCAGATAGAGAGAAAGGGGGAAAGGCAAAGGGCAACAGGGATGTTATAGATGTCTGTTGGCCTTTTAGGGATTCTCACAGGAAAGCACATCAGCAGCTTTTGTTGTCATCTTTTTGGTCAGAACTCAATCTCAGGGCCACACCTAGCTGCAAGGGAGGCTGGGAAATATTTTTTTAACCCAAGTATCTTGCTGCTCAGAATAAAACTGGGTTTTTTTTTTGTTTTTGTTTTTTTAGGAAAAAGAAGGGAATGGATATTGTGTGGGTAACTTGCAGTCTTCGTTACAGACGTCTTGGTAATTTTAGTAGTAGCTCTTTTCCTTCATCTTCCTTCTCTCTCAGCAAAAACTGTAGAAACATGCATGTACCAATGGGAGATTTTCCAATGAAGAAGCTATAATATTCCATTCTGATACTGTATCAGACTTTCCTTCTTCTAAATTAACCATTCAACGATAAATTCTTATATTTTAATGTGACTATTTTCCCCTTAAGTATCACCAAATTTAGTAATATCCAAATTTTGTCTTTATTTCTTAATTTAGTCAAAGTATGTAAATGATTACCTCTCCATTGAGAAGAGTTAACTTTATGGATTCAGATTCTTTCAATATTAAAGAATTATTTTATACCAGTGAAGATATAAAAAATATATATCTTGCTGTTAAATTCAGTTGCTTTTCAATAATTCCCAAGGTTCATCTGTGGTCTGAAATTATAACTAAAAATTGAAAATACAGATTTTATATGGAAAGTATTAGTTAATAAGGGATATTAGAACATTCTACCATTAAAACTATTATCTGTATTTTATAGATACACAATGGAGGCACCAATTGCTTAAGTGATTTCCTCAAAGGCAAACTGTATCAGTGATAGAGCCAAAAATAAAACTCAGGATTCCTGACTCCTGGTCCCACAGTATAGTAATTGAAGAACCAGTAAATTAGTGCATTGCCTTTAGAGGCTATAGACTATAGATTAATGAAGTCAATATAAATTAAAATTCAGTTGAGTTTTCTGATGGTTGTCTCAGGCATTAGAGCGCTTAGATTTTATCAGCAAAAATGACTGAAGTCTTAAGAAGGAACCACAATTCAGAATTAATAACTACTCAAAAGACTAAATACTTCATTCATTCATTCACTCATTCTATTATAGAACATTTTGAGCACACCTAACTGAGGACCAGGCATTATGCCAGGGTTTGATATACATAGATGAATAAGACATTATTTTCTCCAGAAGGGACTGTCTAGTTGGCAACACTGATGTGAAAACAGATAATGGCAACATAATTCTATAAATGATACAATGTGGGTATACTCAGAGCTCTGAGAGAGGGAGCATAAGGGAGTAGCGACTCACTTGATGTAGCACTTCAGAAGAAACTTTTCAGGAAGTTTGGTCAATAAAGAAGAACGTGCCAGGGGAGTGGAAATGCTTTCTTGTCATGGGGTAAAAATTGCTAGGGCTTAGCTGGGGCTAAGCATCCTTCTTCTTTGCAGAGTTCTGAATTCTCTGAGAAAGACAAAAAGTTCAGGTAGATTGATAGAAAACTGTCAGCTTTATAAAACCTGGATTAAATGACAAGGCCTAGATGTGCAGCAACAATGGACTGCCTAAATAATTCATCCAGAGTTAGACTTACTTTCTTGGCAACAGGTAGCACTGAATCAGCCTCCTCTTACAGGAGCTGCCCCTACACAACTTACAGTATGAAGGCTAGACCAGGTTTGTGTTTTCCTTGAAAAGGGGAAGGGGAAGGGGAAGAGGTGTGTATCCATTTCCCTATACCAAACTCACCTATCAGATAGATCCCTTCCCAGGGGAAGTTGGAACCAGATGTCATCGAGGCAGGGAGTGTTGTACTAGTGATGCTCCCTCCACATGGAACAGCACAATTAGAAGAAGGGATAAAGTACTTCTCTTGAACATTTCTGAATCTAATTGGAAGGCACCTGATAGATAAAAATAAGAACTTTTTAGTATGGACCATGTGAAACATACACAAAAATAGACAATGGTATAATTAATCCCAATGTACCTATTATTGAACAATTTTCTGCATTTTGCTGTAGGTCTACAATTTTATATTTTAGTGATTGGAACAGTCAAAAATTGGTATCAGAACGAGCATACTGTCTATTAATGCAGAACATTGAGTGCAACAGCCAGTTGGTGTGTAAAATATAGACCAAAGCCAGTCCATGGAAAGGGTGGGGCTTCTTTTTTTGTGTCTCTCATGTCTCCCAACACAGAATACTTATGTGCTTCTTTTACCCTCCCCTGTCTCTTCCTCATCCATCTCCACCTCAAGAGCTTCTCTTAAGGTGGCAAAGTTTGAGATTGATTACCCTCTAGTTGCAAAAACACTGGTCTGTAGCAGAAGACATGACAGTAAAACAGTGCTGACAAAGGATTTTTTGTCATGAGCCTGAGAAAGGTAAAAACATTTATTCTATTTCATTGATACTAAGGAGTCATGTATTTATAGAGATGGAAGGGAAATAAAATTCCTAAGCAGTCTTAAAACACCTCTTCAAAATATTTTAAATGGTGGGTGTGCTGATTAAGTTCAATGTTTGTGACCTCATTCCTACTCTAGAAAGATGCTGTTCCATTGTTAGACCCAAACCTATTTTCCTATAACTTCCCCCATTAGCTGTAGTGTTTTATTCTGGAAACACACACAGAGCAATTTGACAACATCAAATATTTGCTAACTCTTCAACTGCTTGAAGATAGTCTATATTTCTCTCCTTAGCTTTATCTTCTTTGATTTGAATACAAAATGCTTTCAAATATTTCTTTATTGGGATACTCTCCAGAATCACGAGAATGCTGGGTTTCCTATTCTGGGTGCACTCTAGATTATCAGTGTACCATTTAAGATGTGATGCCTGGAACTGAACACAATTTGTTTTACAAAAACACATTGAGATTTTTTTTAAAGCACTGTGAGGAAGATAAATTAAGTAAAACAAAGTTCCTGCCCTTACAGGTCTGAAGGCGGGACTATTGTCTTTGGCCTAAAGTTTTCTTTTCTTTTTCTTTCCGTTTCCTTCCTTCCTTTCTTTTTTTCTTTTTTCCTGTATTAAAAAATAATCAGTGACAGCACAGTTCATGTTATGCTTGTGGCCAAATAAAACAATAGGTATTTCTCATGTAAATTGTATTAAGACAGCAGATCTTTCTATCTTGTACTTGTGTCTTCAGTCTTTTGAACTTAAATTTTTTTTTCATTTATTCTTGTTAAATTCCAGTTTGTCCCAGCTATCAAAAGCTTTCTGGATTCACTCAGAAAAGTAGGTAATCTTTTTAGCTTTATATTTTTGTCAACTTTGATAGACTTGTTTAATTGAAGTCATTGATAAAAATGTTGAATTGGATAGTGGTCTACAATTTTCTTCTAGAAATATCCCTCCAGATGAACAAAGTAAAAATAGCTAATGCTTTTAGACAGTCATTTAAAAAATATATATATATATTTGTTTATTTATTTGGCTGTGCCAGGTCTTAGTTGCGGCACGCGGGATCTTTTGTTGCAGCATGCGGACTTCTCTCTAGTTGTGGTGTGCAGGCTCCAGGGCGCCTGGGCTCTTAGTTCCCTGGCCAGGTATCAAACCCGAGTCCCCTGTATTGGAAGGCGGATTCTTTACCACTGGACCACCAGGGAAGTCTGGAGGCAGTCATTTTTTAAAAATACAAACACCAATAAACTGTGGCCCTTATCACCACTGCGTTTCTTGTCCTTTTGCTTGACATTATTCACCATAGAAGAGTCAGAATTTATTTCTTCAGTATCTCCTATCTTGGATTTGTGCTTCTGGCCATAAGTGAATAACAAGGAGTGGACTTACCTTCTTACTGTAAATTAGAAAATTATTTTAAAAATATAAAACAACTGTTTACGAACATCAGACAACAGGGACCACAGGACTGTGATCTCTCAAAGAAGGGAAGAATGATGTTAGTTCTATAATCTCACACTTTTGGCCTGGAAACAATTTCTAGACAATAGGAACAGGAAGGGGGAACCCATTGAAGTGATGATGACCAGAATTTTGGGAGGCTGAGATGGCTGAGATTTGCAGAGCAGAGTTTAAGAAAGGAAAGAGTTATGCAAAACAAGAGCTCCAGAAATCTGTAAGGGAGTGCCCTTTGGTCTTTGCTGAATACCAAGCTGTGCATGTGTAGATATGTCACCACAGAGCTGAGCAAAGGCCAACCAAAGACTTGTAAGCTCAACAATATTCAGAGATCACACAGAAGCAGCAGAATTGAATCCCTGGAGTAAAGGCTACTCAAGATCCACCAAAGGAGAGCTTAAAAACAGACCTTGAAGGTTCCCAACTGACCTGCAAGTAATGTAACCACCAAAACAAAACGCTATACTCATTCATAGTAATCAAAATGTACTCATTCTCTTCAAGTAGCTCTCTTAAACTCAAAGAGTGTTTATTATGAATGAATGAATGAATGAATGAATGAGTGAATAAACTAAATCTCGATCAGATGTTAAGGTACTTCCCACTTTTTTGGAAATATTTGCTCAGACCTTAAGATCCAGCTCAAATGTGACCTCTTTCCTCAAACTTTCTCTGGCCCCTACTTCTGGAGTTCATCTTTTCTTTTTCTGAACTATTCCTCACTTTGTCTCACTGTTATATATGTACATATCTCCCTATTTCACTTTAAATTCCTTGAAGGTAGTGTCTATGGCTGATAATAATAATAATAATATATAATAGTGGGAATTCCCTGGTGGTCCAGTGGTTAGGACTCGGCGCTTTCGCTGCAGTGGCCTGGGTTTAATCCCTGGTTGGGGAACTAAGATCCCACAAGCCGCAAGGCACAGCCAAAAAAAAAATTAATAATAATAATAACAATAGCTATAATTATTCAACATTTACTATGTGCAAAGCACTCTCCTAAGTCCTTTCCATATACTTAGTTAATCATGACCCAGTCCTGATATATGGGTACTATCATCCCCCCATTTTACAGATCAGGAAGCTGAGGCTTAGTTACTTATCCATGATCCTATTGCCAGTAAGGTGTGATGATAAGGTTTGAACCCAGAATTTTCTGTCCCTAATTTTTTGTCACTTGCTAGTATTCTGCAGTCTTACAGCTCATACATCTCTGTATCCTTTATAGTACTTAGAACATAGTAGGTGCATAGTATATATTTGTTGAACAAATGTATTCAGTCATGTGTGGGATGAATTTTAACAGGGTACTCTGGGAGATACAGCCCTGAGCCACAGGGTTGCATTTTTTTAAAAGCAGATAACAAATACTATAAGCCAGGGGTGGAACAGAAGACATTTTCCAGTCCCCTCCAATCACACATCTGGGGTCACAGCCTCTTCTACCTAGACCCAATCCTGAGCCTGCTGATGAGATGGCTATAGACCATCTGTCTTGTAAGGTTAGATCTCTGCAGGATTCCTAGAAGTTCTTGCTTTCTGAATTTATAAACCTCAGGCAGCATGTTAATTATAGTGCACAGATTTGTGCTTTTTGAATTCTAATGTTAAAAAAATCTGTAAGTTTGGAAGAAAAAAAATCCTGAACATCAGGTCATAAAGATTGTTCCTAATGTAATATAAATGTGCTGTGATATAAATGCAATGTAATGTATCATCATTAGCTGAATGTCAGGGTTGAAAGTAATGAGTCATCCTAAAAAGTCTTTGATTCCACTGAGTATATTTATTTATTCTGCTTAAGAACTCAACTTTGGTATTTAAATGGACATAGTTTACGGATCTATTATTAATGATCCTATTAAATGCTTCAAGCTGACCAGATTCAACTTTCTATTTTGATTTCGTTCCTCTTACATTTTATAGATATTAAGGTCATGTACTTTTTTTCTTTCTTTTTTTTAAACCAACATGGGTAAGCATTCAGCCAATTGCACTGAAAAAGTGTCAGGGTTTTTATTTATTATGAGAAGCAAAATTTCAATGCTTTGTTTCTTCTAAACAGGTGATGCTATTTAGGAATGTAGTTATTCAGTTTCTAACTATTTTCAACATTAACCCTTGAATTCTAAGCTAGCTGGCATTTTAAAAGATTTAAACTATGGATCATTAATACATTATTATAAACAGTATTTCTGTATATAATAGAATCACCAAAAACTGATAAATACATCACTGCAAGAATCAAATTTCTTGTTCCAAATGGTCTTTCAGAGTTCTATAACCTGAACTGAAGTCTCCTATGAATATGAATTATGGGCGATCTTAACAAGACTTCTTTCTCTAATTGGAAAATTTAATTTGACTAAAATGACAGTTCTACAAATATAGTTATATTTATTTCCATTTGAATCTATAAATTGTCTAAAAATGTTTTCAGAACATTAAATGAGGTCATAATGAGTTTCCTATGGTTGAGTAAGAATGCCCAAATTAGTATTGTAACATTGCAATTAACATCCATCTTGACTGGGTTAGATTTTGCCAAAATTTCCTTTTTGCTTTTGAACTATGCAGAAATAATTCCGAGGTAAAATAGTGCTGGGGAAAAAAACCACCACTGGCAACTGGAGAGATTGCACTTCTCAAGGATTTTTAAAAAATTAAGTCACATGTACTCCCCAGGGAAATAAAAATATGCAAGAATCTCTTTGCATTTTTTGACCCCAGTGGAAACAAGGTCAATATTCCCCACTTATCATCCATTTCTTACAAGTCCTTCATATTTTCCATAAAGCTCTACATGCATGGACACATTTCTTTGCAGACCTTGCTCATGCAGCAGAGTGATTCTGGTTCCCTGCATACTTGCGTATATAGCTGTGTTAACATTTTTATCCCTTTTTGATTGTAATCTTGGCTATTACTGGAAATAAATCATAGCTTTTCAAATATAACATCCAATTTATATCAGGCCTCCTTTCATGTGTTTAATAATATATATTTGATGAGGATTGTGACCATAAAAGAAAGGACTATAGACCTATTAGGTGGTTTTATTAAACATGTGGTCAGATTTTACCATTAAAAATAAATAAAATTTTCCTGAGAAGCACTAAAAATTCCAGTCTCTTTTCTAAGTCCAGTCTCCCCTTGATTAAGGCACTTATTTGCTATGAGACTCTGTTTTCTCATTTGCAAAATGAGAAGGCTCAGCTTCATTATTTCTTAGTTACCTTCATCCCAAATTACGAGATTGACCTTGTTCAAAAGCCACTAACATAAACCTATAGACTATTTAGGCTTTATGAATCCTACCTATTGGCTTTTGGAATTATGGTAATGGAGAATCAAAATGGTTTCAACAATTCCTCTTAAGGAATATAGGTCTCGCACATATTTACTTTTATTATTGATCTAGAGCTTTTACCATGCAATTTTGCTAGCATGAGGGATATTACAAGAGTGAATTGTGATATACAGAGTGGCCACAAAGTCCCTATGTTTAACATTGTGTCCTCTGATAGTAACTAATAATCAAGCTGATTTAATGTTCCAACCTCTCATAGGTAAGGAAACTGTTACCTGATTTTGCCCACTCTGAGCACCAGAATTCTGATATTAATTATCAGGTAGAGTTGGCCTAGCCTAGACATCTATGTTTCTGCACTTAATTCATTGTAATAGGATAATAAAAAATTTCTAATAATGAGAACAGAATGATAAGATCCTGATTTTGGAATTATACAACATATTGCAAAACACTTTTCTTGGACAAAATTTCATTTAATCCTCACAGCTATTCAGTGACATTTAAGTACACACTATCAATGTACCATCTCCTTAAGCTAGAACTAGTTCTCAGTTCAGAGGAATATGATCCTTTATGTGATGATTTTGTGTCTTCCAAGGATTTAGTGAATCTTCCTAATTTTATAAAGAAAATTTTAGTATAACTAACTCTTAAGTTATCTATGTTATGGTGGAATGAGTAATAATTACAATAACTCCTTACATACTGTTTGATAATTTATAAGACGTTTTTGGATACTTTATTGCATTTTTGCAATATACTTGCTATGTTATTACATTTTTACAATATCTGTGTTGAAAACAACATTAATGAAAAATCCATAGGAGATCAAAATTATTTTAATAGAAATTTGAGCCATTTCCCTGAAGAAGTAGATAAAAGAATAATTACCAGATAGTGATGTTTTAATTCATTTAAAGCACACATTGAGCTGTGACAAATGCATGAAGGTGCCAAGGTGAGTGAGACATTTGCCCAAACCCTCAGTTTCCTTGGTGTCTTTTATTCCAAGATTCTTCCATGTGGAGTTTACTTCCATACAGCACTGAACTTCTTCCAGTCAGCCAGAGTGGTGAATTCCCTTAGTCATATTCATGTAACAGACCCAGAGGGCCTGGGTTCTTCCTTCACTCTTAGAAACATAGAAAGATTATGCATTTCTTGTTGACTTTTCCATCATGGGGAAGTTAACAAACATTCATGGAATCACTGGATAATAAGCTTCAAGAGTTAGAAGAGAGACCTTAGGAGATAACTAGTTCCTAACACAATCCTACACCATCCCTGATAATTACATTTGAGAGAAGCTCACTTCATCTCAAGGCAACCAGTTATTTGGCTCGACAATAGTACTTGTACTACAGTACCAGACTGTACCAGAATCTATTTCCCTTTAATTTCATTGCAGGTATTAGTTCTTCCTGTTGAAGTAGCACAGATGAAGTCAGTCTTAAGTCCATATGATTGCTTTTCAAATATTTCAACATTGCTTTTTGGTTTTCCTTTTCCCAGGATGGAAACCTCCAGCTTCTTCAGGTCTTTCCCCTAAGTTTTTAGTTCTTTATCCCAGTCAGCCTCCTCTGGATGCTCTGTTCCTTGGGAATGTCCTTCTAGGATGTTACATTCAGCTGTGGTCTGACTTATGAAGGTAACTCTGGGACCATAACATCTTATAATTGAGTTGTGATTTTTCTATTAAGGCAACCTAAAATTGAATTAGTTGTTCCAGCTTTTGTAATAAATTGTTGGTTCATAATGAGTGTACTGTGTAATATAATCTCTAAATCTTTTTCACATGAACCATTTGTTGACAAATGTGGCCTATTCTCATCTAAAATTTATGTAATTGATTGTTTTAAACCAAGTTCAGGACTTTCAATGTATTATTTAGTCTTTTTTTAAATTTTTTAAATTTATTTTTTATTTATTTATTTTTGGCTGTGTTGGGTCTTCGTTGCTGCGTGTGGGCTTTCTCTAGTTGCAGCGAGCGGGGGCTGCTCTTTGTTGCAGTGCACGGGCTTCTCATTACAGTGGCTTCTCTTGTTGTGGAGCACAGTCTCTAGACACGTGGGCTTCAGTAGTTGTGGCACGTGGGCTCAGGAGTTGTGGCTCACAGGCTCTAGAGCACAGACTCAGTAGTTGTGGAGCACGGGCTTAGTTGCTCCGTGGCATGTGGGATCTTCCTAGACCAGGGTTCGAACCCATGTCCCCTGCATTGGCAGGAGGATTCTTAACCACTGAGCCACCGGGGAAGTCCCTTTAGTCTTGTGTTTTTTAACCATTACTTTAGGCTATTATTTTTGGTGTACTTGTTTGCTATATTTTGCCTGCACGGAATCTCTTTAAAGAACAACTTCCTCCCTTCTCTTCTCCTTGGGCTTTGAGTGGGTGGGTTCTCCAAGCTCGGACAATCAAAGCATTAACTCACTGAAGTTGGTTTAACAATGGCATTTGTCCCAAGTCAGGGCAATAAGTATCAAACCTAGGGCTTTGACTAGAACTCTTGGGCAAAAGGGCCATTCTTTCCATTGTGGTTGTTGAGCTGCTAGAAGATAAACCTGGGAATCTACTGCCATATTTCACCTCGTTTGGGAGGACCTGGCTGAAAATGAAGCAAACACAAAGGAAGGCAGAGCCAAGATGTAGAGTCGGAAGCTTGATTTCGTTACTTGAGCAACTATATCCAACTATGCCTTAAGTGCTTTATCCCCCTGGGTAGCTTGTTTTCTGAGGTTAATTTAAACTGGGCTTCTGTCCCTTGTAATCAAGAGTCCTGACAAATATATGGGCTTTAGTTAACTCTCCTAGCATTGTGTCTTCCTTAAATTGAATAAGCATCTCTTCTATGTCTTAACTTTGGTAAGTAATAAGAATGTTGATCATGATGGGATTTTGCTATTCTCTGAGCAACTCTATTAATAAGGGTTAAAGTCACATTGGTTCAGTACGTTCTTGGTGATCTCCTCTTGGTTCTAGTAAAATCACCACATTCTTTCTTAAAGTTTACAAACCATAGATTTATTCATTCAGGCTAGATTTCCACAAGATTCATTTACCATCCAGTGGATCCACTTTTTATTCTTTCAGCAAACTGCATAATATTAATATTTCCCATTCTCAACCTCTTAGCTTTTCTCCTATTTTTATTATTATTATTATTATTTTGTGTGTGTGTGTGTGTGTGTGGTATGCGGGCCTCTCACTGTTGTGGCCTCTCCCGTTGCAGAGCACAGGCTCTGGACGCACAGGCTCAGCGGCCATGGCTGACGGGCCCAGCCGCTCCGCGGCATGTGGGATCTTCCCGGACCAGGGCACGAACCCGTGTCCCCTGCATCGGCAGGTGGACTCTCAACCACTGCGCCACCAGGGAAGCCCTCCTATTTTTAATAATTCCTCAACAGTGGCTGAGTGGTAACAGCCAAGTGTTCTTAGAGCACACTGGATGGGATTCTTAGGACCTGGAAACTTAAACTTTTATAATTTTTAACCATCTGAATGTTATGTTTCTTTTTATTATGATTATTTACCCTTTCCAGATTGAATATTATGTTCTTTTATGGAGAAGAAATGCAACCCAGAATTTCATAGCTCTGTCCTTCTGCCAAATTGTTAACCTCTATGCCGTCTTCTGTGAGCTGTCACCTTTCCTTTGCTCCTTTTTCTTGCTTCAAACCAAGCTAAGAAAACTCCTTGTTGCTTATCTTCAGATTTTTTTTGTTTAGTTTCGCAACCTCATCTCACTCTAATCTGTGGCCTCTCTACTGCCATGGACCATTTTAATATTTTACCTTGATCAAGAGCCTTGCCAGCTATTTCTTTTGATAATACTCTTTTAAAAAAACCCCACAATTTCATTTGGGAATTCTCTGTGTAGGTGTGCTTTTTCTTTTTCAGATGTCCACACACCTCTTTTCTTTATCATTGATATCATTTGTGATAGCATATCAGATTTCATTTTAAAATAAAAATAATCTTTCACTTCTGAACACTGAAGCAGCCATAGTGGTTATAGTGAGGTTAAAAACTGAAGGGTATGAAATAATTCAAATAGCTTCAAGAGTCAACTGAATTTGTCTGGCAGCATTTTTCAGTCATTCAACTCTCATTTAGTACCTACTATGTGCTTCCTCATACCAACACAGATTTGAATTAATCTAAGATTAGGCATAATAAAACTTGAGATCTTAATGCGCCAATGAAGTTAAATGAACATACCCTAACTTACATTTATTTTTTAGCTGTTTTCTATCATGTAATAAATCTTCACTAGATCTTTAATCTTGATCATACTTGAATTGATTCAAGTGTGCATTTAGCATATTTCTGCTACCTATGTAGAGTCAGGTTCTTGAATGGCTTTTTAAACTTGAATGATGAAGCTATGTCCAGTGTGTCACCAAACACATTAGGTGACTGATATTCAAATCATGACATAATCAGCATTGTATCTCTGGAAGAAACTTTAAACCACCTTGTTCAATCCCCTCATTCTGAGGATGAGCAAACTGCAGGTCTGAGAAGTTGAATAATCTGTCCAAGAATATACAATCGTGTGAGAAATGACTAGAGAAGTTAGTATTTCCCCACTATGTAGCAAGGATGTTCAAGCCTCCCATAGCGTGTTCTACAAAAATGTTGCCACAATTCTTTTCAATGTCTACATTATAATAATTGAGCACTTATCCTTTTGGAGTTCAGTTCCTTTAATGGGATAATCCCCTCTTAGGTTTTTGGGTCTCCCCAGGGGAGGCTAACATTCTCCCCCATCTGTTATCGCTGATGTGTGCCCTCCTCAGCCAGCACTCCCACTGCAGCCTGCTGCTCCTGTTCCCGCTCACGACGTTATGACACCCAGTGCGGGTCACCTCCTGCCATCTCAGGCTCTCCCTCTCTCCTGAGGTTACCCCTCACTTCCTGGTACTGCTCTGTGCTAGGAATGGGTCTAGGCCTTCCCTTTAAACTTCCCATTATGACAGCTGAGACTAAATTATAATATTTAACAAGAGTTTACTGAAGG
This sequence comes from Mesoplodon mirus, assembly GCF_964341445.2. Taxonomy (NCBI): domain Eukaryota; kingdom Metazoa; phylum Chordata; class Mammalia; order Artiodactyla; family Ziphiidae; genus Mesoplodon; species Mesoplodon mirus. The sequence continues at coordinate 42,143,160 of NC_138989.1, read as the reverse complement.
CTAGGCATGAGAAGAAAATTACAACATAGAGAAATTTAAAACCAAATACTAGGTAAGACCCCTCCCAGGAGGCATGAGTCTAAGCCCCTCCATATATATCTGTTTGGGGGGACTTCTCTGCCCTGGTCTTTTCTCATGTCCTTTTGGAAGTAATTTTTTATCATATCTCTCTTCTCTGGGGCGCAGGTTCCCAACTTTCCCAACTCCCTGTCAGAGAAAGAGGTATTTTCCTCTCCTAAAATGAACCCCTTAGGGGCCACCCACTGAACTTCATTTACTGTCTCATGATCTCCCTTTGTGTAAAACCATACACTGGTGGTGTCTGCTTTCCCCAGGGAATCCCACAGGGCAGGGTCTTCCCCTATGGCCCCAGCACAGAATTGTATACCATAAGTCTCAGGTAACTCCTAAGAAGGGACAGAAAGTTGCAGTGTTGGCTGAAGAATATCAAATCCAGGTGCTTGCCATTTAAAAGTAACAGCTTTTTAGAATCTCTCTTCCTTAAGGGTTTAAAAATCATGGGGTCCTAGCTCTGTCAGTGTTACCTTATTAGATTAAATATTTCTAACTGCAATAACAACAAAACAAAGTGCAGCCAGTAATACAGAGAAATGCTGATTTGATTAAAATATTTAGATAAAATATTCTTTAGAGTTTTTTCCAGATTAAAGAAATAGACATGTTTTACAGTCATTTTTATATGTGTATATAGTCCATGAATGATAGCAATAGTATTAAATGCCTATTATTGAGTGCCTAGTGTGTACTAGGTATTGTACTAAGCACCTTATATATGTGTATGCTTCATGTAACACAATAATCCTTTGAAATGCAAGAATTAATATCCTTCCTTCAAAGACAAGGAGATAAAAGTTCAGAGATCCTGAGTGATTTGTGCAAGGTCACACAGCCAATCAACAGTGGTGTCAGGATTTGAAAATAATTTAGTCCATCAGGTCTTGATGGACCAAAACCCAGGCAATTTCTACTACATCCTCACCATTACAACTGACAATCCAGTCATCATGCCCTTTGGGCAGCTATTTTGTTTAGGACTGTGCTTTCCAGTGCCTACTGAGCACTTGAAATGCAGCTTGTTCCAACTGAGATGTGCTTTTAGTACAAAATACACATCAGCTTTCTAAGACTTAGTACAAGAATAAATAACGTAAAAAAAATCACAATAACTTTTTATATTGATTACATGTTAAAATGACAATATTTTAGATAGATTGGATTAAATAATATATTATTAAAATTAACTTTAGCTGTTTCTTATCATTCTTAATATGCCTACTAGAAAACTTATAATTGCACAGTTGGTTCACACCATATTTCTGTTGGCCAGCACTGATCTGGAAGCTTTAGCTTGATGAAGCATTTGGACTAAGGTGACTCATATGCAATACAGAGTTGTTTTCCTTTTTTTAAATTAACAGCTTAAAGGGACATGACCTTACTTTTGCATGACCTTACTTTTGAAGCAAGAACCTTTTGTTTTAGGACTCAAATTTTTATGTTTATAGGCATGTGTTCACACTGTCTGTTGGAAATGATTGTTTCAGTGAAATAAGCTTCCCCGTAAATGCAAAACTAAGACACAGTTAAAGACAATCCCATCAGCCACTGTTTTGGAGTGAACACTGGGTTTTAGCAAATGCATGGCTAGAATGACCAATTGCTGAAATCTAGAGGGTTGGAGAGGGGCATTGCTCATCTAATTTGTTTTGCCTTGTACCAACCATTTCTTCATAAACTTTAAATAAGGAAACAGCCTTTTAGATATCGGCATATGGACTTTGTTAAGTATATTGATTTTTATTAAGGTATAATCATTTTGATGCCAGAAATTTGAGCAACATTTGGGCCTCCATGCCGGAGACCAGGAGCCAGAAAGTTTGAAGTTCACTTTGTATCTCAGAGGGCAGAAGCCGTCAGCCCTGGGTGCACATAAGAAAAGAGCCTTTAAAACACATGGCACTTCCACCACCTCCACCACCACTTCTCAGCTCTAAAGACCATGGAAACTGTTGTCATTGGCTTACAGACTAGAATCTGAGAGGAAACAATTGTTTTTCATACTTCAAAATAAATTGAAGAGACTTTGTTTTCCTGAAATGCCCTTGACCCTGAGAAGAGAGGAAGGAATTGGGGTTCCATGCAGATTTGGTTTAAATCCACCTCACTAGAGTGATCAAAGCCACCCAAGAAACAGGGTTAGAATATCAGTCGAGAATTGTAGTTAAGAAGATAACCCTGTCCCAACACTTCCTTCTTTCCCAGGTCTATGGGAGGCATGCATGGTTCTGAATCTGAGGAATATTTTCTTCACTTCAAATTAAGTTGGCATTGATTTGACCAAGAGATCCAGACACCTGCTCAGCAGTCCAACACCTAGTCTAGCCTGGCATTTGTCAGCAGTGACCTTCCAAGGAGGAGGATGATAGCCCACATAGCTTGTCAGACTCCACTGCGTAAAGGTTCAAAGAATATCTCCCCTTCCATTTTTTTTTTTTTTTTTGTTCTCACACCCTGGCCTGCAAAATCTTGCACAGCTTTTTCTTGTTCCAGTAACTGCTCAAGCGTGTAATAAGTTGAGTTCCAATGAATTGGGACCTCCTGGTTTAGGTGATGTTTCAGCAAGTTGCTTTTCAGCTGGAACTGGGTCAGGAATATTTTTTTCCTCAAACATTGACAGAATGGCTGAAGTGTTCAGATTTTCTGTGTCATCACCAAGATATTTGTAAGTGTTCCTGTTATGATGCAGAAAATCATTTTTGAGGATGTTTAAGGAATAAGGGCAGCACAGCATAAAAAGGAAATCTTCCACAGTACTGGCTGCTTTCTAAGAACATACTGAGGGGTGGTAGCAGAAGAGAAGAGATGTAAGAATGTAAGGGAGGCCATACAATGGGATTCCCATTTCCTCAACATGCTAAGTGTTGCCTATGTGTTCTAATGAAGTTCTCTTGCAAGTAAAAATGCCTTTGATAATATCAGTAGTTCCTGAGGAGAAATGGATCTTGGCTCATCTGCAGGAAGTTTCCTTTTCCTCACAGATGTTTCTGTACTGACTGTCTTAGTCCATTTGGGCTGCTATAAAAAAAATACCAGAAACTGAGTGGTTTATAAACAACAGACATTTATTTCTTAAAGTTCTAGATGCTAGAAGCTCCAAGATCAAGGTGCTGGCAGATTCCGTGTCTGGTGAGATCCCACTTTCTGGTCCGTAGACAGCTCATGTTCTGGTATGTCCTCACATGGCAAAAAGGGGCATGGGAGCTCTCAGGGATCTCTTTTATAAGGGCACTAATCCTATCGGGGGGGGGGCCTCAACCTCATTACTAATCACCTCCCAAAGGCCCCACCTCCAAATAGCATCACCTTTGGGGTTAGGATTTCAGCATACGAATTTTGGGAGAACACAGACCTTCAGCCCAGAGCACTGATTATTGCATTATTTGGTTCTGTTGATACAATTTACCCAATATACTACCTATTCAATAAGAATTCACCAGACTCAAAGAGAGTTATTTATCATGTTTACAAGGGCAATATATTACATTTAATCTGTTCATTGAATTAAAAAAAAAACAAACCAGGGGTTCCCTGGTGGCACAGTGGTTGAGAGTCCGCCTGCCGATGCAGGGAACATGGGTTCGTGCCCCAGTCCGGGAAGATCCCACATGCTGCAGAGCAGCTAGGCCCGTGAGCCACGGCCGCTGAGCCTGCGCGTCCGGAGCCTGTGCTCTGCAACGGGAGAGGCCACAACAGTGAGAGGCCCACATACCGCAAAAACAAAACAAAACAAAACAAACAAACCAAAAGCTAATGTTTTGGTGAAGACAATGAAAGAACCTTTACGCTATAGTTAGATGATCTACAGCAAAGGTCTGGGGATAGTTCCAGCCAGGATCCTGCCCTCTGCAGTTTCACTCAGGGAATGCAAGCCACAGAGTCAGAGCAGCAGAGAGGAAAAGGGCAAAGGAGGAAAGAAAGCTGAAGAGAGAGGACAGGAGAAATCCAAGTGTGAAGAACAGAGTGGGCAAGTGGCCTAGAGAAAGGTATAAATCAGAGAGAGGTAGTGAAAAATGAGAGGAGAAGAGCCGGAGATCTGGAAAGAGGAAATAAATAAAAAAGTGGAAGAAAAGTACTAAATGGAAGTAGGGAAAGGAAGCACGTGGTTTTGAAACAATCAGGCAGTAGGATTGCCAGCTGTCAACTTGATTTTTTTTGCCTGGCAGAGAAGGCTTCTTTCGCCTCTACACCTCTTAGCTGTAGGGGTCTGAGCTCGGAGGCAGGTCTCATACAGCCAGGTCCTGGCTGTTTTGAGGCTGGGGGACGTGCTCTGGAGAATGTGCTCTGGAGACTTGAGTGTACGTTCGAGAATCTTTGGGTTTCTAGAGAGGCCTTCCTTCAGACACAGCTCTTACACACATGCCGTGGCCAGCAGGGCAGAAGGGGCCTCAGCATGCCCCTGCCCCCATACACAGATGAGTCGCTCACTGCTCTCCAGCTGGTCCCCTTGGATCCTGGGCACAGCTGTTGAGACTGCAGATTATAATTCACTCTGAAAGCGTCCTGTCTATGACCTAACTGGGTGATGACCCAATCTACCCAGAGACAGCTGCAGCTTCTGGGACCACATATGAAGGAAGTTGCTGTGGACACTCTTTTCTTAGTGGCAGAGAAGAATTGTTCACTCGCCTGCATGAAAACACACTCTAACTCACCACCCCCAACCCCAGCACCTAGGAAACCACGTTGAGGAAACTGGCACTGATATCCTTGAATGTCGATAGAACACATCTGGCTGTTTAGGCTGTGTGTGTGTGTATGTGTGCATGCAATAATGCATACATTTTTCAACAACAAATTCTTCCTGTATCGGTCTACACTGAGTTATCTCCAAGAGGGCAATGGCTGTTGACCAGTTGATTTTGGTTCATCTATAGCAGGTAGCAGCCATCGCCACACAGCCTTCTATCCTTCTCTCCTGAGTTAGCAGGGAAAGGCTGAATTTCAAACTAACCTGTGGGCAGTTCTGATTTCCCTGTTGTCCTTTTGCTGACCAGCTGCCAGTCATTCCCCTTATGTCTGGTTTTCTTGGATCCTCGGCAGTGTAGGAAATATGCTAACAGTAGTATTCCTTGAATTCACTCCATTACCACTATAGGTCAACCAAGAATGATCAGATTCCATGGGAATGAAAAACGATGTCTGTGGAAGGCAGAATTCTAAGAAGACCCTTAGTGACTCATGTCCTTAAATATGAGTGGGAACTGTAACTTGGTTCTAACGAACAGAATATGGAAAAAGTGATGGGACAGTACTGCTGTGACCAGGTTGCTTTCTATGGCAAAGGTGAAAAGATTCTGCAGATGTAATTAAGCTCTATTCAGTTGACTTTATGTTAAAAAGAAAATTATCCTGAGTGGGCCTGACCTAATCAGGTGAACCCTTGAAAAGAGGATCTAGAAGTCAGAGATGGAAGAAATAAATTTCTCTCCTCCTGACCTTGAAGAAGTAAGACACCATAAGTTCTACAGCTTCAAGGAAATGAATCGTTAACAACCATGTGAGCTTGGAAGGGGCCCCTGACCCTAGAATGAGACTCTAGCCTTTGGCTGAAAACTTAATTGCAGCCTTGAGCAGAGACTCCACAACCCAGGAGTCATGCCCAGACTCCTAACCCATGGAAACTGTGAGAAAACAGATGTGTGTTGTTTTAAGCCAGTGAGTTTGTGGTAACTTGTTACAAAGCAATAGAAAATGAATACGGCATCTCCTAAGAAAGATAGTGTAGCTCTCCTTAGATTAACCGGTACAGTCACTAACTACCATTTGTGACTAGTAATAACTAAGCTATGGAGCACTTACTCTGCCAGAAACTGTGTTCAGGGCTTTGTGTACATTTTCTCTAATGCTCATAACCACCCAGCAAGGCAGATCTTATTTTACAGCTGAAGATAGCAAGACTTAGCAATGGTCAGTGGTTTTCCCAAAAGAGTGCAGCCATGATTCAAACTCAGCTTTCTCTAAGAAGCCTGGGCTTCCCTGCCCACCGTGCTAGACCATTCAGGCCTATATTTGGTAGCTGACGAACGTTTCTTTATTCGTAGGGCCCGCCTAGCATTATTTACCACTGGACCACAGAGATTCTTCCAAAATCAGTGCTTTCTGAGAACCATTCTTGGGGAGAGCCCTTTCAAGTGGGAGAGAGCCTTGACTGTGGTTGTGCAAAGAGGCTAATAACTAAGTCTCAGAACACACCTGACCACCCACAGAGGGTCATCCATTCGCTTGCATTTATTTACTTCCTTGGCAAAGAAACACATCCCAATGAAGAAACCGAATGAATAGTTGCTGAGGGGGAAAGTCAGATTTCCTAAAGTGTTCGAAAGAGGGTTTCCTGGTGATTCTGCTCATTAAGGAAAACTGTCCTATTCTGGATAAAATGGAATGAGTCCATAAATCTGTGTAGGATGGGTTAAAACGATGCCTCCTATTCATTAGTCAGGAAAAAGTCCTCAGTTAGGTCTAGTAAGTTTTCTCCAAGTTCACATTCTTGACAGTGGTCATGAAACAGAGCATCCAGTTTTCATATCTCCCCGGCAACTGCAGGTGCAAGTAGAAAACTCCCGAGCGCCGCAAATACTTATGGCATGTCTATGGTGTGCCTGACACTTGTCCAAGTGCCAGTGACACAGTGAGGGACAACAGAAGCAAAGACCGTGCCTCCTGGAGCTTTTGCTTTAGTTGGGGCCATGGGTAATAAACAAATCTGTGCTGCAATGTCAGGTTCAGCTGCCTGCTTTGTTGGAGACCTGAGGCAGGGGGTGGGCGTGGGCACGGGGAGCAGCTTGGAAGATTTTGCAGCGACCCCATCCGGGTGAGAGAAGGTAGTGGCTGAGGCAAGCGCACAGCAGTGGATGCAGAAAGAAATACTTGGGAATGATTGATGTGGACTCGCGGAAGCCTGTTGCTGAGGAAAGGTGTCACAGCAGCTTCAAGAGGCCTGCCAGGGGATCAGCAGCTTGTGGATGAGAGGACAGTGGTCACAGGTGAAGTCAAAGCAGATGCAGCTCCCTCCACCTTAGTCACACACACAGGGGTCCTGTCCTCCTGCAGACTGAGCTCATAGGCAGGGATCAGCAGCTGCTGGCCTCCAGGTGTTTGCTTGGTGGAGACTGTTTACAGACTTAAAATTCAGTTTGAATTGAAGCAATTTCCCCAGTAGCAGAAATCACAGCGCAGGTTTCTCTTCTGACAACTGAACAACCATGTTAGAGGAAAATTTCATAATGAATATTTAATACAAACATGAAATCACTATGCTTCCAGTACATGCCAGTGTAGCCAGGTTCCAAATTTCAGCGAGATTTTATACTTTTGGTGGGAGTACAAAGAAAGGGAAGAGTGGCCCAAAATGAAGCTTGATATATGGATGGTTATCCTTTGGCACCTTCATTTTTAACTAAACATAGTCATGTTGCTTTTTAGTACAAACTCTGCAGTCCTTTACCACATCTTTACACCTGAGATATTCTGTTGCTGAAATGCCGCCTTTTTATAACCTTCCCAAATTTTGGAACCATGTGAAGTACCATGATGGACCTCAGAGGTTATGCAATCCCATCCTCACGTGGCCCCACCCAAGTCTCTACTTGAACCCCTCCTTTGTCAGGGAAGCTTCTTTTTTCCTGTGGTATCCCTTCTATTTGTTTCAACCATTAAAGAGTGCTTCCTTATGCTGAGTCCCAACCTGTTTTTCTGTAATTCCCACTCATTCCTCCCAGTTCTTTCTTTGGAAGATAACTTTTACTTACAAACTAAAAAGTAGAAAAGCAAAGTACTATTCTTGCTCTCACATCTGATTCTGCTTTTTGTTTATAAACCAGGAAACCTTTGAAAGCGTGTGGAAGAGGAATGATTAGGGTTGGCATTAAATGCTTAAGTTTCTAAATTGTCTTAGAAGTCTCATCAAATTAAATCAAATCTGTGGTGTTAAGTGACAGCAAAAGGAGCTTAGATCAGTCAAAGGGAGCTGGAATGGGATTTTATTTTTCACTCCCAAGGTGGTTGTCAGCTAATATTGTTCCTGAGGTGAGCTTAGGTCACTGTTGTAAGTTTACATTCAGGGTTCCCAAGCCAAAAAATGTCGTTGGAAGAAACCCTTTCCCTTTTGTTAAATACAAAATAAACAAATGTCCCACTGAGATGGACCTCCTCCTTCCCCAGCCTCCCTGCAATACAGGAGCTGCTGGGACAGAATTTACTCCAATGGTTCAGATACATACTACTGAGAAAACTGTAGATTTCTTAGAATGGTAATTGATGGAAGCAAAACTTTGCTGGGGAGGGGTCCAGAAAAATAGCCTACCACAGAGGAAAGAGACGAGAGGACAGGAAAGGAAAGGAGAGGAGAAGAAAAGAATGGAGCACAAGGATCATATTTATAAAGATTTCCCCCCAATTTATGGAGGTTTCCAGCAAATTCAATTTATTTCAACAGAATGTGGGACAGATAATATTATATATACTTACATATGTGTGTAGAAATATATACCTCTGTGTGTGTGTGTGTGTGTGTGTCTATTAGCTCTGATGGTGGAGGTGGTGGGGTGGAGGTGCTGTATTTAGGATTAGGTGTTTCGGTTATCCGTGTGACAACGCTTTCATAAAAGAGACTCAGTAGTTTTTGTTTGTATATTTAATCATTTCTTAGATTCTAGGTATTAAGTCACCATGTACATCACACATTTGAAACCTCATTTTCCGCATGTTCAGATGACCTGTGGGATTGTGACAGAGCATCTTCCCTTCTCTTAAGCCTTGCTGGGTTCAGAACAGAGACATTCGTTCTCCATGGAATCAGTGTGTATGTCAGTTGTCCTGCTTACCTTGACCTTCAGGTTAGGTGAAGCTTTTATTGCTATTTAAACAAAGATGCTGAGGGTAAACCATTTTATCTTCAAGGAGCTTAGGAGGAACCATAAGGCAAAGTATTTTGCCCTCAATGTAAATGCATCTTTCCGATGATTTACTGGCAGATGTATCTGGGTGACAATAGATTTCTAAATTGAGTATTCTGCCTGAGGGATGGCCTCTGATGTGCATTAAGACCTTTACTGTAACAAACACACCTCTCAATTTGTGTGGCTCTACTCTGATTATATTATGCATCAATCTTTAGGACAATTGTCAGACTGTAGCTTGCTAGCTGAGCAGTCAGAGTAAATGGATATTTCTTGGCACAAACCTTACTTACTGCCTTAGTCAAGGAAAAAATTTTAAAGCATCTAAGAGGGAGGTGTCTGATGCTTTTTAAGATTAGTCTTAAAAAGACTCTGGCCTTTTTTTCTAAGTGCCACATCATTTAAGACATTTACTCCTCCTAGCTCTAGTTGCTGTTATCCTTGTGTGAAAGAAATAGACTTCTGATAGGTGCAGACATATTGTCCTAGGGACTCCTTCCACTACAAGGTCCCTCCCTCCCTTGTTTCCTCCTTCCTTCTTCCCACAAACATTTATGAGTGCCTAATAAGTGCCGGTTGCTGTGCTAGGTGATGGTATCCAGGACAACCAAAGCTAATACAATGCTGCCCTCTTTGAGCTTACAAAACAGTGTGACATCAGCTCGACTTGCTGGCCTCTCTCCCTCCCTATCTCTCTGTCAGAGGTCTAAACTTAGCTTCAAGCTCTGGACCTCATAGCCATAAAAAACTGACTTGTTACTGGACTCTGCTGGATTATCTCATACATCTATATACTAGTGTGGTAATGGGTTGATGTGTTTCACTTTTAGGAATCCCATTTGTATTTTTGTCAAGACCAGTCCTGCTTTAAAAGTGTGGTTAGACTGATTATAGGACCTCCTAAGTTTAGTTCTGAAAGCCTAGTCCTTCAGTGGAATCTGCAGTGCTTGGTTAAAGGCAACAAAATTGCTTTTAAATCCCAAGGAAACACTTTACCCTTGAAATATGTTCTATTTCTGACTAACTGGGTGTTTTTAATGATTCCATTTTATCTCCATAATTGGTTTAATGGCCATAGCTCTTTGTTTCATTTTTTTTAAATGGTTGCCCTAGAATGTACAATATACCTCTTTAATTTGTCACACCCTACCTCATACAATCCTGGAGCACTTCATGTGGAGCATGAGACACTTAACAATATTTTGATTTCCCCCTCACATCCTTTTTGCTATTTTTGTCATACATTTTATTTCTACATATGTTAACAAACCCTGTAATATATGGTTATTATTTTTGGCTTAAACAGTTAATTATCTTTTAAAGAGATTAAAAAATGAGAAAATTGGTTTTTTGTAAGATGTCTTGTATGTTTCCCATAAATTTATTATTTCAGATGTTCTTCATTCCTTTGTGTAGATCCAAATTTCAATCTAGTTTAATATCCTTTTGCCTGAAAAATTTCCTTTAACAATTTTTTTTTAGCACAGCTCGACTTATGGTGAATTCTCTCTGCTTTTTTTTGTCTGATAAATTCTTTATTTTGCCTTTATTTTTGAAAGATGTTTTCACTGGGTATAGACTTCTTTCTAGAAGTTTAGATTGACTGTTTCCTTTCAACACTTAAAAGATGTCTTTCCATTGTCTTCTGGCTTACACAGTTTCTGAAAAGAAGTCTGCTTTAATTCTTATCTTTGTTTTTCCGTATGTAGTGTGTCTTTTTTTTCCTCTGCTTGATTTTTAAGATTTTTCTCTTTATTACTGGTTTTCAGTTATTTGATTATGATGTGCTTTGTGTGATATTCTGCTTGGGGTTCATCACAGTTATATCTGTAAGTTTATAGTTGTACATCACATTGGAAAATTTGGGCCATTATTTCTTTTTCTCTTCTCCTCAAATATTTTTATCATTTTGTCCCTTTCTCCCATTTCCTTCTGGTATTCCAATTACATGTAGGTTAGGCTATTTGATATTTTCCCACAGGCCACTGAGACTTTTTTTTTTCAGTCTTTTTTTTTTCCTGTGTACTTCATTTTGTTTAGCTTTTACTGTTGTCTTCAAGGTTACTAATCTTTCTTTTGCAGTATCTAATCTGTTGTTAATTCTTTCCAGTGTATATGTTTCATATCTTACATTGTTGTTTTTTATTTTTCATTTGTGGAAATTCTAATTGGGTCTTTCTTTCCTTATTGTGTTCATGTTTTTCTTTATCTCCTTGAGCATATGGAAAATTTTGAACAGCTGTCTTAATTCCATTTATCTGTGCTAATCATTTCTCTCATTTCTGGATCTGTTTCTATTGAATGATTTTTATTGTGGTTATGGGTTTTTTTTTCCTTGCTTCTTGTGTATCTAGTTTTACTCACAGTTGAACACTGTAACTTTTATATTGCTATGCACCATACCTTTTTGTATTCCTTTAAAGAGTGATAGACTTTGTTTTGACACACAGTTAAGTTAATTGGGCTAAGGTGATATTTTTAAGACCTGTTTTTAAACTTGATTAGGGCAAGTCTAGAGAACTATTATTATGGGGCCAATTTAGCTCCATTTCTAAGGTGTGGTCTTTCTAAGGAGAAGTTAACTGAATTCTCAGCCCTGTGTAAATTCTGGGATTTGTTTATCTTATAGCTACCCAATAACTGTTCTTTCCTCTGAAGTTGTTCTTTACTGATCTCATGGGGTATTGACCTGTGCATAAACAGATCAATCAAAGCTTTAAGGGGATGCCTATGCAGATTTCTGGAATTTTTTCTCTGCATATCTTCCTTCGTCCTGAAAATTCTAGCTGCTCTGGCTTTCCTGAACTCTGGTCAATGTTTTCTTAACTCTATGGAGAACATCAGGCTTTGTTTGAGTTTTCATTCCTTGGCCTGGAAACTTCCTCCAGGTTGTAAGCAGGGACAATCATAAGGCTCATCTTGTTTTTTTCTTTGTATCTTTTTTTCTCAGGGATCACAGTTTTTCATTGTCTCTGTTCAATGTCAGAAAGCAGTTATTTAATGTGTTTTGTTTTAATTTCTGTTGTTTATGTTTCTGTGGTAATTACTCCTTCATGAGGGGGAAATTGAATGATATATTACATTTTAAAACCTGTGGCAGATACAGTTAGTTGTGAAAAAAAATGGAACAATTTTACTTTCTTCCATTTGTAAAAGGACATTATAACAGAAGTTTCAGTCAAGACCCTTAGAAGATAGATATAAAATATCAATATGAGTCAGAAGGCAGATTTCTCTGTAGAATGTGATAAAAATGAAGTAACTGAAAACCAGTTTTATGACTCTTAAGATACATGTGGTGTGTATATAGGAATGTATAATAGAGATTGAGAACGCATGAGGGAAGGGTGTAGTAACTGCTGATAGATGAGCCAAAGGAGAGGTGGTTGTATTGCAATGCCCGTTTTCTTAGAATTTTCCAGGGTAAAGAATGCATGAGTGCTCCCTATGGGCCAGATGTGGGATACTCATGAGAAAATAGAAATGAGAGAGGATTTAACACAAGACTGAAATTTGACTATCATGGAGTTGAGCATTCTAATTATGAATTGAGGCAGTGTGACAAAAGTGATGAGAAAATTCTGCCTACTTGAGTTTTTTAAAAATTATATTTAGAAGAACTAGCACCAGTGAACACATATAAGAGATCAGTTGTTTGTAAAATAAAGTTCTTTAACCAGTGGGTCATGCTTATTCTATATATTGACAACAGAACTTTAAAGATTGTCAATGTGCCCGTTCCTAAGGGGTGACTTCACCCCATTTCATGGACATCCTCTTTTCCAGATTACCTCAAAGACAGAGAGGTTAAGGAACAGTTCTGAACAATGAGAAGTAAAGGAAAGTCTACTTGGAAAACTTTTGCTTCCTGATAAAAGGGGAATATGAGAGAGGAACTCTCACTAGCAACAACTCTTGCCTTTGCATCCTGATTTGAACATGATTGTGTTTAGAGCAGTGGCAGCTGTCTTGTGACCATGAGGCAACAAATCTAAGGACAAAAAGTTAGCATGCTGAGGCTGGCAGGAGGGTTGACTGCAAGGTTAAGTACTTGGTACAAGAATGGCATCAGTGCTGATAAACTCAACCTCCTCATGCAGAAGAAGGCTCAGTGCAAATCCAAGGTCCCATGATCAGTGACAGTGGCAGTGGAACTTATTTTCCTATTAGATCATTCAAGATTTTGTTTAGAGTATGTTTCCTGGAAACTAAACTCAAGCCTTATTTTCACCCCTTCTATCATTCTGTAAGTTACCCAGTATCCTTATGGTAGTATTATCTTCTCATTAATCAATAAGAGTCAACTCCTTTTACTTGCAGTTGAGGACCTTGATGGATATAAAACATATAGAATTTCTCATATATTGGCCATTTGGGTCAAGAGCCAAGTGTTCTACATGTGTTGAAAAGAGCTGTGACTCAGGACCAGAAATCTGGTTAACCTTCCTGGTTTAGGTGGCATACTAAATTGGCAGCAGCCATAGTGTCAGGGAAGCCATCTCTTGAGATGTCTCAAGAGATAAGAAGTAACAAATGGCTCTACTGTTTACTTCTTGGCTAATTTTGAATTTGTGCTGCCATATATAGCTGTTGCAGTGGCCTCAGGTTCTAAACAAAGTGTCCAGTGTGGCCAAGACCATTTCCTCTCTCTCAGTGTAGTATGTTGCATCATTGAACATACTCTTTTAAATTCATAGGGTAATATGATTAATGTGATCCTTGTGGTATTTACCCACACAGCAACTGTGACTTTGTCATACTTGTGAATAGTACTTTTGTTTGTGAGTTTATTTGTAAACCTTCCTTCTTATAAGGTAGTAGATATATCTATACTCTCCTGACATTTGTGACTGTGGAACCCAGAGATGCTCTCTTGGCTGTTGGCCAATAGTCAGATCATCACAGTCCTGGACAGTTGAGAAATGGGAGGGATCAGATGGCCATGTGGTGGGTGATGGGGACAGGAAGGCCATCACCAACAGAGGCAATGGGGAAATTTACAGAAGAACCAAGTCTCTCATCTGAGAAGCTCTTCTGGTCAGGGCTCTCGGGGCCACCTGTGACTGGTACTTTCCAGAACTCTGGATCTGTTGGTGCTGGCATTTCGCTCTGAGGAGGTAGGTTTTTTTTTTTTTTTTTTTTTTTTTTTTTTTTTTTTTGCTGTACGCGGGCCTCTCACTGCTGTGGCCTCTCCCGTTGCGGAGCACAGGCTCCGGACACACAGGCTCCGCGGCCATGGCTCGCGGGCCCAGCCGCTCCGCGGCATGTGGGATCTTCCGGGATCGGGGCACGAACCCGTGTCCCCTGCATCGGCAGGCGGACTCTCAACCACTGCGCCACCAGGGAAGCCCCGAGGAGGTAGGTTTTAAAATAGAGTGTGATACTATGGAGAGAGATCCTTGATGCTGTGGGTTTCACACAGCCACCCGACTGGGATGAATGATATCAGTGCCATGTCCCATGCTTCAGCAGTGATGGCCCATTCACTTTATTGTTTATCGTTGTCACAGAAGTGGTTTGCTTTCTTTTCTTTCACACGTTTCTGAGATTTCTGAGCATGGCATTTGGACTAAAGCCCTCAATATATATCCTGTTAGTGAGGGAGATTTTTCTTTTAATGCTATTGAAATTATAGCCCTGAACAATAGGGTACAGTCATACACTGAGGCCCCATTAAATTATTATTTTTAAATAGTGGAAATGTTTCTGAAATTGGCTGGTACAATATATACATGCTGAGTATTCACTATATTATTACTTTTTGGCAGCGGGAGGGGCTGAGAAAATGGAAGAAAACAGTTCCAAAATCTCAGCAGTACATTATAGGAGCAGTGAACACATACTTACACTTTAAAAAAAAGATCTAGAAAACATAGTGGTGAGGGAGCTTTATCTGAGAAAGTTTACTTTGGAAGTAACCTAGTGACTAAATTATTATTATTGACACAAAGGTGATTTAAGAGAAAAACTCACTCCCTCAGTGCTTACAGTAAGTTAGTTGATTTTTATTCAGAGCAAGGCCTCTTTCCTTCTTTGCCCACATTTCAGGGTTTGCTCTCCCTAGTTAGTGACTTTGAAATAGCAAACTCTTTCTGAAAAGGTACCTTAAAGTCAGTGGTATCTGGTTAAATGGGAAGAAACTGACAAAGATCAAAGCTCTGACTCAAAGTTTCAAGATTGTGGGCTGCCTGTCCTGGCATCCCTGGCAGTCCCTGATTGGGAGTGTCATCCACTGCTCCTGAGTGGGAGTACTCAGCCCAATAAATCAGGGGCTGCCCCTCCAGGCACCAGAGTGGGGATGGGGAGGCCAGATGGAAGGAAGCGTGCTCATCTCTGTCACCACTGGCTGGCTGCCATCACCCGGACACTCTGCACTCCTTGCCGAGGGAATGTCACTGTCCTGCCTGCATGACGGGCTGACCATCCTCAGAGCCCTCCCAGGCAAGATGCAACACTGCACCATGTTGTCATGGTTACTTATCCATCTCCCCAGAGTCGTGACATCAATGTCTCCAAGGGGCATGAGCTCTACCTCATGCATATGCATGTGCTCGGCAGGGGCCTTGCCACATCTGAGCATCTTACAATATTTTAGTAGAAAATGGATAGAGAGAGAGGGAAAGGTGACATAGGGAATGAAAGTGAAGATGACAGGAGGGCACATTATTAAATGAAGGAACGAAGGTACCTGCTGGCCGTATTGGGAGAAGACATGAAGGGTTAATGCTGCGTTGGGATTCCCGGCTTTAAATTAACCATCTGCTTGGTCACACCAGGCTCTCACTCACATTTTCTGAGTTTTATACTTCTTAGACGACTTTCACAGATAATATTGCATTTCACTCTCAAAACAACCTATGACAACAGTATGTCCAGGGAGACCATCAGTGTGTATCAGATGAGGAAACTGAGGCCAGAGAAGGTAGGCATCTTAGAAATTTCACACAGTTAGCAATGGGGCTTGTACTGGAGGCCAGTTCTCTAAACTCCCAGCTCAAGATTCATTTTTGTTTCTCCAGCCTCTTAGGAATTGATAACTTCCAGCAGGCAGACATTTTTCAGGGGACAGTATTAAATGACCCTCTTCTCCACTGACTGTGAGTTCTTCTTGAGTGAGCATATTGTTGGAATCATTTTTGTGTCTGCAGCACCTCCCACGTAGTAGGCACTTAATGAATATTGAGCTGAATAACTCTTCATGTCTGGTGGACCCCCGGGCTTCATAAAAAGCCAGCTGATCTACTGCTCTGCATTGCAAATGTACCAATGCCAAATTAGAAGTTAACATTTTCCAGTGATGTTTCAAGACTAGGCCATCTGGGGGTCCCCTCCAGTTAATGCAGGGCCACTTGTAGTGGATGCCCCCTGTTCTCATCTAGACTGATAACCTATGTCACAGAGTCTTCCTGTGACTGTGACAATCACCCACCCACCCTCCCCCCCCACACACATACACAGTGGAACAGTGCAGGAGCCCTGTGCTCAGGTACAGACAGTAACAGAGGGAGCAGAAAACCCAACAAGTACAAGATTACTTAGTGCTGTGTAATTGTCA
This sequence comes from Mesoplodon mirus, assembly GCF_964341445.2. NCBI lineage: Eukaryota > Metazoa > Chordata > Mammalia > Artiodactyla > Ziphiidae > Mesoplodon > Mesoplodon mirus. The sequence goes on along the minus strand of NC_138989.1, from coordinate 42,126,627 downwards.
CATCAAGGAAATCCTGCAGCTTGTCACAAGTTATTTAACAGTTGAAGTGACGAAGCCAGAACCAGGAAAGTAGACTAAATCAGAGGTTTTTCCGAAGTTAATGGCACACACGGGCTTGTTCACTGGAGAATTTGCCCCGCTTATGTGAGGGCAGCTATGGCATTCGGGCCACAAACAAGCCCTGTGCTGTGAGACTGGGGATGGTGATACTGGTAATTTCCTGCTCAGGGGATGGATTTATAACAGACAGGTGGTATTTGTTGCCATTGGGCTGCTGAGCACCACCAGCAGCAGGTGTCCACGGCAGAGATTCTGGGGGTTGAGAGGGGTGTCTCTTCTCTCACTACTCCCCTTGGGAGGGTCCATATCCGGGAAAAAGTGGTTCAAGTTTTCTGTTTCTCCTCTAAAGTGTGGCTTCTTGTGGTCTTTATTTCTAAACCCCAAATGAAACTGGAACAAGGTTGGGCCCACCCTATTATTCCAGGTATCAATTGTACATCATAATCTATCCCAACATTAGTAGCTTAAAACAACAGCTAATTTACTAGACTTCATAATTTTGTGATCAAGAATTTGGGCAAGGTTTGGCTGCACTACTCTCCTGCTCATGTGGCATTGACTGAGGCCACTTGGTGTCATTCAGCTGGTGGAGACCATAGCTTTGTTTCCATGTCTGGGGCCTTGGTATGGAAGACTGGAAGGCTGGGCTCAGTTGGGAGTGTCAGCCGGATCCCCAACATGTTACATCCTAGCTTGGCCATGTCAGGGTGGCTGGATATTTTCCATGGTGGCTCAGGGCTCCTAGAATAACTGTTCCAAAAGACCAAGGAGGACACTGCAAATCTTCTTATAGTTTGGCCTCAGAAATTCAAGAACACCACTTCTGCTACATTCTCTACTGGTCAAATCACTAAGGCCAGCCCAGTGCAAGGGAAGGGGATGACACTCCATCTCTGAAGGGGAGGAGTAACAAGAAATGAGTGGTCATCTTTGATCTAGCATCCCACTTCACTTGCTTGGTACTTGAGAGGATCAGCATTTGCAGTTGGCGTCAGGAGGATGTTTGAAACAGGTAGCATTTTTTTTTTTTGTCCTCTTCTTGTTATGCTAGTCCTGTGTCCCTCTTGCTTCCTTCACTTTTGTCTTTCTCCCCACCCCACATCCTGTATCCCCTTGCCCAGAGCCCTTGCCCACTTCTCCAGCTGCCAAACAGGAAAGCAATCTTGTTAGGGAGTTAGCAGATGTCTTCTTCAGAAGCCAAAGAAATGAAGGTCTAAACAGAATAATTTTAGGCACTGTTTGATAAAATCTTTCAAGGCAAGAAGCACTTTGTGTACTCCTTAAATTCTACTGCACAGGTGGCCTCTTGCTGTCTTCTCTACACCAGGGTGTTTTTAGCTGGAGAGAGGCAGGAGGCAAAAGATTGTCTAATGGTCAGTGTGTTTGAGAATGTTTATATGCAGCTTTCCTTTTAAGTGCATTCTCAGTCCTTCAACACTTACTGAACATGTAATATGTGCCAGGCTCAGTGTTAAGTTGGAGAAGAAGATGGGAGTGTAGCCCTGAGTTGGGGAGATCACACGGAGAGCAGGTGAAAAGAGTCAGTATAACCAATCACCTTTCTTTCTTTGTTTCCTCACATCTTTTCCTTTCTTGATGAAAACAAGAAGATGCAACATCTGCCCTCTTGAGTGCTGCTCCTTCAAGTTCACCTGGCAAACTCCTGCACCCTGTTAGAGCAGGAGCCAGGGAAGGAACCAAGGAAGGAGTTAGATAAGGAGCCAGGCGGCCACCTGCACTTGGGCTGCAGCACTGGGCTGGCTCCTTTTCTTCCCCTCCCAATCTGGCGTAGCCCTTCTCTGCAGGTAGCTCTGCTCAGGTGGTTCTGTGTTTTCTGTCCTAGAACATCTCTCCTGATAATACTTCTGAGATTCATTCTCTCACTGCATAACCCATCACCACAACCATAGCAGCTTAAAACAACATACCTCACAATTCTATAGGTGAGAAGTCCTAGGTGGGCTTGACTGGATTCTTTTCTCAGGGTCTCACGAAGTTGAAATCAGGGTGTCATTTGGGCTGGGCTCCTGTCTCGAGGCTCTGGGGAAGAATCTGCTTCTAAGCTTATTCAGGTTTTTGAAAGGATCAGTTCCTTATGGTTATAGGACTGAGGCCCCCATTTCCTTGACACATGACCTCCGTCTTCAAAGCCAGCTATGGCACGTTGAGTCCTACTCATGCTTCATATTTCTCTGACTCCCTCTTTTACTTCTGCTTTGAAAGGCTCCTGTGATTATATTGGGCCCAACCAGATAATCCAGAATAATCTGCCTACCTTAAGGCCTGTAACCTTAATTCCACTTGCAAAATCCCTTGCCCCATAATGACGTGAACATCATTAGCATGTTCATAGATTTTGGGATTAGGGCATGGATATCTTTGAGGGACTATTATTCTGCTTACCATACCTTTCATTTGAATGTATATTGCTGATAGAATATTGACCTGTTTGAAATCATGCTTTCTCCCAAATGACAAAACATAGAATAATTTTGTCATATATGTTCACCAATCACAAGTTGGAGGTTAAGAAAAGCTAGAACATTTTCAAACGATTGCAATACAGTTCTGAGCTCTATTTGGAGAAGGGCCAGCTGACTTTTCTCTTTCTCTGGAAGAGTCAGAAGGAAGCATTTTTGAGAAGAATGGGAAACCATTCACAGTATAAATGATGATCAACAGAAACTGTGAAGTCATCACTTGATAAAGCCCTGCACAGATCACATGTCATCTTCTGGGAAAATTTCCAGGACCTCTTTAGATAGACTTAAGAACCGTTCCCATGGTGTTTTGTTTGTAGGTCCTATGGCAGATACCCCAAGGCTCTGACAACTTGTGTCTGTAGCTGATTCCTCTAACAAACAGTTGTGTCCATCTTCGTCTCCCTGGCTCCTAGTGCAGTGTCTGGTGCATGCTCGTCAGTGTCCAGGACAAAGCTCTATGACAGAATAGGCTTAGGACAGGGCTCTCGCCCCTGTCTGTTCCTAGGAAGGGAGGTCAGTGTTATGGAGAGCCAGCAACTAGCGACTGGTTGTGTAGATGCTTGTATTATAAAGAGATATGTGGAGAAGGGAGTGAACCATTTCTCACTGTACTGAGCTATAGCAAGGCCACATTCGTTTATTCAGCCAGAGCCTACTGCCCCTTACTATACAGACCTTGAGTTAGACATTGGTGATACACATGTGAGTAAGTCCAGCCCCTTGCCTGAGCACGGGGAAGTCCAGGGTGCACCAGGTGTGTCTCAATCCAGGAAACATTGTATGAAAGATTCATTCTTGATAGTTTCTCCTTTCTTTTCTTTTTTACTTTTTATCGAATAAAACATATATACAGAAAGTTACACAAATTACAAGTGTGGAGCTCCATGCATTTCCACGAATTGAACAATCCATATAAGCAACAACCAGGTCAGGAAACAGAGCATTACCCACATGGTGGTGTGTTTCTTTGTTCCATTCCTGCAGTCCTTCTTTCATGCCTCCCAGATGGTGCTAGGACCTCCATGTGAGAGATGGATCCAGACCCTCCCTGTAAGTGACCAAACAAGGTGGTGTCCCCTTCCTGCCTTGGACGCTGTCTTGGTGTCATTCTCTGTGCACTGATATTTAGCAGTGGGTTCTGTTGGGAAGAGAACTTCCAGTTTTCCTTACTAAAGAGTCATGGCTGCCCCAAAATATGACAGAGAAGAAGCCAGCCAAGCTTTATTTCATACACTCTTATGTGCAAAAATGCATTGTGGAATGTAGGCATTAGGTATAGTTCCTTAGGAACAACCTACTTACAAGAACAGAAAATATGCCAGATAACCTAATATTATGGAGCTGTATATAGAAGATACTAATGAAAGACATGCCAACGTTTGGGGGGGTTGGGGGCTCCATCAAGGTGCTTCAGGAGCTGTTCGAGGGGCTTGTGTGCAGTGGTCGAGGGAGTAGGAAGGAGATAGGATTCTGGTCCCCCAGACACAAGCAGAGTAGCTCATCTTTGATCTGTTTAGCACATTGGGATTCCAAGTAAAATTTCACTTGGAAAACAGGGTTTATCAGGGTGAGAGTCTCTAATAACACTGATGGATGCTGTAGGTGCCCAGGGTTCTGAGAGGAGAGGGAGCGTGCTGTGCTTCTGGTGGGCAGGTCTGGAATGGCAAAGCAGGGGCAGGAGCAACAGGAAGGGAGGACTCAGGTGAGACACATCCTGAAAGGAGTATGTGAAGAGGGACCTGGTGAGGCCTTTGAGGGCCACAAAATATTTGCAGACATCATAACTTCAGAAGCCCATTAGGGCCAGACCAGGAATATTTGCAGGTGAAATGTGGGGGTTGGGGGCTGCAGCAGCTAAGCGCGTCTGTCCTGGGTAGAAGGGCAGCTGCCATGTAGCTCCACTGCTTGCGGTTCTGTGAGGGTTTTGCCTCGGTGGGGCTAGGTCTGAAGATTTTTCAAAAAACGTTGGAAATCCAGATTGTTATGGGCAGATATCCTGATTTTTAAAACATTGGTTCATTTTGTTAAGAACACAGTGCCCAGGGCAAGTATAGCCCTTGGGCTACAGCCTTGTGACTGAAGAGTAGGACCGCAAGGCACTTCGAGGCTCTGGAGAAAGCTTTGACTTGGGAGGAACACTCAGCCACATCACACTGCTGGCCAGAGGACCAGGCTGCACCCTGGGCATGGTGACTATTTTCCCTCCAATCTTTGAAATGTAGACACATTCTGATTGGAGCAAGATAGCATGAGTGACCATGGAAAAGCATACAATAAACTCCCTTTCTTAACAAACAGTTTGAATCTGCTAAGGAAAAAACAAGCCCCTTCCCTTTCCTGAGTCTTCTGTTCTTGCATTTGTAACTAGAGCTGAGGATAAGTGGCGTTTTCCTCTGTGACCAGGTGTTTTGTTCTCTGCTGGCTCCCCACATCTACATAACTTCCCAAGGTATTGTTTTTTGTTTTTTTCCACGAATATTTGACTACCTCTGGCAATTTATGAAAACGTTACTGAGAATTTCTCATCACCCACCTACCACATTACCTCTCTGGCCAAGAAATGACCATGTCATCAGAAGGTCTGCGCTTTGAAAGTCGAGACATAGTATTCCTTTTGAAAGTGGTAAGTGCCACCTCCGCTCCTTTCCAGCGTGTTATTAGGTACAATCCAAAGGAAATTTGAACTGCTGCTGCAACCATGTAGGAGACCAAAGTCCTAATTACTCATTTCTAGAATCTGCTTTTCTGACGATGGCTCTCTTAAAATCCGTAATCACATAGATATAGTTGTGAACTGATGTCATTTGCTTTTTCATCTGAGGTTGATTTCATCTAACATGACCCCATCCATCACACCTGTAAGTGTACTCCAATGTGGTTAAAAATAAAACAACCGCCCGCGCCCCCAACACACACACAAGAGCCATCCCTCCACTCCACCAAAACCCAATGAACTTTTAAAATGTAAGTATATAATTTGCAGTTGAGGTATAGCTCTTAGGCAACATAATTTATGGTCCCTTCCTTTGATTACCTCTGGTCATTACCTCTCATCAGAAAGTAACTCTCCATCAGAAGCATGGTTTTCACTCATGCTGGCCTAAACCGCACGCCTGCCCCCCACCCCCTGACTAACACCTGCAGTCATACCCAGCGGCCAGCAGAGCAGTTCCTCTCAACTTCGGCTGTGCAGTGTTTATTGACACCCATCTGATTGGCCCGCTCATTTCCTTACCTGAGAAACCCCAGAACTGTGGGATATATCCTTAGGTAATAGCTCTTGATAACAGGAGAACTTGAAGGCTCGAAAAGTAAAATGTGTGAATTCATATTCAGTTTTAATAAACTGAGGTAATTAGTCAGTTGAAACGCAATAGAAAGTGACAGTCTGTGACATATAAAAGACGGCCAGCTGACAAAGACAGAGCTGTTCTTCACTAATACCCGTTTCTTCATCAACATTGAATTCTTCAATCTTTTGGCATTTCAATTACGTTGTAAAATGAATTTATAAAATTTGCACATCTATGCTTTTCTCTTGTTCTCCTGAAAACTTGAAAAGAAACTTTTCATGCATGTCTCCTGTTTCCCCAGCCTGCACACATGCTAGGATTTAACTAGATTTCCAAGAGTTGTGTGTATTTTGAATATCAATTGTACATTGCAGATTCTAAGAAAATGTGTATATTTGAAATGGATGGACAAAACAAACAGGGTAAGGGGAAAGATTCTAATATATAAGCTCTGTGAGGGCAGAGGTCTTGTCTTTCTTGTTCATGGATTTATCCCTACCTAAAATAGTGCCTGAAATATTGAAAGGCTCAATACAATTTGTTGAATAAATAAATTAACAGGAGAGAGACCATTCAGATGATTATTTAGTGGTAGTACCCTAATGGATATGTCCACCTCCAAATCCCTGGAACCTATATATGATCTTTTTTGGGAAAAGCAACTTTGCAGATATAATCCACTTCATCTTGAGATGAGATCATCCTGGATTATCTGAGCAGACCCTAAATGTAATGACAAGTGTTCTTATAAGAAACACACAAGGGAGATTTAACAGACAGAAGGGGAAGAGATAACGTGACAATGAAGGTGGAGATTGGAGTAATGTAGACACAAGCCAAGAAATACTTGGGGACACCCAAAGCAGGGAGAGGCAAGGATCAAATTCTCCTTTGGAACCTCTGGATGGAATGTGGTCCCTCTGATACAGTCGTTTTCATACTTCTGGTCCCCAGAACTGTGAGAGAATAAATTTCAGTTGTTTGAGGCCACCAAGCTTGTGGGGATTTGTTATGGCAGCCACGGGAAACTAATACAGAGACTAAAGTGAGAGACATGGCCTGTTTTAGAATGTATCCTGAGCAGAGCTGACTGCCTCATAGTAGATCTAAGTTGGGTTTGTGCTATCAGACATCACCTTTTGGTTTCTGCATCCCTTCTCAGTAGCAGTAAGGGGTGATGCTTGCATGACTGAGGTGTCTTGAAGAAGAAGCTGTTAACTCTTGTGAGACATGCATTGACCTTGTCAGTGGCTGTGGAAAACGGGGTTCTCCAGGTGGGGACCTTCTGAATGGGGAGCAATCCTGGGTCTTTCGTGACTGTCACATGGCTTGAGTTCTAAAATTCTGAGAAGTAGAGGGTAAGAGAATCCCACACTTTGTAAGCTGGGAGGGATCTTAAAGATCATTTTCATATGCAGATAAAGAGGATGGAAAGCAATGAGATAAGCATATGTTCCTTGCAAATTCCAGGAATGAAATGCGGGGAGGTGGCTAGATGATCCTCCACCTCACACAGAGGGCTGCCTCAGCCGGTGGGATTCAGACCTCTTCATCGTTGTTTGAATTTAACCCCACGTACTTGGCCGTAGCCCTTCAAGCCAGTCCTTCTCACTAGTTGATGATGACTGCATTTGGGCAAAAAGAGAAAGGCAAACCAACAAACACGAATTTACTTTTTCACCTTACACAGCCAAATGGTGAACGATTTGGCTTGAAACCAGTTTTGCCGAAACTAGGAAGGTCTGGTGGGATTCAGCTTTGATTTTGAGAGAGGCTGTGAGGGGTTTGTTTTCACAGGGGCTTTAGCCTACAGTTAAGTGCAAACACCTGCGGAAGTACTGGTAATTAGTAGGTAATTAGTAGTTAATGTTCTTAGAATTTAAAAAGAAAGCTTACATAAGTAATTACTTACTATTTCTTATAATGTGCTGCTTTTCTTGAGATTTCATATTCCCAGAACATTTGCCAAGTTCCTGGGTTCCTCAACATACTAAATTGTTTATTAATTACACACGTATATTGCTTTCAGAAAAAAAAAGAAAATACATTAAATGTTGGAAATAGGAATGAGTTATCTTTTAAATTACAGCCAAAAACTCATTTAAGATTATGAAATATGAGACTGATAACAGCTCTGGAAGGTGGCCTTGATTTTTTTAAAAAGATGGGATATGACTGGGAATGAAGAGATGGATAAAAGAATGTTCAAGGCCCTTTAATGAAAGACTAAGTGTTAAATACATTTCAGAGGGTCTTTGCATGTCAGCAGACACACATCTATGCCTTGGCTTGTCAGAAAGACCGCCAGGGCCCCCATTCTTACCGGTGAACACTGCCAAGCAAGGCTAAGTGGTGCTAACAATCTCAGACTCTCGAGGTGACTGAAATGGAGGGACACACATTAATTAGTGTGCTGTGACTTTATTTTCAAAGGATTTTTGCTCTAGAATTTTTAAAGCAGATTTCCAACCCCTAGACCCCGGAGACTTTCTCTGCCAACTGGAAATGGGCATTCATTCATTTACTTTGTTTAGAGGCTAGAGCTTTGAGAATGACATCTAAAATCTGTTCCTCATTTTGAATCACTTCAAACCTTCAGCAAAGCAATCTTATAGCTTCAGTTTTCTCATCTTTAAAATGGGACTAACAGGTATGTCCCTTTTCTCCTTCCATGTCCTGCCACTACACACAAATGTACCACATAGAACTGTCCATTTATATCACCTTTTAATACCATAGTGGGGGAGAAAGTTCCAAAATTATATATCCATTTACCACAGTCATATCTAACACTATACACATGTAACAATAAAGACTAGGTGATACATATGTACACTTCAGTTATTATTTATTCCTGTGTGGCTTCATTACTTTTTAACTAATCGTTGGTTATTTCTTCAGAATTCCAAGTTAAGGAATATTTTGAGAAATGATTAAAGCAGGATAGAAACAACTGAAAATTGAAATCAAGATTCTGGGATCCAGAATAGAAACCCCTCACCACATAATGCTCACACAGGCTTTTTCCTGTTAAGGGGCTGCTTATAAATAATTGTTCAAAAGAGCAGAGGAGAAGAAGGAAAACTAGGAAGAATTTAGAGAAAAATAGACCCCAGGCTGGCAGACATTTTAAAACATTTTGTTCTTCTCTGAACATTTGGGAAGCTAATCTCAGATAAAAGAGAACTTCCCCTTAAAATACTATTAGAGGAGAAACATTTTAACCATCTTTTTTGAAGATATTTTTAAAAATACATAGCTGATAAATTTAATATACTATTAATTGCCTCCACTTTACCTTGGGCACCTTCAGTGGACAGGGATAACCCTCTGAATTCTTCAGGAACATTTTTGTTGTTGTTGTTCTTTTCTTCTCCTCCAGGTGAAAAAATATTCCTTCCTTAGCTTTTCCTCACAGATCTCATTTTCCATTTTTTTGTCATATGTGTGTGTGCACACATATGAGTGTGTGTATGTATATAGGTGGCCATGTTATTTTCATCACTGTACTCCATTTCATATCACTTATCACAATTTGTATTATTCATTTATTGCTTATTTGTTTATTGTTTGTCTCACTCCCACTAGATAGTAAGCTCCATCAGGACAGAGACTTTGATTAACTTATGGGGCAATGTTTACCCAGTGCCTAGCCTAGAGTCTGGCACAGAGTAGGGATCCAATAAATACTGGTTAAATAACAGAATGAATGAAATAGGATTTAAGAATGTGACTCAACATTGACTATAACAAGGGTATTGCAGGGATTCTGTATTCAATATTTGCTTTTAGAGTCACAATGAAAATTCAAGATAAGGCTGTCAGTCACTATGGCTCTCAAATTCTTCTGCCATGACTGAACATTGTGAATTACTCCCAGGTTCTCCCAAGTTGCCCATGGCTTTTGCTGATACTGCACTTGCCCAATAAACTCCACTTTGTTGTGTCCACCATTTTTCAGTGAACCGAGGACACAACAAGCTTCTTAGATGCTGACTGCTGCCCCAGCTTGCTACCACTTATACATATACTAAATATTTACTATAACATGGTTGACCTATCTGAAATTATAGTTTCCAAAATATTTATTCTCATACTGATGAGTATGAAAAGTGGATCAGAATCAAAAGTCATTATATACACATTTGTAAATAAATAAATATGTATATGTATATCTGTCTGTGGCTTATAGCTATGTCATTTAGTGGAGATATCCTAAACACCATAAATGCAATAATGTTTACAGTATAGAAAGCTCAGACAAATTGATAGGAAAAGCAGTAGATAAGTGAGCATTAGTTGTTAATAAACAATTTGCAAACGAGGAAATAGATTGGCTAGACAATATATGTGAAAACTTTGGTTTCTCTGGTGATCAAGTAAATGCAAATTAAAATGATGGGAGATATTTTTGCTTATCAAATTAGCAAAGTTGTAGAGGTATTCTGATTTTTCACCCTTAGAAGATTTCCTAGTTTGTCTGTGCTATTCCTTCACTTTCATTTTGTTTTTCAGTTTCTTTTGTTGATCCTTCTTTTTTTATTAAGATTTTTTTTTTTTTTTGACGTGGACCACTTTTAAAGTCTTTACTGAATTCCTCACAACACTGCCTCTGTGTTTGGTTTTCTGGCCATGAGGTATGTGGGATCCCAGCTCCCCAACCAGGGATCGAACCCGTACCCCACCCCCCCCCCATTTAAAGGCGAAGCCCTAACCACTGGACCACTAGGGAAGTCCCTGTTGCTCCTTCGTTTGATCAATAAATTTCTCTTCTTATATCCTTCGGAATTAATTTTTGAGAATTATAAATATTGCTTTTGGAATTTACCTTTCCTAAATGTATCTGTCCTTAAAATTTCTTCCTCATTAAAAAATTTTTTTTCTGATTCTTTGAACCTGTTTACATTTGATTTTTAAAAAATAATTACTTTTTGAGTTTTCTTGGAATCTGTAGTGGATTGCTCCACCAGGATGTTTTCAGGAGAAGGAGGGTAAGTATCTAGACCATAGGATTAGCTTGAAATTTTTCTAACCTGTTATTTATTCTATTTTTAAGTAAGGCATATCTTGTTTTTTTGTCCATAGTTTTTGAAATGAACTACTCTAGAATTGTGTATTTGACAAATGTTCTAAAGAGAAAGGCAGCTGAATTTCAGTTTTTTAATGTGTCTGTCATGTGATGAGAGGTTTGGCAAATGCAGTTGAGCCAGAAGATTCAGTGTAGCAAAAGTGGCAAATGCCTTATGCTCAGTCCCTCTGTAGTTAGAACACAGCCATGAACAAACACACTGAGGAGACTTATTTCACTGGCAGGAGAGGGACAGATGTGCCCTCTCCATCTCCAGCTTTTGCAGAACTGTAGTGGCACAAATCCAAGTTTCAAAGAAGTATCCTAAGTTTCTTGTTCTTTTGGACTGTAGCCGTGTATGGTTTTTACAGTGTCGAGATAGCCTGAGCTTACAACACTCGTGAGTGTAACAAGGACCTGAGGAGTTTCACACTGTGGCTAGCCAAAGCCATCCTGGAAGTTCATTGAAGCAGGGGCCAGATCTTTTCTACGCTGGATGCCTTGGGGGGTGATCACAAACACTTACTGGGATCAGAAGAACTGCACTGATGTGGACAATATAGACATAGTCGTGTCCAGATTTAAAGTAAGGTGCTGCATCATGTTCCGGATCAAATTAATACACTAGGTTTCGTTTATGTCTTTTAATGGAGAACAATAGTGGCTCTTTTTGCTGCCTGTTCCCAGTGAAATAGTCCATGTATAGAGTTTCCCTTTTCAGCAGCAGTTGTGTCTACAAATGCTATTCTCTGAACGACAGCTATTCAGGCATGCCATTGCCCGAACAAAGAGGTGCATTAAGAGTCTTGACAATTTCAGCTCCTAGAAACACAGGGGTCACACAAATCTGCCAAGTTGAAAGAAAACAAATCACTAGGGCAAGGCATTTTATTTAGTTCTAAACAGCATCTAGCACATGGATAACATTCAAAAGCATTAATACAGCCATAATGCAAATCAACATGGGCCTGCAGTCCAGGAGCTGAAAGAAATTAGGCTAAACCCTAAAGAAATCAGACCATGAGTAAAAAAGGAATTTCAATAAAATATCAAACCTTATTCACTAATATGGCAGTCAGTCATCCATGTATATCTGGTACACTGGGGTGAGTTACAAAAGAAGTCAACACTCATAGGTAGAGACTTAAAGTGTAATGAAGGAGACAGGACGAAAGCAAATAAACAGAAACAAAAAGGGCAGAAACCATTACACCACAGGCAGAAACAATGTCAACTCTACAGAGCTTGAGAAGGGAATCTTGGCTATTTACAGAAGTAGGGAGGTTGCTGGAAGGTTGGAGTTAAGATTTATATATTAAAGGGAGTGAGGTATGCTGCTTTTATTAAAGTACCACTAAAAATATGCATGGGGTGCCAGGCACAGCTTAGATTGAATTAAACTGAAAACCTATAGGTTCTGAATTGATTCAGGGATTCAATAGGCTAGGCTACTAGGACCCTGGGTCTGCTTAGACTCATTCTTCTTTCCTTCACTCCTTTATTAATTCAAGAAAAATATTGACAGCTTATTGTCTGCAGAAATGATGCTAAATGCTGGGGATGTGCAGAAAAATAAGTTATAATCCCTCTTCTCAAGAAACTCATAGTCTAGTTGATGAGACAAACATGGAAAATAAATAATCATAATATAATGCTTAAGTAATAGAGGTGTTACAAAGTGAAAGAAGCTGGGTCTTTAGAATGAGTGGGGTTTAGCCAGATACAGGGGAGCTGGAGGTGAGGATATAAAGGTCAACCATTTCCAGGAATGGTTGTAGTTTCCTGTGGCTGCCCAGAGTCCAGGGTGAGAACAAGTTAGGTATGTGGGAAAGGGACCAACAGTGAAGGAATTGGAAGCTCTGCTAGGAGATTTGGCCTTGGTCGTGTAAGAAGTGGGGAGTCCAGGGGGCTCTAAAGAAGGGGAGGGGCATGAGCTGTTGTGTGCATTCCAGAGATAAGCAACTGACTGATAACTAGATGGACTATGTGTGGATGACTGACTGCTATGTTAGTGAAAACCTCAGATAATTTTATTGAAATTTCTTTTTACCCATGGTCTGGTTTCTTTAGAGTTTAATCTAATTTCTTTCAGCTCCTGGTCCACAGGCCCAGTTGATTTGCACTATAGCTGTATTTATGCTTTTGAGTGCCATCTGTGTGCTAGGTGCAGTTTAAAACTGAATACGGTGTCTTCTGTTGTGATTAGATTTCTTTCTGTTGAGCTGTTTTCCTGAAACACCACCCATGGCTGGAATCCGGGAGAAGAAAGTGGCTGAGAATCCTCCCTTCCCTTTCTTTGCATGTTCTAGGTGCTGAGTCTAGTCCTGGGCCCTCTAATCTTCCTTTCTCATGGCCTCAGCGGAGAGAAGGATATGCTGCATTTGTGTAAAGCTAACTGCTGTTGGTTGTTCTGTGTTCTGCAGAAAAAAGTAGGAGCTTTGATGCATCTAAAGTTCACACAATGGTAGTTCCTATAGTCACTGGGTCATAAAAATCATGAAATACTAAAAACACTAATGCAATGCTTACTACATGTCAGCCTCTGTTCTAAGTCCTTTACTTTCATTCATTTAATCCTTTTCTGTAACACTATAAGATTGGGACTATTATCATGAAGAAACTGAAGCACAGAGAGAAGTTTAAGTCATGCTGTGTGTAAGCCTGGAGTAGGATTCAAGCCCAGACAGTTTGGATCAGGAGGCTGTGCTGTTAACCACTTAGCTCTACTCTAAAAGTCATCTAATTCCACTTTATGTCAGAAATATGTATCACTACTACGACATCCTTTACAAACTTGATCACAACCAGGTCACGTACTTCCCCAAACAGTATATTCCAGTGTTGGACAGCTCAATTTATTGAGAAATTTTCCCCCTATATGGAGCAATAATCTGCTTTCCTGAAACATCAGGAAATTCATTGTGTTGATTTCAAATCTCTGGAGCCATTCAGAGTTAGTCTAACCCTCTCTCAATATGACAGTCCTTCAAGTATCTGAAAGATGCTGTCTTGTTGCAAGCTCACAGAACTATTTATCTCCTTACAGCCTGGAGCTTCTCCTCTGGATGGCCACCTGTTTTTCTAAACTCCTCTGAGAACATTCTTTCCAGAATGGAACATAATTTCCCAAGTGTGGTTTGACCAGAGGAGGATATTGTTAAGACCGTCATCCCTCTTGTTCAGGGCATTTTTCTTCTTTTAATGGAATCTAAGATCCAGTAGAAATGTCTGGGTTTTGTGCAGGTGGGCTGTGGCAGATTTCCTTGGCTGGAGTGAATACCACAAGGTGAGATATAAATGAATAAAGAGAGGGATGAGAGCAGTTAGATACAGGAAAGGAGTGGAATTTAAAGCTCATGATGAGAAATTTAAATCTCATTGAGAATCATCTGAGGCCCACTGAAATGTTCCGAGAAAGGGCGTGACACCACCAAAGTAACTCTGGGGTTCTTTAGGCAAGTCCACTGCCCTCACCGCATCAACATTCCAACACTGGTAAAGATGGAGGAGCCTTGTGAGCATTCTGTGGACCTGTAAAAGGTTTTTTGTTGGTAGGCTTGTTGCAGCCTATCTTCAAGAGGGTAATAAATAAATGATAATGAGACTAATCTGGAAAGGTGTGTTGGTATTTGAGTTCAGGTATTGGGCTGGGAGTTAGGCATTGGATATTCTGTTCCTGGATTTGCTGTGTGGTTGGGATAGGTCAATGTACCTTCTCCATCTCCCCCATCACACTCACTTGTTTGTGAGGTACTTTGTACTCCTTAAATAAAAGATGTTATAAATCACTGAAAGATTTATTTGCTGAATATTTTTACACTTTAAAAAAAAGAAAGTGGAACTCAGGATTCATGAACTTCTGCAGGCAAACTGATCCACCATTTTCAAGTGGAATCACACCAAAAACTTTCTAAGCAGGTAGAGCATATTAAAGAAGAGGAAGAGGAGAAAGTAATGATGTTGGTGATAATGATGATGTTGATGGTGATAAATGCTTATCAAACCTGATAGCATGTACCACATATTTTCACAAAGAATTTTCTCATTTAATCCCCCCAACAATTCTATGAGCAAGGTACATTTATTCCCCCACTTCATTAAGAAAACTGAGGCTCAGAAAGGCAAGTACGTTGTCCAGGGTAAAAGAATTAGAAATGGTGGAGTTGAGATATAAATCCAAAGCTCTAAGATTCTAAAGGTTAAGCTTTAAAAAACTCTACCAGGGTTTTCCAAACTTGCCTGATCCCAAGGCCACCTGTAGTGCCTATTGAAAATCCTGAGTCCCAGGTTCTTCTCCTAGAAATTCTAATTCTCAGGTCTGGGTCTAGAAATACTTTCTTTTAAGAAACACCCCAGGTTATATTTAAAATTTGGAAGTTGGGGTTGCCAACTGTACAGCAAGCGTTGGCAAAGATTTTTCTTAAAGGGCCAGATATTTTAGAGTTTGTGGGCCATGTGTTTTCTGTACAACTACGTTGCCACTGTAGTAAAAAACAGTCATAAACAGGATGGACATGAATGAGTATGGCTGTGTTCCAATAGATTTTATTTACAAAAACAGCAAGTTGGATTTAGCTTGCAGGTTATAGCTTTCCACCCCTTGCTGTATATCTTAATGTTTTCTAAAGGAATTCTTTGTAATTTCCTTGGACCATGTGAAAATACACTCCAGGACTGTGCTCTTGTATAAGATTCTATCCAGAACAAATTTGAATTTTAAGGTACAATTTTAGCCTTATTTGTCCCTGAGAACTTGCCTTTTGAGGGAAACTAAGGACAAATTCTGGCCCATGATACTTCATTCTCTGGTTAGCCAGGGTCTCACACAATTATTATCTCTGTAGCTTACAAGATGTATATTTTCATCTTTGTCCTTGCCATGGTGCCTAGCACATAATTAGTGCTTAATAAGTATTTACTATTTACTAATTTCAATTTAGTAAATATTTACTAAGCAATAAATACATGCTAGGTGCCATGGTGGCTTGGATTTTCAGGTAGAGAGTTGAAAATGCATGTCTAGCATTGAGAAAGAAGATGACAGGTGAAGATTTGAGATCACTGTGGGATAGGACAGAAAGTTAGAAGAGAAGAGAAGAGGTAGTGGAGAGAACTCTGGCGGGGGGGGGGGCAGGTCAAGGCCAATCAGTGCAAAAGTTTGAGATGGAAAGGTCAGAAAGGAAGAGAACCCTTACTGGATGACAGAAACTAAGTGATGAGCGAGTTTCAAGAAAGACAGGCTGTTCGATACTGTCAGCTATAAAGAGGTGTGGTAGGATGAGCACCAGCTATTAGGAAGGAAAGTAGGACATTCGTCATCCTCAAGAAGTTTCTGTAGAAAAATATGAGCATAAGCCAAGTTGTTACAAATAGAGTCACTTATGGGAGGAAAGAAGTTAAAGAATTGAAAGCAGATCAGAGTTACAGATCTTGAAGATGATAGAATTCAGGTGATGATGAAGTTCAGGGTGTGGTGGTTGAAGTAGAGAGGAGACAAACTTGGTTGGAATTGAGGAGGCATAGACAAAGGAAGAGGTGAGGAGAACAAATGTGATGTAATTGCCATGGTTCTTTTAGAAGATAGAAAAGTATCCTGGAGATCAGAAGGAGAGAATACAGAAAATATAATACCAGATGACACGGTAGACTTCAGATGAGACACTTCTGTTAAATACTAAGTCAAAACAGGGACTAGAAATTATGACCTTGTATAAAATGTTATCTCTTGGACATGGACTTCCACTAAAAGTTTCTGGGCCTGGAGAGCTCATGGTGAATTTCTTTTATTTGTTTCACTTGCCACCACTTGAGTATCTAACTAGATATCCTGTCCCCTTGCAGTGTTGGTTTTTTTTTTTTTTTTTAAGCTAAAAGAAAAGAACAGAACAAGGACAACAACAAGAACAGGAAAACAGCTTCCATCTCTGGAAACTCCAGTTCCTTAATAAGGAAGTTGAATATCAGGAATACTCAGAGACATATTTTTCCTAGGGAGATATTATCTGTTGGTCTTTGTTTAATAAGAATCTTACTGCTTGAAGGGGAATCCAAGAAATTGGAAAGATGCTATCATGAGCAACCTTGTACGGTTGAACGTCAGATAGTGTGCCTTGCTCAGTAAGGTCAAGGATGGGAGTCATCTGTAGAAGGGCTAAACACCTTGAAAGAATCTGAGGGAGCCAATGGAACGCCAAATTGTAACAGCTGCTAGAGACAGGAGGTCGTCAGAGAAACTTTATACTGATGAGTAACTGAACTATATATATTCTATTTATCATCTGTCTATCTATCTATCTATCTATCATCTATCATTTCTCTATCTACCACTACTCATGTGCCTAGAGGGGACTGTAGCCAGGTGGTAGGTGAGGGTGGATGAACCAACCACAAACAAGGAATCAGGTGAGAGAATTGGATTCAAAGAGGAGGACCCTGAGGAGTGACGGCAGCTCGAACACTTGCAAGTACACGTATTGGTGCCATAGCCATTGATTTCTGCACTGAGCTCTAGACATGCTGCTCCAGTTTTAAGCAGTCATCGTGGTTGGGGCCCAAGTGGTCTGGCAGGTATGGGCAGAGGTTGCTAAGGCTCTTTAGGTGCTGAACACCAGCAACCACAGCCTAGCAAAGGAGACCTTCACAGCTCTAGCAGTTAGCTTCTTGGGATCTCTATTGAAAATTTTAGCTCTCCCAGCAGTAAAGATAGAATCCTATAACTTTGGCTAAAATCATAATAGTTAAAACTTATTTCTAAGGTTTTTTGTTTTGTTTTCGGCCTAAGATCTTCATTTTCTTTCCTTCACTCCTTGTACAACTTAATAAAAAATATGCTGTTGCCATTTTGCCCATAATCAGGTTTCATAGCCAAAGTATGGTTCCTAAATCACCCTTCTTTCCCACCTCTGTGATTAATCCTCTTTTTACACTTATTTTCTAACCTTAGATTAATCTCTCCTTCATCTACCTAACAACATTTAATACTTGGGAGAGATATAAAAGAAGCAGATCTGCTTCTTTTGTTAGATCTGCTCTTGAAGATCTAACTGTTAGATCTGTTAGATCTGCTCTTGAAGATCTAACAACCCAATGCTTGATGTACAGATTCTTGGTGCACATAAAAAAAGACATAAACATACAAAAAAATTAAACAAATGAAAAATCAATGTAGCTGCATCAGAGTAACTCAATCAATATATATTTGTTTATATTCAGAGGGAATGAAGGAATGCAGGACATTTGGACCGGAGTAGGCTTACAGGTGTGAGCCTCTGTAAAGAAGGATTCTTGAACAGGATTCCCTGTGAGGCAGGGACGTGAGCTCTGAGGCCAGATGCCTGGGCTGGCAGTGTCCAGAGTGGCTGGCCAGGGTGGGTTTCAGAATGCATAACAAAGATTTTAGTTCTAGTAGCCACTATAATTTTTCAAAAAGGGGTTTTAATTTATTTAAGCTAAGTTATTTGCATAGACAATCAACTAAATATGTAAGTACGAGTCTTGAGTAACTATATCTAATTTACTCTCATGATCTTTAAAACTCATCATTTCATTCCTTACAAATTTCAGGGGTTTTTTTTTCATCCTCTATGTATCCTTGCCTTATATTTTTAGGTGAACATTTCATGCTTCCCCTCGTTCCCAAACGGTTGAGAAAACTTTTGTGGGGTTCTTATGTAGCACCCATGTTGCAACTATGGATTTTCTCCTCTCATGACCTGTGTCCATCCCTTCTTTCCTGAGATTTCACAAGGTGGTTGAAATGAGTGCCTCTTCCATGGGGGGTGCTTTGGGGGTGTCTTGCCTTATCAGCTCCATGTCTCTCTCAGGCCAGCACAGTGCCTGCTACACAGCAGGTACTCCTGGTGCACAGTTGCCCAAATTCTACTTGCCTTTCATGATGTTACAGGGAAGGAACAACTGAGGATTTTATGCTCTTATCTTGAGCAGATCATAGGTTCATCCTATTTATGAAAACAGATGGTGATGAGTCTTTGAGGGTTGGAAGATGACTATGCACATTGTACATTGAAGTATGAAGTTTGAATGACTCTATCTTAACACTGGCAGTCTCAAAAGTTGTTATTATCAGTCCTGCGATTTTTAAAGCATTGCATAGAGGTACAGCTGTTTGATTTCCATTGACTTCCAGCTATTGTACATTCACATAATGAAAGCAGTTTGTCCACATGAATAAAACATCAATAGGATGTATGTATAAGTACCATTTAAGAAAAAAAATAGAGAAAGTAAAGCATACTTATATATATGAAAAAACAGAGAGGCAAAGGGACCAGTTTTCTGGTTAACACAATGTTCTCACTTAAGCAAATGTCTCAAGTCACTCCCCTAGATCAGATTCAGGTAGGGACACTGTTGCCCACATGTCTCAGGAAAAGCAAAGCTACCCTTGTAAAAACTGAGATCACCTAGAGAGTATTTTTTCCTACAATCGGTTTTTCATTTTCTGCTCTTTTTAATTGATTTTAAAGAAGGACATGGCTGCAGGAACCCCAGGACTGCCTCTTTAAGCCCCCCTGAGCAGGAGTTAAAAGCTGGCAGCCCCAGCTGGCTTTCCTCCGTCCCAGACAACTCTCGCTGAAATTAATGTGGCTCAAGCAGGGGCTGGGGCTGCCAGTTGTCCAAAGACAAATCATTGGTTTTAAGAAAAATCCCCCTTTTAATGATTCACAGTTGAATTTGGATTTCAACTCAGCTCAACAAGCAAACAAAGCAGAGAGCTCTTGGAGAGGTTGGGCTTGAAGCTGCCAATATGTTGCAAGTCATGAGAGGCTTTTGGCCCCATAACACTAGGGCATGTGGAATCAAGGAGCCAGCAGTGACTACAGGTGACATTGTGGATCACATATGGGTGTGGTCATGCTCTTGCCTTGGAAGGTCCAGGTTTCATTTATACCTCAATGTACTTTTACAAAGTCTGTTTTAGACACAGTGCATGCTGCCAGGTGCTGAGCAGGGGACACACACACACATAAAACACAATTTTTGCCCCAGGAGCTTAATATCTACCTAGGAAAATTAGGCCTACACACATAAGAAGAAACACAAATTGAAATCCTGATTCTCAGATTGAAAGCCAGATTCTCAGACCTAGCTGTGTCAGAATTACCTGGTAAGCTTAATAGCCAGACACACACGTGGACGTGTACACTTACGTGCACACACACACAAGCACCAGCAACAGCACAAATAATGACAACCACACAACAGTTCCCTGGCCTCACCCCAGACCTCCTACTGAATCAGAATCTCTGGAAATGGGGTCAGAAAATTTGGAGGTTTAAAATATTCTGGATGATTCCTATTCACAACCAGGTACGAGAACCACTAACTCAGGTGGCAAATGGTTTTGGGTAAGAGATATGGGTAATTCATGCCTAGGGAGAAGTCACTGGGCTTCTACTGGTGAGCAAATGCTTTCCAGGAGAGACAGGAGAAGACTCACATATGCACCTGCTCAGTCCTGTAAACCACAGAGCATACCAACTATGTCCTGGATCTGGAACAAAGTGGAACTCCCCACACTGAGTAGAATTTGTACCTTCACATCCTCTTATCGTATGTGAGAGCTGAGGCAGGAAACACCATTCATGCTCCTTCCTGCTTCCCAGCCTTTGCTTGGCAGTTTCCCCTGTCAGCTGTGCACCCCACTTCCACCCAAGTAAATTAATTCCGGAGCATCCTTTTGAATTCAGCTCAACAAAGACTTTCCCCAGCCCTTGGAATGGGTCCAGTTACCTAGTTACTCTCATAGCATTCTGCCTACTCTTTTGTTATAATGAGAAATGGATGATCAAATAAATGGTTTAATATTTATCTTTCTTGCTAGAATGGAAACTCTAAGAAGGTAAGGACCAGATCTAGCATGGTACCTGCACATGGTAAATGATTTATAACTACTGAACCAACGCAGTCTTTTATTGAATTGATGAGGAACAGATTCTTAGAGGCTTAGGGACTCAGGTGGGTGCACAGGAAGCCTAGGACAGAATCTACACAGTCAGCACAGGGAAGACAAGGCGGGGGGCGGCTCCTGTTTGACTGGCAGGAACCCAGCTCTCAGTACCGTTTACAAATTATGTGCTGTTTCTCAAATTCCCCTCTGTCAGGTTTTGATACCTCTTTTTATAATCCCATCCCAGCTGCTTTGGTTTCTCCCAGACATCTGCCTTCTTTTGGCTCCATCTTTTGGTTTTCTCCTTGAGCTGTAACAGGCTGGATCACAAGCTCACCGGGTACCCAATGCAGGTCCAGAGTCCAGACTCCCAGAATCTCAGTTCCTTTCCTGAACCTTTCTGCCACCTTTGGTGACCTTAAGAAGGATCAACTATCATAGCAAGGAATTATCTGCCTCATAAGCTGGTACCAAATCCTAACAATGGTTTTCTCATTTAAAGTATTCTTTTATTCAGGGGAAGCCAAAACATCTGAAATGCCTTGGAGAGGATAGCAACAATTTGTATCAATTTCTGTAGTAAATATTAATCCTCTTCATTGTACTGCTTGTACAAAAGTACTTGTAACTCCACAAATATTCTATATAAAAAATTCATTTCAACATTGTCTTCATAATGAAGAGAGGGCAGGAAACATACAGGTATAGTGAGTGTCTGTATTTGGGAAGAGATATCAACTTTTAAAAACATCTAGAATGCAATTATAAAAAAATACGAAAAAGTAGGATTCCTAACTCATATCATAGCTCAAAATAAATTCAAAATGGAGCAAAAATGTAAAAAAAACAGGAAAAACAAACAACTGTATAAACCTAGAAGTTATAAAGAAAAAACAAATTTGATTATAAAAAATAAAAAGTTTCTATATAGATTATAAAGTATCATAAGAAAGATTAAAAGATAAACTGAGGAAGTTTATGCAATACATATGACAAAGTGTGAATTTTATTAATTCACAAAGCACTCTTAAAAATCGATCAGAGGATTCATTGGATTAAGTTTACCTGTTGAATTAAAAGATTCTGCACAGCAGAAAAAGCTCAGAGGGAAGATGAGGTATCAAACAAGTAAGTAAATAAAGCTGCATTTTCTTTACAAAAAAAAAAAAAGAGAGAGAGAGAGAGAGAGAGAAACCAGAGTATCTTAGAAAGGAAAGAAATAAGTAATTCACAGAAAAGACAAATAGCAAGACATATAAAATATAGTTACATAAATAAAAGTTAGAGATTGAGATATTCTTTTGGAAAATACAAACACTTTAACAATGTCTGGTATTAGAGAGGATGTGGAGAAACAAGCACACTCAGGCTTTTTGGTAGAAGTGTAAATTGGTACATACTTTGGGAGAACAATATAGCAATTGATATGTATACATAAAAAACTTAAAATTCATAACCTTTACCAAGCAACTCTACTTCTAGGAATTTCCTTGGCAGATAGATTAACAATCAGGCACAGAAATGCAAATAAAAATGTTTGCTGCACTCAATAACAAAAAAACAAACAACCCAATCCAAAAATGGGCAGAGGACCTAAATAGACATTTCTCCAAAGAAGATATACAGATTGCCAACAAACACATGAAAGAATGCTCAACAGCATTAATCATTAGAGAAATGCAAATCAAAACTACAATGAGATATCATCTCACACCGGTCAGAATGGCCATCATCAAAAAATCTAGAAACAAGAAATGCTGGAGAGGGTGTGGAGAAAAGGGAACCCTCTTGCACTGTTGGTGGGAATGTAAATTGATACAGCCACTATGGAGAACAGTATGGAGGTTCCTTAAAAAACTAAAAATAGAACTACCACGCGACCCAGCAATCCCACTACTGGGCATATACCCTGAGAAAACCATAATTCAAAAAGAGTCAAGTACCACAATCTTCATTGCAGCTCTGTTTACAATAGCCAGGACATGGAAGCAACCTAAGTGTCCATCATCGGATGAATGGATAAAGATGTGGCACATATATACAATGGAATATTAGCCATAAAAAGAAATGAAATTGAGATATTTGTAGTGAAGTGGATGGACCTAGAGTCTGTCATACAGAGTGAAGTAAGAGAAAGAGAAAAACAAATACCATATGCTAACACATATATATGGAATCTAAGAAAAAAAGAATGTCATGAAGAACCTAAGGGTAAGACGGGAATAAAGATGCAGACCTACTAGAGAATGGACTTGAGGATATGGGGAGGAGGAAGGGTAAGCTGTGACAGGGCGAGGGAGGGGCATGGACATATATACACTACCAAATGTAAAATAGTTAGCTAGTGGGAAGCAGTCGCATAGCACAGGGAGATCAGCTCTGTGCTCTGTGACCACCTAGAGGGGTGGGATAGGGAGGGTGGGAGGGAGGAAGATGCAAGAGGGAAGAGATATGGGAACATATGTATATGTATAACTGATTCACTTTGTTATAAAGCAGAAACTAACACACCATTGTAAAGCAATTATACTGCAATAAGGATGTTAAAAAAAATGTTTGCTGCAGGGACTTCCCTGGTGGTCCAGTGGTTGACCCCATGCTTACGCTGCAGGGGGCATGGGTTCGATCCCTGGTCGGGGAACTAAAATCCTGCATACCACTTGGTGTGGCCAAAAAAAAAAGTTTGCTGCAGACTTATTTGTATATCATAAATAGCAAGAAAAAAAAAAAGAGCCAAATGTTCATTTTCGGAGAATTAGTTAAATAGATAATGCAGCCTATGACCTTAAACTAGTAAACAAATACCATGCAGCCATTAAAAATAATGAGGTGAATACTAACTTAAAAAGATATCCACAATATGTTGTTAAGTGGAAAAAAATAGGTCAGTATATTTATGGTATGATTTAACTTATGTAAAGAAAGAAATGGAAATAAATGTTTGAATATGCATAGAAAATATATGGAAGGCCGTATACCAACCCAGCAGCTACCTCTGAAGTACGGTGCTAATGAAAAGAGCAAGGAATTTTATAATAGCACAATATATACTATATTAGTTTGTATTTTTAAAAAGAAAATCATGCTTTTATTCCTCCCCCCCCAAAAAAAAACCTACCCTTTATAAACAAACAAAAAGTTAACAAAAACAACAAAAACCAAATGTAAGTTACAAGCCTCTAAAGAGCAGGGATAGGGCTTCCCTGGTGGTGCAGTGGTTGAGAGTCCGCCTGCCGATGCAGGGGACACGGATTCGTGCCCCGGTCCGGGAAGATCCCACATGCCGCGGAGCAGCTGGGCCCGTGAGCCATGGCCGCTGAGCCTGCGCTTCCGGAGCCTGTGCTCCGCAACGGGAGAGGCCACGGCAGTGAGAGGCCCGCGTACCACAAAATAAATAAATAAATAAATAAAGAGCAGGGATACTGTACTATTCATTCAACAATTTAACTCAACATTTTTTTAATGAACAGTACTTCTCAGGAATATCAACAACAAGAACAACAACAAAAACTATGGCTTTCACTGTCATGGAGCCCACTGCCCGTAGCTGCATATTTCTCTAGCAATACTAGTATTATTAAGTACAATAATGAGGGAGTCCACTGAGCATGGTAGTGCTACAAAGAATGAAGTAACGAACTCCACTTGAGAAAATGAGAGTTTCACATAGAACATGCTTGCTCTGAGTTGTAAAAGAAGAGTATCAGTTCCAGGACTTGCTTTTACCCTTCTCAAACTCTAATAATTTTGTGTAATACTGTTTCATGGGTACTGGCAGAAGACATGAGACTCCTGGGTCAGAGACAAAGGACTTCATTATTCACTGCAGAGTAAGCAGCATGTATATCAGCATGTTTATCAGTTTCCCTTGTCTCCCAAGTCCACTAGGACAATGCCACAGGCATAGATGGGTTTGTGTTGTAGCCAAGAAACGCTGAGCCTGGGGAACCTGCTGTTTCATAACAAGCCATAAGCAAGCCTGCTTGCTGTCCCAGAGGGAGACACTACCTTATCCCTGAAGATTGTTCACTGCAAACACAAACCTGAGAAATGGCACAGGTTAAGAATGGTCAGGGCCTTGCATTCTTGGCATACCCAGCAAGATGTGTAGGCACTCAAGAACCCATGGAGGAGTATCTCCCAACAAAGACTAGGCAGGAGGAAGCTCTCTCAAAGGCATAGGGCATGTGAGAGGGACCGTACAGGAGGAAGAGCAGAACTGGGGAGGAAAGCAGCATGGCAAGAGATGAATGTGACTGGGTAAACAAGGACCAATTCTGACATTCTCGGAAGACTCAACTTTGCCCTATAGAAGTTGGGAAGCCATCAAAGGGTTTTTGTCTTATTAGGTTGAACTGTGCCAGATTGCTGCTTTTTGTAGGTCAGAAACAGTTGAATAATGGCAATTTCATATCGCTCAACCTAATAGATTTCTCTAATGCAGTGTGGAAAATGGATGGGGAAGTGAGGAGAAGGCAAGACCATTCATCTCTTTATCTCCGTGTTTAACATAGTGATGCCTGATGAATATTTTAGTGACTCACTGATGTTTACTGAATGAATGAATGAACAAATAGTGAATGAATGAATTGATGAAAATAGAGGGTTGTTTTTTAAAAATGGAGCTTTGTTTTATAAAAATCAGGATATTGTTGTGTGGTTTCAATTCTCTTGAGGATCTGGGAGATAACAGGAAACACATATATATTGGTCTCTGCCCCTGGTTCCTGGCACAGCTCCTGAAACCCTTGTAATTATTTATTTATTATTATTATTTTTTTGGCTGTGTTTGGTCTTTGTTGCTGTGCGCAGGCTTTCTCTAGTTGCAGTGAGCTGGGGCTACTCTTCGTTGCAGTGCGCGGGCTTCTTATTGCAGTGGCTTCTCTTGTTGTGGAGCACAGGCTCTAGCTGCATGGGCTTCAGTAGTTGCAGCACTGGGGCTCAGTAGTTGTGGCAGTTGTGGCTTGCGGGCTCTAGAGTGCAGGCTCAGTAGTTGTGGCGCACGGGCTTAGTTGCTCCGCGGCATGTGGGATCTTCCCAGACCAGGGCTTGAACGCGTGTCCCCTGCATTGGCAGGTGTATTCTTAACCACTGTGCCAACAGGGAAGCCCCAACGCTTGTAATTTCTTAAGGGATAAAAGCATTAGGAGTATCTTTTGTTCTAATATTTAGTATTTGACCCCAGTTCCTTATCCCTAAATCCCTTAGAATTTACTGTGTGATAGGAGTGTCTTTTGTTTTAATGAGGTAACTCCTGGTGGGCTCCCGAATGGTTTCAGGATGGGGGCTGGTCACCAGAAAGACCAAGTCATGATTAGAAGCTTAGAACTTTCAGCCCCATCCCCTGTCCTTTGGAAGGGGAGAGGGGCTGGTCACAGTTAATAATCCATCATGCCTACGGGATGAAGCCTCCATAAAAATCCAAAAATATGGGGTTTAAAGAGCTTCTGGGTTGGTGAACACATTCATATACCAGGTGGGTGGCACATCCCAACTCCACTGGGACAGAAGCTGCTGTGCTTGGGACCCTTCCAGACTTTGCCCCATGTATCTCTTCACCTGGCTGTTCATCTATATTATTTATCATATCCTTTATTATATAGTGAATTGGTAAATGTATGTAAATGTTTCCCTGAGTTCTGTGAGCTGTTCTAGCGAATGATTACATCCAAGGGGGTATGGTCACAGTAACTGACGATTTGTAACCAAGTCAGAAAGAAATTGTGGGTAACCGGGGGACCTACTACTCGTGATTGGGTCTGAAGCTGGGGGAGGCTCATGGGACTGAGCCCTACATTAACTCCTGTTAATGTTGGAATTGAATTGATTTGTAAGACATCCAGCTGGTGTCAAGAGAATTGCATGATGTGTGGAAAACCCACAGACCTGGTGTCAGAAGTGTTGTGAGTGTGGTCTTAGTGTGTGGGTAAGGAAGAAACACGGTAGGATTTTTCCAACTCAGAGTCTTTTAAGCCATGAAAATGAAACCTGGAAGTACACAGTTTATATTATTTCAAACCCACTGCCTCACTGCAAGTACTAACATGCCACACTTCCAAAAACTGAGATTCTAGAGAGTCTGTCTAGCTAAGTTTATAAACTCTAGAACAAAACTGTCTTAAGTTTAAATCTCAGCTACTTCTAGTGATACCACCTTTCAGTGCCACAGTTTCTTCATCTGTAAAATGAAGGTGACAACTTACCCTCCTCTTGGGGTTATGAGCATAACACAAAATAGACTATGAAATGCAGTTAGAACAATGCTTGGGATTATTATTGTACAGTTATTATCAATGAAGATTGGTTGAGGCTGTTTCTCTTTGAGAAACAAAGTTTGCCCAAGAGACCTAGTATTTGCCCGTGGAAAGGTTGCGCATGGACACGAGGTCACAACCTGGAATCGCTCAGAGGGTGGCAGTAGGACAGGGAATTCAGGTCAGATGTTGTGTCTGTGTCGGCAGGTGTCGAGGCAGCTCAGGTCTCGGAGAAGAGCCAGATGTGTCTCCGTCAGATTAAATTGATGGAACCAGGAAGTATGATCGAACAGGGAGGAAAGGAGAAGTTGGAGTTGAGGCACAGAGTTGCCAAGCTCTGTGTGCTCACGGATCTCATCTGTTCCTGAGGCTTCTTTCTGTTGGGTCTGGCTGGGTGGTCAGTAAACGTGGCCCAGCATGGCCTTCCCTGAGCTCTCCGGCGTGAGGATTCCAAATTGAAGAGCACACATCTTTCACATCCCAGGGCCATTATTTAATTATGTTACTTCTTATGTGCAGAACAAAATGACATTGATCTTTTAAGGTCAAACCTGCTCAGCCAAAGTGAAATAGAAGTTTAGGTACATGCTGGGCCACCCATTCAGACAATTCAGGCTGCAGTGGTTTTTACTGCCTGAATTATGTATTGGAGCTGCTTAGTCGGCCCTAAATTCATCAGATGTTCCCTAATCTTTCACTTGGCTTTGTCTGTGGGGTATTTGCTTGCTGATTGATTATCTATTTCATTTTAGGGTTTATTTGATAAGATGATTACTTAATATTTGCATTCGCTAGTCACCTTCAGCACTTCAGACCATTCCCTGTCAACCCAACGTGTTATTTAATTTACACTTTTCCAGGAAGAATATTTGGTTATGCTTTGCTGGTCACACACCTAACCCCTTTAGTTATTCCTCAGTTATTCCTCCTGGTGATGGTTATGGTTGCTTCCCAATTCACTTCTCACCCTTCCCGGGGTTAGTCTGAAGGTTCAGTTTAAAATATTTCTTTCTATGTATATAACAGTGTATAAATATATACATTCTTAACTCGTATTTTGGGGAGGGAGGTTAAGGGATAAAACCCAACCCCGCCAAAGTCAATGCACCAACACGTTTGATGACCGTGATGTTGCTTTTCCTGCAGTTGATGCCTCACTAGGAAGGGCAACAAATTGTTACTCCTTCACTGTTGATTCCTTTGCAATGAGATGAAAATGGAGGGCTTAGAGCTGAGTAAAAACAAAGCACATAACCTAAGGCAAGTCACGAAGAGGCAATTTCAGAGCCGTAGAAATTGTAGCTGAGGCCAAAAGAGATGATTTCTAAGGCTTAGGACTGTTATTGGTCTCTTGCCATGTTAATAGCCTGCTTAAAAGCCAAGACCAAGAAAGGGGGTAATGTCACTTTAACTGAACCAGTAAGGAAGGCTCCCAGGCTTAGCACTGGCCAAGTGTAAAGCAGAAAGCCTAGCAAAAAATAATTGAAGCCCCTGCGAAATATTTCATTTTTTTTTATTGATTGAAGGCAATTATCCCTTAATTGCATATTTAAATGAGGTATTAGGAGGTTTAACTAAGCAATGCCTCTTAATTGCTGTTGCACACTAGGTGTCACAGACTGTGTTTATTTCATATGTTAATTAAAGAGAAAGGGGTATTTTATTTTATTGACTACAAGGTTCTCTAAGACTGTGTTGTTTAGGACAAAGTATGTCTCAGGTGTTTATCGCACGGTGGGTATTAATATCATCATTAGCGAGAGGTTAAAGTTTTTTAATGAAGAGGTGCATCTCCATTTTATGTGTTTTCAGCCAGAGAGGCATCCCTTAAGTGGGGGAGGGAGAAAAGCCCCAAATCCCACGGAAACAATGATCTTTGTGAAAGAAATATTGAGCCCCTTCCTCGACAACAGTAGAGCAAAGTGCAAGTCCCCATATAAACAGGAAAAACAACACCAAATTATTGAAGAATTAGGATCGTTACATGAAATCCTAATGGCTGTAGGTGCTGTTTGTGTTACGAGCAGTGGTTCATGTATTTTGCAAGTTGCTGCATGATTCTGTGATAGTGCATGTTGACAATAGAGTAAGGCAGAGATCTTTTATTAAAAAACTTACATTTCGGGCTTCCCTGGTGGCTCAGTGGTTGAGAGTCTGCCTGCCGATGCAGGGGACATGGGTTCGTGCCCCGGTCCGGGAAGATCCCACATGCCGCGGAGCGGCTGGGCCTGTGAGCCATGGCCGCTGGGCCTGCGCGTCCGGAGCCTGTGCTCCTCAACAGGAGCAGCCACAACAGTGAGAGGCCCGCGTACCGCAAAACAAACAAACAAACAAAAAAAAGAAAACTTACATTTCCCCCTTGAAACAATATTTCAAATTCCTAGTGAGAAAGATGTTTGTAGACCTGAGCATTTGGTTGAGGTTTGATATCCTATGGTATGGAGTGGGGCAGTAAGCAAGGGTTAAGCATCATTTTCTAGTTTGCTTCCTTTCTTCACAGTGTAATACAATGATCACAATTTTTTAAAAAAATTGCTATTTACAGCTCTCTTAGACTGACACAGATGTCTCCTCAGAAGATAAAGAAAATGCAGAATGCATCAAAAAAGTGGGTGGATGGGAGGGCCTTACTGTAGAAACTCCTTGAAACTTCAAAATCTATTAAGATAAGAGTAAAAGTTCATAGCAAATAATAACAAAAGTATCATTCAATTGATTTTCTCCATCTCAGAACAAGAGATCCAAGAAAATAATATGTAATATTGCTATTGCCCACTCATTTATTTATTCACTTATTCATTCACTTGACAAATATTTATTGACTCTCTAGGATGTGGTCTGGAGTGGAAATATGATGATGGGCAAGAAACACAATACCCCAGTTGGTGGAGCTTGCAGTTTGTCAGAGGACAGAGACATAAGACAATCACCCAGATAATGCTGTTGTTTCAAACAGTAAAGCGTCAGTGTGGGGTACCATAAAGCATCTTTTGGGAAGGTTGGCCTCCTCTGGAGGGGTGGATGGGTAAGAAGCAGTGATATTCCTACATTTAGACTGTGACTTAAAGACCTGGTGGTTGTGGATGGATTATTAGGACATCCTAACACCATGCAAACATTTCTGAACAAAGTTATTGTCTCCAAAAAAACCTCAATGACAACTGTATTATTTATTAAGCTTTATATAGACTTTAATGATTTTTCTCAATCTGTAGAAATAGTATTGTATGTTCTATTGAAATGCTTTGATATGTATCTGAGTCTGGAACTGATAAAAACTTAACCAGTGGCTATTTTGTAGGCCATAGGTGATGTGCATATCTTTCTGTTGTAGTCTGTGAACAAGCAAGATTCAAACAGTTGAAAAGCTTCAAGCAGTTGAAGAGGGGAAAATTCTGCAAGAGAAAACTCCTGTCTTGCCTTTAAGAAAAATTTTTGGAAGGGTAAAATTCTTTGTGTTATGAAGAATAGTTCTAATTTACTGGCTCATGAGCTTATGAGTGGAATTTGCTTCAGTCCTTATCTTTATGTTACAGCAATGGCACCCACATATGATAAGTCTTCACTGGCAAAATTTTGAAAAAGTAATTCCAATGCAGTGAATATAAAAAAGTGCTATCAAGGAAAAATATATTTTCTTCCCTGGAATAGAAACCATTATTTAAACTGTTAGATGCCTCAGGGTTCTATTCATAAAAAATCCATCCCTGCAGTCAAAACATATTCTTTTCCAAAGATTTCATATATATGTGTGTGTGTGTGTGTGTGTGTTAGCTATATTTCTATAACCAGGACCAAAGACTCATAAAAGGAAATAATCAAATAATCATTTTACTTCAGTACAGGTCTTGGGAGGGCCATAGATTCTCAAATAAAAATAACTAAAATGATTTTGGTATTTTGAAGTGGATAATTTTGCACTCAAAGACTAATTTTGGGCTGAGCATCTGGAAGTGTCTCTGTGCCGATTTTTACCCCCAACAGAATGCTACATATCCACAAAGAATAAACTAAAGCTCAAAAGAGAACCATATAGTGTAATCTGTCATGCCTCTTTTGCTTTGTAAAGAATGGGCATGAAGGGGTTTGAAAAAAAAAAGGGCTAAACTGACAGGGAAAATAATTCAGGTAGCTCTTCCCAACTGAAGGGAATTACCTATCTGTTAGATGGTGAGAAACAGATCAATATCAAAGTTTTCTAAATTTCATCTTTGGTCATGGATGTAGGGTTTAAGCTTATAGGTTGAACCTGAAGAACTTATTTTAAGCTTATATAATTTGGGGGGATTTTGTGTAAAAACAGTGCATAAATAGCTTACTTTTGTAAAATTTACAAAAACATATACGATTTTGTTAGCACAGTGCTGGGGAGCCTCCTCTGACCTTGGAAGAAGCTGCAGGTGAGGGGCCCCTGAAGCTAAGCATCATTGCTTTCTTGGTAAATCCACTTCTGTTCTGCTTATCTCTGTACACATATTCCTCTTGTTACACAGAAGTCCTCTAATGTGCTTGGTGTAGAATGGCTTACATTTTCAGTGTCTGAAATTAGGAAAATTTTCCTAGGGAAATAAAATGAACATGCTAAAGTGTGTATCACAGGAGATTAGAATGCTATAATATAGAACTGGATCCTTTAGTGTTTACTAAGATTTTACATTATAACTTGGAATGGCAATAACATTAATGATGTAATTGTGACCAATTCAAATGCAAATGATGAATGAGTTCTACATTTTAAGATGTTCTTTGATAACCAGTAAAGGAAAAAAGACATTTTGAATATGTTGTACTTTGTACATTCCGTTCTAAGAGCATCTTGGATATTGCCAACCAATACCGTCTCTGGGCAATTTTGGAATCTGAGTAACCCCAAGCTAAGCTTAGGTACAATTGACTGCACAACCCATGATATCAAGGGTCTTCCTCTTCTTTTTTTTTTTTACCTTTTATTTTCTATTGGGAGTATAGTTGATTAACAATGTTGTGTTAGTTTCAGGTGTATAGCAAAGTGATTCAATTATACATATACATGTATCTATTATTTTTAAAATTCTTTTCCCATTTAGGTTGTTACATACTATTGAGCAGAGTTCCCTGTGCTATACAGTAGGTTCTTGTTGATTATCCATTTTAAATATAGCAGTCAAGGGTCTTCTTTTTTTTTTTTTTTTCTTTTTGCTGTATGCGGGCCTCTCACTGTTGTGGCCTCTCCCGTTGCGGAGCACAGGCTCCGGACGCGCAGGCCCAGCGGCCATGGCTCACGGGCCCAGCCGCTCCGCGGCATATGGGATCCTCCCAGACCGGGGCACGAACCCGTATCCCCTGCATCGGCAGGCGGACTCTCAACCACTGCGCCACCAGGGAGGCCCCAAGGGTCTTCTTAATAGAGAGGGCTGGAAACTGTTTCTTGACTTGGCAGGGCAATGGGAAGAGGGTAGTATATTCAAGGGACAGAGTCAAACATTAACCCACACACGAGCAATTTGGAAAAGAGATTCTAGTGTGTGTTGTCTCTGATGTTGGTAAGCCTACGAGAATTCCCAATTATCTACTGATATGGTCACAGAGAAGGTGTACAGGTAACCAACTTGCTCTATAGTCTCAGAATTTCCATTCTCAAGGGCAAGGACATGTTCTAAACTAAGAGGTCAGTTTTCCATCTGAATTTTTCATGGCCTAATGAATGAATGAAAACATGCATTCATTCATCCACTAGGAATGCCTTGATGAGCAAAACTGATAAGGTTTTGCTCATCATGGCAAAACCTTTATGTGTCAAATACAAACCCTAATGACTGTTGAGTAATAAGCTATGATAAATGGCATGAAAGAAAAGTGCTGAGTCCTATAAGAGTATTTAACAGGGAAACCTAATTGAATCTGGGGTGAGGGGTTAAGATTTTTGTGTTTGTGGTAGGCCCCTTCAGAAAGTTCCATTTTTTTGTTTTTTAATTAATTATTTTATGTTTTGGCTGCCTTGGGTCTTCGTTGCTGCACATGGGCTCGCTTTGCAGCGAGTAGGGGCTGCTCTTTGTTGCAGTGTGTGGGCTTCTCGTTGTGCTGGCCTCTCTTGTTGCGGAGCACGGGCTCTCGGCACGCGGGCTTCAGTAGCTGTGGCATGTGGCCTCAGTAGTTGTGGCTTGCGGGCTCTAGAGTGCGGGCTCAGTAGCTGTGGTGCACTGGCTTAGTTGCTCCGCGGCATGTGGGATCTTCCTGGACCAGGGCTCAAACCCGTGTCCCCTGCATTGGCAGGCGGATTCTTAACCACTGCACCATCAGGGAAGCCTGAAATTTCCATTTTTAAGTGTCTTCTCCCATGAGCCATCAAAAAAGGCAACAGATTTGAGGTCTCTGTGGTCCTGCTCAATTTATGCCTGGAGAGCATAAGCACACTTAGAGACTTGAGCTAGCAATGTCCTGGGAATTGAGGCTTTTATAGAGATTTTGAGCATTTTGAGGTTTAGCTACATCAGAACTACCTTAGGCTAGCTGTCTGGGAGCTTTGCGAGAGGAAGGCGATCGGCAGTTAGAGGAATTGACCCCAAGGGACCAGACATTGTTCTGGAAGTCGGGTATTTCCAGTCTGAAAGCAGGTGTGTGTGGAAAATGCCAGTTAGAGCAATACATCCTCTCTATGTTTTCACTCCTCAGACAAGTTTCAGCTAGCAATTGGGGCCATGGTCTGGACAGCGTGAATGGGTTTTATTTTTATTTTTATTTTTTTTGTTTGTTTGTTTTTTACCCCTGTGGGCATTAGCTCTTGAAAGCAACTCTGAGAATTAGAAGTAGAAAAACCCTGGCCGCTGAAAGTGAATTGCTTTGGGGCCTTGAGCCGTTCACACTCATTTAAAAGGGTTTCTTTCCATTTTGAAGCTCTGCCATCCTCAGTGTACTGACTTTTGTCCCCAGAGGGGCACCACGACCTCACACAGCAGCAGCCAAGAGAAGGTTGGTGAAAGACATCTCATTATAATACATGTTCCTTGAGGGCAAGACTTTGAAGGTTGGGTTCCTTGCTGTGTGTCCTCTGTGCCTGGAACAGTGCCTGGCACCTGGTGGATGCTTAATATTTATTTGTAGAATGAATAAGTTACTCTTTGGTTTGGTGCTGTTTCATTCTAGAACAAAACTTACGGAATTCAAAGGTCTGTAGCTCTTCTTGGCCAAGAGCAGTATCGTGACTCTAATGATATAGTCCATGTCCAGCTCTGGGGAGAAAAGAAAACTCTTCTCAGTAATGTAATAAGGGCAGTATCACTTACTATACACACTGCTTCCTGAGGCTTTTCAAAATGGTTATTTATTTAAAAAGTATTATGTAAGCAAAGGAAAGATTGATATTTATCAAGGATTAACAATAATGATATGTGTAACTTCAATTAAAAATGAGTGAGTAACAAAACAGGAAAAAAATACAGTGTTCTAAAATATAGTCCATTGTAGGAGTAGTTTTAGTGAATGAGCTGGAAATGTTAATCAAATGTCTCCCTTAATTAATCAAATTAGCTTGGTGGTTAAGAATATAGACCCCATTTTTTTTTTTTTTTTGCTGTACACGGGCCTTTCACTGCCGTGGCCTCTCCCGTCGCGCAGCACAGGCCCCGGACACGCAGGCTCAGCGGCCATGGCTCACGGGCCCAGCCACTCCACGGCACGTGGGATCTTCCCAGACCGGGGCACGAACCCGTGTCCCCTGCATCGGCAGGCAGACTCCCAACCACTGCGCCACCAGGGAAGCCCTACAGACCCCATTTTAAAAGACCAACTGATCCACAGATTTCTTAAAATGTTGCAGAAACTAGAGTTCAGGGGTGGGATGGGTCAGTTTTATTGCATTTAAAATTTACAGTTTTCAAGGTCACAGCTACATTTCTTTTTCTTTCTTTTCTATTTTTAAACTTAAAACAAACGAACTTCATCTTACAATTCTAGAGGTCAGAAGTCTGAAAAGAGTCTTAAGAGGGTGAAAGCAGTTGTCAGGACTGCATGCCTTCTGAGGCTACAGGGGAGATGCCATTCCTTGCCTTTTTCCAGCTTTCAGAGTCTGCCCACATTCCTAGGCTCATGGCCCCTTTCCAGCAGTTGTGTCACTCCTGCTTCTACTTTGGTCATCTTCTTCTCTGACTCTTCGTCTTCCTCTTCTAAGGACCATTGCTCCCATTGGGATAATCCAGGATAATGTTCCCATCTCAAGATCCTTAATCACATCTATAATCTCCTTTTTGCCATGTAAGGTAACATGTTTACAGTTTCAGAGATTAAGATGTAAACCTATTTAAATGTGGGATCATTATTCTAGCTAACACATCAAACAAAACTTTAAAAATAAACTAGTGGGCTTCCCTGGTGGCGCAGTGGTTGAGAGTCCTCCTGCCGATGCAGGGGACACGGGTTCGTGCCCTGGTCCGGGAAGATCCCACATGCTGCGGAGCAGCTAGGCCCATGAGTCATGGCCGCTAAGCCTGCCCTCTGGAGCCTGTGCTCCGCGATGGGAGAGACCACAGCAGTGAGAGGCCCGCGTACCGCAAAAAAAACAAACAAAAACCCCCCAAAAAACAAAACTAGTATAGCAATATTAATGCCATAAGGTAGAGTTTAGTGCAGACACAATTGGGATAAATAGAGATATGGCATAGTAATAAATGAAATATTCCACCAATTAGATAAAACAATCAAAAACTCATATACACTTAACAACATATCCTTAAAAGCAGAAAAGAAAAACTGACAGAATTATAAGCATAAATGGACAAATCCATGGAAGATTTTAACACACTTCTATCAGAATCTGATAGATAAAGCACATTAAAAAATTTTAAGGGTGGGGTTGCTTTGGGCAACATAGTTACATATATTGTTATTTTTAAAAAGTTTTTCAAAATTATTTTTCACTATATTTTCTTAAGTTGACAAAAATAAAAAGGTATCTCCCCCACAATTTTACTGAGATATAATTGATATATGACATTTTGTAACTTTAACTTTGTAGTAACAATGTGTTGATTTGATACCTTTATATATTATAATACAATTACCATCACAGTGTTAGCTAACACCTCCATCACATCCTATAATTACTATTTCTTTTTTGTGGTGAGAACGTTTAACATTTCCTCTGTTAGCAACTTTCAGGTATATAGTACAGTATAGTTATCTATAATCACAATGCAGTGCATTAGATCCCCAGACTTATTCATCTTCTAACTAGAAGTTTACACTCTGACCAACATCTCACCATTCCCCACCCTCTTCCCCCAGCCCCTAGTAATTACCATTCTACTTTCTGTTTCCATGAGTTTGACTTTTTTAGATTCCACATATAAGTAATATCATACAGTATTTATCTTTCTCTGTCTGACTTATCTAACTTAGCATAATGTCCTCAAGTTCCTTCCATGTTGCTGAAAATGACAAAATGTCCTTCTTGTTCATGGCTGAATATCATTCATATCTAAATCTATCTATCTATCTATCTATCTATCTCACATCTTTTTTATCCATTCATCCATAGACAGATACTTAGGTTGTTTCCATATCTTGGCTATTGTGAATTATGCTGCAATAAATATGGGAGTGCAGATATCTCTTCAATATCCTGTTTTCATTTTCTTTGGATATACACCAAGAAGTGGAATTGCTGGATCAAATGGTAGTTCTATTTTTAATTTTTGAGAAACCTCCGTACTGTTTTCCATAGTGGCTATGTCAATTTGCCTTCCCACCAACAATGCGCAAAGCCTCCCTTTTCTTTACATCCTTGCTAACACTTGTTATCTCTTGTCTTTTTGATAATAGCCACTCTAACCACATCTCATTGTGGTTTTGACTTGTGTTTTCTTG
Organism: Mesoplodon mirus; assembly: GCF_964341445.2. Lineage (NCBI taxonomy): Eukaryota > Metazoa > Chordata > Mammalia > Artiodactyla > Ziphiidae > Mesoplodon > Mesoplodon mirus. Next base: position 42,089,719 of record NC_138989.1, on the reverse strand, counting down.
ATAATTAGCCATGTTGAACATCTTTTCATGTACCTGTTGACTATTTGTATATCTTCTTTGGAAAAATGGATGAATTAAAAAATAAGACCTAATTATACAATATCTATAAGAGACTCACTTATGCTTTAAGGACACCCATATGCTCAGAGTGAAGGGATAGAGAAAGATATTTTATGCAAGTGGAGACCAAAAGGGAGCAGAGGTAGCTATGCTTATGTAAGTCAAAATAGACTTTAAGTCAAGAATAGTAACAAGACACAAATAAGGTCATTATATAATAATAAAGGGGTCAACTCATCAAGAAGATGTAACAATCACAAATATATATGCACTCAACATCAGAGCACCTAAATATGTTAAGCAAATACTAACGTAACCGAAGGGAGAAATAAACAATACAATAATAGTAGGAGACTTCAATACCCTACTTTCAGCAATGGATTGATCATTCAGAAAGAAAATCAAGAACAAGGAAACAGTGGACTTGAACCATACTTTAGATCTAGTGGAAATAGCAGACATATATAGGACATTTTATCCAACAACAGTAGAATATACATTCTTCTCAAGCATGCATGGAACATTCTCCTGGATAGATCAAATGATAGGCCACAAAACAAGTCTTAGGAAATTTAAGAAGATTGAAATAATATCACATATCTTTTCCAACCACAATGGTATAAAACTACAAATCAACAGCAAGAAGAAAACTGGAAAATCTACAAATATGTAGAAATTAAACAACACACTCCTGGACAACCAATGGGTCAAAGAAGAAATCAAAAGGGAGGTAAAAATGTATCTTGATACAGTTACGTTTCTAAATGGAATGGTTGCTTAGCTTTTACATTGTGATTTTTATGCATTTTATCAGAGAACTGGAATGCTCATCTGTGTGCAAATAAAATTAGCTATCTTTCATGTTTTGTTCACTGAAAATATCTTTTAAAAGATGTTGAATAATTAGGAAAATGGAAATGTAAATCCAACCCAAAATGAGACACCACTTCACATATAACAGGATGACTAAAATAAAAAAAGACAGATAAAAAGTACTGGAGAGGATGTGATAAAATTGAAGCCTTTGGATAGTCCAGCTATTGGGAATGTAAAATGGTGCAGCCACTTTGGAAAACAGTTTGGCGCTTCTTTAAAATACAGTTACCATATAACCCAGTAATTCTACTCCCAGCCTCATGAGAAATGCAAACATGCATACACACAAAAACTTGTATAAGTATTCATAGCAGCACTATTCAAAATAGCTAAAAAGGGGAAAGAACCTAAATGTCCATCAACTGATGAATGGATAACCAAAATTTGGTATATCCATACAATGGAGTATTAGTTGGCCATAAAAAGAGTGAAGTATTGATGAACTACAACATGGATGAACCTTGAAAACATGATAAGTGAAAGAAGCAGACACCAAAAGCCACATATTTTATGATTCCCCTTATATGAAATGTCCAGAATAGGCAAATCCATAGAGACAGAGAGTAGATTTAGTGGTTGTCGGAGGATGGGGACCAGGGAAATGGGGACTGACTGCTAATGGGTATGGGTTTCTTTTTCAGGTGATGGAAATGTTCTAAGATAAGCTAGTGATGATGGTTGCATAGCTCTGTGAATATACTAGAAATCATTAAATTATACACGTTTGGAGAGTGAATTTTATGGTATGTGAATTATATCTTAATAAAGCTGTCATGAAAAAAGATGATGGAAATTCCTATCGTTTCTAGAGTGCAAACTGCTCTTAAAAAGATTATAGAGACTTTTATCCCCACTTTTCTCTCCACTGCCTTCTCAGCACCTCATTCCTTAGCTCTGCTGTTTACATCCCACAGTTCATAGGGAAAGAGAGAAGGGAGAAAACTAAGGATGGAGGAGAAAATACAGAGCTCTTCTAGACAATATCTTCTTGCCTCAAAATAAAGTGGCTGAAATTATACGACAGCAAAAAAAGAATTAAAGACATATTTCTACTACATTAAAAAACTGAGTACGATGGCTTCCTTTGATGTAGAGAAAAATATCAGAACTAAACAAAGTAAAATAAAATGAGTACAATTTAAACTTTACTAGTGTTTAACATATCATGCAATAGTACTACTTACATATAATTTATACATAAATGTACATGTGCCAGGGTCCATGCTTACAAACTTTTTCTTCATAAAGTTGTACAGTCAAAAAAGTTAATAAAAAGTTTGGAGACCACCAACTAGTCCATGGCACTGTAGGAAACAATAGCCTTTCAAGGTTAAGCACATAGATTTGGTCTGACAGCCTGAGTTGAAATGCAGTCTATGCTCTTGAAATCACTTGCTTACTTCAGTGTGTCTGTCAACATTCAATCAGAAAAAGACCAGGTAGTTCAATAGAGGGCATTTAACTTGGAGAACTAAGTCCAAAGGTGTTGGAAGGACTAACAAGTTCAAGAAGAAATAGAGAGGCAACCCCAAGATTTGTAACACCAGGAAGCTGCTACTTCTGTCAGGGCTAGAGGGACAAAGGATGGGGAAAGTGTTAACAGAGACTAGGACCCACTGGGACTGAGGACTCAGAAGAGAGGGACTGTCCAGCAAGAGCTGAAACCATTGAGAAGCAGCCCCTGTGGGAGAGAGTGTACCACACAATGGGAGACAGGTGACTTCACCCTCCATGGTGCCCTCTCGTGTCCTGCCAGTGTCTGCCATTGGCTGAACCCCTGGCAGAGGAGCCTGGGAAGCTTAGTTTACAGGGATTCGTCTTCCTACAAAACCACATGAAGCTAGGGAAGGGCAAAGAATGAACACATGGTGTCCTCCTCTTTAAGAGAAGAATAACAAACAGTGTGAACTTCATAGGATTATTGTGGAGACTAAATGAGATTATGGGAAACCCTTAGTATAGTCGGCACACACTAAGTGCTCAGCAAGTATAGCTAATATTTCACAGTTTGAGCTTAAATAGGGACACTGTGTACTTGAAATTGACACTTTGGGGATTCTAAAATATCACCAATTCATTATAAGAAATATTAGTGATGTAATTAGACTTAGTGGAATTCTTTTGTAATACTGATATTGACAGACAATTGGACACCAATAGTATAGGCTAATTGTGTTATAATGGCAAAAAGAGGATAACCAAGACTTAGGCAAATAAGTGGCAGAGTGTAGACCAGGGAACCACCATACAGGGATGCACATCCTAGCTCACTGGTAACTAGTTGTTTGACCTTGGACTCGGGGCCTCAGAGCTTTCACTGGTGAAATTAGCAGCCTAGACTAGGTGACCTCTAATTTCTTCCCATCTGTTGCTATCCTCAGAAGGAATAGTACAGAGCACAGGAGGCCATTATTAAATTCGCTGATGAGAATGACAACTACTCTTCTGGTATTTTTTTCTTCTATTACTGTTTTTCATTAAATTAAGGGAAGATTTCATTGTAAAAGTGTTCGAGCTGACTTTCTTTGTCATGAAAAAAATCGGGAAATAGGTTCCTTTATATACGTATATACATGCAAGGAACCTAATATTAAAAGGCTATACCGTAGTGTATCAATTACATCAAACTTCTAAAGTTGTTAGAATCAATTTAATTCATGTCCAAGCCAGCAAAAACAAATTGCTTATCCGATAGCAAATAATTTAGATTCTGAAGTGAAAACGTCGCCCCATGTGTCTACTAACTGTCTCCAGAATTGATGTTAATTATTATGATCATCGGTAAGCCATGATCAATGCACAGTGTTGAATCCTGTGCAGCAGATGCTGTGCGCCAGGCTCAGAACAAAGCTTGGCCTCTGCTCTTTTAAGCTGAAGCTTTTATGTACCAGGAACTTACTAAAGTCAGAACTGTTGAGCTGTACCTTACACCCTTGGACTTCCTTTTCAGGATAGTTCTTTAAGAGAGGTAGTCCAATGTTTGCAGCAGTAGATTCAAGGAAAATAATCTTTAACATGTATTGAAACTAAGTGCAATTTATATTACTTTATATATCATGCATCCTGAACAATAAGAATTACTTGCTTTGAGGACATTAAACATATTCAAGTTCTAATTGTAGATAGCTGATCATTAACATTTTTATGCAAATATAAAAGTAATATCTTGGTATTTTTAATACCCCATTCTGTGGAAAGTCTCAATTATTCCTTTGATTTCTCTTTTCTTCTGTCTCCTTTTATCCTTTCCCTACTGACCCTGGAATTATCTGTAATGTGTACCAGCTGTTTCTTTTCTGTGTCTGGTTTTCTCACTTTATTATTCCTATTTCTTATTATTCTTATTGTTGAACTGGAAGTTGGAAATTCGGATGCTCGGGAACTCTCTATTCAATTGGGAATGTTTTGAGTGCAAAGTCCATGCTATAGCCAGGGCCATAGTGTCAGCTATTAAATCCTGGTTAAATAGGAGATGCTGGGCATGAGAGGGGAGAAGAGGAGGAAAACCAATGTGGAAAAACAGATAGGAGCTGCTTTCTGGTGGGAAAAGTGTAAGAAATTGTCCCTGCCTCTGGATACGTGTCACTGGGTAAATGCCACAAAAGTAAGAACCGAAATCACACAAAAATGGGGAAACGACAGACGTATTAAAAGAAAAAGTAAAATTGGCCTATTAAGCTTAGTCTAACCAGCTTACCATTCTTCTTATTGTCCATCCCCCGAGCTTGGTAAAAGTTTTTGCCTCATTTGGGAGCAAAACAAGTCCTCATCTTTTTGTCGTTGTTATTGTTTGGGGTTTTCCATTCTGTTTTTTGTTTGTTTGTTTGTTTTGTTTTGTTTTTGCTGTGTAGGTGCTCCTTGGAGTAGAGAATATTCTTTGAACCAAGAGTAAAGAGATCTCGACCTTTACTGTGGGGAAAAAAATGTGCTCCCCCCCCCCCAATTACCGTAATTATGTTTGCAGAGGAGAAATATTGGGAACAAATCACATGGTTGGATGGATGCTGTCCTGAGGGTGAGGAGTGCTTACAGTGACCAAGACTTTCAGGTCTATGACTAGGTTACGACCGATGGGGGTGGATGTAGCCACTGGGGATCCTCCACCTGGGCTGGGGGATTCTACTGATTACGAGAACCACTCAAAATGATATGTTGAGGTTGAGAGTGGGGCTTGGGAGCTGAGAAGCTGAATCTAAGAATGCGGTCTCTGATCTGGTCCAAGACCTACATTTTTAGAACAATTCCCTAGTAGCTACCTTTAGAGACTCCCTTTAATATGAAGCCTAGCGTATGTGTGCACCATTATCAGTATAGTCTAGGCAGTCAATTCTTGAAATAATTTTGTTTATCATGGTTGTAGGTGAATAGCTCTCAGATGGCAGCTGCATCAGGACAGCAGAGAGCAACAGTCGCTGTGGGCTGCTTTTCCATCCACTGGCTCATAGGTGGGTAGAATCTGCCCTCTCTCTTCTCTTTTAGCAACTCTGAACCTGGAGCGTGTACTTCTGCAACCTGGCTGAATCATCTTCCCCTCTCTCTCCTCCAGTAAGCCCCTGCCCTTCTCTCACTAAACCGTCATGTTTATAACCTCACTTTTTTTCTCGATTCATTTTATACTTTGTGTTATTATTTATTAATTTATTAATTGCTTCCAGACTTCAGCTTTATTGTTATGAACTATTGTTAATATTTTAATGGTATGTAGTTCCCTCATTGCTGGTATTTATCACTTCACCATCAATTCCCTATTCCCAGCTGTTGTTTTGAACTAGCGTTATATATTATTATGTTTCTTCATTGCCTCTTCTCTCTGTCACAGCTGACTGCTTTTTTACCTCTCCCTCTGTGGACTTTCCTACTGTTCTCCATCTCCGAGTTGCTCTGAATACTTTGTTGTACCTCTCTCCATTCACTGCCCTTCCAATAAAATGCACGATATTTTTCGATTTCCCTTTACTTCTTCTCTAATAGCTTTCTCTGTTGCCTTGGGGGCATTTTATGGTGCATTTATTCCCTAGAGCACAGCCAGGGTCCCTCTCCCTCTCCCTCCCCGACCTTTCTGATTCAATTCCAGTCTCCTCCACAAACTTCTCATCAACGGTTCCCAACACTCCCACTCCCAGGGCTGCCTTTGCAGCCTTCTTGTTTTTGCTCTGGACTCAGGTTTCTGCTCTGGTTTTCACCTCACCGACTCCTATCCCTTACACATTTTCTGAATTTATCGATCTTCTTTAAAGTGGTTCATCCAGCCTAGGCTTTTGTTCTAAATACATAATATTCCTTCCCCCAAAAAAACTCCCCTACATGTATCTTTTCCTCTAGAATTACATACTAATATTTATTGAGTATCTTCTGTAAAACAGGCTTAAGAAACCATTGTAAGAGACGTAAATGTAATACCTCTTTTAATGTCAACAAGGACAATAGTAGTTCTGTGAGGGAGGTGTTACCCCTGATGCGGAAACTGAGACTGAGGGGGTGAAATATTTGTCCTCTCTCACATGTTAGTGAGTGGTGGGCTGGGATGTCCATCAGATCTGACTCCAGAACACAAGCTCTTGACCACCAGCCTCTGCCAAGCCCACGGACAACAGCTGTCTTGACTGAGTGAAGGCAGCCTCTCTATTTCCTTGGCCCCCATCAGCAGCAGCTTCCCTGTCCTAATAAAGGAGTTGAACCCTCATTTTCTATAGCACTTTAGCTGGCATTTTTTCTCTTTACACCACTCTGTTAAAAATATTCCATCTGTTCTTTTTCCTCCTTGGGGAGGAGAGCTGTCTGGCAGTAGACAATAGGTGCAGATGCAGGCAGCAGGTGGCCCAGGGAGTCTGTCACTGAGCAGCAGGAAGACATAGGCTGTTGATCAGGCAAATCTATGAAAGGACCTGGGGATACAAGGACCCAGTCCTGAGGGACCTGGGGCATCAGGCTGGGAGCTAAAGTGGAAAGTCAGGCAACAGATAAGCCATTGATGTAGATACTGGAACTAGGGCACAAGGTGGGTTTGTACACAAAGATTGAGGTAAAGCCCAGGAACATGGACCGGGTCCAAGGGAAGACTGACATGAGGTGGAGCTGTGGACTGGGATTGGTTCTGTCCCAGAGTCAGGGGTAGATGAGGCTCTCCTCAAGGCTGTGACCTTGGTGTGATGTGATGAAGCCTTGGAAGGTGGTACCAGGCAAGGAGAAGTCGGTTTGGTTATGAGAGATGCTCTAAAAGTTGGACATGACATGGTGAATAAGAGTACCTTACATCATTCCTGAGGAATCCCTGATGGGACTCAAAGTTTTGTTTTTATATTTACTTTTCTATCGATGAGCCAAAAACTCAAATTGGTTTATCTAAAGACCTGTTAAAAGTGTTGATTTGGATCAACCCATATTCTTTTTTTGGAGGTATGCAATTAGTTTTAAGTACCTAGGTTGCTTCTAAGAGTGACACTGCGTTAACAGGTTAAATAACCAGTAGTTTTGGATGCCTATTTGCAGAAAACATTTTGTTCCTTGATGTGGTAAGAATCATTTTCCAGTAGTAGTGAAAAATTATGCTCCATGCTTCATGTTTCTTATGGTTCCCTGTGGCCAAGTGCTGGCTGGAGTTAGAGGTTTACTCTGTGGCCGTGAGGCCCAAACCTTTCCTGATCCATGTACCTTGCTAAGGTTGTGTTTTTTGTTTTTGTTTTTTTGCTCTGATTTACCCAGTACTTTGTCTCTCGAGTATGGTGGGAGTTAGCAGGAAATACCCACATAAAATGAGTGCTGTCGGGTCCTGCCTGCATGACAGGAGGTGCAGCCCTCCCCTTCCTGCTACAGAGTTGGCTGCTAACAGCTGAACTGCCTTCCCTTAGGTAGAATTGCGTATGTTCCCTCCCTGGTCCGCATGCATTCTACAGCCAAAGGCCTGACTGGTGGGAGGGCACAAAAGACTTGAGACGGCACTGATTTTGTAGTACAGTTCCTGCTCCAGATCTCCCTGTGGGATCAGACTCCCTCGTGCACTTTCTCCGGAAAGTCCTCTGTCCATCAACCATGAGCACTCAAATCCCACTTTCCAGTTTCACTTTGACTTGAGGCATTCGGATAGAAGTGGGAGAAATAGGGGACGTTGCTTATCAGCCTCTCTAGAGATCAAGACTTGTCCAAGTTGGTGCCAAAGTCACACAAACCTGACTTGAAGCCACTGTTGTTTGATCTGAGGCATCTATGGGTCCCTTCAGGAGGGTGGATTGAAATTCCTTCACTTTTTATTCCATGAGTTTAAGTGTCAAAAAGCCTTGATAAATTGTGATTCTGTTACCAGGAGGGCTAACAATAAGATGATAAGAATAGCAGCTATCATTATTAGGAACCTAATGTGTGTGGGTGCCAGGCAGTGTGTTAGGCAATTTACCTCCATAATTCCTTTAACTCCTAAAATAACCCTGCTAGGTGAGTGTGGTGGGGACTGCCGCTGTCCCCAGCAAAACGCCCAGCCTGCTGGCCATAGTCACAGAGTTGGAGTGAGGCATCCAGTGAAGGAGCACATTTCCCGAGCCCCTTCCAGCAGGGTGGGACCCACTGCTAAGGGGTGTCTCATGTTAGCTCTTCCCTTTTTGCAAGGAAGCTCCCACCATGAGGACAAGGATAAGGCCCTAGGGAATCACAGAGAACTATGCTGGAGAGAATCTCACTTTCTGCTCTATGTGTTTGAAGAAGTGCATTTTTTTTTTTTTTTTTACATAAGATGAGGACGTTTCTATATGGTTTGAACCGTTGTGTTTTGGGGATTTCTTTATTACAGTAGCTCTTATTCTCTAACTAATACGGTAAATATTATTATCCCCAGTTAATAAACTAAGACATGGAGGCACAGAGCAGATAGGTAACTTTCCCCCACAGCAGTATCAGGAGTGAAGATTCGAACCCAGATGTTTCTGCTCAAAAGGCCACTGAGAATTGGTTTGTCAAACAGTTTCAGTTCCCTAGAAAATGGAACCTAAAAAGTCTAGTAAGGCAAAGGGCCAGAAGAAGTCTTAAATGAAGGTGACATCAGAGGGAGATTCTGAGAAGCCAGATGACAGGGCTCTGTGACCCTGTGGCACTGCCCTGGGTTGGGTGCCCACAGTGAGCACTGGGGCTACTCAGGGAGGAGAGACTCCTCCTGACTTCTTGTGCAGAGTGTAGCCTGTAAGACACCCTAAAGCAGCACTTCTCAAGCTCTGCAGTGCATATCAATCACCTGAGGGTCTTGTTAGAATGCAGATTCCGACTCAGGGAGAGTGGGCTGAGGCCTGAGATTCTGCATTTTCATACGCTCTCAGGTGATGCCCATGCTGCTGGTCTGGAGACCACACTTGGAGTAACAAGAATCTGTGAGGTTTTCCATTTCAAGGGTGAGCATCCTAGACTTCAAAGAGCAATTCACCAGGAGCGCCTGGTATTTAAATTAACCAACTCTATTAACACTCTAAGTTACAAAACTCTAATTCCCAGAGTGCCTTTCAGAGAAGTGCCTGGCCATCAAGACGCCTGGGTTGTACCTTTTGTGCAATCCGAATCACTGGCTATGTGGATTTTGCTGGTACTGGTCTGCAGGTGATAGGATTTTATAGTTATGAGATGCAGTGGTATGCTACAGATCAAAATATTTTTCACTTGTTTGACTCTAATCTACGGGGAAGGGGTGAAATGGCCAATTGATTATAATTCAGAATATAAAAAGATCGAAGTCCTACAGCACATAGCAACAGTGCTGTCCGCAGAAAAGGAGCAGGAGCTCACGGGAAAATATTCCTGTAGTGTATGAGGCATTAAAAATTCTGTTACATTATTCTTGCCACCAAGATTGTAATGAAAATGGGAAACAGCACCAACTTAACCCATTCTCATACGATTGTAATCTCATGTTCTCCCTCAAGAGAATGCTAAATGAGATTTTAAACAAAAGAGAGGACAGAGAAGTATGGAGAATAAAGGAGCAAATAGAAATTGGAAACTTAAAAAAAGTGATGCATGATAGACTTCCCAGTGTTCATTTGAGGCTTTCTCTTTACTTTAGAAACAAGAACAGAGAACAGAGCATTGCAAAGACCAATTTAAGCCTACATGGAAAATCCATAACACAGCCCAAACCCGGTAAGTATTTAAAACAAAAAGGAAAATGACAGGCACAAATTTGCTCTTACCCTTTAATAGCTGGGTTCACTTTAGAGAAAAAGACATGAAATTACCAAAAAAAAAAGAGAAAACACACGCAAAAAGACAAAAACAACAAGAAAACCCTGAGAGGAAGAACCTTGTAAATATCATCCTCTGTACATAGTTCCTGTTTGGGCTCTCTCTTCATTTTTGACACTAGGCATGTGAGAATGCTTAGATCATATGGATATGCTTGCTTTATCCACTTTCATGTTGCTTGCGGGAATGAAGAGTCTTTGAAGGTAACATGTAAAAAATGTTTGGGTGGGGGACTTCCCTGGCGGTCCAGTGGTTAAGACTCCACACTTCCAACGCAGGGGACACGGGTTTGATCCCTTGTTGGGGAACTAAGATCCCACATACCACGCAGCGTGGCCCCCCCAAAAAATGTGTAGTGTGCATGGAAAATACCATGAGAGATACATCTTCCAGGATTTATGGAAAACCTTGGTATACTGGATGTAGTGGTGAATTTTTCAGAGAAAGCCATACATGCCAATCAACTTTATAAACATTGAGTACTTATTAAGTCCAGAGTATTATGATGGTTACTATAAAGGGTCTAGTCTAAATTCATTCATTATTTAATGCATAAAATATTTATAGATCTACTATGGGCCAGACACTGGAGCTGGGGAAAGAGTGTTAAATAGAGAGACTGGATCCTTATTATATCTAGTTGAGTGGTAGAGCGAGGCATTACACAAATAAACAAGTAAATTACTGTATAGCTACAAGTTGTTGTAAGAAATGGAAAATGAAAACAACAAGCTAATAAGAGGACAAAGAGGGAAGATCTAAGTGGGTGGGAGGGAAAGGGCTCTCTAAGGAAGTGACATTTAAGGAGGACCCAGCAAGACAAGTAAAAAGTGGGCACAAGAGTGTTTCTGGTGGAGAAGAGTGACTAGTGACCAGCCTCCTCGGTAGAGGAGATAGACGGGTGTACCACAAGGTCTATTTAGGAAACAGAACCCACTCCAGGTGTTCCAAAACAGGGAGTTTAATCTGAGAAGTAAGTTTCAAATATTTGGAAGCGTTGAAAAACCTTAGAGGCAACTGGGCTTCAACCCCAAGATTAGCTGCATCATCTCTACGACTGGGGGATAACAGGGAGAAGTAGTGTCCCCAGAGCCCAGGAACAAAGATGTTCTTGGGAGAGCTGAGGGAGAAGTTATCTGGGTGGGGGCTGAAGCCCTGGGGGAGGCTGGGTCACTGCTGTCAATGCCACCTGAAAGCAGGAAGAGACAGAGGGGGAAATATCCTGGCCTCTCACTTCTTTCTTCCCTCCAGGCTTCAGCAAGTGCCTCTCATTGGCCAAACTTTGCTGGCAGTCAGTTGGCAATGGGAACCAAGCAAGTGTAATTTGCAGAGGGGAGGAGAAGTGGGGAGTGGATCTGAGAAGTGAACACGAAAATGCTGATCAATACACAATATGTAAACCAACGACACCTGCTATAGAAAAATATAAAGCAGGTAAAAGGGAGTGCAGAAGAGCTGGGTGTTGGTGGACACGATTTTGCACAGAATAGTCAGAGGTCACTCTGATCTGGGGACAGGAATGGAAGAGAACAAAGTGCATGCAGTGACGGAGGGAGCCTCGCTTCTATCTGGGGGAAGGTTTTCCAGGCAGAGAGAAGCAAATACAATGACCCTGAGGAGCTTGCTTCCGCGTGTTAAGAAACAGCAGGTAGGCAGTGTGGCTGAAGTCCCATGAGCCATGGGGTCAGAGGTGAGATCAGAAAAATACAGGGGGAGAGTAAGGCTTGGCAGATCGCATGGGAGTTTCTAGCTATGGTAAGAATTTTATTTGTTTTTAACTGAGTGAAGTGGAAAGCCACAGGAGATTTTTGAGCAGAGCAATGGCTTGACCGGATTCAAGTTTTTAAAACATTGATTTGGCGGTGACATGGGGCGCAGGAGAAGCAGGGAGAACAGTTAGGGACAGTGGTGTGCTGGCAAATGTTTAACAACTGGCTCTAGAATGAAAAAAGTAAATAAAATACAATTACTAGTTGTTGTGAGAGATGGAAAGGAAAATAACAGGGAAATAAGAGAAAGACAAAGAGGGGAAATCTGATTAGGATAGGTGGGAGGGAAAGGCCTCTCTGTGGACTTGACATTTAAAGAGAGACCTGACAAGCCAGGTACACATCACAGGTCATCAAGTCTGTTTCTCTGGGTTTGAATGGGACCATCTGTCAGCAAGTCCAGATGTTGGAGAAAATGTACTTAAAGAAAGAAACAAACATCCACTAGGGAAAATATATTCTTGTGTTTTCTTTGGTAACATATATTCCAGTATTTACTGTGTTCTCAAAGGATTTGTGTCTAACTTGAATCCACCCGTCTGCACGTGACGCCTTTTCTTTATTATGAGTAGAATGGTGAGTAGTTCACTAAGCCCCAAATTTGGTCTCCTTAAGTTATCCACATGCGATGCTTGGGGCTGAACCTTGGTATAGCTGAACTGCTCTCCCTGCCACGTTAGTCCTTGATGACTGATCTCTTATTTTGGCGAAGTTAGGGAGAATATTGACAAATCTGAATGATGTTGCGAGTCACCTGAGCTGTTGCACCAGCCTGTTCAGAATTTCTTATAGCCTCTGGATACCAGCACTAAATAAGATGCAGAATGAGCCACAAAGGGACCTGCCCTGAGGGTTTTGCAATTCCCACTGTCGAAGCCCAAGGATTCCTGAAGCGAGTGGAGGAAATGAGAAGAAAAACCAGCTGAAACAGTTCATTGAACCTGCTCTGAGTTTATATGTTGTGTTGTTTTGACAGCTTTTTATAAGTGTGTTGCATGGATATGATAATGGAGATGGAGAAACAAGGTGGAAATTGAACAGGCACATAAATACAGAAAAATTACCAACACAGTATATATACACTATTATACAGTTATATCAAAGCAATGTTGTATTTCAGGAACACCTCTGCTCTATTCACTGTTTTTCAGGTAAAGAATATGGTTTTAAATGAGAGAGGCTTTGAAGGGATAATGAATAAATGAATAAATCTAGGAGGAGTATGCTATTGTTGAGAGCATGTGGTGGTAATTCACAAGAACGAGGAAAGATCTAGGCTAGTAATATAAACGTGTAACACTGCTAATGCAAGTGTGGCATTAGGCCAGAAAAGGCAAAAAAAAGAATACAGAAAGAGAGAGTAGCCTCGGGAAATGATCAGGGTTGTGAACAGAGAAACAAGAATGATTGGTCGTGCTAGATGGCTTTGCTACAGATATATTTTGTAGATGGCAGTTGGTTCGTGCCCATTTTACAGGTCAAAACGTGAACTTACTGTTTACTACAAATCTCATTGTCTTATTTCTTGGTCCTATGTCATATATTTATATACATGTGTGTGTGTGTGTGTATATATATGTATATATATATTTTTTGGTACTTTTTTTGTTTTCTTTTTTAACATCTTTATTGGAGTATAATTGCTTTACAGTGTTGTGTTACTTTCTGCTATATAACAAAGTGAATCAGCTACACGTATATATATATATCCCCATATCCCCTCCCTCTTGCATCTCTCTCCCACCCTCCCTATCCCATCCCTCTAGGTGGTCACAAAGCACCGAGCTGATCTTCCTGTGCTATGTGGCTGCTTCCCACAAGCTATCTATTTTACATTTGGTAGTGTATATATGTCCATGCCACTCTCTCACTTCGTCCCAGCTTACCCTTCCCCCTCCCCGTGTCCTCAAGTCTGTTCTTTATGTCTGCGTCTTTATTCCTGTCCTGCCCCTGGGTTCATCAGAACCATTATTTTTTTAGATTCCATATATATGTGTTAGCATACGGTATTCGTTTTTCTCTTTCTGACTTACTTCACTCTGTATGACAGACTCTAGGTCCATCCACCACACTACAAATAACTCAACTTTGTTTCTTTTTATGGCTGAGTAATATTCCATTGTATATATGTGCCACATCTTCTTTATCCATTCATCTGTCGATGGACACTTAGGTTACTTCCATGTCCTGGCTATTGTAAATAGTGCTGCAGTGAACATTTTGGTACATGACTCTTTTTGAATTATGGTTTTCTCAGGGTATATGCCCAGTAGTGGGATTGCTGGGTTGTATGGTAGTTCTATTTTTAGTTTTTTAAGGAACCTCCATACTGTTCTCCAGAGTGGCTGTACCAATTCACATTCCCACCAGCAGTGCAAGAGTGTTCCCTTTTCTCCACACCCTCTCCAGCATTTATTGTTTCTAGATTTTTTGATGATGGCCATTCTGACCGGTGTGAGATGATATCTCATTGTAATTTTGATTTGCATTTCTCTAATGATTAATGCTGTTGAGCATTCTTTCATGTGTTTGTTGGCAATCTGTATATCTTCTTTGGAGAAATGTCTATTTAGGTCTTCTGCCCATTTTTAGATTGGGTTGGTTTTTTTTGTTGTTGTTATTGAGCTGCATGAGCTGCTTGTAAATTTTGGAGATTAATCCTTTGTCAGTTGCTTCACTTGCAAATATTTTCTCCCATTCTGAGGGTTGTCTTTTGGTCTTGCTTATGGTTTCCTTTGCTGTGCCAAAGATTTTAAGTTTCATTAGGTCACATTTGTTTATTTTTGCTTTTATTTCCATTTCTCTAGGAGGTGGGTCAAAAAGGGTCTTTCTGTGATTTATGTCATAGTGTTCTGCCTATGTTTTCCTCTAAGTTTGATAGTGTCTGGCCTTACATTTAGGTCTTTAATCCATTTTGAGTTTGTTTTTGTGTATGGTGTTAGGGAGTGTTCTAATTTCATTGTTTTTCATGTAGCTGTCCAGTTTTCCCAGCACCACTTATTGAAGAGGCTCTCTTTTCTCCATAAGATAAGGTGACCATATGTGCATGGGTTTATCTCTGGGCTTTCTATCCTGTTCCATTGATCTATATTTCTGTTTTTGTGTCAGTACCATACTATCTTGATTACTGTAGCTTTGTAGTATAGTCTGAAGTGAGGGAGCCTGATTCCTCTAGCTCCATTTTTCTTTCTCAAGATTGCTTTGGCTATTCAGGGTCTTTTGTGTTTCCATACAAATTGTGAAATTTTTTGTTCTAGTTCTGTGAAAAATGCCATTGGTAGTTTGATAGGGATTGCATTGAATCTGTAGATTGCTTTTGGTAGTATAGTCATTTTCACAATGTTGATTCTTCCAATCCAAGAACATGGTATATCTCTCCATCTATTTGTATCACCTTTAATTTCTTTCATCTGTGTTTTGTAGTTTTCTGCATACTGGTCTTTTGTCTCCTTAGGTAGGTTTATTCCTAGGAATTTTATTCTTTTTGTTGCAGTGGTAAATGGGAGTGTTTCCTTAATTTCTCCTTCAGATTTTTCTGTGAACTTATTTTGATTTTAGGCAGCCTCTCTGCTCATGGGTGGGGTTGTGTTCCTGTCTTGCTAGTTGTTTGGCATGGGGTGTCCAGCACTGGAGCTTGCCGGTCGTTGAGTGGAGCTGAGTCTTACTGTTGAGATGGAGATCCCTGGGACTGCTCTCGCCTATTGATATTACATAGGGCTGGGAGGTCTCTGGGGGTCCAATGTCCTGAACTCAGCTCTCCCACCTCAGAGGTTCAGGCCTGACACCCAGCTGCAGCACCAAGACCCTGTCAGCCACATGGCTCAGAAGAAAAGGGAGAAAGAAAGGAAAATTAAAAAAAATAAAGGTATTAAAATAAAAAATATTTATTAAAGTAAAAAAATTTAAAAACTAATTAAAAAAAGAGAAGAGAGCAGCCAAACCCATAAACAAACCCACCAATTATAACTAGTGCTATAAACTATACTAAGATAAACATAAAAATCAGAAGCTAGTCAGTCATATACAGCAAACCCCAAGTCTACAGTTGCTCCCAAAGTATGCCACCTCAATTTTGGGATGATTCATTGTCTATTCAGATATTCCACAGATGCAAGGTACATCATGTTGATTGTGGAGATTGAATCCGCTGCTCCTGAGCCTGCTGGGAGAAATTTCCCTTTATCTTCTTTGTTCGCACAGTTCCTGGGGTTCAGCTTTGGATTTGTCCCTGTCTGCATCTAGGTCGCCCTCTGGCATCTGTTCTTCACCCAGGCAGGAGGGTGTTAAAGGAGCGGCTGATTCAGGGGCTCTGGGTCACTCAGGCTTGGGGGAGGGAGGGGTATGGAATGCAGGGCGAGCCTGCGGTGGCAGAGGCTGGCATGGTGTTGCAACAGCCTGAGGTGTGCTGTGTGTTCTCCTGGGGAAGTTGTCCCTGGATCACAGGACCCTGGCAGTGGCAGGCTGCACAGGCTCCCAGGAGGGGAGGTGTGGATAGTGACCTGTGCTTGTACACAGGCTTCTTGGTGGCTGCAGCAGCAGCCTTAGCGTTTCATGCCCATCACTGGTGTCTGCAGTCACTGGTGTCCATGCTGATAGCCACGGCTCATGCCCATCTCTGAAGCTCGTTTAGGCTGTGTTCTGAATCTCCTCTCCTCACGCACCCCAAAACAATTGTTTCTTGACTCTTAGGCAGTTCCAGACTTTTCCCTAGACTCCCTCCTGGTTAGCTGTGGTGCGCTAGCCCCCTTCAGGCTATGTTCACACAGCCAACCCCAGTCCTCTCCTTGGCATCTGACCTCCGATGCTTGAGCCTCAGCTCTCAGCCCCACCCGCCCTGGCAGGTGAGCAGACAAGTCTCTCAGGCTGGTGAGTGTTGGTCGGCACCGATCCTCTGTGCAGGAATCTCTCCGCTTTGCCCTCTGCACCCCTGTTGCTGCACTCCCCTCCATGGCTCAGAAGCTTACCCCCACCCACCCCCCATTTACACCAGTGAAGGGGCTTCCTTTTATGTGGAAACTTTTCCTCCTTCACAGCTCCCTCCCAGGGGTGCAGGTCCCATCCCTAATTTTTTGTCCCTGTTTTTTTTTTCTTTTGCCCTACCCAGGTACATGGGGAGTTTCTTGCCTTTTGGGAAGTCTGAGGTCTTCTGCCAGTGTTCAGTAGGTGTTCTGTAGGAGGTGTTCCACATGTAGAAGTATTTCTGATGTGTTTGTGGGGAGGAAGGTGATCTCCATGACTTACTCCTCCGCCATCTTGAAGGTCCTCTTCTATATATTTTTTGAATGTCGATTTTCTACTAATAAAGGTTGGTACAGAAACTGGGCAAATGCTCCAGAATAACTTTTTACACTTGTGATGAACTATAATATATGTCTTAGAGAAGAGAGAAGGAAAGTTTGCTAACAGTCTTTAAAATTATACTGAAGACTTTTATGCAAAGAGTGGTGATAATATATTATTATGTAAATACACACACATACAGTCTTATTGAAGACACAAACACACACACACAAAAGCTCAGTAAATGTGCTACAGAGAAACATTATTGACATTGAGGGTAGTTCAGTATTGTAGTAGACTACTAAAGAAAGCTGTAGAAAGAGTTTTGGAGATCTTTAGATATAATTTTAAAATTGAGTATGAAAATAAGACAAATATCTAGAAGAAGGCAGGGTTTTTACTGCTTAGACATGAATTTTTTGACCTTGACAGCAAACCAGACTCTTCAGGTTTGATGAGTTATTCCTACCTCATCAGTATTTTTTTGCCTGAAAATCACCAAGCATTCATTTTATTTTCATAAACAAAGCAGCTTTTTGAAAATGTAAGCCTCCATTTGTACACTCAGGTATTTCTCTCCATATGCCAAGCCCATTCCAATGCCAGCATGATTGGTAGTTAGCATGTGCCCTAATTATGCGTCCCCTACTAACTCCTTATCCCTTAGGTCTCAGATCAACTGTCACTTCCTCAGGGAAGTCTTTCCCTTAATTAGATACTCCCTACCCCAATCCCCATTATACTGTCTCAGAAAATCCAGGTTATTTTAAAAATTGCTACTACGTGTTTATTTGTTTATCATTTATCTCCCCCACAGGCTGTGAGCTCCATTAGAACAGGGACCATGCCTCTTATGCCCCTGCTGCATACATCATGCTTAAGAATAAGGCCTGACTCATAATAGGCACTCAATAAATATTTGTTGAATGGCTGAGTATAACCATTTAAAAAATTGTTGATATTAATGAGAATAATTGGTGTTATAAGAAAGACCAAAGATTCAAGCCCTAAAACCCCTTAAACACAAGGGCAAGGACCCTCACATACAATTTTCCAGCAAAAGAAAACAATAACACTTTTTAAAATATAAAATTATTTATCAAAATGTTATGCTTGAGAGCAGTGTGAGGACTGAGCACATATCCTTAAGGCAATGAATTTTTCTCAGATCAGCTTTCCTGTCTCCTTCTTCTTGTCTGAGTTTGGCTGCCTAGGCTCTGATATAACTGAAAAACTCAGTCTGGCACATCTAGTAATTTACAATGTCTTTTTTTCCTACTCTGTATTTTCCATTCATTTTACTGCCCAAGATGAATTGTTATTTGCTCTTTTATTTGGGCAGCTCAAAGTGGCCACTCTTACTAGCTCCTAAAGATTACTTAATATAGCCATTTCACACCATGTTATTACCCTGTGGAGTCTTTGGTTCACCTTTCATTCTTCAAGGTTAGTGAGTAGCACATGGGCGTGGAATGCTCATAGCCTTGGCTAGTGGATTCTTTTCTAGTTGTTGAGTAACAGAAGCCCCTCTGCTCTCAGATGCTCGTTGTTCAGCTGAGTGAGTCCAAGAGGCTGCCTTCAGGCCTGGTGCTTGGTGAGAAACCCAGAGGAATATTGTTACTTTGAGGGTCAAGGTCATTAGGGCTCTGTGTGAGGATTGATGAAGGAGGGAGGAGCACACCTAGTACTTCACGCTTCTGAAAATACCCTATAAACCCCTTCATATTTCTCCATGTTCCTGATTAAAGCAAATGACAAGCAAAACAAAACAGGAGTGGTTGTCGGTGTGTTTGTGTGTGAGGTGCAGAGGTCTTCTGAAGACTGGAGGTGAAGAGGGGCTTCGTGGTTAAAAGCTTAATGTTGTCTTAGACAATTCTATGGATGAACTTCTCCTTGGTCCTCATTAGAGGACCTGCTTTATAAATTGCTGCTCCATAAACTATTATTGAAAGAATAAGTGACAGTGGGTCTACGATCATGGAAGTGGTAGAACCAAAAGCACCATCACTGGAAAAGACTTGGCCAGAGTTAAAAGTAAGTCATGTGCAGAATTAGGCTTAAATAATAGAGTTGGAATTTTTAAGGAAAGCTATGAGAAATCATTCAGCAAGTTTGACCAGTTTAAGCTGGCGGATTCTGACCAAATGAACTCTCTCCTTTCCAGCCTCCCTCTGCCCACACTTGTAAACTGTTTGTTCTAAATTATTTAGACATTGTCTCAACATCCATCTCACATGTTTGTGTAGACATATCCGTAAAGAGTTATATAAACAGTATTATTATCATAACTATTGTTATCATTAGCTGTTTCATTTCTTATCATTTTCCTTGTGGTTCATCGAGGGTCTTCTGAGGGCTGTCAAAGAGCTTGAAAAAATAAGAATTGTACTTGTATTTATTTTCATTGTATTATTTAGAACTCTACCTTAGGGAATCCTGCTAATTCCCGGTTTACCAATCCACAAAAAACCTTAAATTCTCACCCTTCTCCTCTGTAAGATTTAATAGCAACAAGATGGAGTGAAGGCTCTTATTATTAAAACTACATTACTCATATGAAATATTCGTGAGCGCTCCTATGCTGTGGTGCATGATCATAAATAATTAAAGCTGAGCTACACTTGTCAGAGGAACTGAAGCAGAGATACACTCCTCTGTTTGCAGACACTCTATAGGCAATGACTTCCTCATTAATGCAGCAATTCACTAAGGATTGCCATAGTTAATGGGCATTAGCAAAGTGCTAGCATGCCCATATTCTTCTTTTGAGAGGCTATCCAGTATTCAAAGTGATAGGCCTTTTGAATGATACTTATTGAAAGTATCCAACTCTTAAGTTTCTTTTCAAATTAAATCCTCAGGAGTCACATTTTCGAAGGTGTCGCTATAAGACTTCCTTTAGGGGTTAAACAATTTTAAAGAGTATAAGAGTTTTTGAGTCTAATTTTCCCTGGATTCTTTGCCGCCTTTCACTCTTATGGAAGAGTGATAACCTTTATAAAATTACTTCAGATTTGTGCTCTGTAGACCAAGATGCTGCATATCTGTTCATATAATGGTACTGTGCTAAAAACTCAGAAGATGTTTATTCAATATTTGGTCAAACTAAGTAGAGTGGGCAAGCACTTGTACAACAGAAAAAATTATTAGTTATAAAAAGAAAATTGTTGTAGCTTCAAATTAGGTCAATTAAAATGATGACCCATTTCTAGAAAATTTAGTTCATTCATTCATTCACTCAACAAATATCCACTGAGTATTTACCCTGTGCCAGGAACTGTGTAAGATGGTGTATGAGATAGGCCAGGTTCCTACTCTCAAGGAATTTACAGTTCAGCAGATGCAAGTATTGTCTTCAACTATATGAATGCTTTTATTTGACTGTTACTAAGTTACAGGCAATTTCATGTGCTTCAACCTAATACAAAGAAAACATGTTATAGGAGCACATAGGAAGAAAGCTAATATAGTTTCAGGATCAGACAATGGCTCCTTGAGGAAATGACATTTGAGCTGGTAGGAGTAGGATGAGTAGGAATAAGCTAGATGAAGCAGGAAATGACCCAGCAGTGGCAATAGGATGTGTTAAAGCTCAGAAGCAAGTGAGAGCCTGACTGTCTTGGAAACACCAGTTTGGAGTACAGAAGGGAAAGGAATGAGAGGAGTGTGGAGAGGTAGGCAGGGCCAGATGGTGGAGGGACATGTAAGTCATGTTGTTCAAACTGCATTAATAGCTAGGGAACAGTTTGAAGCAGAAAAGCAAACTGATCAGATATGCACTGTTGGAAGTTACTCTTGCTGCAATATAAAAAGGGATGAGAGAGAGGCAGGTCGGGAGGAAGAGTGACTAGTTAAGGGGCTGGGAGATGGTGCAAGTTTAGTCAAGATTGGTTACAGTGAGGATAGAGAGCAAAGGACATTTGAGAGAGAGAACTGACAGGACTTGGTGACCCAGTGAATGTGCAGAGTAAAAGAGAAAGGAGTTAAGGAGGAACCATGGGTTCCTGGTTTAATGGTGATACCATTTATGGAGATAAAGGAGCCTGAAGGAGGAGTAGACTGGGGGGCATTGTTGAGATGTTGAGAACAGATTTGAAAGTATTGACGTTATTTAATTCTTGGGGGTCCTTGGGAGACATTGAAGTAGAGAAGTCTAGTAGCAGTTAGTTACACAGATTTGGAACTCAGGAAGAGAGTACAGTCTGGACAGGTGGTGAAGATTTAAGAGTCACCTATAACTAGATGGCAGTTGAAGCTAGGAGAGCCAGTCAGACTTCCCAGGGGGAATATAAAGTGTGAGAAGAGAAGGAACAGATGGAAGAAAAAGAGGCTATAATAGGGGCCAGAGGGGAAGGAGAGAAACTGAGGTGGGGCAGAGGCAGGAATTTGGTGTTGGAAAATGGATGAAATTCAGTAGTTTGAAAAGTAAAAGCTAAAGGTGCTGAGAGGTTAAGAAAATCAGGACTGACATTATAAATTGTAAAATTAATAGTAGAATTAGGTAATGAAATGTGTGACTGACTCAGATAAAAAGAAATTTATTAGAACCCAATTCAGATTACAGGTCGACAAAAACATTGTGGTAGATTTAATTTCTTCAGATTTCCAGTTTTTCTATCCATTTTTTTTTTACTAATCCCTAAGTACTGAACGACAATAAATCATGTAACGAGAAATCATTCACCACATATGTTTGGACTCCAATCAATGTTGTCTTCAGTTTGGTAGGTCGTTGGATGACCATATGATGTCTGGTTCGCCTGGGACAATCCCATCATGTTATTCCGTTGTATTTATTAATTAATACATGTTATCCCATTATATTTATTAATAATAACTCCTTTTACTCTAAAAAGTGTCCCAATTTTGACAATAAATGAAATGTTGTTCCAAGCCACATATACACTGCTTCTGTGTCTTTCAAAACTTCAGCTCTCACTGCTCGGGTGGGAAGGTGTTCAATTCATACCTAACTCCACAGCTAATTATGAGAAAATCATAGGAGACACATTCATGGATCTTTTTTTAATGAAAACACAGTCATAAGTAATGTATAAAGGAAAAGACCATTTTCAGCTTTGAATGACTAATGTTCAATCCAGAATAATCAATATTTATTGAACATCTATTATGGGTTAGGCACCACATTCAGATTCTCAAGTTTCTTGCTCATACTAGCACTTACTTTTCAGTACTTTGATTCAGTCTGTAATAGTTGGTCCTGTTTTTTTTTTTTTTTTTTTTTTTGCGGTATGTGGGCCTCTCACTGTTGTGGCCTCTCCCGTTGCGGAGCACAGGCTCTGGATGTGCAGGCTCAGCAGCCACGGCTCACGGGCCCAGCCGCTCTGCGGCATGTGGGATCTTCCTGGACCGGGGCACGAACCCATGTCCCCTGCATCAGCAGGCAGACTCTCAACCAGTGTGCCACCAGGGAAGCCCTGGTCCTGATTTTTATTGCCCCTATATTATTTAGATTTTCTTTCCCTTTCCTCCTTTAATTATTAGAAATAGAATCTGCCTTATTATATATGAACATCAGTGTTCTACTTAGATTCTATTTATGCTACCTAGCAGAAGGCAATTTGATGTCTAGTCTATGATGCATCATGCTAAAGATGTTTACATCTATAAAATCTAGAAAGGAGAGAGCTTCTAGAATAGAAGAAGGGACATTCCCCTCAGCATATTTGAAGCAACGAATGGATCAATAAAATGGGTGGAGGAGTTAGGGGAAGCTAGTGGGAGCACAGGAAAGTGAGGGCAGATCTGTTCCCCAACAACCTTCCCTCCCTGTCCACCCAGCCACAGCTGGTGATCAGAGGCCAAGTCCCAAGGGAGGCCTGGCAGGTCTACTGCAGGCACAGAAAGAACACTGAGATGCAAAAGCCTTTTAGTCTCGGGAAGAGACAAGAATTTTAATAACAGAGAGAATTGGTCATGGGCCCAATAAGGAAGGACTTTACAGGAATTTGGTCTAGAACCAAGGCAAAGATGAACAATAAAAGGCTAAAGAATGGAGCTGGCAGGGGCAAGTCTGATGGTCCCTGGCCAACTGGATGGAGGAACAGGACTAGGCTCCATCCAACACTGAGAGACCAAGGGCACAGGTTTCAGACCTTTAGGATCTTGTCCCATCAGTACAGTTGTTTGATATCATATATGCTCAATCACATATGCTCAAATACATATATAGTTATTTAATTGTTTATAAGTTATCTGTACCACAATAATAATATAGCATATAAAATAAAAAACATACACAAATATAGACTTTAAAAAAAGAGATAAACTAAATGTAAAAAGAAGTTCTAATATTTTCCTCTTGTATCCCAGTGGATTATCTTGGAGACCAACCAGTATCCTAGGAGGGGCAGAGAGACTAGATCAGAAGAGGTGCCAGGATACTGCCCTAAGGCAACTCTTGGGAATTTTCAGGACAATCCCTGTTGGGCTTGGTCCTTGAAAAGAGAGCAATAATTTCTATTTCCAATTCCTGCTGATTTCTTATTAGGCTGGCTGACTGATTTTAATATGTTTTTTCCAGTTGACAGTCTTTGGGAGCTATGAAGGGTGGGTTAGTTAATAGGGAGGGCAACACTGTAAGTGGTGTGTGTTGGGATAAGCATGGAAGCGGGAGGGATTTGGTGTGAGTGAATTAAAGATGATTCATAGACCAGAAAAGAACCTAATGGAGCCTTGTGTTCTCATGAGAGAGTGTGTCATGAACTAGCAAAGTCTCTTCCTCTTCTTGTTGCCGTGGGGATTGAGAAGAATGGGGTGCTCATGTTCTTTTTATTCTTCTAGAAAATAATTAAAGATAAAGAAGGAATCTGTTAGAGTCTGTTGAAAAGGCAGATAATAACCTTTTATAACCAGCTTTCATTGGTGTCTGTCTGAGATCCAGGCTGTGGCCATCTCATAAATAGAGGAGCTAGGATGACCAGATAGAAGTTTTCCTCCTTTAGAGTCCTAGTGTATCTCTACTATGTCCTTTTCAAAGAAAAGACTACTTTCAGCTCCAGGATTGCTGGTTAGTTTTTTTTTTCCAGAATGTGGTCTAATCTCGCACCTTTTGCCACTCTCTTGTCTTCACCTAATTTTTTGTTCAAATATATGCTTGTTCACTCCATTCATTTATTTACATATTTATTCACTTTATTCTTTCACTCAGCATCTATAGAATACTTACTATATTCTAGGAACTGGGGCTATCCATGAGTGTCTAAGTAGGAAGGAAGCTATGTCATTCTAAGTATAAAGGCTTGTGAGGTGTCTTTCCAACTAGAGAGGATTTTTGTAAGAACACCCTACTAATCAATTTAATTTTCTTCCTATTGGATTTTGAATTTAAAACTTACATAAAAACAAATTTGCACCAAATTATTTACTATATTTACTATTGTTGTTCTCATTTTGGACCTCAGGTGCAAAAGGTTCACGCAGGACTGCTCTTTGTTTTACTTAGTTTTCACCTTTATTTCTTTATTTGATTCCCATTCCCTTGCTCCTCTTTGCTGTGCGAACTCACTCTAATATGTTTGATATATACCTTTGAATATGTGAATATGCATATTGTAAAATATGAGGTGTGGCTCGTGTTTTTCATTTACATAAATGGTGTTATACTATAGACCTTGCTCTTTTAAATATTTTTCACTCAATCCTTTGTTGTTGCTTTTTTTTACATCTTTTCATGTTTCTGTATGTATATCTAGTTTGTTGCCTCTAAATGTTTCATAGAATTCTGTAGTTGCAACCACCATGTTTTGCTTATGTTTTTCTGTAATAACATAGACCTGGTTTACTGCTAGTCCGTACTACCATAAACAACACTGTGATGAGTATCCTTGTTCATGTAACTTCATAGCCCTGTGTGAGAGTTTCTGTTGGATTGCTGTGTCATGGGGTATATGTTTACTTAATTTTGTTAAGTATGATGAATTGTTTGCAGAAAATCTGTTCTTATTTTTATTCCTATCAGTAGTATACAGTGGTTCCTGTTTCCCCACATTTCTGACAACCTGATGTGTAAGAGGTAACTAATTGTTTAACTTTGTATTTATTCGATTATTAGTGAATCTGTGTATCTTTTTCTGCACTTGCATAATGGATGCTGTGATGGTATTGCCCAGATCCTCCTTCAGGAATGGACTTATTCTTCCATCTGGGAAATCTCCTAGCTGATGGCTCTCAGCTGTCAACCTTCTCTAGGAATTACCCTTGGGAGAAGAGAGCTGCCCTGTCCAAGTTTACGTGCCTTTTCCAGAAGTAGTCTATATCTAATAACCGGTTTATTTGAGGATATAGGCCCAGCTGCCTCACGCTAACATGGAGCAATTCAGAAGGACAGCCAACCTACAGAGTTCTCTGTGGGCTCAGATGAAGCCTTTGTGCAGGCTGCATTGCAGCCCATTTTCTCCATTTGTACAATCCTGCTTCCTTCTTTTCCTTCACGTGTGCTGATCTTGAGAACATTCTCTAATAATCTTTCTTCATTTGAATCTCCATCTTGGAATCTGTCTTCTTGGAAACACAGTCTGCTACAGTTGGTGCCAAGTATGGTGTGGTTTGAGAGAGTACAGGCTAAGAGAGGAATCTAGGGATGGATCACCCTCCAGCCAACTGGCAGTGTGGACCCCACACTGGTGGTAGGTTGATCAGGGCTAGCCTGATTCTGCAAAAGGTAGCAGTGAAATTGTTAAACATTTCATTAGTCACCACCTAAGATGGTGTACTAATGAAAAGAAATGCACTAGTGGGTGCAACGTATTCACCATTTCATAAATATGGGGCAAATGATAATATGAACAATGAAATTAGATGGCTATTGATAGGGGAAATCGGTGCTTTAGAAAAAAATAATGAATGGTTGAGACTTATTAATCAACAACTGAAGGCTAGGTATGAAATCAAGAAGGTATTTTTGGCTGCTGGAGAGCAGAAAAAAGCCAAAGTCTAGACCCAGAATTCAAACATAAGAGTAGGAAAAACCCAAAGTTTTAATCCTCAACCTAGACAGGTCTACTGGGCCAAGACCAGGGCACAAAATGGGAAAGAATGAGACCCTGAAATATCTTGGTTGATGAACTTGAGAATCTTGAAGTGGCCCACTCTTTCAGGTTTTCGGCTAGTACTCTATTTAACTGGCAAAACAGATAACATGAACTGGGCTCATGGAGAGTAATAAGGGTGATAGGATCTCAGAATAATAAAGGCATGAGACGCCTGGTCAGAGATACTGACATGGTTCTATTTAACCATCAGAAGCAAGTCAGACATGATTACTGTAATGATTGACAGACCATAGTGGCAGTCAGAGATTTGGCAGAACCCGGTATTGGTTCCCTTTTCTGTGTGGTAAGAACTATCATAGTGGAGAATGCCAAGCTCTGAAACTGCTCCCACCCCATTTAAATAATAATTAAATAAAAAATGCAACCCTGGGGGTTAGGGGATGGCAGAAATTCATGTCTTCATTAAGGACCTAAACAATTCAGAGGTGGTCCCTATCATATCTCCATTTAATTCACAAGTCTGGCACCTACAAAAGCCAGATGGAACCTGAAGGATGACAATAGACTATTGCACGTGCAACCAAGTGTAGCCTGATTGCATCTGCAGTGCCACATCTGGTATCTTTTCTAGAGCAGATTAAGATGACCTCAGGAGTGTAGGATGCAGCCTTTGATCTGGTGATGCACTCCTTTTCACCTCAATCAGAAAGGAGGGTCAGAAACCATTTGCAGTTAGTTGGAGCAGAAAACAATATTTGTTTACAGTCTATAGTCTGTAAATGACAAATGTTAATAGTCCATCCCTTTGTCATAGTTTGTACAGACCTGAACTGTCTGGATGTCCTACAGAATACACTGATATTATGCTAACTTGACTCTATGTTGGAAGCCATGGTAAGACATGTGCTTAAGGGAGTATGAGATATACACTCTGAAGATTCAAAGACTATCCACATTAGCAAAATTTCAGGCATCCATTAACTTTGTTTACAGTGTTCTTTATTTGTTAGACATCTAGATATTTTTTATGCTTTGGGCATGTATTTTAAGAAGTCTTTCACTACCCCTAAATTTCAGGCATGTTCTGTACATTTTCTTCTATTATCTTTATAGTTCTACCTTTCTTCTTTAGATCTTTATTCCATTTGGCATCCACTTTGAATATGGTGTTTGCAGAAATTCAGGATTATTTTTCTATATAGAGTGCATGTGTTTTTCCTATATTATTTTCTAAACAATACGTATTTTTTCCCATTTTTGAGACCTTTATGTTCTATTGATCAATTTTCTTTTACTGTTGTATTATTTTTTCTTATGAAAGCTTTTTAGATAAATTACTTTAAGACAGAACATGCTCCTTTTACCTCGATCCTCCTTTTCAAGATTGACTTGGCTATTTGTTGTATCCACAACATTTTTGGATAAATTTGTAGAGTTCCAAAAAATTTCTGCTGGAAATTTTTATTTGGAATTGCAGTGCACATGGAGGTTAATTAGAGAGGATTGACATCTTTACTGTTAAATCGTTCCATCGGTGAACATGGTATAACATCATTTATTTAGATTATTAAACTACTTTTCAATTGTGGTTGAACTGAGACTCCTTATCTTGTGGTGCTTCCATTATTCCCTGTTATTTGCTTATCAAGGCAGACCTAGGAGATATAAGCAGATTTAGAAACCTACATTGTTCATCTAATACTTGTTCTAGAAATAATAAATAAATAAACACTGTTCTACAGTTAAGACCTATTCTGTAGTCAAGAAAAGAAAAACAATTAATAAATGGAAAAAGACTATGAGAAAATGGCTTTTCAAAAACAGATAAAAGTGTTCTTAAATATAAGAAAAGGTGCTCAGTCTCACCCATAATTGGAAAAATGCAAATAAGAAAAATAATGATATAGCACTACTTTACCCACCAAACTGGCAAGTTTCAAAAGTTTGATAGTAATCTGTACTAACATGGTGTGAGGAAGCAAGTATCCACATGGATTGTTGGTAGGATTCCAGACTGATGCAGACTCTTTGAAGGGAAATTTCTCAGTGTGTTTCAAAATTAAAAATACACATAACATTTGAACTTGCAGTTCTATTGGTAGAAATTTGTCCTTCAAGTGTATTTATATATCTGTGCAAAGTTGTGTGAAAAAGGCTATTCATTACAGCATTATTGATGTAGTGAAAGGCTGGAACAAACTAAATGCTCATCAGTAGATACGGCTAAAAAATTATTTGTACATCCATTCAACAAAAAATTATTCAGCCTTTGAAAATAATTAGGTGTATATTTTTCCTGTGATATGGAATAATTGTGAAGACTTTTAAGTGGAAAATGCACAATGCAAAATATATACAAAGTATATCTCAACTGTACAAAGCAAAAAGGTGCATTAATATACATGTGTGCATTTCCATAGAATATCTCTAGAGTGATAATTAAGAAACAGATAATAGTGGTTGCCTCTGGGAAGGACAGCTGGGAACTGAGGATTGAGGTGGGAGGAAGACTTTCTTTACATTCTAGATCCCTTTAAACTGTTTGATTAGTTTCTTAATGATGTGTATGTATTAGTTTTAAAAATAAATTAATTAAAACTATTCTACAACTTGGTTTATCTTCTCACATAAGTTGTAGGATATTATCCTATATTAAGGAGGTTTTTCTGTATTTAGATTTTGACCTAAAGGTTGTATCCTCTCAGTTTATTACATGTTCTTGTGTTCCTTTCTGCACACTCAATTATTATTATTAGGAGAAATGTTTTTCTAGTAAAAATTGGAGAAAAAAATAGCATGATTTTAAAGTCTGTAGCAATGGTAACTCAGCCTACTTAAGATATAAGGGCCTGAAGTGTTTCATTGCATTTGAATAACACTGAAGTAAAATCTGGAGAATTCTTAATAGCTAAGTTGTGGGGCTGAATTGCATCCCCCCAAATTCATATGTTGAAGTCCTATCCCCTAAAACATCAGAATTTGACTATATTTTAAGACAGGGGTTTTAGAGAGGTAATTGAGTTAAAATATGGTCATTAGGGTGGGCCTTAATCCAATTTGACTGGTGTCCTTGTAAGAAGAGGAGATTAGGACACAGACAGGTACAGAGGGAAGATCATGTGAGGACACAGCAAGAAGATGGCCACCTGCAAGCCAAGGGGAGTGGTCTCAGAGGAAACCAAGCCTGCTGACACCCTCATCTTGGACTTCCAACCTCCAGAATTGTGACAAAATAAATTTCTGATGTTTAAACTACCCAGTCTGTGGTACTTTGTTATGACAGCCCGAGTAAACTAATACTTGATAATAATTCAAAGTAATCTATATAATGGAAAAAAAGCACTGACATAAAATATTTATTAGATGAAGTTTTCTAAGGTGCTAGGTTTGGACCGTTTCAAATGGACTGACCCTAACCAGTCCTTGCGATCTTTTTCAGAGGATAAGGGGATAACCCCCATAATTAACATTTTGAATTTGAGTGAGATGATAGCATCTAAAACCAGGATTGCTGGAAAATGGGGAAATCTCTGTGATCTTGCAAGTGATGTTTTAAGACAGGTAACAGAAGACAGTAGTTTACACATTAGGCAGACAGGTGAGCACCAGTGTATGCCTTTCTCTCTTGTAAGATGTTATAAAAAAATTAAAAAATAAAGTATCCATAGCCATTCCTAAAAACAAGAGTGAGAACTCTCTGTGGACTAGAAAAAAAGAGGCACTCCAGAAAGATGGCAGTAGATGGGCAGCTGTCACTGCCCGGCCCAATCAGATACTGCTGCTAAAATTCTGGGGTTGATGTCACTGCTCAAAGTCCACTCCTGCAGAAAGTTTACTTTGTCAGGAACTATCACAACCCAGGATACATACTGAAGAATTCCTCCACATACGAGTGCATGCAGCAGATCCTTGGTGCCACCTCTAATTTCAGCTGCATCAGCCTTGCAGCGTTTCATGCATGTCTGGATACACACTGAGCAGGTCCAGTCTTAAGGGCATGTCTTCTCTGCTTTATGCCCCAGGGCTGTCTCCAAAACTAAGGGAACTCCTTTGGCCCATAGGCAAACACAGTCCAAAAGTAGGAGGGAGTCAGCACTCTTAGGGGCAGCCCTCAACTAATGGGGGATGAGAGTCCTTTGGCAAACAGTTCTGAGAGGGCTCTCTGTGCTTCTCAGAGGTCTTGCCTGAACTGAGAACTCTCTAATTGCTCCCTTATATTTGGCTTTTCCTGCTCACCTAGCTCACTCTCAGAGCTCCTGGGCTCGTGCTTCTTAGGATTCCTTTTAAATAAACTACTAACATACACTTTCTCAGGCTCGGTTTTGAGGAAACCAAAAACTAAGATGGTAGATAACCAAGAATTACCCAAAATCTGAGGATGGACAACACAGTGGAAGAGAGAATACTAATAACACAAACAGAAAATTTTTAGACCCAAAGAATGTGAACATAAACAATCCAAAAATCGTTTTAAGAATATTTAATATCACCAGAGAGATAAAGGAGCTTTCTGCAAACATGATATATGAACAGGAGATTATTAAACTACAAGAGGTACTTAGGAAACAAGATCTGGCAGTTACAGCTTCTTAGAAATGAAAAACGTGATTGTTGAAATAAAAAATTCATTAAGTGGGTTGAGTAGCAATACTGGATACACCAGATGATGAATCAGTGAGTTTCAGTGAGGGGAGGTATTCTCTCTGAATCTAGCCCAATGACATTAAAAGATGGAAAGTATAAAATTTCAGGGATGTGGAGGGGAGAGTTTGACCATTCATTGGGGTTTGACCATTCATCGGGTAGGACATTAAGGAAAACTAGAATTGTGGAGGGGAGTCAATACAGGAAGAAATAGTTCTAAGGATTTCCATAACTGAAGAAAGACTTCAAACTGAGAGTTCATCAAGTGCCATGCAGAATGAAAAACTAAAGAAGAAAATGCATGCATGTATGAATGAATGTATCAGGAACATAATTTTGAGCAGCTTGGTTTGATTCACTATAATATTATTTATGTTCTTATGGTTGGGTAGTTTCAAATGATACAGACTTTGTATCTATCCTTGAGAAAAGATTCTGTAGATAGCAATAGAGGCAAATTGAGCTGCATGTTTAAGTAATCACCAGGTTAATTGACGTTGTAAGGGCAATCTGATTAATTCTGGCCAGGAAAAGTCCCCATTTATCCTCTTTATTAAAGAATTGGACAGTAAGAATATCTGTGTATTAAAGGATCTGATCCTCTGAATAGATGAAAAGCAGCTTTCAGAAGGATCACTGCTGATCATCTT
This sequence comes from Mesoplodon mirus, assembly GCF_964341445.2. Taxonomy (NCBI): domain Eukaryota; kingdom Metazoa; phylum Chordata; class Mammalia; order Artiodactyla; family Ziphiidae; genus Mesoplodon; species Mesoplodon mirus. Next base: position 42,058,210 of record NC_138989.1, on the reverse strand, counting down.
ACTGATTAAATTGGATCATGTCAAGATTAATGCAGCCAGCTCTGTGGAGCAGACTGGACATTGGAATCTACACTGCTGGTAATATTATTTACTTCCTACATCAATCTGATTTTCCCCCTCAGTTTATGAAATAGAGTGTGGTGGTCTATACCACTGGCATACAATGACTTGTCTTCGGGTGCCAATTATTGACATGGTGGCTGTGCCTACACGATACCAAAACAATTGTTCACTCCAGTTACAAAGCGAAAGCAAACACACCAGTTAGGTAGTGTAGACAAAACATTTGTGCATGTTGAATTTTTCACCCTTCGACTGATTGATTTGATATTGTGTAGACACAGCCTGTACTTGGCATTAAAATGCTGCTATTTCCATTGTGCCTGCTTGGTAGGCTGCTTTCTCTTTGTGTAGAATGATCTATTTACTGTACTGGTCTTTTGATACCCTGGCAGCATTGTCTCTTTCTCATAGCGAAGTACCGAAGAAGGGCAAATCCATATGTTCCCCATAGTCTAAACCCCTCTTGCCATGTTTAGCAGCTCCTACCTGAATCTGGAGGAAAGCATTCCATGAGCTCTATAGAGCTGAGCCACCAGAGGTAGTGCACACGTTTTATCATATCTTAAGGGAAGCAGCAGTTTGTCGGTGATGTTTGATGGCTTTCTTTATCTTAACACAAAAATCTCTGGGGCACACTGTGGTCTCTCAACGTGTCCCTATTTAACTACACTCCTTACTTTTAGCTGCTTGGGCTCAGCTAACCAAATGGTGTCAGAGATGTGTATAGGCGATCTTAAATCATTCTGATTTTCCCAAGTCCCTCTGCAGTTTTAGGAGGGAACATATGGCAATGTTATGTCTATTTGAAAAAGCCTTTGCATCATATGTTTATACAACTGCTCACTATCCCAAGACAAAAATTCTTTTCCTGTTATTGCCCATTTGCTGACTAAAGAAATTATCCTCTTTATGTATTCTGGTACTTTACCTTGATATCTTACATGTTTAATTATGTAGCCTTCAGTCCATAATCTATATCTTCATCATCTAAGGCCATTTTGCTTCTGCGAATCCAAAGCTTAATGATATGTTGGGAGATAAAGGAGAGATATTTTAAAAAGTCTTCTACTATTCCTCTTTCTCAGATTAAAAAAAGTCATAGAATCACAAGTAACAGAGTTAATAGGGAAAACCCAGTAAATTCTCAAATGTTTCTTATACATTTCTCAATTATGTTGTGTTACTAAAAATAATACCTTAAACCTTCACACCAAATAATCCAACTTTGACATCACAGATTATCTATAAGATAATGGGAATATTTCTACTTACCCTACAAGGGTAGTCACCCCAAGTGCTGCAGAGTGGAGCACTATGATCACTTGACCCATCTCAGCATCAATCTCCATGAAGAAGAAGGCTAGAAGAGCCTGGCAAACCCAACTGAACCTAATTTGTAGACAGTAAAACTGATTATAGGAGACAATAGTGAGGATCAATACTCATGGAGATTTCAGAATCTAATAATGGGTCATAGAACAGCCTACGAGGCCTGTTGGAGCTTTTCTTTCTTTTCTTTTTTTTTTTTGCAATATGTGGGCCTCTCACTGTTGTGGCCTCTCCCGTTGTGGAGCACAGGCTCCGGATGCGCAGGCTCAACGGCCATGGCTCACAGGCCTAGCCACTCCGTGGCATGTGGGATCTTCCCAGACCGGGGCACGAACCCGTATCCCCTGCATCGGCAGGCGGACTCTCAACCACTGTGCCACCAGGGAAGCCCGGAGGTTTTCTTATAAGTGAGATTTACAACTTGCCCCCCTCACCCTAATGTAAAGCCCTTCAACCATTTTCAGGAACAAATTTTCTTCTTGGAGATCCTTTGTTCTATTTGCCTTTTATCATGTCACAGCTGAGTGAATGATTCTAACTTAAATTATTTCCTGTTCCTACGATATGAACTTGTCTCTGTGGCACTAACAGAACCAACTGTCAATTTCAGCTCATGAGTTTCATGAGAGCTTATCAAGAGTGTTAGGATGGGGGCAATGCAACATGTAAATATTTTAAAGTTTAAATTCAAAAATTACACGGCCATTCAGCCCTTTGTGAATGTTCTGCTGAGGTCTCAAACAAAGGTGTGTTTGAAATGTGAAGCTTAAACTTGTTGACCTGGGAACTTCTTGGCAAAAGTTCTATTACATTAGCTAATGCAGTACAGAGTCTAACCTGAATCGGGCATCATGTTTTTCATGTAAACCAAAGGTATTGAATTTGTGGCTTTTGCAAGCTTTGCAGAAAAGGCTTTTTAAAAAATACATTTCTTTATAGTGCAAAACTAACAAAAGCCACAAATGGAATGGGTTTGCTTCTCATGGAAAACTTTTGCATCCTGGAGCCCTGGTAAGCCTCTACAGTACTTTGCGGTTTGCAGTTCCAATATCAGAACAGGTCTGTTATCATCTTAGCTCCTTGAGAAGCTGCACAAGTTCCATGTAGACCACCAGAGTGGTCTATGGGATACTGTCCATCTCACTGGCAGGCTAATGCTTCTCCATCAGTTTCCAGCTTTGTAACACTAGGACCAAGAATCAAACTCAGGAGAGCAATTTGTTGGCCCCAGGTGGGTAGATGGTTGGAATATCAGACATCAGTGTGTCTAAAGATGGATTTTATGGTAAAATAAAATGGATCATTCAAGCTAAGAAAAAGAAAGTGGCAGCTATTAGAGGCTATGGCCACAATATTTGGAAATCTATGCAACATCTGCTATACTTGGACGAAAGTACATGAAGTATATAACAATATTGACAACTTACCTTTCAGACTACCTTTTTACTTTGTATCTTCTTATTTGTCTACCTGTCTATCTGGAAAAGAAATGAAAGGGCTCTGGATTATCTATGCTTTTATCTAAAGAGGAGACCTAGAGATAGGGAAAAAAGCCCTAAATTTCCTTCCACTCCAACTATCAAAAGCCAAGTTCTCAAATCTTGGGAGTTTTCTTTTATTACATTGCACTGCATTTCTTTGATTACATTGCATTGACTTAACTATTGGTATTCACTTTTCATCCCTCTGTCTGAAGATCCTATCTTTCTACCATTTGTTGCTAGTGACCATTTCAATTTTGTTTGGAGAATTGACATTATGAATTGGGAATAAAGAGAGAAAGGAAACACAGGTGAATTAATTTTGCTCCTTTCTTTAACTTGTACATTGATGAGAGATAAGATAGGGAGAGGAATGAAACTCTTAAAAAGTGGTCTTTAAATTGTGGATTTATTGAATTGTGTTTCTCTACACAACTGATTGAAAATTGGCCATGTGTACAGCATACATGCGTTTGTTATATTCTTGTCTCTGTTTATTGTGTAAGACATTAATCAAAGGATGACTTACTCAAATGGTGTAAAATTATACCTGTGGTAAGTGGTAACAAGGTGATGTCATGCTTAGAGAACATATGATAAGGAACCATCAGATAGGACAATCCTAAAGAAGTGATTACTGGGCTGGAATCTGCAGAGAGAGCAGAAGCTAACTGGAGAAAGCTAAAGATAGAAGAATATTCCAGGCAGAAGAAGTAGCATGTGCTATGGCCTTACAGTATGCTGGAGCCTGGTGCACTTGAGAAAATTGAAGATATAATCAGTACTTCCAGAAGTATTTATGCTCCTGGAAAATCATTGTATTGATGCAGAGTGCACATTCTTTTTCCCTCGATATTTTGGTCAACTTAATATTCGTGGAAAAAAGCAGGAATAGAAAGAAGTTCACAAAGGTTGTTTGGTTCACGTGACTAATACTACCATCATGTTAGAACAAAGACCTAACCTGGAAAATTCAGTATTCTCAGTGTAGGCCTCCCTTCCCATTTGTTCTTATTAGGAATGGTCACAAAAAACCCCACAAACAAACACCAAACCTTCAGAGTGTCAGTATACAATAGTCCAGCAAAAAAAAAAAAATAGTCTTTTTCAACTGCAAATGGGACTGATGTTTCCCTACCAGTTCCCAGAACTGATTTCGAACCCTTATCACTTCAAAAATCAGGAAACTTTCCATTAGTTGCAACTCTGGAAGAAGAAATCATACGGTTACTTTCTCGGGGATGAGAGCTAGATCCAGTTTTCACTCTTGACCTTATGTATACAAATCAAAAAAAAAAACAAACACAGGGTGGTACAGGACCCTGTAAAAAATCTGATGCTCCATCCTGAGAAATAGCGAGGTTGGGGCAGCAGAAGTGTCACCGCTGGACTGCAGAGTGTCAAATCTTCCTGCACAAGAATGGGAGTCAGTGCTATGGATGCTCTCGATTCGAGCCTCAGTGGTTTCTTCCTGGATGGCACTTCCTGGAGAATCTCACCTGGGCATTTCCTGAAAGTTTTCCATATTGGGGCCACACTTTTGTCACTACCAGCCAAAGCTGCTTTTATGGTGGAAGTTTTCATGGCAGCAGGATTATTGCTTAGTGTCTGTCACAACCAACACACAGACTCTCTGAGAAACATTGGTCATTTGTATCAGAGTAATGAGGTGGTCCTTTTTCTGAACGTGATGCCTGAATTGTATGCTGACTAGGGGAAAATGTCTGACTGTGGCTATCAAGCCTTACTTCCCCTGCCCCTCTCCAGAGCTTGTATAATTGATGATTCTTCCTGCCAGGATAAGTTTTTGAGCACAAAATTCATTTTAATAGCAGTTTTTGCTTATTAAACAAACCGCTGTTGTTGTTTTTTTTATTCCTGTTTACTTCAACAGCCAGAATCACAGAAGCACAAAACAAATCAGCCTAATTTTGCTGTGAACTTTGCTTTTGACATCTTTCTATTTTTCAGAGAAAATAAATGTGTTGTTACTTGACTGCTCTCTTTCAGACTGAAGAAGCAGAGAGCTATTTTTGAAGCTCCTTAAATCAGAAGCTATGGCTTTTTACAAAAGAAGCCCCACAGGACATCAAGACTGTGTTTGGAAACATGTGTGATAAAAAAAAAAAAAAAAGAAAGAAAGAAAGAAACAAACCGTAAAAATGAACTGGGATCACCTTGTAATTGGGCAGAGAGGGCTTCCTGCTGCTCTCCGTGTTTTTTAAAAAGCCATTGCTTCTGCATTTCTCACCTTTTGCTGTACGAGACTGTACACAATATCTCCAATTGCCAAGCAAATCACAGCTGAGAGTCAGACCCCCTGTTTGGAAGAGACCTTTCTCCCCTCAATATTCTCTTTTATTGATGTTATAGAAAGAAATTAAAGATACACAAAGAATCAACGGTAGTTATAGTGAAAATGCAAGTCTTATACAAAGAACACTGACCGAGGTCTTACAATATGCCAACATCCACACGGGGATGACATTAGACAGCTCAATAAAGTTTAATTGTTTCACTGCTGTGCTCCAGGCGACACCTTGCATGCCAATGGAGGATAAGTGCCTTGTAAATAAAGTGCATTATTATTATTTTACTTAATGTCACTAAATAGCTGTTATCTACCCAGCCAGCGCAGGAGCAGGAAAGACTGGGGTGTGGTGTGTCTGGGGAATGATGAGTCCCCCATCTCATCCCAGAATCTATCTGAGACTCTTAAGGTGATAACTTCAATAAATGTTCCTCCTCTTCAGTTTCTCCTCTCTGGAATGAGGTCAAAAAATAATTGCTACACCCACCTTTCAGAGCTCAGCACAGCAGGGGTCATTGAATATGCATATGGTTATTAACCACAGATGATATTTATTGGCTGTCCACTGTTTTAATGGTTCTGATTTAGAAAAAATAGAAGGATATTTAAAAAATATAAATGCATGATTAATTTTTAAGATGTTTGCCAATCTCTGAGTTATATTTTCAAGAACAATTTTGACTGAAGTCCAATTTTGCAACTGTGCAGGCACAGAAAATTATTAGCATGAAAATCTGTGAGAGTCTTAGAACAAGATTCTTCGGGGTGAATATTATGTGAAAAGTCTCAGTTAGAGGGGATAATATCTGATTATGTGATGGTCTCTCCAGTTATAATTGCTTGTCAAACACATGTACTAGCTAAAAGGTAAGGAAGTTGGTTGAAAGCTTTCTCTTTAAAAAAAATTCTCTTTGAAAAATTTGTGTATAAAGGCATGCACGAGGATAAGCAATCAGTATGAGAAAACTAAACAGGCGTGGGAGTATGAGAAAATACTGAAATTTATACATAGGTAATATGTTCCTTCTCCTAAAATGAATACTTTGGTAAGTTTTACTCTCTTCTTATGAGACTAACAGTTTTTGCCTGTGTACAAGCCTAGATAACGTACATTTTAAATTAGTTATTCCAAATATATTTTACAATAAATGAGGAATAAGATGCAAAATTATGGGGCAGAAAGATTCTACCTTACTTCTTTTTAGTAAGTTTTGAAATTTACAGTATTTTTCCCCCACTTAAAGAAAAAAAAACCTTCTTATGATGCTAGTGAATTACTGTTTTCATCCATATGTTTATGGCATGTAAACTTCCCCGTATGGATAGATAGACAGGAACGTTATTCTTGGAATTTGTAGACAACATGGGTACAATTTTTCACTCCACCTATTCTCAAGGAATTCTGCAAAGCCATAAATTCAATGTTAGCTGGCTAGAGTATTTCTAGGAAAAAAAACAAAACAAAACCCCCCCCCAACTTTAACATAGTGAAACTGCTTGATTCCAAAGAAATCTTAGTGGCATGTTGGAAAGTGAATACATTTGCCTACTGAAGGCAGATCTGTTTGCTGATGGTGGAAACAAGCAGCTACACTTGAATTCAGTCTCTGCGTCATTGGTGATGCCTTATCTATTGCTTTATCATTTTTTGTGCATAAGTGTGTAGTGGACAGGGCATGACTATGGAATACAGTGAAAAAGAGTATCCTGGACACAAAGAAATAGAGATGGTTGGGGAGAAAAAACAAAGACCTTGCTGGAAAATAGGGCTGAAAACCCTCTTCTGCATGCTCACAGAAGGAGTTTTCCAGGCAAAACTGCTCCTGCTTTCAGGCCCAATTCAACTGCCTCTGGCTGCGTTCACCAGCTATCTGTTATAGAACCTCTTTGCTGCCTTTTTTCTCCTGACTTCATGTTTGATTAATACTGAGCTCTGCTCCTGTAAGATAGACCCACCATCTTGGATACCCTCAGGAGTTCTTTTCTCCTTCCTTCTTACATATGCGGATTGTCTTGGAGGTAATTTTGCAGCAAGGGATTTTTGGCCCCAGGGCTCTTTATAATACCCTGTGTTTGCTCTTCTGATAATTAGATGGATGTCTTTTTCGATATCTATATGCCATACTTTCTTTTGTTTGCTATAAGTACAAAGCTGAAAGAAACCCAGGGGATCCAGCTGAGTTCACAGTTCAGCAGAAGGCATCCTCACACAGCATATTATTACACCATGTACTATAACCGAAGTGCTCTGGGGACATGAGGGACAGGGTGGCCACATGCCTGGGAAGGTTGAGAAGGCTTCACAGAGGAGAAAGCACTTTAGTTGGGTTTCTACTAGAGTTTCAAGGTCTAGTTTGTTGACCAAATGCAACCACTCATCCTTCTTTCTTTCTAGGGTTCTGACTGTTAGGGTTTGCACACAAAAATTTGAGCCAAGTGGTGCAATATTCCTCCTAATGCAAAATGTGTAATAAGAGAAGGGAGGGAAAGAAAAGAGAGATGGTTCTGTTTTGAGAGACATCAAAAATGTCTCTTTTGAGACAAATAATCCCATCTACTAAAAAAAAACAGAGGCCCAGTGGACATGACACTCATCATAGTCAGATCAGCTGTTGCTGCCCCTTCTGTTTTTGTGGAGAAACAAGTCAGGAATGGTGAGAATGGTGCAGTGCTATCCCAAAGATGTCTGCCAGAGTGTCATGGGCATTTTCTTTTTCTATGGGATGATACAGGAAAGTGGGGAGAGGAGGAGGAGGATTCTCACCTATATACATAAAAGACGGATAAGGGTTTGTCAGGAGAAGTAGAAGGGGAGGAATAATCTGTGCAATGACATAGGTGCATGAAAAACAGGATGTTTGAGAAAGAGCCATCTTTGGTATGTGAGTGGAGTGGAAGGGAAATTGTAGAAGACAGGACAGGGAATGCAGGTTTGGAAAACATTTTGAAGAATTTGGATATTATGCCAAATAGTGTGGCTTAATTCTACTGGCAAAGTGAAGTCATTACAACTGGAAGGGACATCTCCATATTTGAGTGTGTGTGTGTCTGCGTGTGTTTGCATTTAATAACTTTTTATTTTGAACTAAAGACCCACAAAAAATTGCAAAAATAGTGTAAAGAGTTCCCATGCACACTTTACCCAGATTCCCCCAGTGGTAATTGCTTACATAACCATAGTACACTGTCAAAACTAGTAAATTGTCATTGGTACAATATTATTAATTTAGGTATAGGCCTGAGTTATTCAGATTTCACAAGTTTTTACATGAACTCTTTTTTGAATGTATACTTCTTTGAAATTTTATTATGTATGTAGATTCGAGTTACCAATATCAGCATCAGGATAAAGAACTGTTCCATCAGCACAGAGAAATTCCTTTGTGTTACCTCTTAATAGTCATACTCTCCACCAAACTTACACTCCAGCAATCACTAGTATCTTCTCCATCATTATGACTTTGTTTCTTTGAGATTGCTATATAAGTGGAATCCTACAGTATGCAACCCCTTGAGATTAGATTTTTTTTTTTTACTTAACATAACTGCCTTGAGATACATCTAGGTGGTTACATGAATCAATAGTCTATTTCTTTATATCTTGATTAGTGTTCCATTTTATGGGTGAACAATATTTATTCATTCACCCACTAAAGGACAGTTGACTCATTTCTACTTTTTGTCTATTACAAAGAAAGCCACTATGAATATTTGTATACAGGTTTTTGCATAAATATAAATTTTAATTTACTAGGATAAGTATCCAGGAGTGTGATTTCTGGGTCATATGGTAAATTTACATTTAACCTGATAAGAAACTGCCACACTCTTTCCAGAGTGGCTGTACTATTTTATATTCCAACCAGCAATATATGAGAGAGAGAGTTTCTCTACATCATTGCCACCATTTGGTACTGACAGCATTTTTTATTTTAGCTGTTCTAATAGGTGTGTAGCGATATCTCATTGTCATTTTAATTTGCAACTACCTAATGGCTAATGATGAAATCTTTTCATGTGTTTATTTGCCATCTGTATGTCTTCTTTGACAAAGTGTCTGTTTAAGTAAATATTTTGCCTGTTTTGCCCAAATGAATAGCTTGCTCTCTTACATTTGAATTTATAGAGTTCTTTATATATTCTGGGTATGAGTCCTTTTTCAGATATGTAATTTGCAAATAGTTTCTCCTAATTTGTGGCTTGTCTTTTCATCCTCTTAACAGAGTATTTTACAGAGCAAACATTTTTAATTTCACAAAGTCCAATTTATTACTTTAGTTATTATGAATTTTGCCTTTGGGGTCATGTCCAAGAACTGTTTGCCTAATCCTAGGTCACAAAGATTTTTTCCTTTGTTTTCTTCTAAAGTTTTATAATTGTATGCTTTACATTAAGATCTATAAAACATTTTGAATGAATTTTTATATAAGATGTGAGGCTCAAGTCAAGTTTCTTTTTCTTTCTTTTTTTCTTTTCTGCCTATCATTGTCCAAATAGTGCAGAATCATTTGTTGAAAAGGTTATCCTTCATCCATTGAGTTGCTTTTGCATCTTTGTCAAAATTCAGTTGGCTCTACTTGTTTGGGTCTATTTCTTGCTTCTCTGTTCTGTTCTATGGATCTATGTCTCTATCCCTCTCCTAATACTACACTGTCTTGTGTACTGTTGCTATATAGTACATCTCAAGGTACTATAGAGGTAGTATGGAGGTAGTGAGATGCCTCTAACTTTATTCTTCTTTTTCAAAATTGTTTTGAGTATTCTAGTTCCTTATTTTTCCACGTAAATTTTAGAATTATTTTGTCTATGTCTAAAAAGAATCTTCCTAGAAATTTTATGGCAATTCGTTGAGTTTTCCAATTCATGAACACAGTGATTCTACCCACCTATTGAGACCTTCTTTTATTGTTTTCATTAGCATATTATAGTTTCAATATACAGATCATGTGCACATTTTATTAGTTTTATACCTAAGTGTTTTATTTTTCTTGGAGTGATTGCAAATTGCATTGTGTTTTCAATTTCAGTTTCCAGTTGTTCGTTTCTACCATATAGAAATGTGATTGACTTTTTATGCATCCTTGTTAAACTTACTCATCAGTCCTAGGATTTTTTGTTTGTTTGTTTGTAGATTCCTCAGGATTTTCTATATTGTATGCAATTGCAACCGTTTCAGTTTTACTTTCTAATCTATATGATTTTTATTTCCATTTCTTGCCTTATTACACTGGCTAAGACTTCTAGTACTATGTCAGATAGGAGTGGTGAGAACAGACATTGTGCCTTATTCCCAATCTTAAGGAAAAACATTCTGTTATTTTCCATTAAGTATGATTTTTTGGTAGATGTTCTTTATCAGTTTGAGGATGTTCCCTTCTATTCCTAGTTTGCTGAGGGAGTTTTATAATGAATTTTATATTTGGATTTTTCAAAGCCATGAATTTATCCAGAGTTTGAAAATGCTGGTGGTGAGAATTTTTTAAAAGACAGTGATCAGTGTGCTACATGCCTCCCCCTGTCCACTCCAGTAAGGGAGGGGGGAAGATGCCCTGTCCTCACCTCAAGCCGATGTGGAGGACTTCAAGAGAACCATTTAGAGAGCATGGTAAGTGTGCCACCATGGAATTTGAGAGATGCAGGATCTGGAATGTCTATAAAGTTCAAAGCTCAGGGGGTCTGCTGGTGGCAAAGCCAAGAAATATGGCTTCTGACATTTCAAAGCTCTATGATGTTTTCTATAGGTCGGAAGAAAGTTGAGGATTGTCAGAATGGGCAAGGGGACTCCCCAGTGGAAGTGTGGTATATGTGTGCAACCACTGAAAGTCAGAGGTGGAGGGGAAATCATAAACAGCCCACAGAAAGAGATATTGCCCACGTCAAGAGAACTGAGGTAGTAGGTTCCCAGTGATGGTGGAGGGTCTCCAACAGAATCTAAAAAGCACCCCCCAATACCAGGTTCCAAAGGTAACACAGTTTTGCCCCTTATCTCTCTACTGTCCACTACTTCATTTCTGTGGACTCAGAGGTGCATAATGAAAGGGGAACCAGTGATAAAGCAAGGTGGGAAAATGGGGACAGGGTGAAATCATCCATGTCCCTCTCCCAATTCAGGTTCCTTGACCTGTATCAGACCCCAGATGGAGGAGGGGGTGATGTTCTAAATTGAGTTGGAGTTTGGAGTTTTAAAATTAGGCTGGATTGGCTATTTTATTATTTGAAAATTGAGATTATTTGATAATATTTGAAAGTGATGGGAAAAGCTTTATGACTTACCCAAGATTTCAACAAGTTAGAGGGGTTGGTTGAATGGATTTGCAGGGGTGGTGTAATGAAAGTATAAAATTGAGTTTTGTTTGCATTTTAGTGAGTCAAGTTATTTTACTCAACCAGTGATAGTCATCTGAGTCACAGGAGATCTAGATAACCAACTGTAAATGTGGATCTGGAGGAGACTGGGGAAGGAGACATCCATTTTGGAGTCCATCCAAACTTTCTTGCTCCATTTAGAATCAGTTCAACCTATAATATTTTCTTAGTGTTATTGCAATACACAATTTATTTTTGAATAATTCCAGTCAAAGTAATACACACACACACACACACACACACACACACACACACAAGAGTGATGTCAGCAAGATTGTGGAAGTCCCAGCCCTCACTCTCCCATAGAAACACCACTTTAAAAACTATATATGGACCAAAATATAGCTAGGAGATTTCTAGAATCCAGTTAAGAGGTTATAGTACCCCAGGTGAATACAAAGTAGGAGAATAGCTACAGTGAAACAGTAAAAAGAGTAATTTCACTTACCCATGTCAACCCCTCCCCCAAGCCAGCACAGCTCAGTGCCAGGAGGGAACACACCATTTAGTGACTTCTTCCTTGCAGGGGAAGAGACAAGTGGAATGTGCATTCAATGTTCTGGCTTTTCAGAGAGCTGCCTGAGTGGCTGGTATCTGTATTGCCTGACTTGGGGTGCTGACACAGAGTTGGCATACTTTGAATGCCTGGTGGCTTCTGAGAACAAGGGAGAGTGGGGTGGCTTACTGCTGTAGAACCAGATAATTTGCAGTGCCACAGATAGACACCAGAGGGAGCAAGGCATTAGGAGCACATGAATAAGAAATTGGCAAGCATTTCTAATTGAGAAATTATAGGCAAAAGCCCAGAGAAGATGCATCACTCCCCAAAAGGTTTTATAGGCCCCCAGAATCTCTAGCCAGGCTGATTGGTGAGGGTCTTGCCACATAGGGAACCAGTCCAAAGACTAGGAAAAGTGGCTGTTTTTTCAGATGTGCAGATGCCAACACAAAGTTTTGAGACACATGAAGAAGCGGGGGAAAATGGCCCCCCAAAAGGGACAGACTACACCTCCAGAAACTGATCCTAAAGAAATGGATATATATGAATTACTTGGACAAAGAATTAAACACAAAAATGTCCTATGAGCTTAAGAAAATGATACATGAACAAAATGAGAATATTAGCAAAGAAACAGTATAAAAAAGAATGAAACAGAAAATTTGGAGCTTAAGAATACAATAACTCAGGTGAAAAATTCACTAGAGGGGTTCAACAGCACACTTGATCAAGCAGAAGAAAGAATCAGCAAACTCGAAGACACATCATTTGAAATTATCCAGTCAGAGGAACAAAAAGAAAAAAATGAAAAAAGCCTATAAGGACTTATGGGGCACCATCAAAAGGACTGATATGCACATTATGGGAGTCCTAGAAGGAGAAGAGAGAGAGAAAGGGACAGAAAGCTCATTTAAAGATATAATGGCTGGAAAGTACCAAAATCTGGGGAAAGAATGGACATTCATATTTAAGAAACTTAATGGTCTACAACTGAGATACACCCAAAGAAATCCACAATGAGACATGTTATAATCAAATTGTCAAAAGTGAAAGGCAAAAAGAATTTTGAAAGCAGCAAAAGTGTTTACCACATCCAAGGGGAATCAACATAAGACTATGTGTGGATTTCTCAGCAGAAGGTTTGCAAGCCAGAAGGGAGTGTGATGATATATTCAAAGTACTGGAAGAAAAAAGCCCTACAAACCAAGAACACTACATCTGGCAAAATTATCCTTCAAAATTGAAGGAGAAATAAAAATTTTTCAAATAAACAAAAGCTGAGGGAGTTCATCACCATTAGATCAACCTTACAAGAAATGGTAAAATCCTTCAAGTTGAAGTGAAAGGGCACTGAACAGCAACACAGAAACAAATGAAACTTGCTTGCAGGTAAAGGTAAATATACAAAAGAATACAGAATATTGTAACACTGTTTTGATGGTGTGTAAATCACTTTTAATTCTTGTATACAAGTTAAAAGACAAATACATGAAAAATGACTATAACTATAAAAATGTTAATGGATGCCAAAATAAAAAGAAGTAATTTGTGACACCAATAACATGAAGTGTGTGCTTGTGTGTGTGTGTGTGTGTGTGTGTGTAGAGAAGTAAAAGTGTAGAGTATTTGTGTTCATTTGAAGTCAATTTGTCATCAGCTTAAAATAGATTGTTATTACTATGTTTCATGTAACACTGATGGTAACTACAAAGAAAATACCTATAGAAGACATACAAAAGAAAATGAGAAAGGAATCAAAGCATGTCACTACAAAAAAAAAATCAACAAAACACAGAGGAAGACATCAAGAGAGGAAAAGAGTAACAAAAAAAGATGTAAGACAGAAAGAAAACAAGTAACAAAATGGCAAAAGTAAGTCCTACCCTATCAACAATGACTTTTAATGTAAATGGATTAAACTTTCCATCAAAAGACAGAGAATAAATTAATGGATAAAAAATGATCCAACTATATGCTGTCTACAAGAGATCTTGTAGATTAAAGACATACATAGGCTGAAAGGGAATGGATGGAAAAAAGATATTCCATGCAAATGATAATCAAAAGAGAGAAGAGGGTGCCCATACTCATATCAGACAAAATGGACTTTACGTCAAAAACTGTCAAAAAAGACAAAGAAAAACTTTAAGAATAAAAGGGTTAGTTCACTAGGAAGACATAATGGTTATAAATATATTTGCACCCCACATCAGTGTACCCACATATATAAAGAACTGAAGGGAGAAATAGACAGTAATACAATGGTGTAGGAGATTTCAGTACCCCACTTTCAATAATTGCTAGACTAACCAGACAGAAAATCAATAAAGAAACAGCAGACTTGAACAACATTATAAACCAAATGGATCTAACTGGCGTATATAGGCACCCAACAGCAGAAGAATACACATTCTTCTCAAGTGCACACAGAACATTCTCCAGGGCACATCACATATTAGGTCACAAAATAAGTCTTGACAAATTTAAGATTAAAATTATACCAAGTATATTCCCAACCACAATGAAATGAAGCTAGAAATTAATAGAAAGAAAAGTGGAAATTCACAAATGTGCAAATTAAACAACACTCTTGAATAACTAAATGTTCAAAGAAATAACCAAAAGGAAAATTGTAAAATATCTTGAAACAAATAAAATTTAAAATACAACATATCAAAACATGGGATGCAGCAAAAGCAGTCCTAAGAGTGAAGTTTATAGCGCCCAATTCCTACATTAAAAAAAAAAGAAAGAACTCAAAAAACAACCTAGCAGTACACCGTTAGAAAAAAAAGAATAAACTAAGTTCAAATTTAAGAGAAAGAAATGATTAAGATTAGAGCAGAAATAAATGGAGAATAGAAAAATAATTGAAAAAAATCAACAAAACTAAGGGTTTGTATTTATCCCTAGGATGCAAGGATGACCCGAAATATGAGAATCAATCAATGTTGGCTAGGATATGGAGAAAAGGGAACCTTTGTGCACTGTTGGTTGGAATGTAGATTGGTACAGCCACTATGGAAATCAGTATGAAGGTTCCTCAAAAAATTAAAAATAGAACTCCATATGATCCACCAATCCTATTTCAGGATATTTATCCAAAAAATTGCGTGATTCCACATGTATAAGGTAGTTGAATTCATAGAGTCAGAGAGTAAAATGATGATTGCCAGGCGTTGGAGGGAGGGGGGAATGGGGAGTTGCTGTTTAATGCGTATAAAGTTTCAGTCATGCAAGATGAAAAAGTTCTAGAGATCTGTTATATGACATTGTGCTTATAGTTAACAATACTGTATTGTGCACTTAAAATTGTGTCAAAGATTAGATATCTTGCTATGTTTTCACCACAATTTTAAAAAGCATATATGATGCT
Source organism: Mesoplodon mirus (assembly GCF_964341445.2). Taxonomy (NCBI): domain Eukaryota; kingdom Metazoa; phylum Chordata; class Mammalia; order Artiodactyla; family Ziphiidae; genus Mesoplodon; species Mesoplodon mirus. Next base: position 42,042,785 of record NC_138989.1, on the reverse strand, counting down.
ACCTTTAGATTTTCTCATAGATAAATTCACATTTAACCCTTCCGTACCTTTGAGGTGGCAGTCTTATGAAGTGCAGTCCTTGGATTCAGGCAGCCCTGAGTTCCAATCACAAATAGGGATTATACAACCTTGGACAAATTACCCTTTCTGATGCTCAGTTTTCTCCTTTGTAAAGTCACGTAATGGTATTTGCCAATGTAATTAGTTCTAAGTAACAGCTGGTTTATTACTTTGTCTTGTTACCAAATCACATACAAAATATTTGAGAGGCAACATTTTATTACATGTATGGCTTGATCCTCTGTCTTTACCTTCATCTTCTCTGGAAACTCCTTTTTTGTGTACATGAAATTTTATTGATATATATAAATATTGTTACTTTTCTGGAAACACTGGTCTACACATGAGTACAATGAGTGTCATTAAATCATTAATAGAGCACCGATTAGGTTGAATGATTGATTCAAAGGGATACAAAACATTTCCTTCCAGGGGAGAAAAATATATTACTATTATTCACTAATATGTTAGTAAATATTAAATTAATGTAATTTAAAAATAATGATATGTTAATATTAAAACTTCAAGTAACCACTCAAGTACATCAATGCTAATCATCCAAGAAGAGCAACAGTATGGGCTGATGGCTCATGTGGCACATGCTGTGATGTTAGGTAGCGTGTGACCATGAATTCACAGCACTGAGTCCCACTCCCACACGGGCAGTGTAAAGTGGCGCTGAGACAACCAGTGAAAACGCCTGGGTTTGCATACTGGCTTTGCTACTTTTTAACCGTGTGACTTTGAGCAAATCACTTAACCTCTATGCACCTCAGTTTCCTCCTCTGTAAACTGGGGATAACGATAGTACCACCTCACAGGGTCATTATGAGGACTAGATGAGTTCATGGTTATAAATTAGTTAGAAACAAGCCTGGCACCTGGTGGGTGCTATGTATGTTTGTTAAATATAAATCAGTGAATATATCAATCAATAAACAAAATCACGCTTGGCAGAAGCTATTTTATTTTCAATTCTCTTTCAGTGCTCATGATGGAGTCAAGGAGAAGTTCTCTATCTGGTGCTGAAATGACTTTAAAACTTCCCTAGCCTTTGCTAATTTCACCTTGCAACAAAAAGAAAACATCTCAACCTCCAAGCTTTGCCAGAAAATAGTACTGCAACAGCACAATAACATGGTTTTAGTGTCATGGAACTTCTTTTTATTGTTATCTTCTGTTTGTGTCAAGTGATTCTGATTTTCCATTTACGGTAGTTATATATAGTTTACTTTAAAATAAAATTCAGTAAAAGTTTTGAATCAATTTAAAGAAAGGCAATAATTTATAGTTAAAGTAAATAATTAGAGAGCAGCAACAACAACAAAACGAAGGGGTTTCTTAAAGACTACAGTTTGGGAAGGTTTGGATTGGAGCAACAACACAAAGCTCGTAATTCAACGAGAAAGGAGAAGGTTCTATTCTTCAACACTCTGCTTTTTTTTACATGGTTTCCATACACACTGGCCTCAAGCTACCTCTTTATCCATCTGTGCAAAGTGCATGGTTTTTGTCTGCCTTCCAAAATCACCACTCGCCTTGTCTAAGACACACTGTCAAATAGAAGTGGGCAAGGAGGGTAAGCACTTTGCATTGTTGTTTGAGTGGACCTTTTCTGCCGAAAAGTGTTTGGTCCAGCTATCTAAGGAGTTCCACTAATTGCCTCATTAGGCAGTCTCAACGCAGAAACAATATTTAAGTACATCAGTGTAACCCTTGGGTATATGTAGGATTTAATAGCAGATGAAGCCAAATGAGCTGAAATGGAATATTTATTTCTTTTTTAATAAACAGTCTTAAATTCTCATTAAAAAAAAAGAGTAGACAATTCATGCTTTTCAGCAAGATGTAGTCTTTCCTAAGTTGTAAATGCTTCTGAGCCATTTAGAGAGACTTTGAAATATTTTCTGCAAATTATCCTAACATTTTCTAGGCATAGGATATTTAATAAGAGCTTTACTTCCTACAAAGTTAGGAGGTACAATATGTGTATCACAATACCAAAATACACCATAATATGTAAATTTATATGTAATGCATGTGTTCATGAAGGAGAATTGCCCCTTTTTAATATGTAAGGTAGCTTTTAATAATTATGCTGAAAGTATCCCCAACAAGGGTTACTATAATCCATGTTTGGCTTTATAATTGTCGAATATAAGTATTGTCTCCAAGTTAGGGGACAGAGGAGAATAAACACTGGCAGGGACAGAGAAGCAATCTGCTGCCATCCCTTGTGATTTTCAATTGATCATATGAAGGAAGGGTGACCAAGGACAAAAGTCTCCACAACCCCCTAAAACTCAGCTGTTCTGATATTTGAAATTCCTCCCCGTTTCCATCTCATTGTATCTGCCTGGTTTCCATCACCTAATTGCTTCACACCTGGATCATTGCCACAGTCTCCAAACTGGCCTCTTAATGTTAGTCTCTCTCCCTCTCCACCCACATCTCAACTTGCTCTCTGTAGTGACTGGTCTTCCTACAGTCCTGTCCCCACCTGCACCTTCTTCCTCTAAGATCTTCTCTGGTTACCCATTGCCTTAGGATGGAGTCCGACAGCCTTAGCCTTGCTTTCATCATGTGCAACAATCTGGCTTCAGCTGTTTTCCAGCATGTTTCTTCTCTTCCTAGCACTGAACTCTCCACTCCAGCAAGGTTGTTCTGGAGTTCTCATTCTCCTCCTCCCCAGTGCGTCTTGCTGCCGGGCTTCTGAGGCTGATTTCCTACCTGTGTGCTCTCCTTCATCATCTGCATTCCACCATCCATTAAGACACAGCCCAAGTTCTACTTGCAACCACTGCAGTCAAGAGCAAAACCAGTCCTTTCACTCAGCTGAATCTCTCTTCAGTGGCCTTTTCTTTCTGTACCATGGATTGCTATTTAAAGTTTTGTGTGTTTATTGCCAAGTCTTTTACATTAGCTCTGAAGCTACTAAGAGTAGAGACCATCTCATAGTAAATATTTGCTGTACCTTGAGTACGAGAACTGCTTATACACTTAGGCACTGGTGTATAGGTGTATAAATCAGTTGATTAATTAATCAGTTATGTGCTTTGCTAATTTGGTTCTGTAAAATGATCAGTTGCCATTTTGGACAACTATTAGAAACTTCTGAATTTTTGAAGAGATTTCTGGGAAATATGTGGCCTATTATAAGAACTAGATTTTTGAATTTCTCTCTGTTTTGAGCTTCCATGGAAACTAGCATTTATGGTGAAAACAGTGATAGTCAATAAATGCTGGAAGAGAGAACCAATGACTGAATGACTGAGCATTGAGTATGGTTTTCTGTTCTTGGTCTTCTCCTTAGGCCACCTGTACGTAAGACCTCTCTATTCTATGCCTACAGAAGTCGATCATAAAATTATGTAATCTTCATTCTTATGTTTATTGTTTGTGATTATAGCAATCCTCAGATATCAACTTTGTATTTACAGAAAGATCTTTGATTAATAAAACATGTTAATTTTCATTATCATTGCAACCTAACCAATAAAAATCTTTATGATCATATTGCTGAGATTGTTACTATCTATCACAAATGTGTATTGGGGTCAGAAAGATAAACTTACCTGTCTTTGGGTGGGATCTGCTGTTTGACCACTTACTTTGAATATATGTGTATGTGCACTGCTGGTAGTAGAGTAAGTCGATAGACGCTTTCAGGAAATTAGGTAGGCGACATGAGACAGTCAACTGTAAAAGGCTGAATCCTTTGATCTCAGAATCCCATTTAGTAGAAGTAGAAAATAATCATGAATGTACACAAAGATGTAGCTCTGAAAATGTTCATCTTAGCATTGTTTCAAATACAAGTAATTGGAACCACTAAAAATACCTGATCATAAATTGGACAAATTGGGTAAATTTGATCTCCCACATAATGGAACATATACACTTATTAAAAATAATTTTTAAGATTCTACATAATAATTAATGAAATGGAAAGAGATCCATGGAAAACTATCTTGTCAAATGGAAGAAAATCATGTGACAAATAGTATGTGGGCAATGATTCATTTTAATACAAGAAATTATATATATGTGTATATACATATATATAGACTCCAACATGTTAAGAATAGTTATGTCTGGAAGGTGGAATTATGTGATAATTTTCTTCTTTTTTGTATATATCTATATATTCTAAATTTTTAGACTAGATATGATAGTTTAAATATATATGTGAAAATATAAAAGAATATGGACATTTACTTAATGTTTTATTATCAAGCAACATTTAATTCTTTGGCTCATCATATTGTAAAATATGTCATTTCTATTATCAAGTAAATACTTTGATAAAGTTCTGAGAGGAAGGCTACTGCTACAGCTACTTAAAACTATTGCCCTCAGAGAGCTTTAAGTTTTTAGTGTTCTTATGTGGATCTAGGCAGTTAAATTTAGGAGATAAAAAATAAAGTTTAAGCACACAAATGTTTATTTTTTTAACATGGTCTTTTATTGTACCTTTGCAAAAGATAGAGATACATAGATCTTGAAAATATAATTCCAGGGAGAGAATTCTGATACTTGTAACAAATATATTCTAAAATAGAGTTTACTGTAGCTGATAAAAGCCAAGGATCATCTTCCTCTGGGAGGCAGATGGTGACTGTTTTCAACCACCTGGAGGGGCTTTGAGACATGGGGAATTCATTTTTTGCAACTCAGAAATTTCAAATGCAGTCAGGACAAATAAAAAATACTATACATGTCACTTGCTCTTTCTTCTTTTCGTGCCTCTTCCTCTGTGTCTTTTTTCTTTTCTTTGGCTCTCTCTTCTTTCATCCTTGCCTTTTTCATCCTCTGGCCTGCTAGAAATGACTGAGTTAATGTCCACCAGAATGAAGTACTCCTGCATGACTAAAACGCAATAATTACCCTTCTTTTTCTGACTTCTTGTCTTGCTGACAGAGTGAAGTCCCACCCCAATTGTAAGTTAGCGCTTTGGAGGGACACTCATGCTTTTCTGCCACTAGGGGACCATTTTGTACAATATAATGCTTCAACTGACCCATTATCATTTATTTACACTGAACCCAACTCTTCCCAGTCTATGTGGTGAGAAGGCTGTCAGAAGAGAACCTGTGTAAGCTCACCTTGGGCAGCTTTACTGGGGGGCAGAAATGGAGGTGAAAATGAATTACCCTCAGGGTCCCTCTCTTTATTTTTTCCCCAGCTTTATTAAGATATAACTGACATATAACACTGCATACGTTTAGGGTATATAATTTGATGATACACATATATATTGTGAATTGTTCACCACGATAAAGTTAGTTAATGCCTCATTCACCTTTTGTTACCCTTTTGTTGGTGGTGTTGTTATGATGAGAACATGGAAGATCTACTCTCCTAGCGACTTTCAAGTATACAGTACAGAATCGTTACTTATCCTCTCTCTTCCTCATGCTTTGCTAGGATGCGCCTCCCTTAGCCAGGAGGATTAGACCCATTATTTTACTTGTCCCCTTGCAATTTGGCAGGATTTTTTTTTTTCCAGCAGAAACACTGCAGAAGATGGTGGTGGGGGCAAAGGAGTCAGGATAACTGAGAAAGAGCAGGTTCCAGTTTGGTCTTTTCTAGGTAACAGAGACCATTTATAGTACTGTGAGTACCACAAAGAGAGTCAAGTGGCCACAGAGGAAGGAGACAGGTGAAGAAACGGGAAGGCCTGATATGAGAAGCCATGAGGGCCTCCATTTGTATGGAAAATGGGAGAGTCAGAAATGTCAGACTGTGCAAGCCTCATGAACAAGTGACAAAGCGTAGCAATTACCTTGGAAGTAAGAGGGGTCTCTTGCTATTAACAGTAGGCAAGGAAGAGCGTTCAAATGAGAAAAGCCACAAGCCAATTTCTCTTGGTCAGTTGAATTCACTCAACCCAACACCGTTTGCCTTCCACCTGGATCCTTGCTTTCCTGCTGACACTGCACGCCGTCTCTGGTCAGGGGTTGAACTGGAGTGTACGGATCTGAGCTCACTGGTAGAACGTGGTTGCTCTACTTTTGCAGAGGGCCTTGTGAAGTTCTTTTTGCCTCCGAGAATTCCACTGCATTGCTGGGAAAACTTAGGGTTAATGTCTCCAGCGTTGAGAATGGTGTCACTTAGGCTCTTAGTTCCATCTATTTACACAGCAGGCAGCTTTGCATTTGGTTGTAAAGAAGAAATGCCCCAGTAGGTTTTCCTTCTCTGCAGAGAAAGTGTGCTTCTGGCCTTTTGTGGGCCAGACAGAAAGCGGTGGTGGGGTGAGCTGAGGGAAAAGGGACTCCCAGGTGTTCTTGACCATAGCCCCTAACTAAGGAGAAGCCAGAATTCACCAGTGTCTGTAATAAATATTTAATTGTGCTTTGTTCTACATCAAACTGATAAATGTTGATATATTCTTTATGTTATTTACAAATCTGTTTACTATGCTGTGATTTTTTTTTTTCCTTCTGGGATTTGGAGACATGAATAACTGTTTTCCTTAGTTGCTTTAGGCATCTCCCATTAGGCTCTGAAGGTCTGCGTGTTTTCTAAGATCCTGGCATGCTCATTGGGGCTGAGTTTGGAAAAGTACTTGAGGAAGAAGAATCTAAAAGAAGTGAATAGGAAAGGATGGGGGTCAGCAGTAGAGCACCTAGGCTTAGTGGTGAAGTGAGTCAGAAATAGTTCAGAAAAAGCAAAATGGAAGTCAGCCCTATGATATTATTTTGACTCTCTCCGACATGGTGTTTGAGGTTAAATCAAAGGCCCACTTGCTTAGAGATGGCACTATTGGATCTGATGGCATTAAGCAGTCCATATGATTTGGGGGAATGATAAATTTAAAGGTTCATGGCTGTTGCACAAAACCATCGTTGTTATTTTAAGCTTAAGTTTCATTTGGGCTGGAAGAATTGTCCATTGCCTAGAAATAACTGCTGTAGCCAGGGCCGGCACCCGTCAGCAGGAATATCTGCCAACTGCTTTCCTTGGGGAGAAGTTCTGTGTCCTGGGGAAAGTACAGATTTTATTTTATTATTTTAGCTGGGCAGAGTCCCTGTTTAAAAGGAGCAGTGGTGGATATGGGAGTGGTTTGTTTTGTTTAGAATGACGGTTCACAAACTTCAGTGTGCGTACAGATCACCTGGAGAGCTTGTTAAATGCAGGTTCTGGGGCTCCACCCTAGAGATTCTGATTCAGTGAGACTATAGCGGGACCGAGGGATCTGCATTTTTAACTAGGACCTTAAGTGATGCTTGTCAAAATGGTGTGCAGACCACACTTTGAGAAACATTGGTTTGTGAATTTTAAATCAGGATTATCTCATGAAAGAAAGAAGTCTCTTCTGACATCTCACCGAAAATCCATTTATACAGTTAGATTTTTCTAGCTACTTCCCAGCCTAAGTCTGGCAGAACAGTGATCTCAGCACAGCCCTTATTGAGAGATGTCACAACAAACTGCTTCACATTATTGCATTGAAAACAAGTAAGTGTTGAGTTTGGGCATCCTTTTCTTCCTCTTCCTCCTGAATTCAGGGTGCTCCAGGGCTTCAGCATTTGCCTGGCCATTAAAGACTTCAGCTTTAGACACAGCTCTGTCCTGGCCACGGGACATTCTTTCAAGTACAGGGTCCCTTAACAATGGGAGGTGGAGTGATTTCTTGAGAAGTTCAGAATTTTTGCCCCTGAATTACTTGATGTAGAATTTTCTTTTTTGTCCAAATAACCCAAGTAATACTCTTGTCCCTTTTTGTTTCATTGATACTAGAGTTTTGTTTAACGGAGAGTTACATGATGGCAAAGTAAATCAGACACTTGCAAACATTTTGGTGTAGAAAGAGATTTCTACATTGACACTGTGAAGTATTTGTGATTCAACAGGTTTTGGTGGAAAGAGCCTTGGACTTAGAAAGAAACTGAAGCCCCAGGCTTATATGTTTATAAAAGGCAGTCGGCCTTTTATCTCCTTAAGGACTCTCATTCCAGGGAGAACATGCATATCCTACCATATCCTAGGTCCCGCATGAGCTGCTCAACTTTGGGCAAGTCATGTTCCCTCTCAGGGTTTCCATTTCTCAGCTGTAAATCAAGGATGATGATAATCTACTGTGTAGGTAATTGTAAGGATAAAAGAAAGTAGGTATTCAATGCTTGGTGAATATTGAAACTCAGAAAATAGAATGATTATTTTATTTAAAAACAAAAAACCCCTAGGTTCATATGTTGACATTTATCAACTCTATGGCAATGGGCAAGTCATGTTGTCATCCTGGACCCAAAATGGGGAGAACACTGCACACCTAGTTTAGGTGGTAAAAAGGAGTGAATGAACTAATACATGTCGGGGCACTTTGTGGAAGAATGCTACCACCCACACCTTATAATTATTTATAAACTTCTCCAAGACATTGAATACTGGATTACAGAGTCTTTGCTCTTCTCTATGTAGTTTTAGTCATAGAGCACTCTTGGGCTCTGAAATTCAAGATGTTCTGTAAGTTTTACTTCATTCATCTTTTTATTTAGTATTGCTCAGAATAGGGAGAGAGGTGTCATAGAAGCAATGACTATGCAAATGAATGGTTTATCCTAAAAATCCAAGGCCTGCAGATTATTTGTAAAAACGTCAGTGTATATTCTCTGGATGACCAATGTATCACCAATGTCAGGCCCTCTCCCTCTACCCTGGACCAAAACCAGTGCCCATGAACAAAGAAGACCAGGTCAAGGTGAAAGAAACAAAGATGTCTTTAGGTCTGAAATTCTCCATAAAGCAATCTGTGCCTTGTAAAAGTACAAAGTCTTACCTCTTAACTCATGTCAACTTACTTCCTAGTACTTTTCTCATCTGTCCAGGGAGAAGGTAAACCTCAGGAAGAACAGGGAATGGTACGATTTTCCTAGTGAAGATGTAGCACATGCCTGAAAAGAGTTATTTTTTCCTCCATATTTATTTATTTATTTATTTTTAATTGAGATATAATTGGCATATAATTATATTAGTTTCAGGTGTACAACATAATGATTCAATATTTATATATATTGTGAAATGATCACCACAAGTCTAGTAAATATCCATCACCACACAAAATTACAATTTTTTTTCTCTGTGATGAGAACTTTTAAGATCTACTCTCTTAGCAACTTTCAAATATATAATACAGTATTGTTAATATAGTCACCTTGCTGTACATGACATCCCCAGGACTCATTTACCTTATAACTGGAAGTTTGCATATTTTGACCACCTTTACCCATTTCACCTATCCTGCCCCACACAACCTCCACCTCTGGTGACTGCCTATCTGTTCTCTGTATCTATGAGTTCTGTTTTGATTTTTATGCTTTTTTTATATTCCACATGTACGTGAGATCATTTGGTGTTTGTTTTTGACCTATTTCACTTAGCGTGATGCTCTCAAGGTCCATCCATGTTGTTGCAGTTGGCAGGATTTCTTTCTTTTTTAGAGCTGCGTAACATCCCAATGAATATAAATACTCACATTTTCATTTGCCAAAGGACACTTGGGTTGTTTCAAGAATTCTTAACTTTAATCCTACCTCCCATTCCTTTCTCCCGTGACTATAGTCTATGGGACTGAAAATGCTAGAGGAAATTGAAAAGGCCAATATTCAGTCCCCTTCACACTGGCTTGGGACCCTTGGGCACAGGGAGAGAGATTTCTGGCTGGTGCCTTAGTCGAGCCAGCCTACTGTTGCCTCTCAAATCTATTTTTCCGCATCCCAGTTATCATATCATCCTTCTGTGATAACCCTCTACTCGTCATCCTGGAGTTTTATGATGGTGGTGCCCCTGATAGCTCTTGGTCTCAAGCTCCTTAAAGGAGAATCCCATGTCTTCTGCATCCTTGTTTCCTCTGGCGTCTGGGCCAGTGCATGGGACAGAGGAGGAGCTCAGCTGCAGAACTGGATTTTCTGTCTCTGTGCCTTGGTCCTGTGGTTGTCTCTTGCCAACCCTCCTACACAAACTGTACTCTTCCTCCTGGCTCTGTCACTCTCTGACTTCAGGGCCTTCAGCATGTGAGGAAAACTTTTGGGGCCTCAGTTTACCATTCAAAAAGACAACTTCCCTAAGGGGCTCGGTGCACAGTAAATGCTCATCAAATCTTTATTCCTGTCCTTAGTGAATCATTTTCTGGCCACTTGGCTGTTAAGGGATAGTCCTCCTCTGAACTCTGAACAGTTACCTGTGTGCATGCACCACAAACATCACAAATCCTTGACATAATATATGTCACATTAGGGAGACTAAAACAACTTTTATACATTTTCACATATGTGCTATTTCTTTGCAAACTAGTTTGTTTAATCTCATACAAATAGAAATGGTAAGAGTGGGGCCCTGCCTCGGTATCCTTGAGTCTGTGACTGGACTCTGTCCTTTAGCTGTCAACACTAGCCATCCCCAAGGGGAACCATCGTTAGACCCCACCCCACCCCCGAATCCCATTTATTCCATTCTCTGGGCAGTCTTGGATGTCACGAAAACCCAGATGTTTAATAACATGTGTTTTTGAAGCTGTTGATAATGGAAGACGGTTTCAAGAAATCATGGAATGGAGAGACTCTCTCTTCCAACCCTGGTCTTATTCAGCATCCTGCCTGCAACTCCCCACAACACTTCATTTTTATCTGCCATGGTAAATGTGCTGAGGGTACCTGTGGACACACACCTAGGCCAGGAAAAGACAGTATTTGTGTGGTTGTCTTCTAATAAGGTCAAAGGCTCAATGTATTTTACAGCTCTGTGGGCAGCCAGACTCATTAGAGCAGGAGTGGGCCATGGGGTCTGTGTAGGATATTCAGAGGTGGAGGTTTGATCTGGGGTCTGTGCTTGGTGGGTGTCCAGGATTCTCTCCATAGAGCCTGAATTGGGGAGGGGGAGCACCGAAGAACCTGAGCATCTGGGAGCCCCAGAGCCCTTTGCCTTTCTGAATCTGAGGTTGGATTTCTCCCCTGTGTTAACTAAAGCTGAAAGCAAAGCAAAATGCAGAGACCCTGGTGCAGTTTGCAAACCCCTGGTCACTTCCCTTTACCAAATCCTGCTGTTACTGCCTCCCAGGTTGGGGGTGGGTTTTCCTGCCAAGCATAGGCTGTTGAGAGCAGGTGAGGAAGGGCATTGGGCAGGAGGAGAGCCCAGCGGGTTGTATTTTGGTGCATGTAATGAATAGTGCGAGGCAAGGAGCTCAAGGCCAAAGCCTGACAGACTGACAGGTCTGATTGTCATTTGCATGCGCTGCGCTGGGCAAGTGGAAGTGACTGAGAGAGTGACTGATTTGTTTTGCTAAGGCTCCTTTGTGGTCTTCTGGGTGGATTTCCGGCCCCACCTCTTAGCCTCAAAGCCCTTGCTTTGCCTGCTGTTGCTTTTTTATTTGGGGGTAATGAAAATTTGTTATAAGCCTTCCCTTTCATCTGTACGTGGCAGGCTGTCACAGAGACACGAGCCATTCTGCAGCCTCACTCCTGTCCAAATTACTAAGTGTTTTTTTTCCAGTTGCTTCCCTAATGGGCCGGGATAATGGGAGCGGCATGCTCTCTGCCCACGCCGGAGATGCCAGAGCATTTGTCCAGTGCACATGTGCGGTGGGCACCAGGCCCCTCTGTCCGTGGCTAGCCAGCCCCTTGCAGCTGAGCGCCAGCTCATGCACCTGCCCCTTGCCCTCGAAGCCGCCAGGGGCTCAGCACCCCAGAAGGTGGCCCCTGGTTTGGCCCTCGCAGCTCGGCCATCCCTACAGGTGAGGCTCTCCCAAGGGGGACAGGTGATCCAGGCCAGAGGCCCAGACCCGGGGCCACTAATGGACCAGCCAGGCCAGCTTTTTATGGACTCCAGTTGCTGCTTTTCAGAGGGGTGGGCCCCAGAGCTCCCCACAGCCGGCTGTTCCGTGGGCTGGCTGCTCAACTGTGGCTGACCCACAGCTTTATGAGCCTAAGTGCTTATCCAGGAACAGAAGTGAGGAGGTGGTGTGTGATAAGAAAATAATTTGCCAAAACTGCAACAATAAAGAGGGCCTGGTGGGATCTCTTATGGTATGAATAGCCCTGAGCAGCTGCAGATTTCTCTCTGCTTTCACAATTATTTTCTTTTTTATAACAACTAAAAGCTAAATGCCTTGTACAAACCTGGTGACTCTTGCTTCAGCTTCCAACCCAACGTTTCTTTCTCTTTCTGGGAATCTTAACATCCACACAGCCTGAACAGAATGTTCCTTGGCATCGTGGCTTCAGCTGGTCTACTTCTTGGCCCGCTGACAACGGCAGCACGGCTCTCTCTAATGTTGCACAGCCCCGAACAGTCCCCTCACGCAGAGCTCCAGTTGCACCCTGTGGGGCTCTGGAACAGGTGCTCCTATTACTGAGTTCTGGAGACAGGGAGCACCTCATCAGAAACCAGTGCCTTGTAAATCACAGCAGTGGCTCCGTTGACAAGGGACATGCGTTTCACTTGAGAACGAACGAGGCAAGCACATTCCTGCCTCTTCACACGCTTCCTGTATACGAAAGGCACCTCCAGCACTTACTGAGTACCCCCGTCTTTCTTTTGGGGGTGCTGAGTGTTACCATCAGTCTCATTTGTCAAGCATCCCACGCTAGGCACCTAGGCTGTATCATGTAGAAGGCAGGCCTTCAAGTCGGACAGAACAAGTCCAGACCTTGGCTCCATCAGGAAGTAGCTGTGTGACCTAAAACCCTGTCTCCTCTGTGCAGTGAGGATAAACTGACAACCCCCTCACTGCACTATAGGCGCTATTATTAAATTAAATGAGAGAATAAACAGGGAGCCCCTGACAGGGTGCTTGGCACCTTATTAGCACTTAATACGTGTTAGTTATAATAATTACATTGATTTGTTTTCTGAATGCTGTCTAGTTGGGAATATACATGTGCAACACAGAATGATAGCAAGAGACAGCATGTGTTAAAGGAAGCTACTGAGTGATGAAGACAACACAAGCTATGGTAGAGATAGAGGCCATCACGTAGTTACGGTTTCCCAAATTTGTCTCATGGATAGAATCTCCTAGAACATTTATTAAAGATACCAACTCCAGGACCTTCTCCTAGAGATTATCATTCATTCAGTTGGGGCTGGGCCTTGGAAGTCTTTATGGCTATGAGGACATTTTTTACAAAGATGATACCTAAAAGAGCACCATCCAGAAGATGTATTATATGAGCCACATGTGTACTTTAAAATTTTCTAGTTGTGATACTGCAAAAATTAAAAGAAAAGAAGTAAATTAATATTAATAGTATATTTTGGGGCTTCCCTGGTGGCGCACTGGTTGAGAGTCTGCCTGCCGATGCAGGGGACGCGGGTTCGTGCCCCAGTCCGGGAAGATCCCACATGCCATGGAGCGGCTGGGCCCGTGAGCCATGGCCACTGAGCCTGCGCGTCCGGAGCCTGTGCTCCGCAATGGGAGAGGCCACAACAGTGAGAGGCCCACGTACCGCAAAAAAAAAAAAAAAAAAAAAAAAAAAAAAAGTATATTTTATTTAACCCGTAGTATTCAAAAGGGTGTGATTTCAACATGTAATCAGTACAAAATATTTTCACAAGATATCTTGCATTCCCATTTTCAAATTAAGTTTTCAAACTCTGTTGTGTACTGTACACTTATAGCACATCTTAATTTGACCTCTAAAATTTCATCACAAATACTCAATCTGTATTTAGATTTCATAAAATTTGCAGTTGAAAAAAGTGGATTTGCATACCCAAGTTGTCCCACATATGCTTAAGAGTTTCCCAATAACTGTATTTGCTTTAAATTAAATTAATATCAATAATTCAGTTCTTCATTCCCAATAGCCACAGTAGCTGAGAAGCTACATATGGCTGGCTGCTGGCTACCATATTGGACAGCACAGATTTAGACAATTAATAATTTATAGTAGTCAAGGTCCTTTCCCCCTTATTTTTTTTTTTGTTTGTTTTTTTGCTTGTTTTTTTGTGGTATGTGGGCCTCTCACTGTTGTGGCCTCTCCCGTTGCGAAGCACAGGCTCCGGACGCGCAGGCTCAGCAGCCATGGTTCACGGGCCCAGCTGCTCCGCGGCATGTGGGATCTTCCCAGACCGGGGCACGAACCCGTGTCCCCTGCATCAGCAGGCGGACTCTCAACCACTGCACCACCAGGGAAGCCCATTTTCCCCCTTATTATGTCAAGACTTTAGCACATATCAAGGGAGGATAGCAGTCAGAGAGCAAAGTGTTCAGTGGGAGCAGAAGTTTTATGTTAGGAGCAGTGGAAAGTGACATTAGTGAAAGGAAAAAACCAAAATTTAGGTCGGCATTATCCTAAGCCAAGGAGTTCAGAGTTTATTGAATAGTCAGTGGGTGTCAAAGATGGCTTTTGAGCCATACAGTGGTGTGGACAAAGCATGTTTCAAGATGAACTTGACTGGATTTTCCAGAGCAGGTAAGAGAATGGAAATGGGAGGGTTAATTGATACTAATGGTAATAGAAAGGGACTTACATGAAAAATCAATAAAATTTTTAAAAATTGAATGTTTCTGGTGGGAGAGGTTGGGAGAAGAGGGAGAAATTCAGGATGTTTTTTAAGCTTTTTTTTTTTTAAGTGAATGAATAAATATAACATTGCAAATAGGGAAATCTGGAAGGAAAGCTGGTTCTGGAGAAAAGATTAGCTCAATTTGAAGATTTGGACTCAGTGTTAGGCTATCCAAATAGATGACTTCACACTGTAATTATATATTCTCTAATATAGAATAGAGTAAAGCAGAAGGCTAAGATGTAAACCTTGGAGTAGTCAAGGACACAGATTCAGTCCATAGGAACAAGGAATCTATAGCAGCAGAAAGAGAACCAGAAGTTTAGTGCCATGAAAGTCACAGGAATAAAGAGTTTCCACAAGAAGGAAGCCGTCAGCAGTGGGGAATGAGGATAGGGCCAAAGGGAATAAAGACTGAGAATTGGAGTTGAGAATTAGAATACCAATGAAAATATGGAGAGATCAATTTCATTAGAATGATGGGGAATAGAAGAAATACAGTTAGGAGTTAGGGAGTGAGAAAGTGATTTTAAAATAGAACTGCCTTAAGAGCTTGGGAAGTTACTAGGAGGTAGTAGATATGGCCTCTGGACTCAAGGGACCACTGGGCACGTTTCACCCAAAGTCACTAATCTGATGGCAGGGATTTTAGACAGAGATGGGGGCAGGGAGAGGATATTATCTACGGAGTAAATGAGCCTTTCAGTCTTTGCTAACTCATACTATTGGCTTTGTCTCTGATGAGGCAGTTCTTCCCTTGCATTTTCAGTGGTCCATCACAACCTACCAAAGCCCTCAAGGAGTTTTTGTAATTCTGCTTTCTCTGTTATTAAGTTTACCTTTCTCATTCAGAAAAGTAAATGTGACCCTATACTATTCTTACAATAAGATTCTAAAGTTCCCTTTTGTTATATTCATTCATTCATCCATTCTTTCTTTCAACAAATTTTTGTAGAGTTCCCATGACATACTCTGTTCCACAAATTCAAGATTCAGTGGTGAAAAAGCTTTCTTCTTTTGCAGAGCTGTTACTATAGTGGATGGAAAGATAATAAGTATATGATATAAGATAGTTTCTTAGGTAATAAGGTCTTGGGGCTGGGGAACTAGTTTAGTTCAGATGACAAAGAAAGCCTTCTGAAGGAAGTGATATTTGGTTTTATTCTTGGGTGACAGGAAGGAGTTAACAGTGAAGATCTCGGGTAGGACTGGGGATGGGAAACAAGTGCAAAGCTTGGCATGGTCAAGGAGCTGAAGGAAAGCTAGTGTAGCTGGAGCATAGTAAGCAAAATGAAAATAGATAGGAAATTTACTTCTGAGAGGTAAGTGTGGCCAGGTCATGTTGAAACTGCAAGCCAAGGAGTCTGAACTTTAAGTGCAATAGGAAGCCACTGGAGGGTTTTTAGAAATGAAATGACTTGGTCTATTTATGTTTGTAAACGATAATACTGGCCACATGGATTAGTGGAAGGGGTAGTGACAAAAGTAGAAGCCATTGGTGGGTTGTAAGCAGGAGGATGACATGATTGCTTGAATTGCCTAGAGGGGCATGGATTATGGTGGAGCTAGGAGACAAGAATAGAAGCAGGGAAGGCATTATATTGCAGTAATCAGGGTAGGAAAGATGATGAGAATTTATACTGGCAAAGGCACAACAGAGGTGAGGGAAGTGGGCCAATAGGAGGTTTACTTTGGAGGAAGAGCCAACTGCACTGGCTGAAGGATTGGACGTCGGAAGTCAGTAAGGAGCCTTGGGTGTTTCATTGTAGCAAGTTGATTGGATGGTTGTACCTCAGGATACAACCCCATGACAGATGCTCTTATCGTGATCTTTGTACTGCCACTAGCAAGAAGGGCCCATTTTTCCCAGAAAATCAACCAGGATCCTTTAAACTGAAGGCATAAGTGGGAAAAAGAGGTTTAAAATGAGCAATAGTCATATAGAGGTTTATTATATTTTCTCAATATTTGTGAATGTTTGAAAATATAATAAAAAGTTTTTTTACAAAATAGAATGACATAAAGTCTTCCTTTCAGCCAATAAATACCAATTAGAGAAATAAGAGTTTTTTCCTGATTTTTGTAATAAAAACCCACAGAGCAGATGGCTTGAAGTACTAGATGAAAAAGTCCCTCCTTGGCCCACTGAGGTACTTGCAAGGGCAAACTGCAGCTGTGGTTTAACAGGTTCACACGCTGCACCCCAGCTCATGTCTGGAAGAGAGAAAATTAATAGCAGGGGAATTAAATGGCTACCAATTTGTGAGCACCCTGTCCTAATACGTTTATTGATTTGAGGTTCCTGTTTAGTGCTTGGGCTGTCTCTATCCATCAAAGTTTCCACATAAGGGCATAGATCATCTTGGAGAGCGGAGGGTAGCTGGACTGCCAGGACTGGAGTTGGAAATGTGGAGACTGTAGGTTCAAATCCACACTCCACGCCAATCCACCTGGAACCCGGAGTAGCAGTCTGTCTGCTGCTTTAGTGTCCCTGAAAAAAATAATATTGATCACTAATTGCCTCATAGTATGTTTACACAAAAGATGGATTTTAAGTCACAAAATCAAGGGACAAAATGCCATCCACTGCTAGCATTTAAAAAAAGACCACGCACACAATAAAATGTTCTTCCTAATTTTCAGATTGCTTTGTATCTGAAGGGAGGTGTTAGGATGGGTGAATGAAGGCTGAGAGAATATATTGTCTCCTGAAAGACATTAACAATTCCTCAGGTGGGTCCAGAATGCTGTGTGCATTAGGATGAACAAGGAAATTTCCCAAGTCTTTCTTCGAATAAAACTGTTTGCTCTTGTGAAAGGTCTTGACAGTGAGGAGATTCAGAAAATTATAACACTAAGAGGTAATTAGTGGAGAGATATCTGTAAATGAAAGATAGTGATTAAAAATGCAATGTAAAATATTAACACCATTTTTGAGAGGTTGAGGTTGTGATTAAAACACTCCATCTAAGATGTGGGTGAGCACTGGAGAGTTACCACTGTCAGCTGCAAAACTGTTTTATTTTAGTTTACTCCTAGTACACTAGACACACCTCATGAAGTTATGCGAAATTACGGCGCTATCCTTCGTACCAAATTGGCCCGGTACGTTAGGCCTTGATAATTGAACCAGGTACATCTCCTATCCTTAGTGAACAAAGCTTGTTTGGGGTAAAGTATTTGGCAATACCTATTAAGAATCTTAAAAAATGTTTTAATACTGGATCATTCTTTGATTCAAGTATTTAGAGAGACACAGAGATTTAAACATAAGGATAGTTAATGGAATATCGTCTCCGGAAAAAAAACTGGCAAATTTTCTTTTTTTAGATTTCTAAGAGTGGATGACTTTTTGAACAAGTTATGGTGTGTACACACAATGGAATAGTATACAGTCATTAAAAATCTACAGTGAGTACAATTAATGACGTGGGAAGTTGTTCCTGTTATAATTATAGTTTTTTTAACATCTTTATTGGAGTATAATGGCTTTAAAATGGTGTGTTAGTTTCTGCTGTATCACAAAATGAATCAGCTATACATATACATATATTCCCATATCCCCTCCCTCTTGTGTCTCCCTCCCACCCTCCTTATCCCACCCCTCTAGGTGGTCACAAAGCACGGAGCTGATCTCCCTGTGCTATGCAGCTGCTTCCCACTAGCTATCTATTTTACATTTGGTAGTGTATATATGTCCATGCCACTCTCTCGCTTCGTCCCAGCGTACTCTTCCCCTTACCCATGTCCTCAAGTCCATTCTCTACGTCTTTATTCCTGTCCTGCCCCCTAGGTTCTTCAGAACCTTTTTTTTTTTTAGATTCCATATATATGTGTTAGCATACGGTATTCGTTTTTCTCTTTCTGGCTTACTTCACTCTGTATGACAGACTCTAGGTCCATCCACCTCACTACAAATAACTCAATTTCATTTCTTTTTATGGCTGAGTAATATTCCATTGTATATATATATGCCCCATCTTTATCCATTCATCTGTCGATGGACACTTAGGTTGCTTCCATGTCCTGGCTATTGTAAATAGTGCTGCAATGAACATTGTGGTAAATGACTCTTTTTGAATTATGGTTTTCTCAGGGTATATGCCCAGTAGTGGGATTGCTGGGTCATATGGTAGTTCTATTTTTAGTTTTTTAAGGAACCTCCATACTGGTCTCCATAGTGGCTGTATCGATTTGAATTCCCACCAACAGTGCAAGAGGGTTCGCTTTTCTCCACACCCTCTCCAGCATTTATTCTTTGTAGACTTTTCGATGATGGCCATTCTGACCAGTGTGCGGTGATACCTCATTGTAGTTTTGATTTGCATTTCTCTAATGATAAGTGATGTTGAGCATCCTTTAATGTGCTTCTTGGCAGTCTGTATATCTTCTTTGGAGAAATGTCTGTTTAGGTCTTCCACCCATTTTTGGATTGTGTTTTTTGTTTTTTTGATATTGAGCTGCATGAGCTGCTTGTATATTTTGGAGGTTAATCCTTTGTCAGATTCTTTGTTTGCAAATATTTTCTCCCATTCTGAGGATTGTCTTTTCGTCTTGTTTATGGTTTCCTTTGCTGTGCAAGAGCTTTTAAGTTTCATTAGGTCCCATTTGTTTATTTTTGTTTTTATTTCCCTTTCTCTAGGAGGTGGGTCAAAAAAGATCTTGCTGTGATTTATGTCATAGAGTGTTCTGCCTGTGTTTTCCTCTAAGAGTTTTATAGTGTCTGGCATTACATTTAGGTCTTCAATCCATTTTGAATTTACTTTTTTGTATGGTGTTAGGGAGTGTTCTAATTTCATTCTTTTATGTGTAGCTGTCCACTTTTCCCAGCACCACTTATTGAAGAGACTTGTCTTTTCTCCATTGTATATTCTTGCCTCCTTTGTCATAGATTAGTTGACCATAGGTGCGTGGGTTTATCTCTGGGCTTTCTATCCTGTTCCACTGATCTGTATTTCTGTTTTTGTGCCAGTACAATATTGTCTTGATTACTGTAGCTTTGTAGTATAGTCTGAAGTCAGGGAGTCTGATTCCTCCAGCTCCGTTTCTTTCCCTCAAGACTGCGTTGGATATTCGGGGTCTTTTGTATCTCCATACAAATTTTAAGATTTTTTATTCTAGTTCTGTAAAAAATGCCATTGGTAATTTGATAGGGATTGCATTGAATCTGTAGATTGCTTTGGGTAGTATATTCATTTTCACAATGTTGATTCTTCCAATCCGAGAACATGGTATGTGTCTCCATCTGGTTATATCATCTTTTATTTCTTTCATCCATGTTTTATAGTTTCCTGAGTACAGGTCTTTTGTCTCCTTAGGTAGGTTTATTCCTAGGTATTTTATTCTTTTTGTTGCAATCATAAATTGGAGTGTTTCCTTAATTTCTCTTTCAGATTTTTCATCATTAGTGTATAGGAATGCAAGAGATTTCTGTGCATTAATTTTGTATCCTGCTACTCTACCAAATTCATTAATTAGCTCTAGTAGTTTTCTGGTAGCATCTTTAGGATTCTCTATGTATAGTCTCATGTCACCTGCAAACAGTGACAGCTTTACTTCTTCTTTTCCTATTTGGATTCCATTTATTTATTTTTTCTCTGATTGCCATGGCTAAAACTTCCAAAACTATGTAGAATAATAGTGGTGTGAGTGGGCAATCTTGTCTTGTTCCTGATCTTAGTGAAAATGGTTTCAGTTTTTCACCATTGAGAACGATGTTGGCTGTGGGTTTGTCATATATGGCCTTTATTATGTTGAGGTAAATTCCCTCTATGCCTACTTTCTGGAGGTTTTTATCATAAATGGGTGTTGAATTTTGTCAAAAGCTTTTTCTGCATCTATTGAGGTGATCATATGGTTTTTCCCCTTCAGTTTGTTAATATGGTGTATCACATTGATTAATTTGAATATATTGAGGAATCCTTGCATTCCTGGGATAAACCCCACCTGATCATGGTGTATGATCCTTTTAATGTGCTATTGGATTCTGTTTGCTAGTATTTTGTTGAGGATTTTGGCATCTATGTTCATCAGTGATATTGACCTGTAGTTTTCTTTTTTTGGTGCCATCTTTGTCTGGTTTTGGTATCAGGGTGATGGTGGCCTCATAGAATGAGTTTAGGGGTGTTCCCCCCTCTGGTATATTTTGGAAGAGTTTGAGAAGGATAGGTGTTAACTCTTCTTTAAATGTTTGATAAAATTCGCCTGTGAAGCCATCTGGTCCTGGGCTTTTGTTTGTTGGAAGATTTTTAATCACAGTCTCAATTTCAGTGCTTGTGATTGGTCTGTTCATATTTTCTATTTCTTCCTGGTTCAGTCTCAGAAGCTTGTGCTTTTCTAAGAATTTGTCCATTTCTTCCAGGTTGTCCATTTTATTGGCATACAGTTGCTTCTCATAATCCCTCGTGATCCTTTGTATTTCTGCAGTGTCAGTTGTTACTTCTCCTTTTGCATTTCTAATTCTGTTGAATTGAGCCTTCTCCCTTTTCTTCTTGAGGAGTCTGGCTAATGGTTTATCAATTTTGTTTATCTTCTCAAAGAAACAGCTTTTCATTTTATTGATCTTTGCTATTGTTTCCTTCATTTCTTTTTCATTTATTTCTGATCTTATCTTTATGATTTCTTTCCTTCTGCTAACTTTGTGTTTTTCTTGTTCTTCTTTCTGTGATTGCTTTAGGTGTAAGGTTAGGTTGTTTATTTGAGATTTTTCTTGTTTCTAAAGGTAAGAATGTTTTGCTATAAACTTACCTCTTAGAACTGCTTTTGCTGCATCCATAGGTTTTGGGTCATCGTGTTTTCATTGTCATTTGTTTCTAGGTGTTTTTTGATTTCCTCTTTGATTTCTTCAGTGATCTCTTGGTTATTTAGTAGTGTATTATTTAGCCTCCGTGTGTTTGTATTTTTTACAGTTTTTTTCCTGTAATTGATATGTAGTTTCATAATATTGTGGTCAGAAAAGGTACTTGCTATGATTTCAGTTTTCTTAAATTTACCAAGGCTTGATTTATGACCCAGGATATGATCTATCCTGGAGAATGTTCCATGAGCACTTGAGAAGAAAGTGTATTCTTTTCTTTTTGGATGGAATGTCATATAAATATCAGTTAAGTCCATCTTGTTTAATGTGTCATTTAAAGCTTGTGTTTCCTTATTTTCATTTTGGATGATCTGTCCATCGGTGAAAGTGGGGTGTTAAATTCCCCTACTATGACCATGTTACTGTCAATTAAATTCCCCTACTATGACCATGTTACTGTCAATTTCCCCTTTTATGGCTGTTAGCATTTGCCTTATGTATTGAGGTGCTCCTATGTTGGGAGCATAAATATTTACAATTGTTATATCTTCTTCTTGGATTAATCCCTTGATCATTATGTAGGGTCCTTCTTTGTCTCTTGTAACAGTCTTTATTTTAAAGTCTATTCTGTCTGATACGAGAATTGCTACTCCAGCTTTCTTTTGATTTCCATTTGCATGGAATATCTTTTTCCATCCTCTAAATTTCAGTCCATATGTGTCCCCCAGTCTGAAGTGGGTCTCTTGTAGACAGCATATATACAGGTCTTGTTTTTGTATCCATTCAGCCAGTCTGTGTCTTTTGGTTGGAGCATTTAATCCAGTTACATTTAAGGTAATTATCGATATGTATGTTCCTATTACCATTTTCTTAATTGTTTGAGGTTTGTTATTGTAGGTCTTTTCCTTCTCTTGTGTTTCTTGCTTAGAGAAGTTCCTTTAACATTTGTATTAAAGCTGGTTTTGTGGTGCTGAATTCTCTTAGTGTTGCTTGTCTGTAAAGGTTGTTATTTCTCCATTGTATCTGAATGAGATCCTTGCTGGATAGAGTAATCTTGGTTGTAGGTTTTTTCCTTTTATTACTTTAAATATGTCCTGCCACACCCTTCTGGCTTGCAGAGTTTCTGCTGAAAGATCAGCTCTTAACTTTATAGGGATTCTGTTTTATGTTATTTGTTGCTTTTCTCTTGCTGCTTTTAATATTTTTTCTTTTTGTTTGATTTTTGATAGTTTGATTAATATGTGTCTTTGCATGTTTTTCCTTGGATTTATCCTGTATGGGACTCTCTGCACTTCCTGGACTTGATTGACTATTTCCTTTCCCATATTAGGGAAGTTTTCAACTGTAATCTCTTCAAATATTTTCTCAGTCCCTTTCTTTTTCTCTTCTTCTGGGACCCCTATAATTCGAATATTGGTGTGTTTAATGTTGTCCCAGAGGTCTCTGAGACCGTCCTCAATTCTTTTCATTCTTATTTCTTTCTTCTGCTCTGCGGTAGTTATTTCCACTCTTTTATCTTTCAGGTCACTTATCCGTTCTTCTGCCTCAGTTATTCTGCTATTGATTCCTTCTAGAGAATTTTTAACTTCATTTGTTGTGTTGTTCATCATTGTTTGTTTGCACTTTAGTTCTTCTAGGTCCTTGTTAAATGTTTCTTGTATTTTCTCCATTCTATTTCCAAGATTTTACATATCTTTAAGGTCATTACTCTGAAATCTTTTTCAGGGAGACTGCCTATTTCCTCTTCATTTGTTTGGTCTGGTGGGTTTTTTACCTTGCTCCTTCATCTGCTGTGTGTTTCTCTGTCTTCTCATTTTGCTTAACTTACTGTGTTTGGGGTCTCCTTTTCCCAGGCTGCAGGTTTGTATCTCCTGTTGTTTTTGGTGTATGCCCCCAGGGGGTAAGGTTGGTTCAGTGGGTTGTGTAGGCTTCCTGGTGGAGGGGACTGGTGCCCGTGTTCTGGTGGATGAGGTTAGATCTTGTCTTTCTGTTGGGCAGGACACGTCCAGTGGTGTGTTTTGGTGTGTCTGTGAACTTATTATGATTTTTAGGCAGCCTCTCTGCTAATGGGAGGGGTCATGTTCCTGTCTTGCTAGTTTGGCATGGGGTATCCAGCACTGGAGCTTGCTGGTTGTTGAGTGGAGCTGGGTCTTAGCACTGAGATGGAGGACTCAGGGAGAGCTCTCGCCGATTGATATTATGAGGGGCCAGGGGGGTCTCTGGTGGACCAATGTCCTGAACTTGGCTATCCCACCTCAGAGGCTCAGGCCTGACACCCGGCCAGAGTACCAAAACCCTGTCAGCCACACGACTCAGAAGAAAAGGGAGAAGAAAAGAAAGAAAGAAAGAAAATTAAAATAAAATAATTAAAATTTAAAAAATATTATTAAAATAAAAAATAAAAAAGTAATTTTTTAAAAAAGGGCACAACCAAACCAATAAACAAATCCACTAATGATAACTAGTGCTAAAAACTATACTAAAAAAAATGGACAGACAGAACCATGGGATAAATGGTAAAAGCAAACCTATGCAGAGAAAATCACAGAAAGAAGCATGTACATACACACAAAAAGAGAAAAAGGAAAAAAAAAAAAATATATATATATAAAAGGAAGAGAGCAACCAAATCAATATATAAATCTACCAATGATAATAATCTCTAAATACTAAACTAAGATAAACATAAAACTATAAACAAATTAGATGCAGAAAGCAAACCCCAAATCTGCAGTTGCTCCCAAAGTCCACCACCTCAGTTTCGGGATGATTCGTTGTCTATTCATGTATTCCACAGATGCAGGGTACATCAAGTTGATTGTGGAGATATAATCCGCTGCTCCTGGGGCTGCACGGAGAGATTTCTCTTTCTTTCCTTTGCTTGGACTGCTCCTAGGGTTCAGCTTTGGATTTGGCCCTACCTCTGCATGTAGATCGCCCTCTGGTGTCTGTTCTTCACCCAGACAGGATGGGGTTAAAGGAGTGGCTGATTCGGGCGCTTTGGCTGACTCAGGCCAGGGGGAGGGAGGGGTACAGAATGCGGGGTGAGCCTGTGGTGGCAGAGGCCAGTGTGATGTTGCAACAGCCTGAGACGCACCATGTGTTCTCCCAGGGAAGTTGTCCCTGGATCATGGGACCCTGCCAGTGGCGGGTTGCACAGGCTCCCAGGTGGGGAGGTGTGGATAGTGACCTGTGCTTGCACACAGGCTTCTTGGTGGCCACAGCAGCAGCCTTAGCATTTCGTGCCCATCTCTGGTGTTTGTGCTGATAGCTGTGGCTCGCGCCCGTCTCTGGAGCTTGTTTAGGCGGTGCTCTGAATCCCCTCTCGTCTCGCACCCTGAAACAGTGGTCTCTTAACTCTTAGGCAGGTCCAAACATTTTTCCGGACTCCCTCCCGGCTAGCTCTGGCGCACTAGCCCCCTTCAGGCTGTGTTCTCGCAGCCAACCCCAGTCCTCTCCCTGGGGTCTGACCTCTGAAGCCAGAGCCTCAGCTCCCAGCCCCACCCACCCCGGCGGGTGAGCAGAGAAGCCTCTCAGGCTGGTGAGTGCTGGTCGGCACCGATCCTCTGTGCGGGAATCTCTCTGCTTTGCCCTCTGCACCCCTGTTGCTGCACTCTCCTCCATGGCTCCAAAGCTCCCCAACTCCGCCACCCCCAGTCTCCGCCCGCGAAGGGGCTTCTACTGCGTGGAAACCTTTCCTCCTTCACAGCTCCCTCCCAGAGGTGCAGGTCCTGTCCCTATTCTTTTGTCTCTGTTTTTTCTTTTTTCTTTTGCCCTACCCAGGTACATGGGGAGTTTCTTGCCTCTTGGGAAGTCTGAGGTCTTCTGCCAGCATTCAGTGTGTGTTCTGTAGGAGTTGTTCCACATGTAGATGTATTTTTGATGTATTTGTGGGGAAGAAGGTGATCTCCACGTCTTACTCCTCCGCCATCTTGAAGGTCCTCTATAATTATAGTATTAAGTAATAAAAAAAAGTTCTGAAATTGTGCATACATATAAATATATTGCTCAAATATGTAAAAAGAGGATATATGTTTATAATACATATATAGATAGATAATATGCCTATGTCTGTAATGTATACAATATATATCTATTTTATATATATTCACAGAATACATGTGTGTTTATATACACATATATACATATAAATGTGTGTGTTTCTGTATCTATCTATCTATCTATATATATATATATATCTACAGAAAAAAAATTTTGAAGGAAATATACCAAAGAGTTCTTGTGGTATATGGATGGTGAAATATAGGTGGATTTTTCTTCATTTTCCAAATTTTTAAAAATGAGCATGTTTTATTTTTGCAATAAAATTATGATCAACTTTTAAAACACTATTGACACCACCATAAAAAACAATATTGTAAAGTAAAACTTTGGATGCAACTACCCCAGACTTGCACCTTTGTCATGTGAGCAATTGTCTATGTAGCTATATGTGTTTCTTTTTAATGTCAGAATTTTGCAAGACAGATTGGCGCCTCATCTCTGCAAAGCCAGTTCCACTTGCTCGAGGAGAATATTCCTTGTTTATGCTGCAGGCAAAACAACTAGTGTGTTTTTTTTTTTTTAAACCTCAGGTCTATTGTGAAAATGAGCCATCTGTGGCAGCTGTGGTGTTTTTTCCAACCTAATAGCACCTTTCATACTGAACTCTTGGGCTTTTCCAGGCGCTACTGACAGCTGCAGAATGATTATGTACATTTTTTATATAAATTGGTATAAGGTGGCATACTGAGAAATCTTGCATATGCATGTAGTGTGGGGAATGAAAAATGACAATAAAGTAAACCTTGTGGTTTGGTTTGTAGAGTCCACATGGAAGACCGTCTAGCTGAGTAATGCTTGGTTGTGGTAACATGGCCTCATGACATTACTTCATCACTTCAGAAGTGGGAGGAAAGTCTTCCCCATCAATATTTTCTGGAAACATGTTAGAGTGTGGGGCACGTAGTAGGTACATTTATTTTGATAAATGAAAGAGCATTCAGTTTAGGTAATTTTGTCCTTCAGGTGACTGGGGACGCGCCTTTCCACCTACCCACTTGCTTCGGTGAGGAGCAATGAAGAAGCACCTAATCAAGAGAAGGAGGCAGGGCACACAGCATCCTTAAAATCTGGGGAAAGGCACACGGTGATGCCTAGATATTTTGAGCAACCCAAGGATTATCAGTTCCTCCCATCTATGAAAGCAAACTTTTGCCATCATTGGTGTTATTTTATTAATATCACATCCTCATGGTTTCTCTGATTAGACTTGGTTCTTCTAAAAGTTATGAGGGAAGATTTGCCACAGGCTTCTAAATATAGCAGGAAAGAAACATAGAGCAAATTTTGAGGCAAAGCAGGTTCTAGGCAGTCCTCCATGAACAGCCCAGGAGTTCCCCTGGTAGAGTCATTTTCCCGGTACTATGTTTCCTGCTCCCTTGCATCCTTCGAGTTTTGAATTTTGGCAGCCTTCCATTTGATGGAAGAAAGCTGGAAGTAACTTGCTCATTTTCCTTGGCTTTTCAGTGTCACTCTGTATATCACCTAGCAGTTGAAATGGATCATGTGGATGCCCCCAACCTCCACCTCTGGGACAGCTGGAGAAATACATAAGGTGGCCTAAAGCTTAAACCCAGGGTTCCTCAGCTAGCTCGGCACTTCCACTTAATAGTGAAATATATCTTTGACAGTCCACAAAAGTATCCCTTCTGGGCCTTCTTTGTTTAAACTTAATATTTCCTATATTAAGTCTTATAACAATCATCACAAGGAAGGTTGAATGCTAAAGAATTCAGAATCAATTAAGACTCCACCAGGAAATCAAAACCTTCTGTTAAGCTGTAAAATGCTGTGGGATGAATTGGTGTCACCTGATAATATTGCACCAGAGATGTATTGTAAAGCCTGATACTCAAGGCCGAGTGTCTCTACAAAAGCTACAATCCCCTCACCACATGAAGTTTATCAGTGCTAGAAGAATAGAATAATGAGTGATTATACAGCACCTTAAATGATGGTTCTTTTTCACTAATATTGATAGAAAAGATTCTTCATTCTTGTGCTCACTTTCACTGCTCTTTAGAAAAAGATTTTGCAGCAACAATAAGAAGGCAGGGCTATTGTGTGGTCAGTCATGAGTGTCTAATAGTGGAGTTCTTTTCTTTTTTAAGTGTAATTCCAAGATTAGTCGCTACAGATTAAAGTAACTACAGGATCTCAGACAGTGAAGACCAGGGGAGCTCACAGTGGCTAAACACAAGGTCAGAGACTTGATGGACACTCACAATACCTAGGTCCCAGGTAACAAGAAAACATTTACCTTTAAATCAATAGGTGAGCAGAATGAAGAAATTTTCACAGAAAGATAAACATTTGCCATCAGAGTTCCTAATATTCCATAAAAGTTATGCTAAAATGACAGACACCCAGTTTACATGTATTTAGCTCCCCATCTAGAAAGTTCCAGAAGACCAAATTGAGAGGCAGTGATGAAGCAGGGAACACAATTCTTAGTATTACCAGATTTAGGAATTCTGATACACAAGCAGATAACATCATGGGAAAATAAAATGTACTTTTATTTCAAAAAAGATAGGCAACACTTCTTCCTTCAACAATTGTTAATCGTTGCTTTTGTGTTATTTTACATGAGATTTAGAGATAGGACTTCCAGGTCCCTTTCACATACCAGACTGAAGAATATGAGACATGTATTAACAGCTCAGAGGCTGTGATTGCTAATGCTCCTCCACGTTCCCTGTGCTAAGGCCATTGTTAACCTGGCTTCACTATTTGGAGTGGGGTGGAGGGGGTGATTTCCTTTTAATGGACCAGACTTCGTTTTTATTCCCACTTCGGGGAAGGACCATTTGGCTCACATGAAACTTTGCTGGGCTCTGTTAATGGGGCAGGCATGTAGTTTGGGGCTGGTAGGTAATTTTAGTAGTATAGAGGTGGTTAATTCCATTGCCAGGGATGTTGAACTCTCTACACGGTCAGTTTGCTGTGTGCTCACTCGGTGTATATACACAGAGCACACTGCAGAAATACATACCTACTCTCAACGCAGCATGCAAGCTGTTAGCAATCTTCTTTACATTACCTGAGGCCCACTCCATCACCCCTTTCACTTAATATGATAGATTGCAGGACGTAATATAGAAAAATGTAGTGTGTGTGGCATATAAACTCACAGTGCATATCGGATTTAATATAAAATGCACAGAAGCCACTCTGTAATACATAGTCAAAAAGGCTGCAAGCTGCTGTATTGATGCTGTGCCCAGTTCAGGAAAATAAGGCAGGTTTCCACTGCCAGAAAAGAGCATAGTATTCAATTTCTCATCCAGTATAGAGTATAAATAAAACATGGTGTACGTTAATACCAAACTGCATGAAATGATTTCCCTTAGTACCTAAACTTATAGCACCCCAGTCTTTGCTTCAAGTTGAATTTTCCCAGTTCTCTCAGATGGCAATAGGGAATTATATGACCTTCTACAGCAAGAACTTCCCACTTAACAGATTCTAGGGCTCCGCTGGGCCTCACGCTAATGGACAGCCATTAACCATCTTGGAGCTCCCTAGAATTCCCTGGAGCTTTGCAAGCTGAGTTCCTGGATCTCTTTGGAGTTAGAAGTTGACAGGCAGCTGTCAGTCAACTGGAACTTTCTTAAAGCTATACCCCATAGCAAATAAAAGGGCTCAGTGTTTATAATGAGGAAAGATTATTGTGCCAACACTAATACATTTTAATAAAAACATTAACCCAGTAGATGTAGTCTTTAGGTCTAGCCCTCCACATATAAATGCATATGTAGTATGCATTTCCTCTTATTTATGGAGAGTTATTGATTAATTTTGTTTTGCATTTCTTGAAGACAGTCCATTCTGCTTCTATAACTGTACTTTGAAATGGGTAGCTCTTAGCTATAGAAGTCCCCAATTTCTGTGAAAGTGTCTGTCAAAATTAGACAACCAAAGAAAATATATTCTAAAGCAAATTTTAAGATACATTAATATTACTGCTTTCATAGGGTTGTGTCTAAAGGGACACAAGAGGACTAATGCCAGAAACTTTTGAGATTAATTTTATCTTTGTTCTTCCTTTAGTGTCTTGGGCAATTTACTAAGTTGCTGTTTCTTCATTCTCCCTGTAGTAAGTGTGGTTGGTAAATTTTTGCCTAGTCTACATGGTCATTGGTTCAAGTTTGGGTGCTGCTTAAAAGTGAGAAAGCAGAGGTTTGTTTGGGAGGAAAACATCAGCGCTTTCCTTAGGGCTTATGCAGAGATGTAAATCAATCATTCAAGGCTGTGAAACCATGGTTAAGCAGGAATTTTCAGTGGCTACTGCTATCACTCTTTAGGTGATTAGAGTACAATGCCTTTCACCTTTCATAGCACAAATTTTGTCATTCCTGACTCTCAAATACAGGAAATAGATATCATAAGAACTGGGACTTTCACTGACAGAACAGATAAAAGACATAAATGAGTACTGAGATCCTGATCATTATGCTGACTTGTTGCTGATAACACCAGACAACAGATCCGCTTAATTAAAGTCATGGCCTTTTTATGGTCAATTCTTAAATTCTAAATGTCTCTCTCTTCTTTAAAATCTGAAATAATTTCAGACTGAGAGAATGTTGTAAGACCAGAGCAAAGAATTCATGACTATCCTCCAAATTACATTAACTTTTTACTATATTTATTTTATGATTCTCTCTCTATATATTATTATTGCTATCATTAAGTACATACAGATTTTTTTTATTCATTTGAGAGTAAGTTGCAAACATAAAGGGCCTTCACTCCTAAACAGTTTTATGTGCATGAAGAATAAGAACATCTTCTTACATTACAGTAAAAATATCAAAATCAAGAAATTAACATTGACAAAATGCTATTATCTAATCTATAGACCTTATTCAAATTTTTCTAATTGTCCTAATAAAATATCTTTACAAGAAAAGAGAGAAAAAATTCTGGTCCAGGATCCAATCTAGGATCAGACATTGCATTTAGTTATCGATGTCTCTTTAGCCACTTTTAATCTAGAACAGTTCCTTACTCTTCCTTCATCTTTTATGACTTTGCCACTTTTGTAGAATGTCCCTCAATCTGGGTTTTTCCAGTGTTTCTCCATCATTAGCCAAACATCTCTTTTTAAAATTTATTTATTTATTTTTGGCTGTGTTGGGTCTTCGTTGCTGCGCGCGGGGTTACTCTAGTTAGTTGCGGCGAGCTGGGGCTACTCTTTGTTGTGGTGCACGGGCTTCTCACTGCGGTGGCTTCTCTTGTGGATCACGGGCTCTAGGTGCGTGGGCTTCAGTAGTTGCAGCATGCAGGCTCAGCAGTGGTGGCTCGCAGGCTCTAGAGCGCAATCTCAGTAGTTGTAGCGCACGGGGCTTAGTTACTCTGTGGCATGTGGGATCTTCCCAGACCAGGGATCGAACCCGTGTCCCCTGCATTGGCAGGTGAATTCTCAACCACTGCGCCACCAGGGAAGCCCAGCCAAATATCTCTTAGGTGAAATTTCCAAAGGAAAAATTTGGAGGACGTTTCCATTTTTCTTAGAGATGTGATATTGTCAGAGTCTAGTGTGGAAAGAGCATGAACACTACAAGTCACACTATAAGATAGAAATAGGGTCACCCACAGAATTATCTTCATAACTGGGCCTGAGATAGTTCCTGTCACTTATTCCCCCCACCTTCAAAACACTACCTTGAATCTAGTATTCTGTTAAGACAACAGGCAAAAAAGAGACAGCTCCTGAGCATTGGTACCTTGAGTTTAGGATTTGGTATGGAAATGAATAACTCACAAATGAGGGCCATGCATACGTGCTTTTGGTTTCTTGCATCACCTTTCATTGCCTTAAGACCGAAAAGTTAATAACCCAGTGTGTAATCATGCCATTATCAGTTTACATTGTAGTAAAGCCCATTCAAATGATGATTACATATGTCAATGAGTGTCGTTATAATGCACTATACAGTACATTACCTTCAGTAAATATAATTGTTTATGCACTTTAGTGAGGGTATATAATGCCCCAGAACTAATGGTATTGACTGAATTGTGATTTATTGTTCTAAAACTTTGCCCTTAGGAAAGGAAATCTTACAAAACCTTTTATGTTTACCTCACTTTCTTTAGCCCCCTAAAAGCTGCCACTCATCTCTCCCTCCCCCTGTTACAAGAAGAAAATAGCTCCAAGATGCTTCTACAACGTTCCCTGTCAATGCTTCTCTCAACCTGAAGAAGCAGGAGGTGGGTTCATTTAAAGCGTTTAATGAAGATCATTATGTTTACCCCTTAGTAAGGTTTAATGCATTATCTGGCAGCAAAACTGATGCCACGTCAGAATTTTGGCTTCAGATCAAATAACAAGGAATAGTAACATTGTTTGTTAAACTACACACTAGGAATAGAAAAGAAGGCCAGGGATAGTGTTTGGCTCAGAGTCCTGCATCAGGCCAGGGAAGAGACCATGATTAAATTGTCTCTGTGCAGACCTCCAGCTGGGGACAAAGAGAGTGTGGGTGGAAAACCCACACAGTTAATTCTAATCCCAAGTTTCTTTCCCTTTTTCCTTTCTATAAGAAAAAATTTAGTCTCATCTTGACAATGAAGCTAAAAAAATCCTCATATCTGATAAATAAAAAATAAAACATAGTTATTGTGCATGATGGATACTTTGTTTTTCAAATTAATATAGATACTAAAAATAAGGACTGGGCTTCCCTGGTGGTGCAGTGGTTGAGAGTCCGCCTGCCGATGCAGGGGACACGGGTTCGTGCCCTGGTCCGGGAAGATCCCACATGCCACGGAGCGGCTGGGCCCGTGAGCCATGGCCGCTGAGCCTGCGCGTCTGGAGCCTGTGCTCCGCAACGGGAGAGGCCACAACAGTGAGAGGCCCGCATACCGCAAAAAAATAAAATAAAATAAAATAAATAAAAATAAGGACTAAAGTCTCCAAATGAGCTTTGTATTGCCTTACATTTTGGCTTTAGTATTCATGTTTCTAAGTAGACATCATGTAGCTAACGTCTTCAGCAAAGATTTCATTAATCAGAATTCTAGGAATTATTGATTAATATGTACAAACACTAAAGCCACTGCTTTTATGCTGAATCTGAACCAAACTCACTTATGCCAGTCATAACCAGAATTCCTTTTTTCTCCACCCAAGGAATAGAATATCATTTGGAGCATTATCTGGTCTCTGGCTTTAGTGTACATATTACCTAGCTAATTTCCAGCTTATCTACTATCTGGTTCTTACATCTGAACAGTAATTGGGGTGTGACCCATCACTCTCTGTTATCACATCCTTCAGCCCAGGGATGACACAGACTTCCTGGTGAAAAGTAGGGCTGCAGGAGGAACTTTCCCCTAATCACTGGAAACTGAGTTTTGTCACCTTTGGAGGTAAATTTGCATGTGAGGTCTCCTGGTTTTTTTCTATCTCCACAGCATACTACCTGAAAGGATTTTTAGGAGTCTTTATGACTAAATAAAACTGTGCAACTTAAAGACGAAGATTAATTCATGTAGATACTTTTAATGCCCAGTAGAAATGACAACAGGGGATCTGTACTGACATCTTAAAAGGATTTGTTGAACAACAGCAGTTTCTTAAAACAGATTCCTAGGATGGAAGGTAATCACTGGAGAAACTTTCCAAGGTTTACAATGGTGTTCCAAGTAGTTTGAAAGTCAGTAGTTTAAAAAAAAGAAAAATTGACATTGAGATGCAACTTGTGGTAAGATCTAATTAATTTTTTTGCTCCTAAGAATAATTTGTTATTTACACTTCTTATTATATATGTATTTTAGCTTCATTAGTCTGCAATACTGGAAAAAATTATACCTTCAAGTCCTATTTATCAAATTAATGGTGCAATTTCCTAGTGACACATTCTAACATTCATTAAACCAAGTACAGTAAAAATGCATTTAAATTAGATTAGTGTGATGTAATAAAGATTCCAGTGTAGGGGGTGATATTCTAGCTGAAGAGAAACACCCAGATTGAGTGCAACTTTGAGATAATGCTTCAAAACCAATTTTGGCACTGGCTAAGTAAAAGAATAAGCGATGATGACTTTCTCCTGTAACTGCCTCTGCTTAGCTTTTGTCGTGCTTTACCATGACAAGGGAAAAAAGACTCAGAGATGTAACACGATCACCCAGCAGAATGCTCAAGCTTTGCTCAGCCAAAGGCTATGGTAGTTAACTTGTCCAAAGCTTCTGTATTGTGACAGATTTGCTCATGATACAAATAAATACTGTATCCACCATCATCATTAATTAGCTTATATTTGAGGATGAAAAGCACCATATACCCACCAAATATTACATTACTATGCATACTTGCAACGATTAAGAAGGGGTTGTGACTTGTACTATTTTCCAAGGTGAGCACGTTACATTTCCATGTTTAATGTGGTGAGGCCCACATATGAAGATGTTCTCTCTTAAATACACATAATAGAAACACTTAGGTAATACTATGAAAAGTGTGTGTTCTTACATCAATATGCCTGTGCTACTATGCTGCAAGACCTAGGAGACTCCGAAATGGCCATTGTCCTGAATTTAACACAGCACATAATACAAATTAGTGCTTCATAAATAATTTCAAGACAATGGGAATTCTTGGAGATTAAGTGAGCTAATGTATGTGAAAGCAGTTGGTATATAAAAGACATTTACAATGTCAGCTAAATCAGAATCTGAATCTATAAGCCTAGAAGGCTTTGTGCAGAAATCCTGGCACAACTATCAAGGTAGAGACAAGGGTGGTGCTGCTCTCTAAAATACATGCAATAAGTTTTGTTGTTTGTTTGTTGTAGGCAGTTCTTACTGATAGACATATTATTGGTAGTTAGGAGAAAGCAATGAGGGGTACAAACTGGGCAGTACCTGGTGGTCTGCATGACCCCAGCTGCCCGCTCACAGAGCTAAGGGTAAGGGAAAGAGTTGTGGGAGCACGCTGGCCACGAATGGGCTTCCCTGAACCTTTGTGATGGGGTGAAGGAAGGAGAAATTGAGCAGAAAACAGACTGCAGTCCTCTTCTGGCTTAGCCCAATACCAGATATCCAGCCATCTTCATGTATATTTACCCACCCAAAAAGAAGGAACTATGAGGAGGTCTCAGGAGAGAAATGAAAGTTAAAGAAATAAGGGGTAATATGGAACTGACATAAAATGCAGATTTCCAGTTTTAGGACATGTACCTGGGTCAGGAGACCAAGAAAAGCATAGATTTCAGAAGGCAGAAA
Source organism: Mesoplodon mirus (assembly GCF_964341445.2). Lineage (NCBI taxonomy): Eukaryota > Metazoa > Chordata > Mammalia > Artiodactyla > Ziphiidae > Mesoplodon > Mesoplodon mirus. Next base: position 42,008,122 of record NC_138989.1, on the reverse strand, counting down.
AAAAGCAAACAATAATGTTGGAACAAATTGAATCATGGCCAATAATCAGTCTGCAAAATACTTAGAAATGTGATGGGTTGGCAACTCCCTGGGGAATTTGGCAGTGTGAACAACCAATTTGAATAATTGACAGAAAAATATTTCTGGTCAACCAGGATTATACAGATTGTCCATTCACAGCTATCACATCATTCAATGAATTGACAGTCTGTCACTTAACTCTGCTTCCAGAGGGTCCAGGACACCCTGACTCTGGTGGCAGGATTCAGTGATAGGATGAGATTAGTCTGCAGTCACTACCTGTCTCTGGTTCCTGGACTTAAACCAACATTTTTAAATGAAGTTGAAGATAAAAATTATGTTTTGGTTCAATTTTGTATCTCTTTTTGAAAAAATTATTTTATAAATTACCAGACTAAAATGGATGTTTTTTAAGGAATACAGTTTTATGAATTTTAATACATGTATAGATTCATGCCACCACCCCTATGATCAGGATACAGAATAGTTCCTTGTTCCTCCATAAGTCCTTTGCTATTTCTTTATAGTCACCCCTTCCCTCACCCCACTCTCTAGCAACCACTGATATAATCTCCATGCCTACAGTTTTATCTTATTGAAAATGCCATATAAGTATAATCACACACTATAGAACATTTGAAACTGACTTCTGTAGAGTAATGCTTTGAGATTCATCCAAGTTACTACATCTATCAAAAGTTTGTTCTTCTTCATTGCTGAGTAGTATTCTATTATGTGGGTATACCACAGCTTATCTATTCAACCATTGAAGGACATTGGGTTGGCTCCAGATATGGGCAATTATGAAAACAGCTACTATAAACATTCAAGAACAGGTAGTCTTGGGCTTCCTTGGTGGCGCAGTGTTTGAGAGTCCGCCTGCTGATGCAGGGGACACAGGTTCGTGTCCCAGTCCGGGAGGATCCCACATGCCACGGAACGGCTGGGCTCGTGAGCCATGGCCGCTGAGCCTGCGCGTCCGGAGCCTGTGCTCTGCAACGGGAGAGGCCACATCAGTGATAGGCCCGCGTACTGCAAAAAAAAAAAAAAAAAAAAAAAAGAACAGGTAGCCTTAAGAACATACATGTTCATTTTTCTAGGGTAAATATCCAGAAATGGAACTGCTGGATCACAGGTTAAGAGCGTGTTTAAACTGCCAAACCATTTCCACAGTGACTATATCATTTTGCACTCCCAGCAGCAGTGGAGGAAAACTCTGTTGCACCACAGGGTCACTATTTTTAATTTTAGCCATTCTGATAGTGTGCAGATGTATCTCATCGTGGCTTTGTTTTCATTTCCCTAGTGATTAATGAGAAACATTTTTTTCATGTGCTTTTTTGCCATCCTTATAGCCTCATGAGTAAAGGCTCTGTTCAAGTCTTTTGCTTATTTTTTAGTGTTTTTTTTTTCTTATTTGTTGCTTTGAGAGTTCTTTATAGATTCTGTGTATAAGTGCTTTGTCAGGTCTGTGATTCACAAGTATTTTCTCCCAGTCTGTAGCATGCTATTTCATTCTCTTAACATTGATATTCACAGATCAAAAGTTTTTAAATTAACGATTTTTTTTCCTATGGATTGTGTCATGTCAAAGATCTCTTTGCATAACCCAAATCAGGAAGATTTTCTTCTGGAAATTTATAGTTTATGTTTTACATTTAGATCTGTGATCCATTTTAAAGTAATTCTTGAATAAGATGTGAAGTTTAAGTTGAGGTTTATTTTTTGCATATGGATGTGCAATTACTGGTCATTACTGGTCATTACCATTGCCTTAGTGGGTTGTTTTGGGTCTGGTGCATGAGAGAACGGAGAAAAGAGAAGAGAGAAAAAAATAACCACAGAAAAACCAGAGGATTTCTACACTCTCTCTGAGCATTGGGAGTTTCCTTTTTTCACTCTTCCAACCAGAGCTAGAGAGTTTCTCCTCAACCTCACTGTTTGCTCCTGACATTCACTCCTGGTTTAAACTACATTTAGTTCAGGCTGAGGGATACTGGAGAGGAATAGATGTCTCGGTACAACTGGTTCAGTGGTACTTCAAATCTGGTGTTCTTCTCTGATTAGCCTGCTACTATTTACTCCTCAGGGACCTCAAATTTAAGCTCCATGCATTCAGTTCCGGTTTTATAGTTGTATCCAGTGGGAGAGATGGACTGAGTGTGCTCATTCCATCTTACCTGGAATTTACTCATCTTTCTTTTATTGCTTCTCTCTAGTACATTTATATCTTCCTCTCCCACTCCCTTTCTTATCACCACCTCAAAACTTGTCATTAAAATTCAGGTTGGGTTGTTCTAATTATTTCATTTGTCTGATAGGTTGATATTTTCTCATAAACGATTAGGTCTTTTGACCCATTATTTTATTCATGGTCTTTGACCCATTTGTAAAATAATGCCTAAGCATTATTTTAGATTTGCAAGCCTTGCAGCAAATGTTAGCCTTTAGTGAACAGAATAAGGACGTTTGATAGGTAAACAGCAGTCAGCTTGTGAGCATGGGGCACTTAAATCTGTAGCAAAGGATTTCCTGCAACTTTCCTCAAAATCAGGATGCAGTCAGAGTCTAAGTCCTGGATGTACTAACATTCCACTGAGCATTAACTTTTATAGAAAAATTATATTCATTTCTTTGCACTTTGATATTTTCCTCTTTGTGTCAACTCAAACACATTTCATTGTTTGAAGGAAAGGTTGTTCCATATGGAAGGGTCCTATGGTAACCCTCTTGCCCTCCTTGCTCTGACAGGCAGTTTGCTTTCAGGTTGCCATAAGAAAGTGAGAGCTTGGCGTGGCTTCCAAAACCTGAGCTCAGATTCATTTACTTCTGTCACTCTTAGCCCCCTGCTCATGACCATTGATGTTGTATCTCCCTACTGTGTATTTTGCTCAGATTTATACACTCAGCAGTCATTAGTGACTGATTTGTAGCATAGACAATAAAAGTTTAATAAAAAGAGAGTGAGGACTCAGCTGTTTGATTTAGCCTTTATTTTTCTGTTTAAAACCAAAAGCTTTTTTTTAAAAAAATGTAAGAAAAAACAGTGGTTGATCTTGGGTTGCTGAAAAATATGATTTCCTATGATTTCTGTTTTTATCAAGCTCTAAGATCCAATATTCATCGTTCTGTTGTGGACCTGATTAGTCTGAACATGCCATTAGAGGACACTAATAAATAGGAGACAAAGACACTCAAAGTAAGACCAAGAGTTGGTAACTTCAGGGCAGTTCACAAAAGAGAAGTGAGAACACTAGTACCCTGATTATAGAGAGGGGAATGCTTGGGTGCAAGAGACTCCCCCAGTTAAAATGAAGAAGTTAGTTTTTGGCCCAGCACTGAAATATATTCCTTCCATGCTAACAGCATTGACATTCTTTCTTTATCTGTTGACCCATTCCTACTAGGATCTAAAGTGAAACGGGTATTAAAACTGTTTTTTCTCCACCACAGCCTGCCCTATACTCGGGACAATAGTGTAATAAAGACTTGGCAAAGTTCTTTGGAAATCACAAAGGTCATTTAACTAGGCTGAGTTTAAACTGAACGTTCAAAATACATAAAAATTTACTATTGTAACTATTCTAATGAGGCTTGATTTCTCCCTATGGTTCTGGAGAAGAATGTTCTGGCAGTTTTGCCCCAGTGAAATGTCAAAGCAGGTTCCTAAAATAACTAACATATTAACTTTTGACATTTTAAGATGGCTTTGCTCTGATCTTAGATAAATGACTACATATCTCTATGTTTTAATTCCCTCACCTAAATATGGACTGATGCTGCTCATTTGCCCGACGTGATTGTGAGAGAGAAAAGTACTTAGATGATCCTAAAGTACTTTATAAGGGCAAAGTGCTAGAAAATGCCAATTAATGGAAACATATATTTCCACCTACAGAAAAAAATATATAGCTGTAAGAGATGAAGGAACATAACACTCCTAGAAAAGATAGGAGTAGAATTCTAAAGTTTTCATAACCTAAACTAAATTTTTTTCCCTGAGAAAAAGAAAAAGAAAATTAAAAACTAGCTATTTCCAGTTTTTGCTTAGGAGGTAGAGAGCTCGAAAGAGCATCACCCATGCACTTAAAAACAAAAACATCACAAAAAAACCTGGACAGACTTCAAGTTCACAACTTTTTGGAAGCCATCAAGGAGCTGAAGTCACGTGGCAAAACACTAGCCCCAAATCCAGGGAGATACAGGTTTCCTTTAGGGAAAGACAGGAACTGAGTACTTCACCTGAGGAAGACTCAGCCAGACACTAGTAGGAAGATTTCATTAGGAATTGTTAATGAATTGGTAGAGACTGAGTGTGGTTGGTGAGAGATTGTGCAGCTCGTTGGAATCACAGATATAGGGACAGTTTGCACCAACTTTTAGGCTCTTCTCTATGGTCCTCCCTGGGCATTCACAAAAAAAGATTTCAGGCAGTCCCCAAACCATCCCTTGTGTGAGTCTGAGGGAGAGAGCAGCAGCCACTATGAGAGGGGCACAGAAGCCTGCCCATACCCTTTTCCTCACCTCTATTATGCAACCAAAGGCTTACACTGCTGGGGGAAACACAAAAACACTGTCACCCTTAGAACACAGGAAAAACACCATTGTAGTCAAAGGAGATAAATATAACATTACACTCTTCCCCTGTAAGAGGGACTGGATTATGTGCCGGGACAGAAATACTGCTGGGGGCAGGGGAGGAGCACTGAGAAAGTCATATTCCCTGCCCACAGCCCCTAGCCCAAACCCCAGGGAATCAGTGCCTACCTAAGACTGCAGCTTAATTATCACAATGGAGAAGCCCTGCCTTAGCCCCCACCATCAGGCTAACAACCTTTAAGTACCAGTCACAGTGGAGTACCCCTGGGATAGCTGCAAGATCATGGAAAGAAAGCCTCTCTGAAGCACAGCACAAAGAAAAGACGCAAAGCTGAGGATAGAGTAGAAAGTCAGAAAATCTCTGAGAATCCAGTCCCCTCCCTAAATTCAAAGTTACCAGTACAGGAATATGAAGACTATTACACTGAGGGTGATCAAAGCAACACCAAACTCCCAAACCATCTCAATTCCTAACTAGATTGACTCAAACTGCCACACAAAAAGCCTCACAGAAGAAAAAGTGTGCCCATCTCTAGCGGGAATAAAACCCCTCAAAACTATTTATTTCACTTCACTTCAGTCTTTACTGCTCTACACAAGATATCAAGCTTTTAACAAAACTTATGAAAATCCTTGCATATGAAAAAGTGAGGGGGGAAAACACATTACCAAGACACAAAGAAATGGACAGAACATGGTTCAGATATGATATAAAGGCTGAAGCTATAAGACAGGGAATTTAAAATAACTATGATTAACATGTTAAAGGCTATAATGAAAAAAGTGGCCAAAATGAAAAGATCAAAAGAGAATTTCAGCAGATAGGTGGAAACTATAAGAGTCAAATAGAAACACTAGAAATAAAAAACACAGTGACAGAGATAAAGAATTCCTTCAATGGGCTCATTAGGAAACTCATGTAGCCAAGGAAAGAATCAGTGAACTTCAGGATAAAGCAATAGAGATGACCCAAAATGAAAGAAAAAAAAACAAAAAGAGAATTTTCCAAAATTGATTTGGCAGAAAACAAAACAAACCACAGATTCAAAAATATCAAAGAACATCAAGCCAGATTAAAAATATATATATACACCTAGGCGTTCCATGTTTAAATTTCTGAAAACAATAACAAAGAAAAATTTGAAGACAAGTCGGGGGGTGGGGGGGAGGAAAAAGAGACATTAAATGCAGAGGAATTAAAGATAAGAATTACAGCAAGCAGGCTTCTTGTCAGAAACTGTACAAGTCACCGAACAGTAGAGTGACATCTTTGAAGTGCTGAAAGGGAAAAAAAAATCTATCAATCTAGAATTCTATACTCAGAGAAAATAAAAGCAGAATAAAAAATAAATCAGAAATAAAGACTTTCTCAGGAAAACAAAAACTTAGGGAATTAATTTTCAGCATACCTATACTACAAGAAAGGTTAATAAGAAATTCTTCAGTCAAAAGGAATTTAATAGCAGGCAGAAATTTGGATTTACATGAAAAAATGAAGAGTGCCAGAAATGGACTAAATGAAAGTAATAATAAAGTTCATTTTAATTACTCTAAAAGTTAAGTGAATGTCTAAAACAAAAATATCAATGAAGTTTGTGTTTATAGCATATATAAAAGCAAAATATATGATAACAATAATAATAGTACAAAGATTAGGAAGGAGGAATTGGGAATATACTGTTGTAAGATCCATATACTACATGTGAAGCATTATAATATTTGAAAGTAGATTCTAATTAAATTAATTAAATACATAATTTTTAAATCCTAGAGCAACTTTTAGACATTTTTAGCATTATAAATAGTAAGTTAATCATGAAAATAACATAGAACCATAAAAAAATGCTCAATTAAACAAAAGAAGGTAGAAAAGGATGAAAAATGAATGACCATGTGAAACAAATAGAAAACAGATAACAAGGTGGTGGTTTTTAATCCAACCATATCAATAATTACATAAATGTTCATAGGCTAAACACACCAACTAAAAGACAGAGACTGTCAGATTGTTTTAAAAAGGAAGATCCAATGGATCTTCTATATGCAAGAAACTACTTTGAATATAAAGACATAGATTGGTTAAATAAGAGTTTCAAAAAATATATCATGCAAACTCTAATCAAAAGAAAGGTGTAGTTGCTAATTAATTTCAAATAAAATAGACTTCAAGTCAAGAAATATTATTTGGGATAAATGAAGGACATTACATAAATAATAAAGAGGTAAGTTATCCAAGAACACATAAAATCCTAAAGGTGTGCACACCTCACAGCAGACCTTCAAAATGCATGAAGAAAAACTGATATATCAAAAAGGAGAAGGAAACAAATACACAATTGTTGTTGAAGACTTCAAGACTTCTTTCTTAGCAACTGATTTTAAAAGACTAAAAATAAGTAAGAATATAGGAACCCTGAACAATATTAACCAATTTGACCTAATTGACGTATAAGAACACTCCAGCAACAACAGAAAAGTTGACATTCATTTGAATTGTACATGGAACATTCATCAATATAAACTATACTTCAGGTCATAAAACAAATTTTAATATACTTAAAAGAATATAAATCATACAGATTGTGTTTTTTTAACCATAGCTGAATTAAACTAGAAGTCAATTAACAGAAAGATATCAAAAAATACCCAAATGTTTCAAAATTAAACAGCATACATTAAAGTAACTTAAAGGTCAAAGCAAAATTTAAATATATTTTGAAGTGAATAAAAATGAAAATGTAACATAGCAAAATTTGTGGAATACAGCTAAAGTTTTTAGAGCATAATTTATAGAATTAAATGCCCATATCAGAAAATAAACAAGGCCTCAGATCAACTCATTTTTGACAAAGGTGTAAAGACAATTCCATGGAAATAGGATAGTCTTTTCAATAAATGGTGCTGAAGCAATTGGATGTCCATATGCAAAAAAATGAAGCTCCACCCATACCTCACACTTTATGCAAAAATTAACTCAAAATAGATCATAGATCTAAATATAAAACATAAAACTCTCAAATTTCTGGAATAAAGCATAAGAAGATCTTTGTGACTTTGAATTAGACAAAAAGTTCTTAGGTAGATGCCAAAAGCCTGAGCCAGAAGATCAAAATTAATAAATTGGACTTTATCAAGTTTAAAATTGTTGCTCTACCAAGGACCATGTTAAGAAAATAAAAATGCACACTAGAGATTGGGAATGTCTGTTTTTGCTAAATATGTATCTCATAAGAAACTTGTATCCAAAATATATTTTTAAAAATTCTTAAAACCTTACCCAATAAAAATGGGCAAAAGATTTGAAAACTTGCCCCCAAAATACGTATAGATGGCAAATAAGCACATCTAAAAAAATCTCAACTTTGTTAGTTACTAGGGAAATGAATATTAAAACTATAATTAGCTACCACTAAACACCTATTAGAATGGTAAAAAAAAAAAAAAATAAGAAACCTGACAATATATAATACAAAGTACTGGCAAGGAATCAGAGCAATGAGAGCTCTCATATAATGCTGGTATGAATGCAAAAGTGGCATAGAAATTTTGGAAAATAACTTAGTAGTTTCTTATCACGTAAAACATACATACACTTACCTTATGATGTGGCAATGCCACTTCTAGGTATTTACCCATAAGGAATGAAAACTTATGGCCTTACAAACCTGTATTGATATGTTTATAGCAACTTTATTAATAATTGCTAAAAGCTGGAAATAACTTAAATGTCCTTCAGCTGATGAATGGATAAACCATGATACATCCATACAGTGGAATACTACTTGGCCAATAAAGAGAAACAAATTATCGATACACACAATAGCATTGATAAATCTCAAATAATTTTGTTAGAAGAGAAGCTAGACCTAAATTTTAGATAATATATGATGCCATCTATATGACATTTTGGAAAAAATAGAACTATAGGGACAGAGAGCAGATCTGTGGTTTCTAAAGATAAGGGTGAGAGGTGGGGCTGACTACAAAGGGGCAGTGCTAGGGAGCAAATGGGGTAGTAAAACCATTTTGTATCATGATTGCGGTGGTGGCTACAACTTGATATATCTGTCAAGACCCGTAGAATTATATACCACAAAGAGTTGAGTTTAGTGTGTAAATTAAAAAAAAAAACCAAAGAAATGAATTGTGACAAACCTCCTAATAAGTGCACAGACCATATATGGGGGGGATACAAACAACCTAGGAGAGGCTGAGCAAATTTCCACAGTGGTAGGATATTAGGTGAAATTTTCAGGGAAGCAGGCATAAACTCTTCCCTGTCATGCTTCTGATAATAAGACTATTATCTTAGTCTTTACCCCAAAGACCACTAGCAACATGCAGTTATGTTTGAGGATGTGAAAGGGTAAAGAAGTAACATTTGAGTGATTTTTATATAACATGCATTTTGCTAGACACTTTTTCACATAGAGTAACATATTCTCACTGTGACCTCAAGATATTATTATTCCCATTATATAGAGGAAGAAATCAAGGCATTGAGAGATTGAATAACTTACTCAAAGTTCTGCAACTAACAAGCAAAATTTGGGTTTCTACTGAAGTTTGTCTGTCTTGTCCTTCTTTCATTAGGTGGTACCACTATCTACATGTAAATAGATGAAGAAAGCCAGATGTTGGTCTTTCTCATCTCTTGTCATTGTTCCTTTGTCAGGTAGCCATAGTCTGCACAGGGTCACAATCACTTTTTAAAATTGAAGATTGTAGGCAATAGGGACCTCTAATTCTATTGTAGTATGTTGCTCTTTACACCTGATATTAAATATTGTTGGTTAAATTTTTAAAACTTCCACTTAAACATTCATAAATTTTAAAAGTAGTGTTTCACTAAGAGTTACAAGAGTTACAAAATTCAACCCTCATGATTTGTTCCTGTAAATGTTAAGGGATTTAGAAATGTCTTACTTAAAATTCTAGACTAACATTAAGAAATCACAAGAGAAAAAAAAGTACCACTTTCTTAAGAGTGGGGGACAGAGGTCAATGTCAGAATAGGGAGGGTTAATTAAAATTGGTTTCACTGGGCTGAGGTATAACATTCATATTCATATTTTTCCCATTTTATGATAAACTATTTATGATAGCTATTCTAATATATATCTGCTATTTTACCACATCATACAACCTTTAGTAAAAAGAACTTCCTAGCACAACATTGAGTGTTATATTCCTGAAGGCACAAATAATACTTTTTTTCCCCAGTTTTATTGAGATATAATTGACATATAACATTGTGTAAGTTTAAGGTGTCCAACGTGATTTGATATATGTGTTATATATTGTGAAATGATTACCACAATACGTTTAGTTAACATCCATCACCTCACATAGTTACAATTTTTTTGTGTGACAAAACTTTAAGATCTACTGTCTTAGCACCTTTCAAATATATAATACAGTGTTGTTAGCTATAGTTACCATGACCTCATAGAACAAAAGAGCAAAAAAATAAATACTCCAATGCACAGCAAAGACAATACTTTAAAGTATGTAAGAAATTAATCTGTAATTAAAGAGATTCTCAAATACTCTGTAAATGATTAATTGTCCACTTTTTTCATTTTTAATAATTTTATTGAAGTATAGTTGATTTACAATGTTGTATTAATTTCTTCTGTACAGCAAAGGGACTCAGTTATACACATATATATACATATTCTTTTTCATATTCTTTTCTATTATGGTTTATCACAGGATACTGAATATAGTTCCCTGTGCTATATAGTAAGACATTGTTGTTTATCCATCTTATATATCACAGTTTGCATATGCTAATCCCAAACTCCCAATCCATCCGTCCCCCAACCCCTCCTCCCCCTTGGCATTTTCCACATTAAGGATTTTTTCCCTTTAGGCTAGATTCCCAGAAATAAAATGACTAGGTTTAAGGTTAAGAATATTAAGCCCCCTGAGACACATTTTCAGGCATCTAGTTTAAGAACAACATCTAAATAGTGAAGCTACCTGAATGGCACAGATGCATGCCATCAGGCCTACTGCTGAGTCATCTTATTTGTGCAGGCTCTCTGGGGGCACCACTTTACACTAAAATTAGGTCTTTGCTTCTACACTGAACCCCAAACAATTTCTTATCTTTTTAAACATACCATACAGAACAAAACACCACCCAAAAAGTTGCAAATATTTGTGTTAAAAACTTCTAACATCTTTTAAAAAAACACAAATATTTGCTTAAAATATTGGCCACAAAAGCAAATATTTACCTTAAAACTAAAAAAATTATACTTTTATGTATCATAGAAAAAATGAGTGTATCTCTCTCTCCCTTTTTTGTCTTAATTGACAAGGATAACTTTTCACAGAGGGAGCGTGCTTGAAGAGACCTTCCCAGTGACAGCTACCTTTCAGCCAGGTTTCCCTGGTGTGTGTCACTCGTGCTTTAGCTTGGCTAAAGTATTCTCTTCACTGAGAAGGTGTTGCTTTGGCAAAGGGTTTAGTCTACCTGACAAGTAATGAATTAGAACTCATTCTTCTTTAAAAGCACGGAATCCTGAGGAAGCAAACAGGTTGCAGTTATGGTACATTCAAACATATTGAAAAGGGAACGTTAAAAGATTAAAAGCCTAGTGTTATCTGACCCCTAATTGTCCACTTTTTGAGACCAATTTGAAAAAAAAAATCAGATCTCTACCTCACTTGCCAAGTAAATTCTAGAAGAATTACGTATTTAACTATAAAAAAGTGAAACAAAATGCACTAGAAAATTATTGATAAATATGTCTATAATATATATTATAAAATATAAATATGGGGCTTCCCTGGTGGCGCAGTGGTTGAGAGTCCGCCTGCCGATGCAGGGGACACGGGTTCGTGCCCCTGTCCGGGAATGTCCCACATGCCGCAGAGCGGCTGGTCCTGTGAGCCATGGCCGCTGAGCCTGCGCGTCCGGAGCCTGTGCTCCGCAACGGGAGAGGCCACAGCAGTGAGAGGCCCGCGTACCGCAAAAAAAAAAAAAAAAAATATATATATATATATATATATATATATATATATATATATATATAAATATATTTATACTCTTGGGAATGAAGAATACTTTTCTAAGTATGACGTCAAAGGCAGAAATCAAAAGGAAAAAACAGAGTATCAACTACATATAAATGTAAAACTTCTGTAAATCAAAATCTTTAAGTTAAAAGGAAAATGCCTAAGATGGAAAAAAACATTTGCAACATATATGGCAAGAGAATTGATATCCCAGTTAATAATGTCTCAAATATCAATAACATAAAGATAAATAACCTGCCAGGAAAAAAAATGGCAAAGAACTTGAGCCAGATTTACACAAAAGAATGTAATTAGCCAATAGACATTGAAAATTAAATCTTTAAAATCAATAAATGAAAATTTAAAAATATGATGACAGGGCCTCCCTGGTGGCGCAGTGGTTGAGAGTCCGCCTGCCGATGCAGGGGATACGGGTTCGTGCCCCGGTCTGGGAGGATCCCATATGCCGCGGAGCGGCTGGGCCCGTGAGCCATGGCCGCTGGGCCTGCGCATCCGGAGCCTGTGCTCCGCAACCGGGGAGGCCACAACAGTGAGAGGCCCGCATACCGCAAAAAAATAAAAAAAAATAAAAAATAAAAAAATAAAAATATGATGACCTTTGAAGCTAATCACATTGGTGAATAATTATTTCCAATACCCAGTTGTGGTAAGGATTTCAGCAAAAGTAACATTCTCATTTGTTACTACAGAGATATTTTTACATGAGAATTTTTAAAATACATTTTAAAACCTTAAATGCTGCATAGGTTTGACCCAGAAACTCCAGTTATAGAAAACTATCTGAGGGAAAACAACAACCTGGACAAAGACTTACCTACATTTATTGCATCATTATTACTAACAACAAAAAGTGGAAATAGTCTACATCTCCAAAAATAGGGGATGGGTGAATAATTTATGGTATACACATAGAATACTCTCAGTGATTTTCTCCAGTGGGCTTATACTGGCTTACGAGTATAGACTGTTAAGACTTCAGGAATTTTAGAAGCCAGTTGTTGAAGTGTTGGTAGCTTGAAATCAACCATGGTGTGAGTGCTTACCAAGGAAATCTGAAAACGCTGCAAATCTAGGCTGGTTTGATCCTTCAGAGAGCTGGTTGATAAACATCTACCAGCATTTAACTGCCTTACATCTATTATTAATAATATTTGTATAAAATTAAAAGACAGGAGAAAATATTTACTATTTTTTTCTTACGTGAGGATGATATCTTCTAAAGCAATATGCATAACAATTATTTAAAAAACAGAGAAAAAGAGACTGAAATTTGAGCCATGTTTTATTTTCTGAGTGGTTAGATTAAAAATATCTATTTTATTTACTTTTACATAGCTAGATTTTCTACTTGGAGCGTATGATACCTCTGTAAAAAAAATTGTTTGAATAATCAGTTCTTGATGTTTCTATCTCTCAGTTACTCCTAAATATCACTATGAGGATCCCTATAATAATCAAGAGCAGGAATCAGCAAACTTTGGCCCATAGGCCAAATCCAGCCTGACACCTGGTTTGTAAATAAAGTTTTATTGGAACACGAGCTCATTTGTTCGCATATTGTTTATGACTGCTTTTGTACCACAACAGCAGGATTCAGTAGTTGTGACCTAGACTGTGTCGCTCACAAAACCTAAAATATGTGCTATCTGGCCCTTAACAGAAGAAGTTTACCAGCCCCTGCTCTAGTCATACTTTGAACTGTGTCTGCACAGGCTTATTACTGCCCCCTTTATTGAGGAATCTCTTCTCACCCATGTTCTCACAAACCCACCTGAGTGGATTTGCCCAATTTCCGTCCCTTCCTCCAGGTCAGGATTCATTGGATCCTGACTCAGGATCTGACTCTTCTTAAAGTGGCTTGTGACCTACTTACGTGGCAGTCAGGTTCTTCTGGGAATTTTGTGCTAGGAAACCAGCAAACTGTTGGCACTGGCCATGGATGCTGCAGCTAGAACCCCAAAGCAATCTTAAGTTTCAGTTCTGTGCAAACTGAATTTACAGAGGCAGTAAACTGAGCAGAGGGGGACACCCTAGGGGTTCCCCAGATAGAAGCCATGAGCTGAGGGAGACCACATGGTGGAGAGGAGAGAGAAGACTTGGTTCCTGCCTTTGTAGTTCTTTGGTTTTGTCCCTACAAAGGGACATGTTTGACTCTTGTGCAAATGTCTGTCAGAGTCCTTATTTTTTAATATTTTAAAAACACTCCTCTTCTTGAGTTAGAGTTGAATGCAATCAGATGAGCCTTGAACAGAAAATATATTCTTAGAAGTATTTAAGGACTTATGGAAAAATTTCATTGGTCTGAATGATAAAATAATTTGTCAAGCATGATTAAAAACAGAGGGTGATTTACCTACAAGATAATGATTTGTATGTTATAACAAAAAAATTCACAGTAAAAATAATTTTATAATGTCCCATATTCTGTACCATTGTGTTACAATTTAATATGTGAATGCTCACACTGCACAGTGATAGGAAAGGGTGTTTAAGGCCATTGAACATGCACTTCATTAAGATATCATTGGTACAGAAACACTTGTGCCAAAGACCTTGAAGCTTACCTTCTGTGGAAGTCAGTAACCCCTTAAATGTCTCACTTCTTACCTCTTAGGTCACCCGGAGTATCTAGTCTGACGGTTGAACGTTGCTTGGCCCAGACTTCTGAAATCTTTCAAACTTATTCCCTGTGTGGTGCCGAACGCGTTCCCTTAATTTACTCTACTCTCTGTATTTCTGCTACAACTAATTTGGAAAGGGAGAAGCGGGATTTAGAGATGTGAAGATGCAGCTGTTCTAACTGTAAAAGCACAGATAAAAGCAGAGCCACTCGACAGTATGGAGAATGTAAAATGTTCACCCGAGAGTATGAGGGATTTCCCCATTGGAATTGTTATGTTCTGGGTGCCTGCAGTGGACACAGTAAGACCGTAAACGTACTAGGTTTTTTAAGGCGTGCTCCCAGGGTGTGTGTGTGGGGGGGGGGGTTTGTGTTTGCGTCTTAATGGAGGGGAGGAGAAGATGAGCACAAATCCGATGCGTTTATACTGCTTTTTAATGTTCTTTTTCCAGAGGTATTCTTACGATACAGTTACAGGGCGTCTATCATGCACTAGGCCGTGGTGATAGTGGTGACGGAGCCGTCCTTCCTGCCCTTGTGGAACTTAAAGTCTGGCAGATGAGACAAACACATAAATAACAGATAACTAGCATCACAGTGGCCAGGTGAACAACTCTCCAACACTAAGGGGACCATTTTTTGTCCTATTGGGAGTGGGAGGTAGAGAGTGTTAGAAAAAATTCCACAGAAGTGGGAGTTCAAAAGGTTCACCTGGCACAAAATGGGGCGCAATTTTTATGGAACAAAAGCACAGACCAGCTCTGTGGTAGTGAGTGGCCGGCACATTTGGAGAACAGTGTGTCTGCATTCTGCTGTGCTTTGTTAGGAGATGGAACACAGTGGGTAAGGAGTTCAGATCCAACAGTAACAATGGATCACACGAGAAGTAAGTAACAAGAGAGCAAAAAGCAAACCAACAGTCAACGAACTCTAAACCTGATCATTTCCATTACTTCTTAACACTATGAACAAAGTAAGACATGTTGAATTCTCTTAAAATCCAAGTATGCCCTGATTGTATATCTGAACACGGCAAGTGGCATAAGTCACGTAGCACCCTCATGATACCATTTATTCCATGTAATTTGTGATGCATAAAGGAGAGGAGGTGACCAACATCATTCATTTCCTCCACAGATCTTTATAGTGCACCTTCTTTGTGCCTAGAACTGCACTAGGCACTGGGCAAACAGATGCAAACAAGAGAGGCAAGGTCCAGCTCCCGGGTCCCAGTGTGTCTGAGCTGGTCTGTAGACAGGAACTTCTCTCTGTATCTTGTCCTGTCGGAACAGAGAATGAAGGTCATGTGTTAAGCTGAGCACAGGGGAGGGGTGAGCCTGCATTCAGCCCTGTGTCTTGTCTCTCTATTACCTTCCTGCTCAGCCAATAAAAGGAGGAAAAACAAAGAGTCCAGTGCAAGAGGTTAGCAGCATTGACTCCAGAAGCTTTGACAATAGCAGGGAGGGTCCTTGTCCCAGTGTCAGAACCCTTGATGTCAAGCAGCACTGGTGCCATCATGGTGAGCAGCAGCATGGGCATGTGTGTGTGTGTGTGTGTGTCCACGCCACAGCGATGCCTTCTATGGGGACCGGCAGCACAGCACCTTGCTGCTGGTGCCGTCAGCAACAGGAGAAGAAGAAGGTGGGTGTCACAGAGAACCCAAGAGGCCAAGAAACACATGGGAGCTCCTCTCCCTGGGGGGGGCCTCAGAACTATTTTTGGAGAAACTCAAGGGTACTAGGGTTCGGGGGGTGGAGAAAAAAGCCAAGGAACAATGATTTGTGACCTTATTTTTATGACTCCAACAACCTTGTGAAGGAAGAAGACTTGGGACTTTTAGTCTCGAGTCACAGACATGGAAACTAAAATGCAGACTTGGTCATGGAGCCCATAAGACTATTGGATTGGGGCTCAAACCCAGACCAGCTTCACAGTCCTAAGTTCTTTTGTCCTATTTTTCAACAAATGATCGTCATTTAGAAATTCATATCATATGACATAAATACATAATACTTGGAAACCTATTTTGAAACACAGAGAATCAGTCTACACCCGTGATAGTGCCTTCCCTGAAGTGGTTAGTTTAGTGACCTTGAACACAGTGGGTTTAAAAGCTTTTGAAAAATCTATTTGTTGCTATGACCTGGTTAGATTGGCCCAGGCAGGTGCCGAAATTTTCTTCTCTCTTCAGGGATAGCCCCAGGAGTGGTTCAGGAAGCTAATCCCTACCTGGGTCAGTGAGCTTCAGCCCCAGGCTTCTGTTCCCTGTATCTTGTGAGCCTGACCTTGTAAAGACTGAGAAGGAATGTGAAGTCATGTGCCTTTTCTAAGTGGGGTGGATCACTTTTCAAAAACATAGATAGCGGCAATACATATTAATCAAGAGTATGTGATACTAGATTGGCTTTTCTAAGAACCACCTGGGCATTACCAGAAAATAACAGATCTTACTGGCTTTCAGTCTCTGTTCCACTCTACTCACATTGGTAGGAACTAAGCAACATTGGGCTTAAAAAAGAAATCTGAAAATTGCTAATGGCAGGCAGGCAGGAGCCACCTGTCTAATTGTATTCAAACTCATCTGAACTGGTTTCCAAAGACCTTCATCCTTCTCCTCCCCTCTTTGAAAAAGAGCAAACCAGCACTTTTTTTTTTTAAACTCAATTCTATTTGGGAAGGGTTTTGAAACCAAAAAGAGACAGAGAGCAGGGGGAAATCTGATCTACCAGCTCTTGCAATACCCCAGCCATACTGTATACAGAATAAGGAAGCTTCATTTCAGACTGAGGTTGTGAAGGTCTCAAGACAGCAGAGTGAGCCCCTGCTTTAATGCTGAGCGGGACATTTTTGTATCCTTTGTGAGGTGGTCCATATGGAACAGCATAGCACCTGGTCAGAGCTGGGCTAATTCCTTCTGGAATGAGAGGAGAGGGTGTGAACCAGCCAGGAACAAGCAGAAGCATTTGATTCCACAGGTTTATGCCAGGATGAAGGCTGCTGCCTATTGCGTGATGCTGCTCTGTGCCAGGTCCTCCTAAAGCAAACCAGCAGTACAAGATGACACTGGTTTCTCCCGGCTTTATACACACAATCTCCAGTAATTATTTGCATAACTCTCTGTGCCACTAATGCTCAGGTGTGTGGTGGCAGTGGGGGAGGGCAGAAAGATGAACTCTAGGACACCCACTAATGGGGGGACCGTCACTGCAGAAATGTTCACAGCCCTTTGCTGCTAGCCCTGGTTGCTGTGCTCTCCCTACTTGCTGTTCAGAAAATGTAGCCCTCAAGAAAATGACTCAGATTCGAGTTATTTCTCATTGTGATTATCTGAGAGCTAATTATTGCCTTTTGCACCGTCGTGTGGCTTTTTCCTGCCTTCCCCTTTCCCTCCTGCTGCTGACCATTTCCCTGTCATTAGCACTTCCACCAGACGACAGCAGGGACCGCAGAGGAGAGCATGCTCACATCAGCCCCGCTATCCTGGGGCAGAGTAGTTTAGCAGCCCCGTGTGCAGGTTCCGGGACAGAAGGGATTAAAGTTCCGAGGTCTGCTCTCTCTCCCTGGCATCATTTGTAGAAATAACTGAAAATCGTGTGGGCAGATTCTTCACACTTCATGTTAGCAGCTGCCCATAATGTTGCTGTCAGTTGGTTGAATTATGTGAGTTCTCTTTGGGCGTGTCCTGAGTTGGTGTTTAAACTGCTGCCAGGTGAAAGGCCATCACTCCGGAAATCATGTGCATTTACAGACCACCAGGGGGCCGGTTTGAGAATGCAGGTCTGAACTAGAATCCAGGTCCACCGCTTACTAGCCACTAGAACTCAGGTCCCTTGATGTGGAGGATGTCTGTGGTTTCTGCTAGCTCACTATTCATTTCCTCTCCGGTCACTGAACCCATGGTTGGGTTGGGTGGAAAACAGAAATAATCTCCAAGTCTTTCTTTCTAATGAGGTTTAAAGCTTCAGCTCTCAAAAGGGGATTTGCGGGTATGATGGAGTAAGAGAAATAGAGACATAGAAGGAGAGAGACAGAGATCTATAGACCCCGAGATTAGAGCAGTAGCAAGACCCCAGAGAGAAGTGGCTGTATGATGTGTCTCAGTGAGGAAACGTGTGCACCAAGCATGGCACTGAAGTCGTACAGCCTTGGACCCAAAGCAGCAAGTGGAGGCAGGAAATGTGCCACCTCCCTAGAATGAGAATTGAGGCAAAAAGAAGCCACATCCCAGCACTCACCACCCATGCCTTGTCTCTGCATAGACTTCAGTGCAAACTCAGAAGAAATTAGGCTTATTTTCCCACCAGTGGGAAAAAGTAGACTGAGACACAGAAATGAAGCTAAGGTATAGAAAATAGACAAGGTTATCTTTCCTGCATATCTAATTTTATGAAATTATCCCTGATACACTTATACTAATTATTTAGTAAGTATGCATTCTTCTCAAACCATAAAATAGGATCAGTAATTCTCAAGTAACCTGTCTGTTGTCTTTATACATTTGTGAGTAAAACACTCCATTTGTATTTGTATAAACAACAGATAAAACCATGACAGTTAAGATCCTGATATCTATTCTTAAAAACTTTCAGTTGAGGGCTTCCCTGGTGGCGCAGTGGTTGAGAGTCTGCCTGCCGATGCAGGGGACACGGGTTTGTGCCCCGGTCCACGAGGATCCCACATGCCGCGGAGCGGCTGGGCCCGTGAGCCATGGCCGCTGAGCCTGTGCGTCCGGAGCCTGTGCTCCACAACAGGAGAGGCCACAACAGTGAGAGGCCCGCGTACCGCAAAAATAAAAACAAATAAAAACAAAAAAAAACTTTCAGTTGAGGTATAAATGAGAAAGTACCTTTCTAGAAGATGATTTGGTAAAATGTAACACAATCCCTGAAAGTGGACATATCCTTTGGCCCCCAAATCCTACTTTGAGGAATTTACCCTAAGGCAATAATCATGAATATATTTGAAGATTTAATTGCAAGGATGTTTATAATGGTGAGAGGTTAATTTTTTCCATTTTAAAAAGTAATTTTTATTGAGATATAATTTACTTATGGTGAAATGCACAAATCTTAAGTGTACAGTTCAATAAGTTTTAACAGATCCACATGCCTTCAAGATATAGAGTGTTTTATCACCCCAGAACATCCCTTGGTGCCCCTTCCCACTCAAACATCCCCAGCAACAACTGTTCTGATTTCTGTCACCATAGTTTAATTTTGCTTGTCAGAGATACCGTTGTGACAATATTAAACGTATAATATTTAATACTTGTCTTCTATGAACTATGATCACCAGCAGCCACTCTAGGCTTACAACTCCAGGGAAGGAGAAAGCGTGAATGCCACCTCAGGAAAGGGGTGGTAGGATACTATCCCAGGCAGAAAGGAAGAGGAATTGGGAAGAAAGGCTGTCCTTCTGCCCTAGTGGATTGTGGGAAATGATGAGGTAAAGGAGTCAGGCAAGATGACAGGTATTTCTTGATCATCCCAGAGTAGAGAGAAAGGTTAGATAGGAAGGAATAGAACGCTGCAGCAGACACTCTTGCCATTCTCCAGTAAATATAAAGCCTTCCTCCTTATCAATGAGACATCAACAGAAATGACGGTCAGGGGCTTTGGGAACGGGCTGCTGTTTTCCTTGTAGAAAGAATAGACATTGTGTGTCACCTCTTCACTCAGCTTTTTGCCTTGAGACCACTGAGCAACAAACTTGAGGATAAAAAACCAAGATGCTACAGGATGGCAGTAGGAAGTACAGAAAGAGACCATCCTTGGTGGCGGCTCCAACAATGTTAGAAACTGCTTATCCCTGGATTTCATATTATATGAGAAATACAAATACTGATTCATTGAGCTACTGATAGCTGTGTTTCAGTTACCTGCAGCTGAAGGTATTCCCAATGGGTATACATCTGTTTCCTATTTGGAACTCCAAGAGGAGATTGCCTTGCAGAGCTCTCTAATCCCATTTGCATCAACCTAGAATAGCCACAGAAGAGTAATGATGGTGCCATGGCAGGGTTAACCATAAGAGAAGCCTGAATTAGGGCACCTTGATTTTCCATCAGTGTCTATGTGCCATGGAAGAGACTCAGAAATCCTTACTGGCTTCATAGTGTGGCGGATCATTCAAGCCAGTGATTGGATTTACAATACACAAATAACTCAAGGCAACACACAGGGCCAGTTAGAGCTCAGGTGGGGTCAATTCAAGCGGCAAGAACTAGCAGATACTAACAAAATCAAGAAGTAAGCTATGAGCTACTTGGACATTGGCTTCAATACAGTATGTTCACAGGGCTTCCCAAAGATGAAAACAGCCACAAGGCAAAAATCTGGGTCCAAGGCCTCACTATTTCCGGCTACCATGTAGACATAAGTTATCTGACCCCCCTACATCCCAGGCTCTAATTTAGAGGGAGCAGGAGGGAGAAATCTGAAAGACTGAGCATTTGTCCAAAAGGTACTGAATTACCCAGAGTAAATGTTTAACTTGTAACATTAGACTGAGTGTACCGGATAACGCTTTCCGCACAACTATTTCTCCACCCACATGTCTACTCAATATTATTTATTTTTCATTACTTAAAATATCAAAAAGGGAGAAACAGTAGAAAAGTAAAAAAACTAGGCCAATGTTAGATAAATTATAAAAGATCCATTGAATAAAATATTATTTGGCAATTTAAATGGATTAGTCTTTCAGTTAAACAAGGTGGATTGAAGAGCATATTAATCTACTTCCACTCCCCAAACCCCTCTGGAATAATAAAAGACAGTGAAAGGGAGAAGAAGAGCAGAAAAAAAATCAGAAGTTAGAAAAGGGCCTAACAAGTGGTAACTGACTTTAGCAGACCTAAAGCAAGAGGTGTTCTTAAGTAGCAGTGGAGGAAGTCCAGAAATTGGCTGATCTATAATAAAGAATATCAGAGAAGCTCAGGAATTGGAACATCCAAGTAAAGTGTGTGTGTGTGTGTGTGTGTGTGTGTGTGTGTGTGTGTGGAGCTGGAAAAGGACAGTTGGTTGAAACACTAAGTAAGAATAGTGTTATAGACCCTTTGGCTTCTTTTCCACACTCCTTGAGGTCCCCTTACCAGTCCCCACCCCAGCAGAAGACTGAAAGTTCACTCTCTGGAGAGGGAGAGGCTAAGCTGAAGGTCTAGTACACTAGTGGACACTGGACAGAGTTGAGGGCTTCAAAGAGAGTGGCTCTATGAAAGGGTTGATATTGAAGGGTAAGAGTCCTGGCCCCTTGTCACACTTAGCTCTCAAAATGATGAAACTAAACTCATAACCCCCAGGAAGGAGACTGGAAGCTTTCGTTCTTAAAGTTGATTCTTTTTCATCCCCGATAAAAAGACCTCCAGACACTGATAAGTGGAGGTCTTTCCCTGCAAAATCAGCTTGGAATGAAGCCAATCAACCAAGACTTCCCATGCACACAGAGCTTCCAACAAACTTTTCAGCACTTCATCCTAAATTGAAGCACATCAACCAGGCATTTTGGAGAACGCCTATGTATTGGTCAATGTTCTTAATTAGAAACATGGAATTCATTATTGGCTCATTTAAGCAGAAAATGAATGAATTAAAATATATTATTGCAGAATTAGAGGACGATGTATAGGTGGGATTAGAAGCCAATGGTGGGTGACAGGCTTTAGAAATCAGTGGCTACCAAGTCAGCTTCAGGGGCAAGTTTGAGCTCCCACTGCTTGGTTGGTGGCAACAGGCAAAAGAAAATGGAGATAAATTTACACAAATGTGTGAAATTTCTGGCTGTGAATCCCCCAGAATTTGTAGGGAGAGGGACTCTGAGAAAAATCAAGACATCATTCTAATTTTCCAGGCAGGGCCTTGGAGGGGGTGTCTTATTTTTATTTTCTATTATTTTTTTATGTCACCGACGTGAACTCTGGTACCTTGGGTTCCTCATGTGTAAAAAAGGAAGTAAAACCAAATTTTAGTTGTAGCTATCTCTGCAATATTGGGAATTTGGTAATAGCTTATTTTTTTCTATGTGGTTTCTCTGTGTTTTCACATTTCATTATTTTTAAATCAGAAGCCTTTTTAAAGAATTGTTGGAGTTTCATTAGGTCCCATTTGTTTATTTTTGTTTTTATTTCCATTTCTCTAGGAGGTGGGTCAAAAAGGATCTTTCTGTGATTTATGTCATAGAGTGTTCTGCCTATGTTTTCCTCTAAGAGTTTTATAGTGTCTGGCCTTACATTAAGGTCTTTAATATGCTCAACATCATTAATCATTAGAGAAATGCAAATCAAAACTACAATGAGGTATCACCTCATACCAGTCAGAATGGCCATCATCAAAAAATCTACAAACAATAAATGCTGGAGAGGGTGTGGAGAAAAGGGAGCCCCCTTGCACTGTTGGTGGGAATGTAAGTTGATATAGCCACTATGGAGAACAGTATGGAGGTTCCTTAAAAAACTAAAAATAGAACTACCACACGACCCAGCAATCCCACTACTGGGCATATACCCTGAGAAAACCATAATTCAAAAAGAGTCAAGTACCACAATGTTCATTGCAACTCTATCTACAATAGCCAGGACATGGAAGCAACCTAAGTGTCCATCAACAGATGAATGGATAAAGAAGATGTGGCACATATATACAATGGAATATTACCCAGCCATAAAAAGAAACGAAACTGAATTATTTTTAGTGAGGTGGATGGACCTGGAGACTGTCATACAGAGTGAAGTAAGTCAGAAAGAGAAAAACAAAAACCATATGCTAACACATATATATGGAATCTAAAAAAAAAAAAATGTGGTCATGAAGAAATTAGGGGCAGGACGGGAATAAAGACGCGGACCTACTAGAGAATGGACTTGAGGACATGAGAAGGGGGAAGGGTTAGCTGGGACAAAGTGAGAGAGTGGCATGGACATATATACACTACCAAACGTAAAATAGATAGCTAGTGGGAAGCAGCCGCACAGTACAGGGAGATCAGCTCAGTGCTGTGTGACCACCTAGAGGGGTGGGATAGGGAGGGTGGGAAGGAGGGAGACGCAAGAGGGAAGAGATTTGGGAACATATGTATATGTATAGCTGATTCACTTTGTTATAAAGCAGAAACTAACACACCATTGTAAAGCAATTATACTCCAATAAAGATGTTAAAAAAAAAAAAGACTTGTTGGAGAAGAAAAGAAATCTTTTTGGTGGCCAGAGTGGGCAGATGAGCTAAGAAAGCCCTGTAGGATCACTTTGCCTTTGTAAACTTCTTCCCAACTGTTTCTGTGGTAAGCTTCACTTGGAGAATAGTCACTTGTGTACAGCAGCTCTGAGTTACTGCTTCAGACTTTCAATGTTCTTATTAGCTTATAACTAGCAATAAGAAGGCTATTCCAGGTAAACTCTTGTAGGGCAGCTGGGGAAGAGGGAGAGTCACACATGGTGAGAAGCCCTTTGAATAACCATTGCAACCCAGAGTGCAGGAAGGCTTCACATGTGAGCAGAGGGGTGGGGTGAGTGGGCGCAGCAGTAGCTCTCGATAGAGGCCTCTACATGGTTGGCACTTTATAACTCCTGAGGTCAGTCCACATTTGAGGGGACGATCTGCTGTCCCATGTTTCCCACCTCCTGTAATGTCATCCAAGTTCATCCATCCAAGGACGATCCCTCAGTCATCCTTGACTCCTCTCTTTCCACCACCTCCCACTTTGAATCACTCACCGAGCCTGTATTTTCAGTTCCAAGCATGTCTCTGAAGTGACTTTCAAATCTGTCCCATTCTCTGCATCCCCCTGCAGCTGCCCACTTTCAGGCCTCCCTCAGTCCTGTCCTGGACAAATGGGAAACCTCCTAAGTGTCTGGTTGGCCTCCAGGACAGAGTTACCTTTTCCAACTCTGTGTCAAAGCAGAGACCCACCCTTTCCCGCAAGGCCAATGCCGAACTCCCTTGCAGGGCATACAAACCTTTCGTAAACGGACCCTAAACTTTAGGTCAGCGTCTGCTTTGAAGATGGCCAACTCTTCGTGGTTTGCCAGAAATTTTCCAGGTTTTTAGCACCCAGAAAACCCCTCAGTCCTGGGAAAACTAGGATGGTTGGGCACCCTATCCTAGCACTTGCCGCCTAGCCCCCACTCAGCTGGCACATTAACTAAAACTTTGCACTTAATAAGACAGGGTATGACTCTGTCTTATTAATTTTTATCTGCCCCAAACCTGCACAGGATCTGGCATGTCACAGGCATTGAGTAATCTATCACTCTCTGACAATTCGTGATGTTGATAAGGCTACTATTTTCTTTAAGATTTTTGACCTCCTTTCTGTTACTTTCCTCGAGAATGAAAGTTTTGAAAATAAATTTCATTGTGACACTCTTTCCTTTAGCAAATGACACTGGCTTAAAATAGTGTGCTAGTTTTATGCGTTTTTTTCTACCCCCTGCCAACAGAGAAAAAAGCAGCAATATTTATTTGTCAAAAATTACTGAATATAATGTATTTTATCACAAGGAAGAAAGTAGGCACAGCTTCTATATTCTACTAAACCCAGGTTCCTGTGGAACCTGTCTACTTTAGAACATTTGAGTGTCATTCCCTAATAAATGGTCTTGCCATTATCCCACTTTCTGAAGAAAGACCAGATTGGTGAAAGCCTTAAACTTTGGAAGCATGCTTTACAAACTCGGTGACTGTTAGTTCCCAAGGACCATATTATCATTAAAAGTAGTAGGCTTAATGGGAAACCCATCAAACACAACAGAAAAAGCAATATTTTTCTTTTGTTTTTTATCCATTTTTACATTTTAACAAGTATTATTTTATGAAATGGATATTTAGCTATATTCACCGCTGAAATACCTCATTACTACCATGAATTCTATTAGTCTGTGTGCTTATAACACTAATGTTCAGAGCAGGGATCACTGGAAATGACATGTACTTGAGAAAATTAGAGAATTCTCCAAAATTAAACAATTTAATCTTTTTTTTCTGGTTGTGATTCAGTCAAGTCTGCACAAGCTGTGTGTGGTAACCTGTACTTAATTCTGTCTTGAGATGCTCTTTCCCTATGTGGAACATTCTAGAACTCACATTGGCTCTGCCCACTTGGTCAGCTGTGAAGTTCTTGCACATGTTCTCCAAATGCACTAGGAAGTCCTTGGGACCTCATCTCATCACTGTTCTTTTGTATGGCTGGGTGGTCACACGTATCCCCTGGTTAGAGGCTCAGAAGTTTGTAGTCATGTCTCTTGCGAAGTTTTTTAGGTCTTCCTGCACACTGACTAAAGACTACTTTTTTAAAAATTGAAGTATAGTTAATTTACAATGTCATGTTAGTTTCAGGTATACAGCAGTGACTGTTATGTACTGTTTTTCAGATTCTTTTCCATTATAGGTTATTATAATGTATTAAATATAGTTCCCTGTGCTATACATTAGGTCCTTGTTTATCTATTTTATATATAGTAGTGTGTATATGTTAATCCCAAACTCCTAATTTATCTCCCTGCCCTCCCCCTGCTATCCCCTTTGGTAACCATAAGTTTGTTTCTTGTGTCTGTGAGTCTATGGCTTGAAACCTCTGCCTGGTGTGACTCCTTCCTTTTCCCCCTTTGTCAAGCCCTCTTCAAAGGAGGAATAGGTAAGAGGACTAGGTCAGCCTAGTTACCCTCCCAACTGTGGTCTGTGTGTGTACACACATACACAGGGTGGATGAAAGAGAGGTTGCTGATTAAAATACACTCCTCCTGAAAGGGGGAAGGGAGAGTGTGATACTTTCTTTCCATGTTCAAGTGAAAATAAATAATGTACCCTTCAAAAAAAAAACAGTCTGTAGCTGCATCTATTGCAAAGTTTCCACACACTGACTACAGACTACTTTTTTTAAAGGACACTTTCTGTGATTGGGTTTGAATCCCACGGCTTTTGCTCTCACAGCATCTTTTCACTTGCAACCCCCATCTCTTCATCTTTTTCCCTCTTAGGAGAGGTAGCAGAGAACCCAGCTGATAGCCATTTTATAAAGAACATTTGTTTTGGTTTGAGGAAGTGATCCAGCCCGACAGCTGAATATTCCCTTTTTAAAAATTCTTTCCATCCATGTAGGCCTCTACAGGACTTGTAAGCTATTAAATGAACTACTTTGTTTCCATTTACAAATATTTGCACAGTGTATGGATAAACTCATTACTTGCTAAGGACTGACCCTGACCAACTTAGCAAGGTAAGATGGCTTTGAAATATTAATGCAAATCCCAGGTGATCAGCGAGGTCCTGAAGATCGGAGTCCAGAGCAGACCACAAGGCAAGAGTGGAACACTTGCTGGGCTGGTACTAGGATGCAAAGGACAGCTTTATCTCTTTGTAGAGAGGAGTAATTGACACTTCGAGAAGAGTTAGAGTAAATGATGAAAAATTATTGAAAGGCTGAGCAGTAAGAACTCTAATTTAGGAAGTCAATGACATCTTGATGTTCAGGGGAATTGAATAATGACTAAAGACACCACAGGGATAGAGTCAGAAATTGGAGTCGAATCCAGCATGGTGCCATGCTCTCTCTTGAGTCCAGGGACGTAGTGTAAGCTACTGTTTCTGCTTGGAAGTCCCTGTTCCCTCCCTCCTTCAAGCCAACCCCTCAAAGCCTACTTCCTAGAACAAATCCTCCTAACCCTGTTGGTCTCAGGTAAAATGCCACTTCTCCCATGAAGTCTTTTCTGATCTCTCATCACCACCACTTGGATAGATAGCCCTTGCTTTGCTCCCAGAGCACTTGTACTTTGTCCTATTTTAATAATCATAATAGCCCATTTATTGAGAATTTACTAAGTGCCAGACCCTCTTTTAAGTACTCTGCACATAGTATCTCATTTAAATCTCCCAATAACCTCCTAGATGGGTACCATCATTATACTCATTTTACAGGTAAGAAAATGGAAGAACAAAGATGTTTAAAAACTTGCTCAAGGACACACTGTTAGTGTCAGATCAGAGACTGGGATCCAAAGCCTGAACTCTTAACCATCATGCTATTATAATTGTCTGTATCTCGTTTTTGGACTATAAGGACACACCTAGATTCAAGGATAGTGCACATATATCCTACCTCTCAATCAGAGGAGTGTCAAAGAATCTGCAGTCACCTTTAACCACTACCTTAGTTGCTAAATATATATACATATATATATAATATTTTTAAAAAAATATAATACATATACATGTATATGTATATATGTATTACAATTGCAAATAAGATGTTATCTGGATTTTATTTTTTGTTGCATGCCATTCTCTGATCTTGACTTAGAGCCAAATTTACCCTTTAGAGTTTCTATCTTGATCTCTTTCTTATGAACAGTGAAGAAAAATAAATGTTTCAGAATGACTACTTGAGTCTGCAGCAAATCACATCTTAATCTCCTTCCATTTTGGCAAAGATTCATAAAGCTAAGTATCTTCTGTGCAACCTCATATAAAATATACCCCATTCCTCCTTCATACACCTGCAGTAGATGTCACTAAATAATCATACACTCAGCCTCTTTCTTAACCCAGCTCTGCAGATAGGCAGTATTAATTAAACAGACCTGGCATATGAGCTGAAACGTGTTTGCCACCCCTCTTTTATGCTATCACTTTCTAACTTACTCTTCCTCCCAACCTTATAGATTTTATAATGGAATGGATTTTTTTTGATCTGGGGGAGGAATGGGGCTTCATATTTCATAACTAGCCTCATATTTTTAGATATACTTTGAAAAAGAGTTTAAAAACCTATATTCTCTCAAATATGTATAAAATACATTTGAACTGAAATTACTGGTTTCTATATAATAATTTTAAGATGGTTCCTGATACTCTTGAGGCATTTGGAATCAAAATTTATTTGGCTACTAGTCTATCTCAGAAACAGTTTACTGTCTCATATGTAATATACCAGTAGTGATTATCCCTGATTTCTAAATAACACTATCAGGGATTCAATGACAATGAGAACAGCAGGAAACGCCAAGTAGCATAATAGCTTCCTAAGCAGCTATGTAAGTTTCTATTTCTCTGAGGGCTGAGGTAAGTCAGTGGACTGGTGGACAGAGAACTTTTGTCTTCTGAAGGCTGTCTATTGCCCCTGTAAGAACCTATGATGGAGGGACGTCAGGACCAAAGAGCTTGAACTGGCAACACATTTATTTCATATCTTGGCAGAAACTCACACACCATCCCAGTCCAGCGTGATAATGGTGTATTCTTTCCCGACTATGACCCACCACAGGAAAACCATGAGGGTCATACAATGGCCAGAAATTAACTCTTGACATACTTGCAGCTTTTCCAGCAAGTGCTGGGGCTTAGTATTACAGAACTAGAAGAGCTGATCTCCCCTGGTGATAGCAATCTGCCTTTCAATTTTGCTGTCTCGAACAACCAGCTGTGAGCCTTTATATAACATTTCACAGTCCCTTAATTACCACATGACAACCTCAGGGCTGCTAATCCTAATACCGTTCCAAGGTGAAGGACTTATGACATGTCAGCAGTTAAATGCAGCTCTTTCTGTGGTAATCATGTTTGGTGGAAAATATAGTTCTTCCCAAACACAGTGAATACTAACCTTAAAATGTTCAGATAAACTTTTGCTTATGCCCCACATCACTGGAGAGAAATAGTTTCTTGTGTCCTGGCTGAGAGGTGTACCAGGGCTGCTAAATATATAGCAAAAAGCCAAATGAGAAAGACTTGTAGAGAAAAGAAAAGTGGATAAAAACTGGCAGGACAAGATTCATTGTACTGCTCAAGCTTAGCATAGCTAGTCTTTTTTCTTTTCTTGGTGGAAATTGGGCCACAAACACAGCATTCGTAGGCCATGTGATGATGCAAAAGGACTAACTAAGCTTTGATGATCTTAACATGGCCGCCAGGACAGTGTTATTACTTCAGCGCAGAGGCAGGCAGGTCAAGGCACCTACAGGAGAAAGAAAGTTTTGCCCTTATTGGGTAAAACAGAGGCATCCATTGACCAGGCCCAATCATTCAGGACCAGTGTTAACTGGGCCTCATATAGGCTGGATTTGTTTTCTCTGCTTCTGCTTACCTTCTACCCAGGTTGGTATGCTACTGACTGCCAGAAAGCAGTTAATCAAGTCTACACTTCAAATGTAGCAGTGTAAATTTAATACAACATTTGGTGTTTGGTGAGTTTCTTAATATCCCCAGACATATTAATCAATCAACCAGTACTTACTAAACCTCTATTCTGCCCTGAGTGTTCTGCTAAGTGTTCTTGGGGACATGAGACATATCAGATGGAGTTTTAGTTCTCCAAGGAAGTGCGATGAGGTCGCTTACAGGGTTTGAATCCTAGCATGTCAACTTACCAGGCTGATGACTTTGAGAAAATTAAGTTACATTTTAGACCCTCACCATTTTTAACTAGTTTAAAAATGCTTATTGTATGGAGTTAGAATTTCTATCCCAGACCCCCTCTGAGCTCCATACTTGTATATCCAATAGTCAACATGCAGAGTTCACCTGGATATCTAACAGAATCACAAGCTATACATGTTCAAGATGCTTCATCCTTGCCCCTCCCCCCCTACCAAGATCCCCACTACAAACTTTTTCCTCCAACTTTTCCCTTTGTCAATAAACAGCATCATAGTCCCATCAGGACCTTCTTTTCTCATTAATTCATCAGCAAGTCCTGTCAGTCTTGTCTTGGAAGTTCATCTCTGATCCACCTACTTTTCTTTGTCTTCATTGCCTGCACCTGTAATTCAGGCAACCATCATTCATCTCCTACAACAGCTCCTCCTCTGGTTTCACAGCTTTGACCCTGAGCCCTCCAATCCAATCTCCACTCAGTAGTAAAAGTACTTCTAAAACCTAAATTGGGATTTTCACTTCTGGTTAAGATGTAAAAAGTCATGAATTCCTATTTTTCAATGGTGTACTTAATTATTTTGTGCTCAAATTATTCCAGATTTGACTGGTGGCAGCCTCTTCAAATGACTCCCATGTCTTTGTGACATGTCCTCATTAATTTTACTGAGAACGTCTTTACTTCTTGTCATAACAAAACTTTCCAGGCTTACCTTGTACCTCTCTGTCCCAGGTCTAGAATCAGCACTTCTTTGAGGATCCCTGGTTCCTTTTATTGGGGAACGGATTAGAGACCACATTTCGGGTGCTAGGGGTGCTCATTATTCTTAGGATGTCATCGTTTCTTGACCCTTTCAGTGGGCAGAGCTAGGAAACATAAAAACGTATGTACATATAAATATACTTGTGTATACACATGCACATACACATGTATAAGCACATGTATTTCATATTTTAGAAACCATGAGTTCATATTGTTACCTCCAATTCCAATTCATCCCTACAGGGTTCATTTACTTCATTTCATATTTGTATGTCCTTTCTTCCGCAGTGCGAATCCTGGCCCCCTCACAGTAACAACACATTTACTTATTTGCTCAAGCTTATAGTACATTTAATTTTTTTTCAGAATTATTTAACTTGTCTCTCTTCTAAACACAAATGAACTAAAAGAAGTTCAGAGTTTGTTTGCAGTTCTCACCCCACATTCCACTACATCCTCTACCCCACCCAACACTGAGGGCTTAATAACCAAATTCTGTGTTCATAAATTACCTGATTGTTCTCTTTTTTTTTTACCCTCCCATAAGTGTGGTTATAGTATTCCTTGAAATACATTAGGGCCATCTGTTTTACTTTCATTTCCATTTTAGATTCCCCTTTCCATCTGGATTAATTTAATTTTTTATATTAAAAACTTTAACATGATTCCAAAGGCTAAAACTGTATCAAAAAGGAATATTCTGACAAGTGTCACTGTCCCCATATCCCTTTTGCCCTGTTTCCTCCCCTACCTAACCTTATAGAAAGCAAACTTTTATTTTCCTTGTATTTCTTATGTAGAGGTAAGAAGATATCTATTATGATTTCTTATTTTTCCCCTCTATTTTACACAAAAAGAAGTATACAATATGTGCTCTTTTGTACTTTACTTTTTTCTCCACTTAGTAATATATTATGGAAATCACTCTGTAGCAATTCATATAGCTCATCCTCGTTCTTTTTTACCTCCTTCTCCCTCCCTTCTCCTTCTTTTTCTTTTTAAGAATTGGATAGTGTGACTGACATCACTTGATGTATCCACCCAATTTTTTTTTTTTTTTTTTTTTTTTTTTTGCCGTACGCCGGCCTCCTCACTGCTGTGGCCTCTCCCGTTGCAGAACACAGGCTCCGGACGCGCAGGCCCAGCGGCCATGGCTCGTGGGCCCAGCCGCTCCGCGGCATGTGGGATCCTCCAGGACCGGGGCACGAACCCGTGTCCCCTGCATCGGCGGGCAGACTCCCAACCACTGCACCACCAGGTAAGCCCTATCCACCAAATTTTAACATATCAATGCTTGGACATTTAGGGAGCTTCTGATATTTTGCAATTATACGTATTGCTGCTGTGCATAAATTAGTACATATATATTTTCATATTATTGAAAGTGTATTTTCAGTATAAATTCCTAGAAGATTGCTGGGTCAAAGGATACAGGTAGTTGTAGTTTTATGAGACATTGTCAATTTTCCCTCCATAGGAGTTGTGTCATTTTGCATTCCAGCTAGCAGTGCATAAGAGCGCCTCTTCCCCCACGGCCTCACTGATAGAATGTGTGTTGTCAAGTTTTTGAAATTTTGCCAGTCTGATGGGTGAGAAATGGTAACTCAGTGTGGTTTACTTTGCATTTCTCTTATGTGTAGACTGTACATCTTTTCATATGTTTCAGGGCCATTTTTGTATCTCTTTTAATGAATTTTTGGTTTACATCTTTTGTCCATTTTTCTGTAGGATTTTGGTCTTTTATTCTTCAAAATTTAAATGTTCTTTGTATGTTAATGATATGTGTGTATCATGTATGTTAATGTATTATGTATGTTAATCCTTTATCTGTGAAATGTGTTGCATATATTGTCTCTCAGTATGTTTTCATTTTAAAGATTGTTTAGTTTTTGGTGGTAAAATTTATGAATACTTTACTATGCTGCATATGGATTTTGAGACATTGTTAGAAAGCCTTTTCCTACACTTAGGTTATATAAGAATTCACCTGTGTTATCTTCTGGTACTTGTATAGGTTTTTTTTTTTTTTTTACATTTGGATCTCTGATCCATCTGGTGTTTACTTTGTGTATTATAAAAGGAACAAGTCTAATTTTACCATATCTAAAAAATTATCCCATTGTCTCAGCACTATTTACTAAGAAGAAAAAAGATAATCTTTATCTCAATTTTTTGTGATACCACTTTTATCATATGCTATATTTCTCTATATAATTTGGTCTATTTAACCATCAAACTCTTAACAGCCATGTATGAACTGGTATATAGGATCATAATTCAGAGGAGCCTCAGCCACAGGACAAGTCGGCACTGACTTGCCAGATCTTTCCCATGAGCCTTCACTGAGTGCATAGGGGCCATGTGCTGGTGAGTGGAGACAGGGCAAGAGCCCTTAAGGGACTCATATCCCCAAGGTACATGTCCCATTCCCTACATGCAAGGTGGTGGCACAATGAAGTCACTCCTGCTGAGCTCTGTCTGGATTTCTAATCCACAGATTCATAAACAACATAATTGTTATTGTACTAAGCCTCTAAGTTTTGGGTTAGTTTGCTATGTAGCAAAAGAACTTGAGAACTGCTTTCTAGTTTGCATATAAGGCATGTGGAAGTCACCATGCCATCTAATAACAAGTAAAAAAAACTGAACAGACTGAAAAATCAACAGCTTTTCTTGGACCCATAAGCGAGGGGAGGATACAGGGCAAACCACTGCCCTTAAGATTGGAGAGACAGACAAGTGAATATAGGGAGTCATGGCTTAGCAGAGCAGAGTCGTTAAGTGAAAACCATAACAGGAACCAGTGCTGGGGTAGGAAAACCAGAACTGTAATTGACAAATTGCTGGAGACTCTGTGTGGACAGGTCTGAGAATTAAAAACTCCAGGGGTAGCCAGTTGGAAGGTCCCTACAATATTGTAAGATTTACCTCCAGCAGCTTGGCTAGATTCCCACAGTAAATATTGGAGAAAAATCCCCTTATGTTTCTGGCAGAGGAGGGGAAAATGACCCATTTTAAAATATACCAGAGCATTCTGTTCTAACAGGGCCTGCCCTCAGGGGAAACTAGTTAACCAGAGCCTAACCTGTTGGAGTATTATCAGATCCTAATTGACTCTGGGGAAAAGGAACTCCCAACTCCAGCCCTCCCTAGCCATCCTATCCCACTTAGGGTGGGAGAAAAAAACCTGAGAAATTCTTATGCAGCTCACAGTCTAGAGGCCTGGTCTCACTATAAGACTGAGACCTAATCATAGAACTATAGAATGCTTCTCCTCCCCCAACAGCTGACCACCACCACATAAACAAACTATGGTCCATCCAGACAATGAAATATTATTTAGTGCTGAAAAGAAATGAGCTGTCAAGCCATGAAAAGACGTGGAGGAAAGTTACACGCATATGACTAAGTGAAAGAAGCCCATCTGAAAAGGCTACGTACTCTATGATTTCAGCTATATGACATTCTGAAAAAGGCAAAACTATAAAGACAATAAAAACATCAGTGGTTGCCAGGGGTTAAGGGTAGAGGTAGGGATGAACCGGCAGAGGATAGAGGATTTTTAAGGCAATAAAAATACTCTGTATGATACCACAATGATGGATACATGTCATTATCCATTTGTCCAAATGTATAGAATATATAACACTAAGAGTGAACCATAACGTAAACTATGGACTTTGGGTGGTAATGATGTCAATGTAGGTTCATCAGTTGTAACAAATGTACCCCTCTTATGGGGGATGTTGATAGTAGGGAGGCTATGCATGTGTCAGGGTTGGGGATGTATGGGAGTTCTCTGTACCTTCCCCTCAAATTTGCTGTGAATGTTAAACTGCTCTTAAAAAATTGTCTTAATTTTTAAAAAGATAATTGATATACTACTTCTATTAAACGTTGTACTGGAAGTCCTTGCCAGTGAAATAAGACAAGGAAAAGAAAAGATATATGTATTAGAAAAGAAGTAGAACTTCCATTATTGTGTACACAGGAAAACTTATGAGAGTTACAAGCAAAACAAAACAAAACAAAAAAACTTACTAACACTAGTAAGTACATTTAATATGGTTGCAGAATACAAGGTTAACATAGAAAAATCAATTGTATTTCTATACCTAGCAAAAAAAAATGGAAAATAAAATAAAAACATTTATTTTAGCAGCGAAATATCAAATACCTAGGAATTAATCTGTCAAAAGATTAATTAATTTCAGTCTTTGCACTGAAAACTAAAAAATGTTGCTAAGAGATACTAAAGATATTGGAAGACAATATTGTCAAGATGTCAGTTCTACCAAACTGATCTTGAGCTTCAACATAATCCCAACCGAAAGCCCAGCAAGGTAATTTAAACATTTTATGAAAGTACAAATAATCTAAAATAGTCATAACAATTTTGAAAAAGAACAGATTTTGAGATTTGCAATATTTGCTTCAGGGCTTTAAAGCTACAGTAATCAAGACATTGTGGCACTGGCATAAGGATAGACAAATAGATCAATGAAGCAGAATACAGTCCAGAAATAGATTCAGAAAATATGGTTGATTGATTTTTACAAGGCCTTAAGTCAATTCAATCCGAAAAGGAAAGTCTTTTTAACAAACATTGCTGGAATAATTGGATACCCATATTTTTAAAAAGTAACACAATGTCTACACATACATAAAATATATGTAAGTGTATGTATAGTAATACATAACAAAATTAATTTGAGACAGATAATAGATCTAAATGTAAAAGCTAGAACAATGAAGGCTCAAGCAGAAAGCATGTAAGAACATCATGTGACCCTGGAATAAGCAAAGCTTTCTTAGGACATATAAAAGAAAAAAATTGATAAATTGATAAGTTCATGAAAATTAAAAGGACACCATTAAGAAAATGAATAGGCAAGCCACAGACTGGGAAACATATTTGCAAAACATATATCTCACAAAGAACTCATATCCATATACATAAACAAATCCTATATTCAACAACCTCTTACAAAATTGGGCAAAAGACTTGAACAGAGGAAAAAGGACACATGAATGTCCAAAATGCCCAGGAAAAGGTGTTCAACGTCATTGGTCTTGATGAAAAGGCAAATTAAAAGCACAATGAGATACCATTTGCCTCCGACTAGAATGGCTAAAATCAAAAAGACTGACATTGTTAAATGTTAAAGAGGATGTGGAGCAAATGAAACTCTCACATTTGGTTGCTAGGATTGTAAAATGGTAAAAGCCTTGGAAAACTGAAAGTTCCTTATAGAATTAAACATACACCTTCCCTATGGCCCAGAATTTCTACTCCTATGTCTTTACCTGAGAGAAATGAAAACAAATGTCTACCAAACACTTGCATGAGAACATTGAGAGCAACTTTACTTATAATAGTTGGACGGAAGTCAGTACAAATGTCCATCAATAGGTGAATAGTTGGAGTGTTTGCATGCAGTTGAATACTCTTCAGCAGTAAAAAGAAACGAACTATTGATATACATAGCAGCATGGACAAATCTCAAAAACACATTGAGTATTAGAAGTTGGACAGAAACAGGTACACACTATATAATTCTATTTATATGAAGTCCAGGAATAGGCATGATGATAGAAATCTGATCAACGTGAGAAGTGAGTAGGGTTGGTAGTTTTTTACTGCCAAGGAGACTGGCAGAGAGAGAAGTGCTCTATATCTTTTTCTGGGCAGTCATTATAAGTGACACAAAACTAAATTAGATCACCTTATTCTCCTCTTTGATGGTTTCAACTGCCCTTGAATATAACCCAAATGGCTAGATTTGGGTTTTTTTTCCATTTGCACTTATAGCCGTTTAAAAGTTTTAGGTATTTAGCTTTTTGCTATGATAGGTTTGATTCTGAGGGCAGGGACTGTGCCTATCTTGTTCACGATTGCACTGCCACTGCAAGTATACAGCTGTTCATTACGTTTTAGCTTCTTTCTCTTTTCTTCTCTTCCACCCTTTAAGGAACTGAAGTTAATCACCAAATCTGAACTAGAACTGGTAACACACATTGTTCTTTCTGGATTTAGCTTAGCCGTATTTTTGAAATTGGCTTTCATCACATACATGTGGTACTGAGGGGTAGGATATGATGTCCAGGTGAAGGGACTGGAGTTCCTGCCAATGAAGTAGCGGGTGTCTTACAGCAGTCCTAACACCGGTGGTTAGTCAAAATGCAGTTCTCTCATATTGTAGATTCAGACCTGGTTTCGATTTCTTGTTACAAGAAATTATTGCCTTCCAGTGAATAGAAAATAGTGTTTAAAATATGGTTGAGTTGACTGTTTATGTTCTTGAACTGGAATGAATCATCTTAGAAATGGGTACCATAGGACAGCACTAGATGTATCACAGAGAAACCGTCTACCACCTGTTCTGTATATAAATTTCTGGACCATCAACCAATTTAACAACAAAGAGAAGCTGTAGCCATGTTTTTGAAATGAAGAACTAAATCACTGCAAAGACATAGACACAAAAGGGCACATCACTGCTCTTTCCATTTTTACACAAAATAATCATTTAGTAACTGTTAATGAGGAGAATCCCAAAGTATTTTATGTCATAATTTCCTTTAGGAAATAATGGTTCTATTGAAACAACCCTGGAATCTCAGTGGCAGAAGACAACAAAGTAGACAACATTTCTATTCTCACTACCTGTCCATCATGGATCATCTGGGGACTTTGCTCTTCTGGGGCCTGTGTCTTTTCTCCGTGATCAAAGAAGAAGAAATAGCCACCAACAGGAACATTGCTGATTGTCACAGCAGAGAGGAAAAGAGCGAGTAGCCGATTGTTCATTGCTCTCGAATTTTCCCCCAGGAGATAACATGCATTTCTTGGCCAAAGTGAGTCACAAGGCCATTTCTAACTCTAAAGTGGACAGGGCACTGCAATCCTACCATGTGCCTGGAAGGGGGAAAGCTGATATTGGGTAAACAGCATTCACGATCAGCATCCCCATGAAAGTTGAACCTTTTCTTCTATGACCACCATCAAGACAGCCACCACCACCATCACTCCTCATGTACTAGTCAAAAGGCACTAAGTATTGACCACATGCCATGTATTGTGCTTTATTCATTAGCTCCTTTACTTGTCACAACAACTTGATCATGTAGATACTATTGCTATCCACATTTTTTAGATAAGAAAATAAAGACTGGAAGAGGAAAGTATTTACACCAGGTCATACATTCAATAAGGGAAAGAGCCAGGATTTGAACCTAAATACATCTGACTCAAGGACTTGTCCTCTAAACCACCATGTTATACAGTCATTCTAGCCTTGATGAAATGTGTTTAAAATTAACACTGAAGGCCCACATCCCTAAGGCACTCTTAAGAACTTCTTGAATTGAACCAAGGATATGCCAAAATCAGGTATTTGGTACAGGCTTAGTAACACTGACACATCTGCCAAGTTTTTTCTAGGCCCCAAGGACCACATGTCTTCACTCTCCTTGGGAGTCTGTAGGTTTTTACTTCCGCCAGCAGAGGCTGTGTAGATTCTCTAGTGTATAGACATCTGTGAAAAAGGAGACATGGAGACTGAAAGGGAACATCTCAGGCTGATGGATACTGTGCTCTCATGAGATCGTGTCTAGCTGTTTCAGAGTGATATGCTTCTTCCCAGGCGTAATACTCAGAAACCTATCATCTGGGGTTCCGGTTTTAAGAATTGCTTTCCATAACTTCTGAACCTCAGAACCAGCCTTTTATGGATGTCTGAATATCTTCTTCTGAAAGGACCTCACCCTAATTTTCCTTTAAGAAACTGAAAAGCTGCTTTGGCCTACTAACTTGGCTCATTAATCCCTATAGGTCTGAGCCTCTTGTGGAGAGATTTAGTGCTAAAGTTTAAGTATTTGGACTGGTTTGTCCTTTACTGACAACTTTTCACTATATTTGGATTGTATGATTTTATCTTTATTGCTTTAGATATGAAGTGTTGAGGTAGATATTTGGGATATGTCAATTGGTCAGATAGCTCCTGACCTGAGCAAGGTCGACCAACGTTTTTTCCCTAGTAATTCCTCAAGGACCTGCTAGCACCCAGTTGGAGCTGCCTCTCCATCAAAAGGTTCCGAAGGACTGTTCTTCATAATTAAAGATAGTTAATTTTAAGTTCATATTAGGTCTTCGGAAAGTCTGATGACCATTACTTGTCAACAAGAGTTTGTTAATACTTGGCGGTCCTCAAAAGACCAGTGCAAAGAGGGACCAGCCACTATTCTGTCCTGGCCTCCAGCGTTGTTGTCCCTAACCTCCTGGGATGAAATCTTTTTTGTCTATTCTCTCTTGTCTGGGCTTTCACCCCAGTACCACAATAAAAATGGCTTTCTGGATGCTTTCTCCTGCTTTCAAGGAGCTTTGAACAGCAAAGCCACACATCTCTCCTAGTGTGTGTATGTGTATATCTGTTGTCAATTACCTTTTAATCTATCTTGACACCTTCCCCTTGGCTCCAAAATGGAACCCATTTTATTGCCATCTCCAGGAGACACTCTCGGGGGCTCCCCATATCCCATCATCCTCACCACCTCAGTGCACCCCTCTGGACCTCCTGTGGCCAGAATATGCATTTCTTTGCCTCGGGGCTTTCTCTTAGCACTTTGCTGCTCCTATGAGAATTGACAGCCCCCATCCATCCACCCACACACCTGCCTACTGCTCTCAGTCCATGACTGGTGGGATTTGGTATGTAAATACCCAGCTCCTTCACCTCTTGAATGGGATAACTAATTCATTTCCAGTCCCCTACAGGGGCAGCTGGCTTGGTAACACACATTTCCCTGGCTTCCTGCCTTTCCTCATCTCACTTCCTTCCTCCTCTGCTGTGCCCCTTCACCTCCCTGGTACACTGTGTGCTTGTATCTCCTGTCTCAGGGTCTGCTTCTAGAGGAGTCCTAGCCATGACACCAATCGAGTGAGTGCTGACAAGCTGGTATTGGGTAATTTCATGAAAGATTTGTGCTTTAAAAGTTTTGGTAGAATGAAAGTTTGGGGCATTTGAAAAGTTTACGTTTTCTCCTCTAAAGAAATAGGGGTGATCTGGGAGTCAGAAGCAGAAACCTGCTCTACAGAGGTGGTCAAAGAGGCTGTACTTGCTTCTTTCCAAAGTTGGAGGGACCCAGAAACAGAATATGTGCTGTCCGGAAGCTGGGGGGAGAATGGGAAAAGTCATTTGTGCTGGTGACGTTATCAGTGTCTGTGTAAGTGTGTAGGTCTTGGGGTAATTTTGAAGCTTCCATTTGTCATTTGTTTCCCCTCTGGTGAGAGAGAACGCACCACTGTCTTGTTTTGAAGCATTTTGTGCTATGTACAGGTGCACCTAATTCCACGTATGGCCCTCTGTGCTCGCTGTGCCCGACTGCAAACACATCTTTCACAACATCCCAATGCATTTGTCACTTACCCAGCGTGTTTACTACCACATGATTTTTATTTGGGGAACACTCTTCCGACTCTCCTAGTTCCATCTGCCCAAGGATTTGTTCAGATTATGAGTATTTTTCTAGGAAATTTGCATTTTCTCCAAATGTCTGGTAAAATGTTTTCAGTCTTCATTTTTTATTATCTTTCCCATGTGATGATAGTGTTGTATAATGGGCTCTGTGTTGGAATCTCTTACAGTTTGGCGGATGGAATTATCACATATCTTCTAGCATCTTAAGTTCAACACGCACCCCCCCCCCATTACTATAGATAGTCCTTGAGTCTTCTCTTTGCCTTTTCCCATGTGGTGAACCTAAGAATAAGTCTTGACTTTCCCGGTTCCCTCACTGTCCCCATAACTATTCAATCAACAAATCCCCAGCCTCACTTTCACCTTTTAAATATATCTCACGTCTGTTCATTTCATTCCACCTTTAGTGCCATCAGCTCCTCCCATTACTCCTACCAAGCCTCCTGCTTCTGATGTTTTTTCTCCAATGATTTCTCCACAATGCAGCCAGACTAATCCCAAGTGCAAATATAATAATTTCAACTCCCCTCCTAAAACTTATCAGTGGCTTCCCTTTCCTCTTAAAGTAACTCCCAAACTCTAACCTGATCTTCCAAGCCCTTCCTACTCATCTCTTTAGAGTTACCTCCCTCTACCCTCCCTCCTGCCTTCTTCATCCCACCCTTCATCCCCCAGCCTTGTGTCTTTCAGCTCAACAACTGCTCTCTCTTGCCCACCTTCCCCATCCCCATTTTCTTGCCCCATTTGTCTGCCTCATACTTGAGGCTTCAACTTAACAATATTCCCTTGGGAGCTCTTCCCTGACCCATAAGCCAGACCTAAGTCCTGACAATACTATCTTCCCAGCTAAACTGTAAACTCTGTAAGGACAACAGTTGTGTCTATCTTGCTTATCATTCTATTCTCAGTGTCTAGAAAAGTGTCTGGAATAGAGTTGATAAACCACACAGCTTCAAATATATTCTTATACATTATGAAGAGAAAAGGAACATTACAAGAAATTGAAATTGGACGTCTCTGGTCCAGTTTCTGTCACTTACCAGCTGTGTCACTTTATTTAGTCAATATTGCCTAAGGTTTCATCTGTAAAGAACTTGGACTAGGTGATCTCAGCATCTCCTTCAGCTCCAGCATTCTAACTGCTTTTATAAACTTATATATATATAGTTTACATGGGCTAATATAACCTTACTATGTGTAGAACCCAATGCTGATGAATGTAAATAATAATTTCATTATGTCTTCTATGTCATGAATGGCTTATGCCTTACTGACTTTCATATCTATATGGATTTTCAATAAAAGATAGAAAAGATAAAAAGTAGCCATAAAAGTAATTTTTGACACAGTCATGGTGATTGTACATCCTTTTGGCTCCTCCTTCTAAAGTTGTTTCAGTGATTGAGAGACATCATTCTATATGAAGATTGGCCCTAACAGTTACCCTATAAATGTGTTGACTTCCTCAATTTTTATCCAAGTTCCTCCTCATGTTTATTCTTTCATTAAGTATAATGTAGATATCAGCTACTCAATCTTTTCTGAAAGGTACACGTACTCTCCTTGCTTTTATACAATACTGAACAGATAACCCTGTGATCTAGTTAGAACAGTGCACACAAATAGCAAAACATTTCATAGTTGCAAGCATGGGCAGGTGCTTAGAAAACATTTACTGAATGCTTGTTAAATGCTGAAGCATTGTCTCTATGTGTATTTAACTTATTCTCGGAGCCACACTCCTTGATAGGTGTTAACCCATTTTCCTGATGGGAAAACTGAGTTTCAGAAAGGTTAATTTGGCCATAGTCTCATATGTGGCTTGTCATAGAGCAAAGATTCAAGAGTTCATTTAGCTAGACTTCATGTTCCTGAAGAGGAAGGACTATTTTGCTTTTTGTCACCTCTGATTCCCAATAAATATTTACTGACTGACTGAATGAGTGAGTGAACAATTGACACGCAAGTCAATATTTTCCCTTTCACATGGTGCATATTCCCCAGCCGGAAGCAGAGTGAACCTGCAGGTACCTTTCTAGGCTCTACCTAGGCTTCTATCCTTTGGTTTCCAGTAGTCAGTGTAGAACACAATGGCATCTTATCAGCCAGCTTTAATGTACACCAACACACATATGGTTTCAGCTCTGCTTTGTCTTAATGCAAGGAAATCAAAACTGTGATTTTAGTTAAATAAAACCCACTCTGTCATGTGGCTTTTTTATGGGCAAGCCCACCTGCAGTGGCAAAAGCTAGCTGATCTTTTCATAGGAAGATAACTATTCTTGGTACTTGCTGATCATTGATGATCAGAGATTCCAGTGGCTAGACAGGTGACAGGTAGGGCAAAGGAGTTGCCACAAGTGCTCATAAATACCCAAAGTTTATATTTATGCAGTGGTTAATGAGTTATATGTGTGGGGTACTGGGGCTGGCTGCCTGGTACAATGTCCAGATGGTGTGTTGTCCATTTTGGAGTTCTCCTTGCCTCCTTGCGCCTTTCAGGGCTGCCCTTGATGGCCACTTCTAACTCTATTAAAAATGTTAGGGGTTGAGAACACTCATTGATTCGCCCCGGGCCCCTCTCCAGGACCTGAGAGCACTAGTATTTCACCTTTATTGCATTTGTTCCATGCTAATATTGGATGGGATTGTGTTAATTTTCTATTTCTTTGCTTGAAGAGATCCTGAAAGTACCACTAAGGAGTATTTACAGGATAATAATGTCACAATCTGCAGTTCTTCATTTATTGATTCTCTGCAAGCCTTCTTTTTCTTAAACTGTTGTTTTTTTCCTCTCTGCTTCCATGAGAATTAAAAGTCATTTGGTTTGTTGTTGGCTTTAATCTAGTTTATTATTAGCAAGGTTATTATTTGAAGTCTAAGGGATGGTTAAGATTCTAGCAGCAGTTCTGTACAAATAGTGGACACAATCTCTGTTCATTATTTCTAGTCAACTCTCAAATGCTATTTTCTTAGCACTGCCAGGGCATTCGTTTTTATGGATATTAGCGATCATATAAAGAGCAATCCAAGGGTATTGAAGAACATTTCATACTGTAAAAAACCGACAGGCTTTATCACATGGAATAAAATAGTAACTATATATTTTTTCTAATTCACTGCTGTTGGTGGAAATTTTAAAAGATGATTATAATCAGCACTTTTCTTAGTTGACCCATGAATTATTTGGCTCTGTTGCTGAAATGTCAAGCAGTCAACTAAGAAAAGGAGTACAATTTAACTAAGAAACCTATTCCCAGAGCAGTGCAGATGGAGTTTCTACTTCTTCCCTTGAGAGGCCACTTTGTAATCCAATAGTTCTCACAGTCAGGAATTTTTTTCTTGACATTCAGCCTAAAATTTTCCTTACCTGAGATCATCTCATTATGCCAAAAAAAAAAAAAAAATAGTACCAGCAGC
This sequence comes from Mesoplodon mirus, assembly GCF_964341445.2. NCBI lineage: Eukaryota > Metazoa > Chordata > Mammalia > Artiodactyla > Ziphiidae > Mesoplodon > Mesoplodon mirus. Next base: position 41,964,813 of record NC_138989.1, on the reverse strand, counting down.
TGGTTTAAAAACGTATCCCCTGCAGAGGTACAGGCAGGCTCTTCCATTTCAGTATACTTGTTCTTAATACTGGATTTGCATGGACTTTTGAGGCTGGTGTCTGAGACCCCACTCCTCATTACTGCGACTACTATTACTAGTGTTATTATTATTATTATTATTATTATTTTGCATTTTTAGTCTGTTCTTTCCTATGGGTGAGCAACATTCTCGATGCATTTTTTTTCTGGCTGAGTTTTAAATGCCTTATTTATTACACCACGCCCACCTAGTATGAAGCTGTTCTCTAAGTGGTTATGACGTGACTGATCCTGTCATCCTGGATCTCACACAGTTGATAGCAATCACCACTTCCCAGTACTAGACTACAGGGCCATATATACTGACTGTGAGCGTGGGAAACCTCAGGACAACCATATCCCAGAGCAGTAATTTCAACAGGATCCTCTTTCTTCCCTCCTTTCCTCCCTCTCTCTTATTCTGTCTCTCTTTCTTCTCCTTCTCCTCCTTTTCTTCCTCCTCCTCCATCTTCTTCTTTAAGACTCCTTTTCTATCCCCTAGTCAGTGAGGTGAGATTTATTTCTTCTCTTTCTTAGATTGATCACCAGAATACCAGTACTATCTAACCCATCTTCCATCAATATTTTTAGTACAGAAAGCTCCCACTATGTGCAAAAATGTGTTTTCTTTTTATTGGATGCAGAAGTATAGATAGAAATAAAATATAAGATATATTAATAGGCTTTATTTTTAGAGAAGTTTTAGATTCACAGCAAAATTGAGCAGGGAGTACAGAGTTCTCACATATCCCGTCCTCACCACACACACACACACACAAACACACACACACACACACACACACGGTCTCTCCACTATCAACATCCTGCATCTGTGTGGTACACCTGTTACAACTGATGAAACGACTTTCACCCATCATTATCACAAAGTTTACTCTTTCTGTTGTACATTCATAGGTTTTGACAAATGTATGACATGAATCTGCCATTACAGAATCATATAGATAATATGAACAGTTTTGCTGCCCTAAAAATCCCCTCGATATAGATATTTTTATGGTCTCAGCATCTTGCTTACAGATCCTGTTTTCCTTGACTGTATTCAAGAAAAAGATATAACCATCAGTGGTTTACAAAATATGTTATCTAATAATCTTAACCATGGATTCTTAGAGTCCAACCCAATTGTGAAAACTCAGGGTTTTCACAGACAGGAACACTTTTAAGGGGAGTTGTTGTCCTAATGACCATGTTCCATTTGACTTTACTGTGTAAAGTTATTGTCTGGAGACCCTGGACTGACCCACAGTATTTTCAAGTGTGGGTAATACATCATGTTGTAATCACACCCTCCCAGGTCCAGATTAAGATCTAAGAGCTATTAAGTTTATGGTGTCCATCCCCATATTTAATTCAAAATAAACAGTACTAAGCTATATAAGAATGACATCAGTTTATTAGTTTTTAATTTGTCCCATGATGATTACCTAGATGCTCTTTTTTCATATTTGAAAAAGAAAATCTTTTTTTGTGCCCACTATTTACTGATAACTGAAGCACATGCTTAGCCTGCCTGTTGTGGAATCTGAAACTATTCTTTCTTTTCTTACTTCAGTCTCTTTGTTATGTTTGTGTGAATTTTACTCTTTTAAATTTGGGTAAAGAGAAAACAAAAGCAAGATGTGGGGAAGAGTTGTAAGCATCTGTGGAAACATTCCATTTAGCCTGGATTGGATTGTACACTGCTGACTTGTTGATGCCCCTTAAATTTCTAAATGCCTGAGTTTTATTTCTTTGCAGGTAGCACCAAGGGAATCACAGATATTCTAATTTTCAGGTCTCTTTTTAGAGTTTCTGAAATCTTTCATGAAAAAATACACTCTGGACTCATTTCCTATTATGCAAATTGCAACTTGGAGAATGTGCCACAAACATTAAATGACATATTGAATCTCACATTCATAATTAAATAAGGCACAGCCAAAGCCCAGACCTGTGACTTTAAGAATGTTGAAGCCTGGGCCCTCTGTGGTGAGTTTGTCAGTTTGAACTGTGTTTGCGTTTATCCAAACCAAATATTCCCATGTGGTACAGGCCTTTACCTTGTCACCCACCCTCCTCCCCAGTACTCCCAAGCTGCCATTCCTTCAACAAATATTTACTGAGCCCTTGCTGTGCATAAGGCACTGTGCAATGAATAAAAAACATAAATCTTTCTGCCAAAATGCTTATAGTCAAAATGAGGAACATATTCATTCATTCATTCATCAAATACTACACAATGCTATGCGGTGTAAGGCATAATGTAAGTGCTGTATCAGATGTACCAAAAATTGTCTGGCCTGCTGACCCTGGTGTCAAGGGCAAGTGGTCAGCAATAGCTGAAACCCTTTAAGACCAGGGTTTTTGACATTTGCCAGGTGGAGATAAGTATATAATAGATCTTTTCTGGTTCTTTTGTAGTAAAGAATGACTTTTCAGTGCACTTACTTTCAGAAAAACACAGCCTTACATATTCTCCACTTGACAGTTTGCTTAGTTCTTTTTAGGATCTACAACAGACCTGTCCAATAGAAATATAATGCTAGCCATATCAGTAATTTAAGATTTACTAGTAGTCACAATAACGAAAGTAAAGGGGTAAAATTTATTTCAATAATATATCCTGCTTAACTCAGTATATCCAAAATGTTATCATTTCAATATGTAATCAATGTAAAAAATTATTAATGATATATTTTACATTTTTCTTTTCATACTAAATCTTCTTATATGTATTTTACAATTCCAGCAAATCTCAATTTGAACACTTTTCAAGGGCTCAATAGCCACATATGGATGGTATAGATCTGGAATGTATAAACCCTCCATTTGAAATTATTAGGAAGTTTTAAAGATGTTCTCTATATAAGGGTATGCAGAATATTTTATCTCAAGCAGCTGATAGGAAGTTTTCTTTGTAGGGAGACCATCGTGGAAGAGAAATAATGCTTTCATAAGCCTATTAGAGGGTAAAAGCAACTTCCAGAATCTGGGGCACCTGAGAGGTGGCCAGTTTTCAGGAAAGAGAAACTCCACAAATTAAAAGCAGGGTGAAAACTTGCATATTGGAGAATAAAAGAGAAGGAGGATTCAGGAGTAGGGAACAAATGGGACTGAGGGTTCAGTGGGGAAGGTCAGGGACATGGTGAGCCCTGCCCTCCATCCCTTACAAAATGTACATCACTCTAACATGATTTTATATCAGTGGATTTTATTTCTGATGGCGCCAAGAGTAGGGAGAAGCTTGGAAAGGAGAACAAAGAGACAGCTGATATTTTGGTTACAGCAGTACAGTTCATAACTAATACCTAGAGGAGAGATGTGGCCTTACATATCAAAATGAGGTCTAAAATGAACTTACGGTTACCAAGGGGAAAGGCGTGGGGGGTGGGGGGGAATTGGGAGTTTGGGATTGACATGTACGCACTGCTGTATTTAAGATAAGATAACCAGTAAGGACCTACTGTGTAGCACAAGGAACTCTGCTCAATCTTCTGCAGTAACCTAAATGGGAAAAGAATTTGAAAAAGAATAGATACATGTATATGTATAACTGAATCACTTTGCTGTGCACCTGAAACTAACACAACATTGTTAATCAACTGTAATCCAATATAAAATAAAAAAAATTTTTAAGTGACGTCTAAAGATTATGACACCTCAGGAAAGCATGTACTTTACATTTTGTACTTTTCCCCTGCATCTCGTGTGATTTACAGTTCGAAACTTGTAAGTGTACATAGTGCTTAGAGATCATTCATAACCCCACCACTAGACAGTATAACACAGTAGTTTAGAGTGAAGGACCTGGATTCAGGCCAACTCATATGTGAATACCAGTGCTGCCCCTAATCTGCTGAGTGATTTGAGAAATAGTTTATTATCTCTCATCTGTAGCTTCACACTTGATACGATAGGGAGGAAGGTGGCATCCACCTAATACAGTGCACATGGCCTGTAATAGTCAGAGGTCAATAGATTATGGTTGTTCCCATTATTAGACAGATCTATGACTTTAACCAAATGTGGTCCCCGGACCCACAGAAATAGCATCATTCAGAATTTCTTACAAATGCAAACTCTCCAGCCCACTTCACTTCCCAGACCTGTGGAATCAGGAACTTGGTGGTAGGTAGATCCACAAATCCTTATTTTAGCAAACCCTCCAGATTTTGATGCAAGCTATAGCTTGAAAACCAATGGTCCATAACAATTTCAGATAAATAAGAAGCCGCTCCATTTTAAGGATCTCCAAAACAGACGCTTTAAACTCCCTCGGCAACTTGTTCAAATGTTTAGCTGCTCCTATGGTCAGAAACTTATTTTCCAATACACATGTGAGATACTTTGAGACTGTTAGGGGAAAATTGCAGTACAAAGACAAATGCTATTAAGATGTTACCTGTTTATCCCCAAGTTGAAGCCTGTTAGTAATATTTAGCTCTTTCAGACCCTACCTTGGTGAACTCCCCTTAGAGCAATACATAAAACAGCTCTTTCCTTTTTTAAATGTTATTGTTTTCCCCTTCCGTTTGCTACCTGAGTTTATTTTTTTGGTTATTGAATCTTCCTTGAGATTGAACTTCCATTTTGTTTTCTCATATGCCCATTTTCAGAAAATACTCACTGTATTTTCTTCAGTAGCATTGTCTCTAAGCATTTGTACATAAATATCACAAATGGCTTGTGTCCCATATAAGAAGGTAAGCAACAAGTAATTGTTTATAGAGCCAAACACACTCTTTATATCTACAAGAGTAAAAGTGAAATCTCTCCCTTCATCTTTCTGTCCAAAATACCATGCTCCTTTAGTTGCAGGTGATGAAAGGACAACTATTTGTCCTTGAAATAATGTTTGGCAAGTACAGAAAAGCTACAGGAGGGAACATGTCCTAAGGAATATTGTTCCATCTTTCCCTTTAATGGGTTTCTGTGGTTTTCCTTCACAGCACAAAACCATTGCCCTCTTCCTGTTGCTTCTCTTTACAGAGAACATTGACCTGCTGCAGAAAAAAAAGTCCCCTAAAGCACTTGCACATCATAGGAAGTAATGGAGCGAGACAGTCATTGCATGAAGTGGGAAATCTGGAAATTCGTTCCCCTGCCACCTCTTCCCCACTCCCCCATTTTGTCCCTCTTTCTCCCACCCACCCTGCCCAGGTTTATAATTTAAAACAGATTTTTCCCAAGGAGATCACTTGTATGTTTCAATTAAGATTTCTTAAGTATGTCTCGGTACCCCACACATGCCAATGGCCAGAATTCCTTCTGTAGGACTATATATAACAGACAGAACAACAGGTGTGGGTCAGTGTTTACAAAGCCAGTTATGTGAACACCATTTCTTGGTCCATGCTCCCTCTTCTCCCCTGCCCATTCCCTACTCCACACGCAGTTAAGATTTGGCAGTTCAGTCGCACTGTGGTTATCTGTTCTTCAAATCATAAGATTGTTTCTAAGTTGATTTTTCCTCGGCAGCCATACACTATCTCGAATTATTGTTCATGCCACCATCATTAAAGGCAGTTTAGTCTCTCTGTCACAAACCCTAGAATTCTTGGGTTTTTAACAGCTATAAAAATACACGTATATTCCCTGATGACAAAGCTGCACCGGGAAAGTGAATCTTTGTGGAAAGTGAGAGGGACCTTGCTTACTGTTTCAAAACCCAAAACACTATTGTTTTCTGGGCATTTTACTTTTTTTGCCCATCACAATGAAAAATGGTTTAATTTAATTTCTTAAAAGAAATATGAGAAGCAGTGTAGTCATTACTAGCTCCTTTGCTAGATTTTAGTCATTTCATTTTAAAAAAGAATTGTTGCCTATCTGGAATAAAATTATACTTGCATAAAAATTTGTCACATTCTTAGTGTGTTCATTTCGCCTGCATTTTAATCCATGCTGATGCCTCTTGTATATATAACAGCAGACATCCTTTTGTTTGCTTAGCTAATGGTTTTATGTAGGTTCTTTTTATAAGCCCTGATAATTGTTTTCGTCACAGAAACTTAATGTTTACATTTTAATCTGTGTTAATTTTTGGATAATTAGTATAAGAAATGTATTAATATCTGTAAATGCAAACGTAGCCCCAAAGTTAATAATTAAAAAGCCTTTGAGGCTGCAAATCTAACTCTATAAAATGATAAAATAATAGACAATTAAGGATCATAGAGATTCTGGATCCTTTTGGTCATGCTGCCCACTCTCAATCTTTCATGCACCTCTGGATTCTCTCTTTCATTATTCCCTCATTTATCCACTCATCTCCTTTGTCCCTCTCCACCAATCAATATTCATAGCTGTCTAATCACTTATTCTTTCGAGGATTGTATGGGTATGGGTATAGTTTCTATGCATGCATATTCCTATGTAGGTAGGAGGGATATCTGTAAAAAATGAACACTGAAAGGTAGAAAGGATCTTTGGTCAGTACTTCCCACCTACGGCTTTTTAGAAAGAGTTAGGTGGTTCACAAAAAGCAAGTGAATGATGATTTGACTTTTTAATGGATGGAATTCGGCAACCCCTTTCTAATTCCACTGCATGTGTAGTTTAAACATACATATTCATATATCATCATGGAATAGGGGGAAACTTGTTATGTTTTTTTAAAATAGCTATATAACTGTGGACAAATCACATAATATATGTGAGACTGTTATCTTATTTGTAAAAGGTGATGATATTATAGCTACTGCCTTTCTTTCAGGATTCCTACAAAACTAGTGGTTTCAAATATTTCCTTTGCTTTGGACTTAGAAATCTATAACACTGAATTCACTCTTCAGTTCCAAAAATATTTACATTTATATGCATGTATAAATGTAATTATATATATTTTATATATCTGTATACATTAGCTTTATTTAGGTATAAATTATATACCCAAAAAAATCACCAATTTTGAATGTACTATTCAATAAGTTTTGACAAATGTATTCAGTTGTACAGTTGTGTAACCACTACCATAATTAAGTTCACTCCATTTTATTGATGAGAAGTATTCCTTCATGTGGATATAACATAGTTAGTTTCTCTATTCATGATTTAATGGACTTTTGCATTGTTTCCAGTTTTTGTTTTGTTTTGTTTTCATGGGTAAATTTGCTATCAACATTTACATACATGTCTTTGTGTTTTCATTTCTCTTTTCATTTGTGTTTTCATTTCTCTTAGATAAATAAATACTAAAGAGTAGAATTGCTGGGTCAAATGCCAGTGCACATTTAACTTTACAAGAAATTAATCGTCCACCAGTTTTCCAAAGTAACTGTACGGTTTTGCATTACCACAAGCATTGTATGAGAGTTCCAGTTTCTCTAAAACCTAAAGGACACTTGGTGGTGTCACTCTTCAATTTTCACCCTACTACTAGCAATGAGTGGTGGTATCTCTTTGTGATTTAAATTTGCATTGTCCTGATATATATTTTATATATAGCATAATGGTCATAGAGTAGGGTTGAAACCTAACATCCTGCTTTTTTCCCTATTTATTGCATCTGTTATTTATTCCCTTTTTCTTTTTTCCTTGCCTTTTTGGAATAATTGTGCATTTTTATAATTCCATTTTATTTGCCATATTGGCTTATTACCTGTACTTCATTGTTTCATCTTTTTAGTGGTTGCTTTAGGCTTTACGGTAAGCAATTAACTTATTACAGTCTACCTTCAAATAAAATTATATCAATTCATGTACAGTGTCACAACCTTAAACGTTATATTTCCATTTCCTCCATCCCATTTTTTCTCCTCATTATGGGCTATATTTTCCTGGGTTTTGTTTTGTTTTGTTTTGCTTACCTAGTAAGTTTTGATTGTATGTGAGATATTTTTCCTTTACTCATTTGGTACTGGCTATTTTTCTATTCCTAAAAATATTCTTGAGCTTTGTTCTTAAATGAGGTTCAATTAATTGGAAACAGTTTGTCCTTTCAGGTCTCATGTGTAAGGTTAGTTAGACATGACCAGAGTAGCACTTAGTCTAGGGCAAATTTTCCCCAGGACTGAGACAATGCTCTTCTTTGTACTTTATACCTCGTAACTTATGAGGGTTTCCACGCTGACGGTTGGGAGTAGACTTATTCCCAGCACTGTGTGAGCTCTGAGGACTGTTAACCTCAGTCCTTCTGAGTGGTTCTTTCCCTGAACTTGGATAGTTTCATCACATACAGGTAGTCAATTCTCAACCAAATATCCAAGGGCAGTCCTCAGCAGGGTCCTCTCTCTGTGCAGTGCTCTTCTTTCCAGTGCTTTACACTGGAAACTCTGGTTACCTTGGATTTCCGAGATTCCCAGATTAGTCTTCTCAACTCATAAAGACCTCTGGTCTTGCCTGAATCCCCCTTCTCCAGACAATAATCTGGGATAATTTTAGGGCTCACCTCATTCTCTTCCTTGTCCTTCCTTGCCTGACGTTCAATGTATTAAGTATTATTTTCTCATATATATACATATATGTACCTAAAATATATGTATACACACATTCGTGTGTGTGTGTGTGTATGTGTACATGCGTTTATTTTGGTGTTTTAGATGGGATGGTAAATTTGATTCTGTTATAATACTTAAACAGAAGCAGAAGTTTCTCACCAGTTTTTTTGTTTTTTTTTGCGGTACGTGGGCCTCTCACTGTTGTGGCCTCTCCCGTTGTGGAGCACAGGCTCTGGACGCACAGGCTCAGCGGCCATGGCTCACGGGCCCAGCTGCTCTGCGGCATGTGGGATCTTCCCGGACCAGGGCACGAACCCATGTCCCCTGCATCGGCAGGCGGACTCTCAACCACTGCACCACCAGGGAAGCCCTCTCACCAGTTTTATAAGATATTTTTGTTAGGAATAGAATCTGGGTTTGCAGTTTTATTTATTTATTTTTCTTTCAGCTCTGAAAAGACGTTGTTGCACTTACTTCTAGCCCTTTGGTTTCTGACAAGAAGTCTACTATCATACTTTTGTTCCACTCTGGACCTTTTTTTCTCCCCTCTGGCGGCTTTCAAACTTTTTCTTCTTACTACTGGCTTTCAGCAATTAGACTGTACCTTGGTGGATGTGATTTTCCTTATGCTTTCCCTATTTGGGTTTCATTGAGCTTCTTGAATCTGTGGGTTTCTAGTTGTCACCAAACTTGGAAGACTTTGTTCATACAGCTGTTATATTTAAATAATTGTCAGCTTTGGGTAGAAGGATGGATTATTATCTTTATTTTTCTGTTTCTTGTACCTAGAACAGGGAGGTGCATAATAGGTGCTTGATGAATATTGTGGATGACACAAAATACAAGATTTGTAGTTGGAGACCCTGAGATTGTCTTGCATCCATCTTTTAATAGTTTCACAATCTTGACCCTCAAATTTTTCATGTGAAAATGGATACACTGAAGGAATAATTTTATAAGATGAATCTTTATTTTGAAGACTCTGAGGTAACAGTTAACTCAGGTAAGGATTGTTAGTACATTTTAAAAGGCATCGGGTGGTGATATATCCATACCATGGAATACTACTGAGTAATGAAAAGCAATAAACTGTTGATGCATACAACAACCTGATGGATCTCAAAGGAATTATGCTGAGTGAAAAAACCTGAATCCCCAAAGGTTACACACTGTATGATTCTATTTATGTAACATTTTATATAAAAATGGATAAAGATGGAGAACATGTTACTGGTTGCCAGGGATTTGGGATGGTTGATGGTGGTGGTTGTAGTCACAGAGGAGTAACATAAGGAAGCCTTGTGGTGATGGAACCATTCTCGATCCTGGCTGTGGTGGTGAGTGTACAACACTAAGCACCGGAGCAAACTGCATAGGACTATTTACACACAAACACACAAATGAGTATAAAACTGGTGAGATCTGAAGAAGCTCTGTGGGTTGTACTGGTGCTGAGTCCCTGGATTTGGTAGCGCACTATAGTTATGAAAGAAGTTAACCTTCTTTTTAGGAGTTAGCTAACCTTTAAGGAGGCAGAGTGAAGGGGACACAAGACCTCCCTGGACTTTTTTATTTTTCAGAACCTCTTGTGTATCTATAATTATTTAAAAATAAAACGCTTTAAAAATATGTTAAATGTGATGGAGAAAAATATCTCAGGGTCTCGATGTATCATCTAACACATTATTTATTCATTGCAAGGTAGAAAAAGTATCTTCACAATGAAAAGTCTGGTGGACACCACTCTAACCAAGTGATTAAAACTTAGAATGACCAATTATGAGATAAACTGATATTGAGTCCCCCGATATAATGTAATGGGAAGCACAGAGTATCATCTATGTAATATTTTTGTCAGATGTTTAGCCTGAATATAATCATGAGTAAATAATCAGGAGAATCTGGGTTATAGGATATTTTACATGAAGACTTTCCTGGAATCTTCAAAAATGTTATTATCATAGAAGGTCAAAAAGGTTTGTTCTATTACAAAGGGTATGTTTGTGTTTATTGTAAGTACTCAAGATTCCAAAAGGGAATGCATGTCTGGGTATAACATTTTAATGTGAACAATTAAAACAGACATGCAAAACTCAAAAGAGTTGTATACCTGGGCAGCAGGCTGAGTCAATAGCCTATGTCATTTTCCAGAACTCTGGGTGTATGTGTGCATAATTCTATTTTCTGAAATTATCTGAGATTCTTTCTGTACTATATTTCTAAAAAGTTAGATGTCATGATCAAATGGTTTAGGTCCAAAGAAATTTATGGGCAACTGATCACTCTTTCCATCACTTTTGGGTATGAATGAATGTATTCAACACACATTTATTGGGTTTCTTCCTAGTATATGATAATAGTCTAAGATCTGTGAGAATATAAGCACATATAAGACATGACTTGCAACATCCAGATAGAAGTAATCTGACAGCAGAGATAATATAATTAATAAAATTATAATACCACTAACAAAAAAAGGTTTGGACTAAAGCACATACTGACTAATGCAACATATGACCCTTGATCAGATCCTGGATCCAAAAAAGAAAGACCCAGCCATAAAGGACATTTTGAGGACAGTTAGGAAGCTGAAAATGTGCTATATCTTAGATGTTAGATTATCAACATCTAAGATAGATGTTAGATGTTAAATTTCTTATGTATGACAATGGTATTGAGATTAAGTAGGAGAATATCGTTTTCTCAAGAGAAACTACTGGAATATTTAGGCATAAGGTGTCATGATGTCGCAACTTTTCAATAGTTCAGAGAAACCATGTAGGTATATACATGAGTGTATGTGTGTGTGTGTGTGTAGGAGGTAAAGTGTTTTTTTAAAATGGGTATAATAATTTCTACTGTGCTGACTCACAGAATTGTCCTAAGAGTTAAATAAGATAATGTTTGAAAATTACTTTGTAAAATTCAAAACACTCTACATTTCTTTTAATTTTTTCTTTATTTGGCTGCACCGCATAGCTTGCAGGATCTCAGTTCCCCAACCAGGGTTTGAACCTAGGCCTCAGCAGTGAAAGCCCAGAATCCTAACCACTAGGCCACCAGGGAACTCCCTCAAAACACTCTACAAATGGTAGTTTTTATTACTGAATGAAGGTGTTATTATTGAATACATATACTTAAAACATTTCTACTTAATGCATGGCCAGCAGACCTGAAGCATCAACAAAACCTGGGAGCTTGTGAGAAATGCAGATGACCAGGCCTCACCCCAGACAATCAGAATAAGAATCTTCATTTTAACAAGATGAACAAGTGGTTTGGATGCACATTAAAATTTGAGAAGTACTGCTTAAAGCACCAGAGTGATTGTTCTGTGCTTAGCACAGTGCCTTATAGATATTGGTGCTTAATAAACATTTCAGAGTATTTGGAAGAGCTTTAGGTGGGAGAAAAAGCATAAGTGAAAGAGTGGACATGCTTGCTGTGTTTGGGAAACAGCAAGGAAAACCATGCGGCCAGTTTGAAGTCCTGATTCATGTGGGTGAGGCTAAGAGGGTCAGGGGAGCAGCTTGACTTACAGGTGATACGATTCTAACTGTCCTCATCAAAGCAGTGTTTTCATGGAAATTGATCTCTGGGTGGTGTGCAGTGGGGGACATGGATAAACAGAACATATTTTTCTAGCCCAGTAAGTGTCTTCTTTCTAAGGGGAATTAAACCTAATGGTGGGAGAACAATTAAAGGAAGAAAAGAGGTTTTCCCTTCAGTAGAAGCTGAACACCAGAAAAAAAGGTTCTTGAAGATGTTGTAACTGGGCCACCCAGTGTCCATCCTCTCCAGTGGCAGCGACACCCTACTTCCTTATTGGGGTAATCACATCTCTCCCATCGTGTGTGCTCTTGCTGAATCTTTAAGTTGAGGTGCTATGCTCTCCCCTCTCCAAGGGTGGGCTTCTGGCAAACACTCAGCCACCTGGACTCGAAGGACTCTTAGTAATTCAAGGATTTCTTTTTTCATTGTTTGGAGCCGATTCTCATTTAAGGGGCCCTTTCACAGCTATTAGATACTTCTCTGTCCTTTCCCAGACTGATATTTAGATACCCATTCCCATGCCTTTCTAATAAATTCCCTTTTCACTCAAGTCATTCAGCAGTGGCTTCTCTTGCTTGCCACTGAATAGCCCTCCCTGAAGTAGGGGAGGGGTGCAGAGGGGTCCTGGGAAAGTTCAGCCAGTTTTCCATTTTAGACTAGACTAGAGGTAAAAACTGGACCCTCACTGGGACTCTACACCAATGGGCCACTGGCAAGTCTCTGTGGTCACGTCTTATCCCCGATCATTCAGTCTCCACACAGCAACCAGAGCAAACTTTGAAAAACATAAATCAGACTATGTCACTCTTTTGTTTAAAATCCTCCAGTGGGGCTTCCCTGGTGGCGCAGTGGTTGAGAGTCCGCCTGCCGCTGCGGGGGACGCGGGTTCGTGCCCCGGTCCGGGAGGATCCCACATGCCACGAGCGGCTGGGCCCGTGAGCCATGACCGCTGAGCCTGCGCGTCCGGAGCCTGTGCTCCGCAACGGGAGAGGCCGCAACAGTGAGAGGCCCGCGTACCGCAAAAAAAAATAAAAAATAAAAAAAATCCTCCAGTGGCTGCAGTTTCACTTAGAATAAAATCCGAAGCACTTACCTTGACTCTGGCTCCCTCTCTCATGACTTTTCTAGTTGCTCTCCCCAATATGCTGCAGTCATACTGACATTTTTCCCATTCTAGGACATTCCAAGCTCATTCTTCTGTTAGGATTTTCACACCAGCTGATGCCTTTGCCTAGACCACTCTGAGCCTTGACTTTCTCTTCCCCATCATTTAGGGCCTAGTGCAAAAGTCTGCTCCTAAGAGGGGCCTTTGCTGACCACCCTAAGCTATTCTTCCTCTCAGTTACAATACACCCCCATCCTATTTTCTTCATGGAATTTATCACTTTCTAAAACAAGACTGTTAAACTATGGACCTATGGCTTATCTGACCTGCTGCTTGTTTTTATAAATAAAGTTTTAATGGAACACAGCCATGTACATCTGTGGCAATTCGACACTACAACGGCAGTGTTGAATACTTGCAACAGAGACCAGCAACACCTAAAATATTTACTATCTGGTCCTTTACAGAAAAAGTTTTGCCAATCCCTGATCTAAAATGCCATATATATATCTTTATATATATATTTTATATATATATATATATATATATATATATATATATTTTACTTGTCTGATGTTTCTTTTTCCCCATGAGAATACGGATTCCACAAAGGCACAGACTTTTTCTATCTTTTCACTACAGTATGTCTAGCACTTAGAACTATGCCTAGCACATAATAGATGGATCAATAAACACTTATTAAAAGGGAGGGAGGAAAAAAGAGGAAAGAATCAGAAGAGACCAGTGTAGAATGCATATGTAACTGAGCAGGGACTCAACTCTGAATAAAAGCAGATTGAAAGTGAAAGAGAATGCAGGATTTTTTGAGGAGCCAGTCAGAGAAGCCTGCTCTGGGAAGAGAATGGAGTTTAGGTGAGTGTCTCCTTGTAAGGTCTGAAAGATTTGGCCATGAAACTGGACTATGTCTCTATCTATATAATCACCAGCCTGCATGGAGTTTGTGCCCTCATAATCCCTTGCAGCTGATAATAAAGCAATTATTCCTGACTGGCTTGAGGGGTCCTGCACTGGTTATGGTTAGCAAGAAGAAAGTATGGGTTTCCCAGGCTGTGATCATAGAAAACACCCCAAGCCTTGGGATAGTGGTAGGCATTCATTCAGCAGGGATACTCAAAACCAAGCTATCTAAGGATAAGCCTTCTCCTACCTATAACAAAGGAATATTTCCAGATACCAAACCATGAAATTGGGCCCTCCCTGGAAATAATCTCATATTTCAGAATCAGAGAAGGTGCTGATTTGTAGAGTGACCATGGATTGGCTTTCTTTTTTTTATTATTTTTATTTTTAGTGAAGTATAGTTACAATATTATATTACTTTCAGGTATACAACATAGTGATTTGATATTTTTATAAATTATACTCCATATAAAGTTATTATACAATATTGGCTATTTTCTCTGTGCTGTACTTTACATCCTTATATCTTATTTATTTATTTATTTAACATCTTTACTAGAATATAACTGGTTTACAATGGTGTGTTAGTTGCTGCTATATAACAAAGTGAATCAGCTATACGTATACATATATCCCCATATCCCCTCTCTTTTGCACCTCCCTTCCACCCTCCCTATCCAACCCATCTAGGTAGTCACAAAGCACGGAGCTGATCTCCCTCTGCTATGCAGCTGCTTCCCACTAGCTCTCTATTTTACATTTGGTAGTGTATATATGTCCAGGCCACTCTCTCACTTCCTCGCAGCTTACCCTTCCCCCTCCCCATGTCCGCAAGTCCATTCTCTATGTCTGCGTCTTTATTCCTGTCCTGCCCCTAGGTTCATCAGAACCATTTTTTTTTTTAGATTCCATATATATGTGTTAGCATATGGTATTTGTTTTTCTCTTTCTGACTTACTCCACTCTGTATGACAGGTCCATCCACCTCACTACAAATAACTCAATTTCGTTTCTTTTTATGGCTGAGAAATATTCCATTGTATATATGTGCCACATCTTCTTTATCCATTCATTTGTTGATAGACACTTAGGTTGCTTCCATGTCCTGGCTATTGTAAATAGATCTGCAATGAACATTTTGGTGCATGACTCTTTTTGAATTATGGTTTTCTCTGGGTATATGCCCAGTAGTAGGATTGCTGGGTCATATGGTAGTTCTATTTTTAGTTTTTTAAGGAACCTCCATACTGTTCTCCATAGTGGCTGTATCAATATACATTCCCACCAATAGTGCAAGAGTGTTCCCTTTTCTCCACACCCTCTCCAGCATTTATTGTTTGTAGGCTTTTTGATGATGGCTATTCTGACCAGTGTGAGGTAATACCTCATTGTAGTTTTGATTTGCATTTCTCTAATGATTAGTGATGTTGACCGTCTTCATGTGTTTATTGGCAATTGGTATATCTTCTTTGGAGAAATGTCTATTTAGATCTTCTGCCCACTTTTGGATTGGGTTGTTTGTTTTTTTGATATTGAGCTGCATGAGCTGCTTGTATATTTTGGAGATTAATCCTTTGTCAGTTGCTTCATTTGCAAATATTTTCTCGCATTCTGAGGGTTGTCTTTTCATCTTGTTTATGGTTTCCTTTGCTGGGCAAGAGCTCTTAAGTTTCATTAGGTCCCATTTGTTTATTTTTGTTTTTATTTCCCTTTCTCTAGGAGATAGGTCAAAAGGGATCTTGCTGTGATTTATGTCATGGAGTGTTCTGCCTATGTTTTCCTCTAAGAGTTTGATGGTGTCTAACCTTACATTTAGGTCTTTAATCCATTTTGAGTTTATTTTTGTGTATGGTGTTAGGGAGTGTTCTAATTTCATTCTTTTACATGTAGCTGTCTAGTTTTCCCAGCACCACTTATTGAAGAGGCTGTCTTTTCTCCATTGTATATTCTTGCCTCCTTTATCCAAGATAAGGTGACCATATGTGCATGGGTTTATCTCTGGGCTTTCTATCGTATTCCATTGATCTTTATTTCCATTTCTGTGCAAGTACAGTACTGTCTTGATTACTGTAGCTTTGTAGTAGTCTGAAGTCAGGCAGCCTGATTCCTCCAGCTCCATTTTTCTTTCTCAAGATTGCTTTGGCTATTCGGGGTTTTTTGTGTTTCCATACAAATTGTGAAATTTTTGGTTCTAGTTCTGTGAAAAATGCCGTTGGTAGTTTGATAGGGATTGCATTGAATCTGTAGATTGCTTTGGGTGGTATAGTCATTTTCACAGTATTGATTCTTCCAATCCAAGAACATGGTAAATCTCTCCATGTGTTTGTATCATCTTTAATTTCTTTCATCAATGTCTTATAGTTTTCTGCACACAGGTCTTTTGTCTCCTTAGGTAAGTTTATTCCTAGGTATTTTATTATTTTTGCTGCAGTGGTAAATGGGAATGTTTCCTTAATTTCTCTTTCAGATTTTTCATCATTAGTGTATAGGAATGCAAGAGATTACTGTGCATTAATTTTGTATCCTGCTACTTTACCAAATTCATTGATTAGCTCTAGTAATTTTCTGTTAGCATCTTTAGGATTCTCTATGTATAGTATCATGTCATCTGCAAACAGTGACACTTTTTTTAGTTCTTCTTTTCCTATTTGGATTCCTTTTATTTCTTTTTCTTCTCTGATTGCTGTGGCTAAAACTTCCAAAACTATGTTGAATAATAGTGGTGAGAGTGGGCAACCTTGTCTTGTGCCTGTTCTTAATGGAAATGGTTTCCATTTATCACCATTGAGAACTGTGTTGGCTGTGGGTTTGTCATATGTAGCCTTTATCATGTTGAGGTAAGTTCCCTCTATGTGTATTCTCTGGAGGTTTTTTATCAAAAATGGGTGTTGAATTTTGTCAAAAGCTTTTTCTGAATTTATTGCAATGATCATATGCTTTTTCTCCTTCAATTTGTTAATATGGTTTATCACATTGATTGGTTTGTGTATATTGAAGAATCCTTGCATTTCTGGGATAAACCCCACTTGATCATGGTGTATGATCCTTTTAACATACTGTTGAATTCTGTTTGCTAGTATTTTGTTGAGGATGTTGGCATCTATGTTCATCAGTGATATTGGCCTGTGATTTTCTTTTTTTGTGACATATTTGTCTGGTTTTGGTATCAGGGTGATGGTGGCCTCGTAGAATGAGTTTGGGAGTGTTCCTCCCTCTGCTATATTTTGGAAGAGTTTGAGAAGGATAGGTGTTAGCTCTTCTCTGAAGGTGTGATAGAAGTCACCTGTGAAGCCATCTAGTCCCAGGCTTTTGTTTGTTGGAAGAGTTTTAATCACAGTTTCAAGTTCAGTGCTTGTGATTAGTCTGTTTATATTTTCTATTTCTTCCTGGTTCAGTCTCAGAAGCTTGTGCTTTTCTAAGAATTTGTTTATTTCTTCCAGGTTGTCCATTTTTAATTCTATTGATCTGAGTCTTTTCCCTTTTTTTCTTGATGAGTCTGGCTATCTTCTCAAAGAACCAGCTTTTAGTTTTATTGATATTTGCTATTGTTTCCTTCATTTCTTTTTCATTTATTTCTTATCTGAAATTTATGATTTCTTTCCTTCTGCTAACTTTGTGTTTTTCTTGTGCTTCTTTCTCTGATTGCTTTAGGTGTAAGGTTAGGTTGTTTATTTCACATTTTCCTTGTTTCTAGAGGTAGGAATGTATTGCTATAAACTTCCCTCTTAGAACTGCTTTTGCTGCATCCATAGGTTTTGGGTCATCGTGTTTTCATTGTCATTTGTTTCTAGGTGTTTTTTGATTTCCTCTTTGATTTCTTCAGTGATCTCTTGGTTATTTAGTAATGTATTCTTTAGCCCCTAAGTGTTTGTATTTTTTACAGTTTTTTTCCTGTAACTGTCTTATAGTGTTGTGGTCAGAAAAGATACTTGGTATGATTTCAATTTTCTTAAATTTACCAAGGCTTGATTTGTGACCCAAGATATGATCTATCCTGGAGAATGTTACATGAGCACTTGAGAAGAAAGTGTGTACTGTTTTGGGATGGAATGGCCTATAATATCAATTAAGTCCATCTTGTTTAACGTGTTGTTTCAAGCTTGTGTTTCCTTATTTATTTTCATTTTGGATTATCTGTCCATTGGTGCAAGTGGCGTATTAAAGTCCCCTACCATTGTATTTTTTTTTCTTTTTTTCTTTTTTTTTTTTTTTTTGCAGTATGCGGGCCTCTCACTGTTGTGGCCTCTCCCGTTGCAGAGCACAGGCTCCGGACACGCAGGCTCAGTGGCCATGGCTCACGGGCCCAGCCGCTCCGCGGCATGTGGGATCTTCCCGGACCGGGGCACGAACCCGTGTCCCCTGCATCGGCAGGCGGACTCCCAACCACTGCGCCACCAGGGAAGCCCCCTACCATTGTTGTGTTACTGTCAGTTTCCTCTTTTACAGCTGTTAGCATTTGCCTTATGTATTGAGATGCTCCTATGTTGGGTGCATAAATATTTACAATTACATCTTCTTCTTGGATTGATCCCTTGATCATTATCTAGTGTCCTTCTTTGTCTTTTGTAATAGTCTTTATTTTAAAGTCTATTCTGTCTGATGTGAGTATTGCTACTCCAGCTTTCTTTTGATTTCCATTTGCGTGGCATATCTTTTTCCATCACCTCACTTTCAGTCTGTATGTGTCCCTAGGTCTGAAATGGGTCTCTTGTAGACAGCATATATAAGGGTCTTGTTTTTGTATCCATTCAGCCAGTCTGTGTCTTTTGGTTGGAACATTTAATCCATTTACATTAAAGGTAATTATCGATATGTATGTTCCTATTACCATTTTCTTTATTGTTTTGGCTTTGTTATTGTAGGTCTTTTCCTTCTCTTGTGTTTCCTGCCTAGAGAAGTTCCTTTAGCCTTTGTTGTAAAGCTGGTTTTGTGGTGCTGAATTCTCTTAGCTTTTGCTTGTCTGTGAAGGTTTTAATTTCTCTGTCGAATCTGAATGAGATCCTTGCTGGGTAGAGTAATCTTGGTTGTAGGTTTTTCCCTTTCATCACTTTAAATATGTCCTGCCACACCCTTCTGGCTTGCAGATTTTCACTGAAAGATCAGCTCTTAACCTTATGGGGATTCCCTTGTATGTTATTTGTTACTTTTCCTTTGCTGCTTTTAATATTTTTTCTTTGTATTTAATTTTTGATAGTTTGATTAATATGTGTCTTGGCATGTTTCTCCTTGGATTTGTCCTGTATGGGACTCTCTGTGCTTCCTGGACTTGATTGAATATTTCTTTTTCCATATTAGGGAAGTTTTCAACTATAATCTCTTCAAATATTTTCTCAGTCCCTTTCTTTTTCTCTTCTTCTTCTGGGACCCCTATAATTCGAATATCGGTGCTTTTAATATTGCCCCAGAGGTCTCTGAGATTGTCCTCAATTCTTTTCATTCTTTTCTCTTTACTCTGCTCACGGTAGTTATTTACACTCTTTTATCTTCTGGGTCACTTATCCATTCTTCTGCCCCAGTTATTCTGCTACTGATTCCTTCTAGAGAATTTTTAATTTCGTTTATTGTTCTGTTCATCATTGTTTGTTTGCTCTTTTGTTCTTCTAGGTCCTTGTTAAACGTTTCTTATATTTTCTCGGTTCTATTTGCATGATTTTGGATCATCTTTACTAATATTACTCTCAATTCTTTTTCAGGTAGACTGCCTATTTCCTCTTCATTTGTTTGGTCTGGTGGGTTTTTACCTTGCTCCTTCATTTGCTGTTTGTTTCTCTGTCTTCTCATTTTGCTTAACTTACTGTGTTTGGGGTTTCCTTTTCACAGGCAGCAGGTTCGTAGTTCCTGTTGTTTTTGGTGTCTGACCCCAGTGGCTATGGTTGGTTCAGTGGGTTGTGTAGGTTTCCTGGTGGAGGGGACTGGTGCCTATGTTCTGCTGGACGAGGTTGGATTTTGTGTTTCTGGTGGGCAGCACTGCGTCCGATGATGTGTTTTGGGGTGTCTGTGAACTTATTATGATTTTAGGCAGCCTCTCTGCTAATGGGTGGGGTTTTGTTCCTGTCTTGCTAGTTATTTGCATGGGGTTTCCAGCACTGTAGCTTGCTGGGCATTCAGTGGAGCTGGGTCTTAGCGTTGAGACAGAGAACTCTGGGAGAGCTCTCGCCAATCGATACTATGAGGGGCTGGGAGGTTTCTGGTGCATCAATGTCCTGAACTCTGCTCTCCCACCTCAGAGGCTCAGGCCTGACACTGGGCTGGAGCGCCAGGACCGTGTCAACCAAATGGCTCAGAAGAAAAAGGAGAAAAAATTAAAAAATAAAGAAAATAAAGTTATTAAAATAAAAAAATTTTAATTATTAAAATAAAAAAGTAAAAAAATAAAAGAGACCATCCAAACCCATAAACAATCCACCAGTGATAATAAGCACTAAAAACTGTACTAAAAATAAAATGGACAGACAGAACTCTAGAACAAATGGTAAAAGCAAACCTACACAGACAAAAATCACACAAAGAAGCATACACATACACACTCACCAAAAGAGAAAAAGGAGGAATATACATATATATATAAAAGGAAGAGTGCAAGCAAATCAATAAACAAAGCTACCAATGAAAATAAGGTCTAAATACTAAACTAAGATAAACATAAAACTAGAAACAAATTAGATGCAGAAAGCAAACCCCAAGTCTACAGTTGCTCCCAACGTCCAGCGCCTCAGTGTTGGGATGATTCATTGTCTATTCAGGTATTCCACAGATGCAGGGTGCATCAGGTTGATTGTGGAGATTTAATCCGCTGCTCCTGAGGCTTCACAGAGAGATTTCCCTTTCTCTTCTTTGTTTGCACAGCTCCTGGGGTTCAGCTTTGGATTTGGCCCCACCTCTGCTTGCAGGTCGCCCTCTGGCATCTGTTCTTCACCCAGATAGGAGGCGTTTAATGGAGTGGCTGATTCAGGGGCTCTGGCTCACTCAGGCTGGGGGGAGGGAGGGGTATGGAATGCGGGGCAAGCCTGCGGCGGCAGAGGCTGGCAAGATGTTGCAACAGCCTGAGGCACGCCGTGTGTTCTCCCGGGGAAGTTGTCCCTGTATCACTGGACCCTGGCAGTGGCAGGCTGCACAGGCTCCCGGGAGGGGAGGTGTGGATAGTGACCTGTGCTTGCACACATGCTTCTTGGGGGCTGCACCAGCAGCCTTAGCATTTCATGCCAATCTCTGATGTCCGTGCCAATAGCCGCGGCTCGCACCATCTCTGGAGCTCGTTTAGGTGGTGCTCTGAATCCTTTCTCCTCGCACACCCCAAAACAATGGTCTCTTGCCTCTTAGGCAGGTCCACACTTTTCCCAGACTCCCTCCCAGCTAGCTGTGGCACACTAGCCCCCTTCAGGCTGTGTTCACACAGCCAACCCCGGTCCTCTCCCTGGGATCTGACCTCTGAAGCAGGAGCCTCAGCTCCCAGCCCCCCACCTGCCCGGTGGGTGAGCAGACAAGCCTCTCAGGCTGTTGAGTGCTGGTCGGCAGCCATCCTATGTGCGGGAATCTCTCTGCTTTGCCCTCTGCACCCCTGCTGCTGTGCTCTTCTCAGTGGCTCCAAAGCTTCCCCCACTACACTCCCCGTCTCTGCCCGCGAAGGGGCTTCCTAGTGTGTGGAAACCTTTCCTCCTTCACAGCTCCCTCCCAGAGGTGCAGGTCCCGTCTCTATTCTTTTGTCTCTGTTTTTTATTTTTCTTTTGCCCTACCCAGGTATGTGGGGAGTTTCTTGCGTTTTGGGACGTCTGAGGTGTTCTGCCAGCGTTCAGTAGGTGTTCTGTAGGAGTTGTTCCACATGTAGGTGTATTTTTGATGTATTTGTGGGGAGGAAGGTGATATCCACGTCTTACTCCTCCACCATCTTGAAGGTCGGTCTTATGTTTTCTTATACCTAGTAGTTTGTATGTATTATGAAAGTAAAGGGAGGGGCAAGGGGGTAAGCAGTTGTTGTTGTTGGGGCTATAATTATGCCAAAACCACGGGTATACACTGAGACAGTCCCAAGAAAACTGGGACAGTCCTACAGAATAAAACCCCCAAAAAGCAAATACTTGCATACCACTTACTCTGAACTAGGCATGGTACCATCATATTACATATACTGGCTTTTTAAATCCTCACAATAACCTAGTGAGGTAGGGACTATCATTTTTTCCATTTTACAGTCAGAAAAATTGAGGCACAGAGATGTTATTTGCCCTGGGTCCTACAACCAGTAAGTGGTAGAGTCAAGAAGCTGACTTAAGGGGCTTCCCTGGTGGCGCAGTGGTTGAGAGTCCGCCTGCCGATGCAGGGGACACGGGTTCGTGCCCCGGTCCGGGAAGATCCCATGTGCCGCGGAGCAGCTAGGCCCGTGAGCCATGGCCACTGAGCCTGTGCGTCCGGAGCCTGTGCTCCGCAACGGGAGAGGCCACAACAGTGAGAGGCCCGTGTACAGCAAAAAAAAAAAAAAAAAAAAAAAGAAGCTGACTTAAGCCACCTGCCTGCAGCGTCTATGTTCCTGGCCAGCAGCCTGCAGTGGAGGTGGCTGCAGTGGGGACACTCAGGCCTTCTGGAAGCTCCTGGTAGCAGAACCAGCTCTTATCTCCCTTCCCTTCTGTAGCATGTGGAGGCAGCAGAGGCTCAACAGCTGATTTCTGGCCCTTTCATCTCCTCTGTCAGTGTCCAGACCCTGGCTCCCTGTCTCCCTCCTCATTACATAGACACATACTCAGCGTGGGAAAGTACATCAGGAAGCGTATGGCTAGACAGGGCTAAGAATGGATTCCTGGGCATCAGGACTAGGGCAGAGGGGTGGGAGGTTGGATATATGGAGAGATTGAGTATAAAGGACAAAGTCTGGCTCTGGGTCAGGAAGCATTATGGTATTAGTTTGTTGGGGCTTCCATAACAAGGTATACCAAACTGAGCGGCTTGAAAAATAGAAATTTATTCTCTCACAGATCTGGAGGCTGGATGTCTGAGACCAAGATGTTGACAGATTTGGTCCCTTCTGAGAGCTGTGAGGGAGAATCTATTTCATGCCTCTTCTTGCTTCTGGTGGGTTTGCTGGCAGTCTTTGGTGTTTCTTGGCTTAGAGATACATCAACCCAATCTCTGCCTTCATGTTCACATGGTGTTCTCCCAGTATGTGTGTCTGGGTCTAAATTTCCCCTTTTTATAAGAACACAGTCATATTAGATTAGCACCCACTTTAATAATTTCATCTTAACTTGATAATCTGTAAAGACCCTATTTCCAAATAAGGTCAAATGCCCTGGTACTGGGGGTTAGGATTTTGACATTTTTTAGGGAGATGCAATTCAACCCATAACAATTACTGAGAGTTTGGAATGTGGTAGAAATAGTGTTGGAAGAAGAATAGCTGGAAATAAAGAAGGAAGGTCTAACTGCAAACAACCTGGAGGCAGTTGTTGCTGACCTTTAGATGGTCGTGTTGGGCTGGCCTAAAGACCAGAGGCAGGGCGAGAGTGGTGGGACATGGTAGCCCACCTGCCTTACAGGGAGACAAGAATAGCTGACTCAACACCTCTTCTAGCCTCATAGTTCCATAACTCTTACCTAGGTCCCACACAAAAATAATTCACAGGGCTTCCCTGGTGGTGCAGTGGTTGAGAGTCCGCCTGCCGATGCAGGGGACACGGGTTCGTGCCCCGGTCCGGGAAGATCCCACATGCCGCGGAGCGGTTGAGTCCGTGAGCCATGGCCGCTGAGCCTGCGCGTCCAGAGCCTGTGCTCCGCAACGGGAGAGGCCACAACAGTGTGAGGCCCGCGTACCGCAAAAAAAAAACAAACAAACAAAAAAATAATTCACAACTCAGCACAGTCTTCTTTTTAAAGATTACAAATGACTGTGTATGTCTAGAGTTTAATTTTATATCAGTTTTTATTCATGAATCACATTTCTGCAAACATATTAATCCTCACTCATTACTAAGTGCACTGTCAGCTTGATAATTCAGCAATGTGTTTTTGTGCATTATATTAGAACAAATAAGCTGCTTAATAGGCTTAAATGGCATTCATTCTTTAAAAATTTCTCACCTAAATAAAAGGAAAAGATTGAGGGATTCGTTAGGCATGTGTGATCACCTCTTTATTCTCTCTCTTGTCCTCTTGAAGCTGATTCTACATGTGGGTTGGAGTTGCACATACTGGTTATATGAGGAAAGAGCCCAGACACAAAGGAGACCTCTGAGGATAAGACCACATGGATCTTCTAGTTTCAAATGGCCACATTTGGATATTGGCCTTTATATTTGTTGGTACCTTTGAAATTTGTTGGCTGAAATAAATCCCCCAGTTCCCTCTTCCTGCACAGCTAATATTGTGGTAGCCAACATTTCTACCCATGTATAGATGTGTACCTGGGCAGTAAGGCACATCCTTAGGTGTAGCAAAAAATGGAGAAAAGAAGCCTAGTTTTCCATTTTTAGGAGGCCAAACTTATTGGTAATTTTTATTATGTTTTCCTCTCTTGCTTTTATATTTAGAAATGCTTTCAGGCTTACCTTGGTCTGATAGGAAATGTATTTTCCTCTTGTAGATTATTCTATGGAATAAATAATCAGAGGTGTATACAAACACTTATATACTGTTGCAAGGATGCTAAGTTTGGGATATCTTCTAAGAGTAAAAAATTGGAAATAACCTGTGTCCAACAATATAATGGGACTAAAATATAATGAAATACTACATAATGGTTTAATATTTGGTCAAATTATGTTAGATGGGAAAAGTTTAAAGTAGTACATACATCACAATCCTGCTTTTTTAAAAAGTGATATATCTGACTATAAGTATTCACAGCAAAATATTAATGGGGCTTAGTGCTCGGAGTACTTTTTATTTTTATTTTTGTGCTTTTCTGGATTCTACAATGAATATGTATTAACCACCTGGATACAAAAATGGTGGTAAAAACTTCAAAAAACAACATCATAGTAATCTACATATGGACACTGGCTTCCTCCCTCTGAAATGAACTCTGCCCACTATACTCCTTCCCATCTGAATTCCCTTAATAGACTAGAGAGACTTGCACATGCTCTGATTCAGAGATGGTTCTGTTGCAAATCAGCTAGTTTAAGTAAAAGGATTTGTCATAAGGGAAAATCCTTATGACAAATCCTTAAATTCTTATAAGAAGCAAGGCATCGTCTAGAATCTCATCAACAGGAGTTCTTGGACTTGTATTTACTACTCTTTCAGTTTCTTGACTCAATATCCAACTTCCATCATCTGAAGGAAGTCCTTGAAAAAGTAAATCTGACTAGTTCTTGTCCGTGCATTGTATTGACCATCTGTGTTGGTATTCAACCTGGCCCATCAGCTGCGGCTTACTGGGTGGGATTTAAAAAACAGATGTTTTAGGGTCTGGTGAATTAGCAAGGCCTCCTATCTCTGGGCTAGACTATACTTTGATTCTTTTAATCCCATTATGGTGGAAATTTCAGGAAAGCAAGAAACAAGCCAAAGCAATAGCATATGCCCTTTGTTCCCTATCAGTTGCAACCTCCAGACAATATATAGGTATTACTCTGCTGCTTTTTACCTTCTGCCTGACTGTGGGAATGTTCCCTGGTCCTTAGACTTGGGTTCATTGTTTGCTTAATGATTGGGAGAATACCACCAAAAGGCTACCTTGGCATTAGAGCTGAGTTTCTTCATTCTTATTGGACTAATCCCATTCCAACAGAAAAGGGGGAGAGTGTCGTTATTCTTAAATGAATTTCTTAACGTCAATATTCTGAGATTGTGTAAAATTGAATTACAATCCCCCCCCCATGGTGAAATCTCAATATTCTTTTTCTTTATTTGGGATATAAAGGGATGAGCTTCTCTCAAAGTACATTAGAGAATCATACAAAAAAAAATCATACAGAAGCAAAAACAGGACTTAAGAAGGTATCTTCACGTTAGTCTTTCTACCTTATACAGAAAACTGGGACTGTTTCAGGAAGGCAGCCACCTTGAGCTACATTATTTTATTTAAAAGCAGTGATCATTGAGCTATTCCTGTAAGAAGGAAGATTTGTTCGCTGTTTTTCAGACACCCCAAAGCCCCTTTGGGATATTCCGGAGGGGTCCCTCACTACAACAGGGAATTCCCTTTCTGGACTGTGAGTGCGAATGGAGTGGGTTCAACTAGGAGAGGGTTCCTTCCTTCTTCCCTGGCTGCTGAAGCCAGCTATCACCTCCCCAAATCCTCTAATGTCTGACAGTTATAAAACACCTTATAACATTTAGTTACATTTTGTCTGGTATTGTTCTTGAAAGGGTCGGCAAAATATTTAATATCTGCTAGATTTTTAGCACCTTGTGGCAGAAACTATGTTGTGTCAATTAAAGAAGAAAATATTCCTCATGATTTCTTGCAGAAATCTGGACGCATAGCTGATCCTCAATGAATTAGGATATTAGTGAAATTCAGTTCTACATCAGCAGGTTAAAGCAGTTATTGAGGATCATGAAATACACATAAAAATGTACCTTCCAACCTTTTGAAAATTCATGTCTATCAACTTTGCCAGAGACAAAGGGTTTTTTTCATGACTTGAATAACCCAAGACAACCTGCCCATTTATTTGCTTTGTAGTAATATTCTGACTTGTGAAGAGCTGAGTCCACTGACAATTCTCTATTTAGGCAAAACAAACAGATGAATAAAAACCACCACCAGCAAAAGACCAACTTCTAGCAAACCGTCTCTTAAATCACTGCAGCTTACAAGACCTGAAAAGCAACAAAAACACTGGCACTATACAATAGCTTTCTTGGTTGACATGGAAATGCTGACTGACCACTGGCACAATAGACCCTGCCCAGCACAGGTCTTTGATTTCATTTTCAGTGACAGAACCAATTCAGAATTCCCAACATGGCCAGTCACTTTGTCCCCCACTATACTGAAATGGCAGAGGTCTTCCTAAGGCAGGCCCTTCCTCAAATTCATGGTCTAGTTACACAGACGATATCTGGTCTTGAAAAAATTTCCCTCCGATATTTGGATCTTACCTTCTCAATATGTAAATAGAGGTTGTAATATGTCATCTGGACAATACAGGCAATATAACCATTCAAAGATTAATTACAGCATTGTTGCAAGGATTAAATAATATAACGTGAACATGTTTGTAAACTGTGAAATGTGATATATTGTTGACAATATTAGTAATATATGATTGTTAGTCGTTTTCTTATAAGGCAGATATGGATATAGTCATCTCAGAAACTCTTGCTTATAAGGAATAGTCATGCAGCTATTTTCATAAGAAGAAAAATTAATGTCATAAGATATTATTAGTGAAATACGGCTACTAGAATATAGTATATCCTTTTGCCCTCATAACAACTGTGTGTCTCAGGTATGTACTATCATTTATCACTGTTTTACAGATCAGGAAACTGAGGTCACACCTCCGGTAAATGATAAAGTTAAGACTTATGCCTTTCTTTAATGCCAAAGCCCTAATCTGTGTTCTTAAACACAAACAAGCTTGATGACAAGTTCTCAGACTGTGACTGAATGAGTGAGAAATGCCAGTCCTAAGACAAATACTTGGGAAAAGTTACCAGTGCAAACTGGGATTAGAAAGGAATAGTTCTTTTCCCTCCTGGATGTTTACACGGGTAGTTGGTCCATTCATGGGCAGCAAAACACAGGAAATCTGTCATGAGTTGTTGGGATTTAAGGGAGCCCATGATTGACTCATGTGTTGTTTCTATACTGTGCTTTCCAATTATGTTTTTAAACAGAAGCTACTGTTATGTACTTTTTTCTCTCTCAGGAGTTCACAAACAAGTTTTTAATTTTAAGGTCACAGTGGAGGTCACTCTCAAGGTATGGGAAATTCCCCATTCCCATGGCTGCGTCTGGACACAATTTCGTTCTCCCGCAGGGCATTCTGGAATGTAGAACCACAGGCTGGACAGGCAAAGTGAGACACAGAACAAGGCTGAAGAAATGTGCTCGGTAGGGAACGTGCTTCTTCTATTTCAATATTAAAATGGGAAAATAGAAAATGTGGAAAATAAAAAGTTTGAGGAGAAAGGTGCTATCTCTACATGTACCTGAGAGGAGAAAGGAGAACCTCATTTTCACTTAGAAAATTAACTCTTCAATTCCTTGAATCTTATTAAATATATTATAACCTTTTATCAGCAAATAGTCAAGGGAGAATCTGAATAACGCTTGTCCCAGAAAAAGGCACTAAGACACCTGACTTCACTAGATTTATGAGCTCAGCTAATATTGATGTAGATGAAATTAATCCAGATTATTGATATCTTAATAATAATGATGGCAGCAGGAAAGTAACTGAGGTCTCTTATGGAAAGATCTGGAGGTATCCTAAACCTTTCTAACTTCCTGGAAAAAATAGGGACCAATCGGTACCATCGAACGTGGTTGTGAATCTTATAAAGTAACACCCTTGACTTATGCCTCCAGGACTGTCCATTAGCTCAGCAGCCACATACCCAGGCAGGGCAAACGCTCTAATCAAGGGGTTGTCCTCTGACTACACTTTTCTTTTAATACCCATGATACCTCGTTTAGGTCACTCTCTCCCTCTTTACTTCCTTTCTGAATGGAGGTTAACTACATAAACAGGCTTGTTGTTTGTTGAGGCTTTCAGCCCCAGTAAATCACTTTCCTGATTTTTGCTTCAGGTTTACAGACTTGTGGTGTGATGTCTCACATGGACTTGACTAAGTGATTTTAAAAACCAAGATTGCTGAAATTTGACCCAAGTAAAAACAAGTCCCCCCCACCAAAAAACGCCCCCCCAAAACAAAAAAACCTCAGCATTCTTTGTGAAATGCCAGCCAGTCACCTCCAATCTGAATGAGCCCATGGTAAATTACCCACCTGTTTTCACTTACATGACATTAAAAAACACTTATACATCATTACATTTTTGTATCATATTAGTGAAAATGGATGCTAATGCAATATGAGACAAACAGTGTTAATGAGATGGAAGGTTGCACCTATGTTGCCCTGTTTGGATTACTGTGGCCCTGATCAATTTTTGGTCATTTTATGGAACTCTTTGGACCTTGTTGTCTGGACGAAGAACAGAATGAGACCTTTGCTGCCAGCACCTGCAGTTTCTTCACACACTTGGTATTCTTCTCAGCAAAGTTAGGCTGAATCACTACAAGATGCTGGAACTTTATGAGCTCAGTGGAAATCAGGTTGATAT
The DNA here is from genome assembly GCF_964341445.2 of Mesoplodon mirus. Lineage (NCBI taxonomy): Eukaryota > Metazoa > Chordata > Mammalia > Artiodactyla > Ziphiidae > Mesoplodon > Mesoplodon mirus. The sequence goes on along the minus strand of NC_138989.1, from coordinate 41,935,505 downwards.
TTTTCTTGTGGTCACTTGAAAAATACAATTACTACGAACACACCTATAGCGTTTGCACCTTTAGGTTTCAAAAGTATAATCAGTATGTGGCTAGAATATTTATTTCTAAAGGCAGTCGTTTCCATTTAGGCTTATGAACTATCCCTCAAATTAAACTCAGATTGGGATCATCTTCAGAAATCTAATGGCAGGCCACATTGCACCTTCAACAATAACTGTCAGCTGCACAAACAAAATCCATACTTTCCTAAGAGAAAATTGATATGATTAACAGGGAAAAAACCCTCACTTTGTTTAATCTGCTTCATATTTGTTAAAATGTATTGGGTACCATCCCCCTCATCAACCAAACCCCGTGAAAAGATATAAGAGAACCATGACAGTTTAGTTTCAATAAGCTCTGTTTAAACAAGTGCTCTGGTGTTTATCCAATGTTTGAGAAGGTTGCAGGAAGCATGGGTGAATGATCACGGAATATGGTGCCCTGTCTCGTAACTTAGACTCCACCAGATGGCCAGGAAGGGGGTCCACGGGCAGTAGAGAGAGTGGAAGGACTCTGGTAGACAGAAAGAGTCTGTCTCCTTGCAATATTTTTTTAAAAGGAAAGCCTCAATCATATTTTCTTCATTAATGGGGCCCCAGTATTCACCACATTTTCTAGGCACAGAGTAACTGTTCAAAAAATTTTGGAATTATGTTATTTCTCACTAAAGTGGCTGTAGGCATCTCCAGAAACCATCCATCTGAGAATTAGGAGACAGCAACTGCAAGACGTAAGCCTCCATATCATCTCAAGCTCACGTTTACAACACCCTAAATTCCGTTATCACCTTCTCTACAAAGATTTAGCAGATCCTACTCTGTGTCCCATCAGGATTGTTTGCTTATTCATTTATTATAGCATTTACCTTATTCTGATTCATATGGTAACTTTTATTTATCCCCGTCACTGGCTAGACTGAAATCACCTTGGTGGTACTATTTGTCATGGCTTTCCACAAAAGGTAGGTCAGTGCTAGGTACCCACTAAAGGTTGTTTTTTGTTGACTGCTGATTCCCTGAAAAAGAAAATAGCAAAATGACCTGTGATTAAAGCAAAGCTGAGTCTTAGTAGCATGTCTGTACAAAAAGAACAAAAGTGAGATATTTACAAGGTTTCTGGGGTAGTACTTAGGGAGGTGATGTTGGTTGGGGAGTGTGACCCGATTAGGGTTGGGCAGGCTTGGTGACATAATAATTTAGGACTGGTGGACATATCATGGCAAGAGTTTCTAAGAAAATCTTGTGTAAATATTTCTTTGATGAACCCTGAGAATGGGATACTTACTCTAAGAAGAGCTAGTTGATAGGCCATTAGTCTATTGTTTAGAAAAAAGAATTTGGGGGACATTTCTGAAACAAAACAAAATTCCAGACAGTTGAATAGTAAAGGCAGATTAATGTGGATGGAGAACTGTATGGCTACAGATGGTGTAAGTTCTCAGTATATGTTTAGAAAGTTGCTCTCAAAATTAAAATTTTCTTTTTTACCCCTAACTTAAAAAATTCCAGTTTCACTCAGTTACTTAAAAGAAAGAAAAATAAGCAGAAATCATAGTGGTAGTCAAAAGGAGACTCTCCCTTTCTCTAAACTTAAATTTTCCACAAGAAGAAGAAGAGAGGGGAAAATATAAAGGTGAGAGAGGGAGCAATAATGAGGTAAGAGGAACAAAATAAGTCATATTTTTGGCCTGCAAATGTCCTTTATTATGTCCATTTAAATAATATTAAGACTATTTTTGGTAAAGCAGTAGTACTTACTTGATCACCAGCCTAAAATTTAGTACCAGAAAAGAGTAGAATACATATACAAAATGTCAATGAAGGAATTCAGAGAGAAGTAAAGCAAGCAAATAAGCAAACAAACCAAGCTCTACATATGTGCTACTCCCGAGTCTACGTGCTTGGAAGAGACTAAGTGCTAGCTTATAGTAAGTGCTCAGTTAATGACTAATAAATGATCATTTTTTGAAACAGGGATTTAAGTTAACATGAATCACCTGATGCTTAGAAATGTCACATACGGCTTCTGAATAATTTGTAGTTTAGTCTACAGGCAGTGCATACAATTATATAGGGGTGTGGGGTGATGGGGTAGAGAAGAAAGCCAAGAAAATTATTCCCTTCCTCCCCAGGTCTGACAAGTTAATGTCATAACCAGAATTTCCATAGCAATGGGATGGGTTGGACCAGGAGTGGCCTACCTGGTGGGGTCGGGTTGAAACTGGGGTTTTAGATATGTTCTAAGGGTCTGGATAACAAGGGTACACAGCTGCAAGGTCAGTGAGAACATGAGCGGACCATTCAATATCGTGAACCTAGATGTGGAAAGATACACACAATTTTTACTCCTAGGTTCAATGGAGGAACCAGGTACTTCATTCTAAAGAGCAGAATTGAAAGGATCCAGGAGGTAGTGCAGGAAGAGGGAAACCAGACCTAGGATGTAAAGAAGAGGCAAAGGTCATCAGATAGTAGTGAACACGATCTCAAAGCTAAGAAGAGCATCTGGGCGGTAGGCTGGGGGAGCCCATCATCAGAGTTGTCCAAGTCTGAGCCTGCAAGGTCAGAGGCAGAGACGCTTTACCTATTCCTCTCTGAGGGGCCAGAGAGAAAGATCCTCAGAAAAGTTCTTCTGTGTCAGACAAACACTCCAGGAGGGCAACGCCCTGGTGCCTCTTAGATTTGTTTGGCTCTTGGCTCTGCCCCTCCCTGTCACAGGTTGGGTTCCCCAAGACTCAGATGCTGAGATAGATTCAGGAACGCAAATGGCTTATTGGGGAATAATATCCATGAAAGGAAAAGGGAAGGAAGCAGGACTGGGCAGGGGGATCTATAGCTCCATGAACTAAGTCTCTGCCAGCCCAAAGGGGAGCTGCAGAGCAAAGATTGCCCATTAGAGGAGGTCTGCATTGAGCAGAAATGGCCTGGTTCTTATGCCAGCACTTTGTTCAGTCATTAGCTGGAGGCCTCTTCAAGAAGGATGTGACCACAGCTTGAAAGCTGAGGCAGATCCTGAAGGTGTTAACATCTGGAAACTGGCCCCTAATGGCTCCTTAAAGCTGGACAGCGAGTCTTTCTCGAAGGGGCATCTGAGCAGCACCTCTCCATATCGTCCATGGTCTACCCCTTGTTCTGCGCTGATTCACTTCTCTGTATGCTTTCTGGGAGCCGAACCTCCAGGGCTCTGATGGGGCTCTACTCTCAATGGGAAGTTAAAGAAGGGAGGTTTGTGGGATGCCCCATTGCTGCAGTCTGTCTCGGGCCGCAACGGTACTCATGGTATCCTCCCCACCTCCCCAGTTTGGTCCACTGTTCTAAGATTCTCCTCACCCTTAGTACAGCCTCTGCCAATTTCACATAGCTTACCTGGTGTTATGACCAAACCCTCATTCCTGAAGAGTCTGAGATTCTGGAAACCATCACCTTTTCAGGCTGGGGTAGCTGCACTTGCCCATTTATTTTTGCAGTTGGACAAGGAAATACTGAGAGGCACCCAAGTGGGTCACACACACATTTGTCTACCCCCATTGTGTAACAGTAGCCCTTCCTCTTTCTACTGAGTAAGGTCAATTGTCCCTGAGAGAATCGTGACTCCTCCTCTTGCCTGCTGGTTCCTGGGCACAAGGAAGCCAAAGTGCCCAGGCAGCAGCCGTGGCACCTTTGTTGTGTCCCCTGGACAGAGTAGACACTTTTCGAGAGGAAAACCTCTAACCCTACAGAGCCCAGAGCTGCAGAGACCAAAGCTCAAGTTCTCCCTGTGGGTCACTGAGAGTGATAGTGAATGGAGCCACTCCTGCTTTGACTCCTTGGTTCCCAGACCCATGCATTCTTCCTAGTGCAACACTGTGCCATATAAAGTCTCTGATTCAGTGCAGATACCATGCTCTGAAAGATGGCATCTCCTACTCATAATTTACTACCTCCATGATGATGTTTTGCCTGCACTTGCAGCAGATCATTCCAACACCCTGTCTGGCCAGCAGCTTCTGGGTAATATAGTATATGGTTCTTCCAGTGGCCCTAGGGTCATAGGCTCACCTTTGTACCTCTATTGCTGAAAAGTATGTACCCTGGTGAGCTTCTGTGTCATGTGAGATTTTATCCCTGGGGTCAGGCATGCCATGAGACCCTGGATTGTTGGTGCTGGCTGAGGCCCTAGGCGCAGAAAAAGCAAATCTATACTTACAATAGGCACCTCTTCCTATGAAAATGAGCTGCTGGTCCTCTCATGATGGAAGGGGACTAATGTATTCAACTTGTCACCAAGGGGTCAATTGGTCTGGCAGGGAATGGTATCAGCTGGGAACTCAGCATTTTTCACTAGGGCTGGCAGGTTGGAAATTCGGAGGTGGTGGTAGCTGGATTAGCCTTGGTAAGTGGGAGTTCATGATGTTGAGTTGATGCTTATCTTCTATCTCTGCTGCCATGGCTACTTTGTGTGCTCCTTCTGCCTGGACTACGGTGGCCACTAACAAAAGCTCACCAGCATTGCCTGTCCAAAGCCATTTTGTCTATTTTGTCTGTGTAGTTGTTTAGTGCCTCTTCTCTAGGGGATGGTTTCTGCTGAGCATTAGCATGTGATATAGAGATCTTCTCATTTCATGTCCACTTCTGTAGGTCTGTATATATGGCTATGGGTCCCTTTGGAGAAGGACTGGGCAGATCATTGCAGTGTAAACTTGCAGTTTTTGCAGTGTTCTTCCCCTGGAGATCTAGCCACATCTTCAGTTGTGGTTTCCAGGGCTGAGTACTGGCTCTGGTCTGAAAATAATTGGGTATCGTGACTTTTTTATTGGGGCAACCACTCTCAGACTCCCGTTCATCCATTCTTGCTGCATTTGTGGGTGTGTGGGTGTGTGTACATATACATCCCTTGTCAATCACCCATCTATTTTGCCTCTAGTGAAGCTTTTTCTACTAACCATCTCCATAACTCTCTCTGGGTCAGTGCCCTTGGCTACCACCCTGACCTATGTACCACCTCTCATCAAGGATGGGTTCTCATTACCAGCCAGTAGATGATTTTCCAGCCTCAAAACCCCTTCTTAACACCTTCTTCCTCAGACGAATTCTAGTACCAGCTGTCCCAGGTTGCATTCTTCACAAGGCAGATGCTGAGGCAGAGTGAGAATTGCAGAAGGTTATTAGAGAATAACATCTGTGATAGGAAAATGGGAGGAAGCAGTATTGGACAGTTGGCTGCATCAGTCCAAGATACAGACTGGTTGGTCTTTGCAAGCTCAACAGGGAGCTCCAGAGCAGAGATCACTTGTTACAGGAGTCCCATGTTGGGCAGAAACATCCAGGTCCTTGTACCAGTGCTCAGTCATTGGCTCGTGTCCTGGCAAATGTTTAACAAGGGCTCTCCAGTGATGGGAAAGCCTGGTTTGTAGTGTTTGCCCATTTCTGTGGTGTAAATACTTGCACCATGGCTGATTTCAAGCTGCCTACATGACATCGCTGAACACAGAGGTTGGAAGAGATGTGCACATCACTTCTCCTGCCAGTATGAGCTGGTATGAGCCAGCACACCACTGGCTAGAGGCCACCCTGAGAAGACTGTGATCCACACTTCAAACTTCAGGCTTGCTCTGAAGGAGCCTATATATAGCTGGAGACTCTCAGCCAACCACACTCCTTGAAGCCAGGAAATGAGTCCTTCCTTGAAGGGGTATCTGAGCAACTCTTCTCTTTGCTACACCAGAGATGGCATGGGCTGTAACATACATGAACTGAACAATGGGGAAAATAGAATTACCTCTCAAAATCGAAGAAATGGGTTTCCTTTTTGTATAAGCATGGTGAAGGGAGAAATGGAGGAGGAAAATAAAATGTAGCTTGAAATGAATGTCTTGTTTTTCTCTTTCAGTGTTATGAATTAATTTGTCATAATAAAGAGGAATGGAGAATTCTTATTTCAATCGATGATACTCTCCTTTCCATCCTTCTATGTGAGTTAGTGGCTTCTGATTTTACACCCTTGGCAAAAGATTGTTTTTATTCATTCTTTGAATTTGAGAGCTAGGAGAAGGGAAGAGGGCCATCAGGGCAGAAAATAGCATTTCTTACTAGAAACTTCATATCATGCTTTGCTTACTTCCTATACCAAAACTATAGATGTACATGTTATAAACTCCGTTTTATAGTTAAGGAAAGTGAGGCTCAAGAAAGTTAAGTTTTTCATCCTATAAAATTTAGTTCCGTTTCGTCCTTCAGGAGATTAAATCTGAAACCTCCTATCCCTCTATGATCGCATAACACCCTACTTATTTCTAGGTTAGCATTTGACATATTTTATTAAAATTATTTGTGTGCTTTTCTATCCCAAATAGAGGGGAACTCCTGTGGCAGTGACTGTCTCCCCATTGCCTAATGTATCTGGCACATAGCAATTGCCCCAAAATTGCTTTTCCTTAAACAATAAGTCACAAGCTAAAAGGTGACTAAACTAAAATTGAACCCAGAATTGTATGCTGCAAAGCCACTGCTCCTCTTTCTGCTAGAATGTTTTCTTTGCAGAGTAAATGTATGCATGCGTATGTACATCTGATTGTGTATACACACATACATACACATAGATGTACTATAGATATATATGGAAACAGAAATGACAGGTTCCAGAGTTTGTGACAAAAGAGGGGCAAGTGACTTCAGCATTTGGTGATTTTGGCTTACTTTCCCATTCCCAAACATGAGCTTTGCCAGTCAGTGCCATGGACATTTGAGTCAGTATGTGGAGAACAGCAGCCTTCCCTGGCTCAGCTTTCAGTGAAATAAGCTGAGCGCCGAGGAGGGACCAGCACATGGGTGGGCAAGCTGACTACTCATTTCTGAAGTCTGCCTCCTGGTTGTCACTCTTGCACCTTTGAGCTGCCCATAAACTCCCAGGCAGGCTAAGCTCAGGTAGCTTAATTACAGAAGCTGTTATTTACTAGGGTCCCAGCTGAATCCATCAAACTAACTTCCCTTTAACCTGAGCCAGATTTGATTATGAAGCCTATTTATTGAGTGTTTCCCCCTTTGGCTGTGCGTTTTGATTTAGGCATATATACTTACCTATTTGAAAAGTAGCTATGTTCTGACACATTTTATATTTTTTAAAGTAATATTGCATGTAACATAATTTTGGGAAAAAAATACGCACTCAACACAAACAAACAACAAGGGAAAGGTCTTTGAATTTAGAATAATGGATACCTGCAAGGCAGCAACTTGCTTGAGAGATTTTGTTCAAGTAACTTATAACTATCAGAAGAAACCCCCAGGGATTCATGGCTGTTTTTGCAGAAGCTGTTTGCAGTGGAATAAACAGACAAGTGCTCTATATATCATTTTAAGTAAGACAAATAAAGCTCTGTTTCCACCTTACAACGATGACATTGTCAGTTATATAAGAATAATTCTGTGTGACTTTTTATGAATTCTTCCCCTGTGCAGAAATACAATGGCCTAATTTTCCACTCTCTGTATTATAAATAAATGGCCTTCTTCAGCAGTCTCAGGTCCACCCCAAACTGTCCATCCTGAGGGAAGAGCATCTTTCCTACTATGATGTGCTCATCTGTGGAAAGTAGAAGCCATTGTCCACCTCAGGGCAGTTGGGTTTCTACCATCTTGCCACCTGCTAACCTCTCTCCTCAACATCACAGCACACTGTCCCAGTCCCCAGACAACCAATCATCTGTCACTGTCAATTAGTTTGTATTTTCTAGAATTTTACATAAGCGGAATGATATAATAGGCTCTTTTGTGGTCTGTCTTCCTTCACTTAGCAATTATTTTGAGATCTATCCATGCTGTAATGTATTCATTCCTTTTTTTGCTGAGTAATATTCCACTGTATTTATATATCACAGTGTGTTTATCCATTCACATGTCGATGGGTATTTGAATTGTTTCCAGGTTTTAGCTGTTACAAATAAAGCTGCTAGGAACATTTGTATACATGTCTTTGCATGGACATATGCTTTCATTTCTCTTGGGTAAATGCCTAATACTGGAATGGCTGGATCAGATGGTTTATGTACATTTAGCTTTTTAAGAAACTGCCAAAATAATTTCTAAAATGTTTGTACTGTCTTACACTCCCACCAGTAGTGTGTAAAAGTTCTAGTTCTTCTGCATCCTCACCAAAAATTGGAATGGTCAGCCTTTTTAATCTTAGTCATTTTGACAGGTATGTAATGATATTTCATTGTGGCTTTAATTTGCAGTTTGCTGATTACTAATGATATAGAGCATCTTTTCGTGTGTTTAATTGACATCCATATACGTCCTTTGGTAAAATATCTGTTCTAGGCTTTTCCCCATATTTTTATTGGACTATTCTTTTCCTTATTATTGAGTTTCAAAAGTTATTTATATATTCTGGATACTAGTTCTTTATCAGATGTGCAATTTGCAAACATTTTCTTCCAGTCTGTGGTTTATCTTTTTATCCTCTTAACAATATCTTTCAAAGAACATGAACTTTTTATTTTGATGAAGCACAGTTTATCAATTTTTTTTTTTTTTTTTTTTCGCGGTATGCGGGCCTCTCACTGTTGTGGCCTCTCCCGTTGCGGAGCACAGGCTCCGGACGCGCAGGCCCAGCAGCCACGGCTCACGGGCCTAGCCGCTCCGCGGCATATGGGATCCTCCCAGACCGGGGCACGAACCCGTATCCCCTGCATCGGCAGGCGGACTCTCAACCACTGCGCCACCAGGGAGGCCCTATCAATTTTTTTTTAACTTTTATTAATCACACTTTGTGTGTTATGTCTAAAAAAACTTGACCTAACCCAAGGTCACAAAGATTTTCTCCTAAGTTTTCTTCTAGAAGTTTTATAGTTTTAGGTTTTACTGTTAGGTCAGTGATCCATTTTGAATTAGTTTTTTGTTTTTTGTGGGGGTTTTGATATGTATGTATGTATGTATTTATTTTGGCTGTGCTAGGTCTTAGTTGCAGCATGCGGGATCTTTGTTGTGGCATGCAGACTCTTAGTTGCAGCATGCATGAGGGGTCTAGTTCCCCAACCAGATATCGAACCTGGGTCCCCTGCATTGGGAACGTGGAGTCTTACCCACTGGACAACCAGGGAAGTCCCCTTGAATTAGCTTTGCATGTAATGCAAGATGTGGATCTTTTTTCTTTTGCATATGAATATCCAATTGTTCCACACCAGTTGTTGAAAAGACTGTCCTTTATCCATTGAATTTTTTTTGTGTGTATTTTTGTTGGAAATCAGTCGTCCATATAGGTATGAGTCTATTTCTGAACTCTTTATTCCATCCCTCTGATCTATCTTTATACCAAAATCAAACTGTCTTGATTACTGAAGCTCTACAGTAGATCTTGAAAGTAGGTTGTGTTAATCCTCCAACTTGATTCATCTACAAAATTGTTGCAGCTATTCTAGGGCCTTTGCATTTTCATATGAATTTAAAAATCAGTTTTCAATTTCTTCAGTAAATGAGGTTAGGATTTTGATTGGGATTGCATTGAACATACAGATTAATTTGCGGTAAATTGACATCTTAACAATACTGAGCCTTCCAATCCAGGCACAATTATCTCTCCATTTATCTGGGCCCTCTTTGAATTTTCTCAGCACTCTCATAGTTTTCAGTGTACAGGTCTTTTAACAGACTAATCCTTAAGTATTTTGTAATTTTCAATACTATTGTAAATTGAAAACATCAGTTTCCAATAGTTTGTTTCTAGTATATAGAAATACAACTGGTTTTTGTATATTCATAGCTTATCCTTTCACCTTATTAAGTTCACTTACTGGTTCTAGTAGCTTTTTATTTATTTATTTATTTATTTATTATTTCTTATTTTTGGTAAATCCTATTGGATTTTCTATATAACCAATCATGTCTTCTGAGAATAAAGACAGTTTGATTGTTCCTTTCTAATCTGTATGCCTTTTATTTCTTTTCATTCACTGTTTGAACTATCTAGAGCCTCCAGTAGAATGTTGAATAGAAGAGGTCAGAGCAGACATCAGGATCATGTTTGTGATTTTAGGAAGAAAGCATTTAGTTTTCAACGTTAAGCATGATATAGATGTAGGCTGAGAAATTCACTTCTATTCCTGCTTTGCTGGGTGCTTTTTTTTGTAATCAGTAATACATAAACTATATTTTTCCTTTTTTTCTTTTTTAATAACTTTACTTATATTGATTGATTTTCAAGTGTTAAACCAACCCTGCATTCCTTGGATAAACCCATTTGGTAATATGTACTATCATTTTTGACATGATATATATTAATATGATATCATATTGGATTGAATATGTTAAAATTTTGTTCAGAATTTTTGGCAAATATATTTTCGAGGGATAGCCATGTGTAGTTTCTTTTCTTATAATGCTTTTGTCTGGTTTTGTTATCAGAATAAACCTAGTCTCATCAAATGAATTGGGAAATACTCTTTTTTTAATTTTCTGGAAGAAAAAATTGGCATTATTTCTACCTTAATTATTTAGTAGAAATCACCAGTAAGGTCACCTGGGTCTAGAATTTTCTTTGTGGAAACTTTTGAAATACAAATACAATTTCTTTAATAGATATTGGGCTGTTCAGATTATTTATTTCTTCTTGAGTGACATTTGGTAGTTTGTATCTTTCAAGGAATTGGGCCACTTGTTTTAAGCTGCCAAATTTATTAGCATGAAGTTGTAGATAACATTTCCTTAATATATGTACAACCTATAGTGGTGTCACCTCTCTCAATCTTCATAATGGTAATTTGTGTCTTCTCTCTATTTTAATACTAAATCTGGCTGGAGGTGTATCAATTTTATTGATCTTCCTAAAAACAAGCTTTTGATTTCATTGATTTTCCCTATTTTTTTTTCTATTTTCTAATTCATTTCTTTCCACTCAGCTCTGTATTATTTTCTTCCTTTTCCTTACTTTGGGTCTTACTTGGTCACCTTTTCTATATCTTAAGGTAGAAGCTGTGGTCAAATATTTTTGTATCACTTTCTCTTTTTCAAAAACTTTAATTACACTTATATTAGGCTGCCAGAAATTGTCCAAAAAGTCACTGATATTTGCCTCACTTTTAAAAATTCTCTTTTCTCTGCATTTTATTTTTTAATGTTCCTAAAGTTAACTAATCTTTTCTTCCTTATGGTATAATCAGATGTTAATCCTATCCAATGTATTTTTGTTCTTACACATTGTAGTTTTCAACTCCAGAAGTTTGATTTTGTTATTTTTTATATTCTCACTGTCTCTACTTAATTTTTTGAATATATGGAACACAGTTATAACAACTGCTTTAATTGTTCTTGTCTGCTAATTCCAACATCTCTGTCAGTTCTGAGTCAATCTGAATTGGTTGATTTATCCACTCATATGTTTTATATTTTCCAATTTCTTTGCATGTCTGGTGATTTTCTATTCGATGGCAGACATTGTGTATCTTACCTTTTTTAAAAAAAGAGATATTTCTTAATTCTTATAAATATTTTTGATCTTTGTTCTGGGATGCAGTTAGGTGCTTAGAAACGTGATAATTCTCTCAGATCTTGGTTTTAAGATTTGGTAGCTAAGGCAACAGTGTGCACAGTCTAGGGCTAATTATTCCTTACTAGTGAGGCAAGACCTTTCTGAGTATGCTACCCAATGCCTTATGAATCTTGAGATTTTCCAGCTTGGCTAGTAGAATCAGGCACTATTTCCAGTCCTATTTGAGCTCTGGGCACTGTTACCTCTACTCCCTCCAAGTTCTTTCCCTTGCTACCAGTAGTTTCTTTTGTACTGATCAATACTCAGCTTAATACTCAAGGGAGACCCTCTGTGGATCTTTAGACCCCTTTCTCTGTTCAGCTCACTTTGTTTACCATCTCTTAAGGGTACTGATTTTTGTTGTCTGATGTACAGCGTCTTGCAAACTGACGTTTTATACATTTTGCCCTGTTTTGGTTGTTTCTGGGTAGGGTAACTCTGGTCCCTGTTACTCATCTTGGTCAGGAATATGTCTTATGTTTCTTTTTCCTTTTGCTATTTTTTTCCTTTCCAAACGGGCTATCTAAATAGAAAAACCTTAGCACTGTAATAATCCCATGGTCCTGCCCAATATTCTGTCTATGGGTTCAGCAGGGTCATTTCATTTTATACATGATTTACAATTTTGTTGCAGTGTTTTTAGAAGCAGCACATAGCCTTAACTCAATGCGAATGGTTCTATCCTAAACATGGCACATATATATACTGGCATTTACATATAGAATATGTATATTTTATAAGTGGTAAATACAGTAGTATTTGCCGTAGGAAATCTAAGATAGATTTAAAAGCATCTTTCCTGATAATTTTTTGCACTTCAGAAACCGTTATATTAAAACACTGTTTCTAAAATTAAAATTGGCACATTTATAGCAAGCTCCTTCTGGAGAAAATTTACTTTACTCATCCTTTATCATACAAGTGGGTCCAGATTTCTTACTAGGACAATTTTTAATGTGGAAAGTTAGAAATATCTTCCATCAGTGTAACTTAGGTGTTCCAAATCTTGAGATTTCAGATTTCAAGAAGGTAGATGCTGAAGTAATTTACCTTTATACAGTAATACCCTGCGCATAGTGAAAGCCTCCTGTATATTTGAGTTTTAATGTGTCTTTTCCTGAACAATTACATCTTAAGAAAGTAGAATTCGTAATTTTTACAGCTAACCATTAAGAAGGAGATTGGTCTACTAATGAATTCTACTTGCATGGAAAAGGAATATGTGTCTCTCTGTCCATTCAAAAGAACAGTTCAAATATGACATCTGAGAAATCTACCTCAAATTTGGTTTGAAACCTGTACATAATTTTATACTTATTATTTCTATGTTATATTTTCTAATAGGTTTTTAGTTCTGAGATCTAAATTTTGAGGTTTCTCAGCAGCCTGTGAAACTTTCTGCTGTACTTTTCCTTGCCTATTGTACAGACAACAGTAAGGGCATTATAAATTAATTACCTTATAAGACATACTTAATCTATCCTATATCCAAGAAATATGAAAAATACAAAAAAACTATAGAAAAATGGAGTCAACTACCATAACTTTGTAGGTCCGAATTCAAACACTGCTAAGAACATATTTTAAAGTCAGTATTAAAAATATATGTAGCATGTTCTTTTTTTTTTAACATCTTTATTGGAGTATAATTGTTTTACAGTGTTGTGTTATAGTTTCTGCTGTATAACAAAATGAATCAGCTTTATGCATACGTATATACCCATATCCCCTCCCTTTTGTGTCCCCCTCCCACCCTCCTTATCCCACCCCTCTAGGTGGTCACAAAGCACTGAGCTGATCTCCCTGTGCTATGCGGCTGCTTCCCACTAGCTACCTATTTTACATTTCGTAGTGTATATATGTCAATGCTACTCTCTCACTCTTCGTCCCAGCTTACCCTTCCCCCTCCCCATGTCCTCAAGTCCATTCTCTACATCTGCATCTTTATTCCTGTCCTGCCCCTAGGTTCTTCAGAACCATTTTTTTTATATTCCACATATATGTGTTAACATACGATATTTGTTTTTCTCTTTCTGACTTACTTCACTCTGTATGACAGACTCTAGGTCCATCCACCTCACTACAAATAACTCAATTTCATTTCTTTTTATGGCTGAGTAATATTCCATTGTATATATGTGCCACATCTTCTTTACCCATTCATCTGTCGATGGACACTTAGGTTGTAGCATATTCTTTAAACTGCCAGTCTCTGACATTAGTGACCATTTAGGGAAGAAAGTTGTACTTTAGTGCTCATGATTGTCTTACATACTGAAATATAAGATGTAGACATCTGACTGTTATGACCTAGGATTTAAAATTCAAGCCACACCTAGGAGGAGAAGAGTAGGAAGCAGAGAGATTAATTAGAAAACAGGTTTGCCTCAAGTGGTGCTGCTGCAGCATCCTGGGGGACCATACAGGCTCTCCTCAGTCATCACCCATCTCTCACCTGTTGAGTAGTCCTGCAGAGATGGGAAACACTAACTTGCAATCTAAGTGGCTCCTGCAAAACAAGTGACAGCAATGGAGGCTGTGAAAACTCATTGCAGAGCAAATGGCCCATCTAGACAGACTGGAATAAGAGACATGTAGAGTTCATGTGTGGACTGGAATTGACATTGGAAATTGCTTATAACCAACCATTCATAAATCTCATGACTGCAACTAACCCCTACTTTTTTCTCATTGTCAATTTTGTACTGAAGGCAGAAAAAAAAAGAGAGGAAAGGAAAAAAAGAAGGGAGGAAGGAAGGAAGGAAGGAGGAAGAGTCAGCCTGCTGTTATATCCAGAGAGACAAAGAGAAATGAGGGAGCATTAACTAAATTCATGGAGAACCTTGCCTGGGGCTGATGGCCACCCATGGATTAGAAATTCTTTTTACCCATTTTTGTTTCTTTCCTCACATAAAAATAGCAAACAGTATGTAACACGCTATACTATGTATACAATTATTATTAAAATAAACTTGATAAGGTATTTAAAATATTTATGAGTATAAAGACTGCACTTTGAATCCATTGGCTCAATATTGCTTACTCACCCTGTTTTAAAAATTGTAGGATTTAAAATCAGGAAAAAAATTCAAAACTTAGATAAATTTCTAAAACATAATTATTTCTTAACACAAGTGAATTTGTTTTGTGGATATCCTAGTGGGTCAGAAATGGAAAAATAAAACTTTATTCTAGAATGATTTGTTTCTATCACCCAAGAAGCTTCTTAATCACGTTCTATCACCATTGGTTGTGATATTAAATCAGGATCAATAAATCCATAGAGTAATTTTGTCTCAAGTAATCACAAAATGTAAACATAGCTCTCCACTCATGCCTGGTATGACATTTTATAACAACTTTTCAATGTCCCTATCTGTAACACAGTGTAATACAGGGGTTCTCAAACTAATGACATTTTGGACAACATAATCTTTTGGTGTAGGGAGATAAGGGGGGGTGGTCCTTTGCGTTGTTGCATGATTAGCTGCATCCCTATCCTTTACCCACTAGATGCTAGTTGCCCTCCAGCAGTCATGACGATCAAAACATCTCCAGACATTGACAAAAGTCCCCCAGTTGAGAACCATTGGTATAATGGAACAAACAGGCTTGTGGTGTTAGAGAGACGTGAGCATGAATAACAACTCTCCCACCTACTAGTTGTGAAAACTTGAGCACATTACCAATACTAAAGAGTTTGGTTTCTGTGAGGATTAAGTGAGATTAGGTTAACAAGTGCATAGCAAGCTCAGGGTGTGGCTCATAATAGAAGCTCAACAATTTTAACCCCCCTCAGCCCCACCCATTCTGCAAACATTCATCTAAGATAATAATCGTGGATTTAGATTTTAAACACCTGGAAGAGAGGAGGAATCTAGTACAGCACCCAGGTGCTTAGTAAATAGTTTTCAGTGGTTATATGTGTATACTATAAAGATAATACTAACACCATCTTGATTCTCCATGCTCCATGAAGATACATCTATTTTTAAAATCAATTTAAGAAAAGTTTTCATGCTACTCTCTTACTTTCTCTTGCAAAGTTGAAAGGAAACATTGATATTCAGTGTTCAGAAAAATGTAGTGTAGCCTGTTGATAACAGTGCTCTGTATGAAACAAAATCAAAAGAAAATTATATAACAAGAGAATGTTCATGGCACCGTTCTAAACATTAATTCCTTTTGAAAGTAGAGTAGAACATGTAATTTATACTGTATTCAACCTGTTCAAAGGGATGCTTTCCAGATACTGTGATTTTCCTTTATATTCTTTGCTATCTGTTTTGACTTTATAACCATTAGGAGTAGCTATTAGTAAGAAGGAAGATGTCTCAGGTATTAACGTGATTGGTAGAAAGTACAATGACTCCTTCTTCCTGAGCATATTTTTACTACAAGTTGATACCAGTTCAAATGTGATGCCAATTCTCACAGCTTTAGTTATCACGGAGGATTTTGCAGCCATTTCGGAATATGAGTAAAAACATTTTTAGTCAGAAATTTCACTCTTAACTGAAGAGCATAATGTGGCAAGATTCACTTTGGGGAATTTTAGTAGGTGGCAAAAAATGTAATCTATTTAGATATTAAGTTGAACATAGGCCTGAATAATGTGGTTAAGAATAATTGGGATCCAATTATTCAAAGCTTCAAAGAGGACTTTGACAAGTGGAATTCCCTAAATTTACATTTGTGGGGTAAAGCTGGAGTGCTGAAATGATTTCAGCACCACAGTTTAATTTCCTGCCTCCCTTGGTCCCTTTGGGAGATACTTTTCAGTAAATTGGAGAAATTTATTTCTACATTTATATGGAAAGAAATGAAAGGCAAAGCTGGGTTCTTCTGAAGGAAGGGCTAGGTTAAAGCCAGAAGGAGTGTGTGTGTGTATGTGTGTGTGTGAGAGAGAGAGAGAGAGACAGAAACAGAGACATAGAGACAAGGTAAACCCTGGTGACAATTTACTCTAGATATTACTTTTAAAACTCTTACACAATTTCTCCATTTAGCAGACACTCTAGACCATAACAACGGCTAGTTTGTATTTTTCAGCCACTTTCACTATCTGTACAATTGACTATGGTTATATCAGTTATCCATCAGGTTGTTGGTTGTTGAGCTGGTCAAAATAATTTAATTGATTTGAATTATCCCAAGAAACATGAATAAAGGTAATTTAGCACATGTGAGGAGGAGAACTACATTTTATTTATACTAGTTGTTTCCCCAGTACTATTCTAAAGACTTTAGACATGGTATCTATTAAAGGCTCCACTTTATATATTTTTTATTTTTTTAAGCTTCTGCTTTTTAAATTTACTTTATTTTATATTTTTATTTTTAATTTATTTTTTGGCTGCGTTGGGTCTTCATTGCTGAGTGCAGGCTTCCTCTAGTTGCGGCGAGCAGGGGCTACTCTTCGTTGTGGTGGGTAGGCCTCTCTCACTGTGGTGGCTTCTCTTGTTGTGGAGCACGGGCTCTAGGTGCGTGGGCTTCAGTAGCTGTGGCGCACAGGCTCAGTAGCTGTGGTGCATGGGCTTAGTTGCTCAGCGGCATGTAGGATCTTCCCGGACCAGGGCTCGAACCCATGTCCCCTGCATTGGCAGGCAGATTCTTAACCACTGCACCACCAGGGAAGTCCCATCTACTTTATATATTTTTAAAATGAGTATTGGAAAGATTAAACTTTTTTATTAGGGTCACACAGCTGCTATATATATTTGGGTCAGGAATGTGAAAATGCTTCTGTCTGATCCCTAGGATTTTAACACAGACCATAATAAGTATGCATCAAATTGTGTTGATATAAAGAACATAGTTGGGTAGACTGCTGTAGCTAAATCTAAGCCAAGTTAGAAAATGTTAGGGGAAATAAGATTAAAAATAGAGTAATTATGAGCACAGATATAATAGCATTTTGTCATTGTTGTTTAAAATAGTGTCTACCATTTAATAAATATGTTATTTAATTCTCACAACAACTCTTTGGGGTAGGAATTTAGACCACTTTACAGATGAGGAAACTGAAAGTCACAGAGACTAAATGTTGACCCCAAATCACACAACCAGTAGGTTACAGAGTCAGAATTCCAACCCTGGCAACCTGGCTTCAAAGCCCAGCTCTTTATCAGCTTGCCCTGACCTTCCTCAGCTCACAAAGCCTCTTATTTCCAGGAAGCTCTCACTCCCTGATGCATTCCAAGTGGAGTAGAGATTGTGGCAAACCTACCTGTGTATATCTCCTCCCCTCTCCCCATTCCTCTTTTTAGTCCAAGCACCCATGAGAAGAAAAGCATAGAAGTGGCCATGAGCCACCCTGTTCACTGGGACAGGTTGGAGGGATACTGGACAATCGTGTGAATGTGTGTAGATTATAAAAGCCTCAGGATGATTTCAGTTGGGGAGTTCATTTTTCTTTTCTCTGCATATCCCCATCATAGCCTTCCTGAAATACTATATCATCCTCAGCCCTGGTACCACCCAGGCCCAGGTCCTTGGGCACCAAGCACTGTGTGCTCTGCACTGAGCTGGTGGCAGTTGTCCTGATTAATCTCACTCTGGAGGTAGCTTTGCTCGTTCATTGAGGATTGTTCCAATATCTTTGAAGGAACACGAAAAGCTTGAGTTTCATTACAGAGGATTCAAATTAGGTCTACTCTCTAATTACTGTACTGGGGTGTGTTGTTCTGTTTTTATTTGCTGGTTTTCTTAAAAGATGATGGTCTGCCAGCCCCATGCTGTGAAAATATCATTGCTCTGTCTAGACAGGCTTTCCTCAGTGTTCAGAGACTCTGAATGACAGAGCTGGAAGGGATTGGAGACAGCCACGCTGGGCTAAGTCTCTTTCAGTGCGTAGGAAACTCAAAGATGGGTAAGTGAACTGACTGACTAGGCATCTAAGACGGGGACCGTTCTCTCCTTTGCGACATTACCTGGCTGCGCAGATTCTGTGGATAAGCTGTGCTCCTGCATCTGTGCCTTCGCTATGGCAGGGTCCTACCATGGCTCCTAAGGCAAGTTAAACAAATAATTTTTAATGTTCATTTTTATTTCAAGACACTTGGAAGCATATAGTATAAATCTCTCTCTCTATGTATATGTATATATAATGTATCCTCTGTTTTAGGATTTAAACATGAATAAAATGAAAATAGTCTAGTCTGAGGAATGGGGTTTAGTAGAACTGAGCATTTACTGCTGTACTGTCAGAGCTGATACTCTAGGGTCTTTCTTAGGTGATTACTTATCAATGTCTCGTTCTTTTTTTCTTTTTTAAAATTGAGATATCATGCATATAACATAAAATTTACCCCTTTAAAGTGTAAAATTCAGTGTTATTTAGTATGTTCACAAAGTTGTGTAATCATCACCACTATCTAATTCCAGAACATTTTCATTACCCCCAAAAGAAACCCCATGAATATTAGCAGTCACTTCTATTTTGCTCTCCCCTCAGCCCCTGGCAAACAGTAATCTATTTTCCATCCCTGTGGATTTGCCTATGCTGGCATTTCATATAAATGGAATCATACAATATGTGGCCTTTTGTGTCTGGCTTCTTTCACTCAGCATGTGTTTTCCAAGGTTCATCATGTTGTAGCATGTATCAGTATTCCATTCCTTTTTATGACTGAAGAATATTCCCTTATATAAATATACCACATTGTTTATCCATTAGTTAAGTGAGGGACATTTGAGTTGTTTCCACTTTTTGACTGTTATGAATAACACTGTATGAGCATTCATGTGCAAGTTTTTATGTAGATGTATGTTTTCATTTCTCTTGAATATATACTTAGGAGTGGAATTCCAACACTGTATGGTAAATGTATATTTAACATAAAGAACTGCCAAACTGTTTTCCAAAGCAGCAACACCATTTTACATTCCAACCAGCAATGTGTGAGAGTTCCAATTTCTCCAAATCCTTGCCAACCCATGATATTGTCTGTGTTTTAGATTACAGCAATCCTCGTAGATGTGATGTGGTATTTCATTGTGGTTTTGATTTGCTTCTCCCTGGTGGCTAATGGTGTCAAGCATCTTTTCACATACTTAATTGGCCATTTTTATAGCTTCTTTGGAGAAATGTCTAGTCAAATATATTTTAGTTGTATTGTTTGTCCTTTATTGTTGAATTGTAAGAGTTCTTTATGCATTCTGAGTAGTAGTCTCTTATCAGTTGTATGATTTGCAAATATTTCCCCCATTCTGTGTGCTGTCTTTTCACTTTCTTGATGATATCCTTTGAAACACAAAATTTTAAAATATTGATGTTTTCTAATTTACCTGTTCTTTTTGTGGCTTGTGCTTTTGATGTCATATCTAAGGAACCGCTGCCTAATCTGAGGTCACAAAGAATTATGCCTATGTTTTCTTCTAAGAATTTTATAGTTTTAGATATTACACCTAGGTCTATGATCCATTTTGAGTTAATTTTTGTATGTGGTGTGAGGTAGAGTTCCAACTTCAGTCTTTTGTATGAGTATATCTAGTTGTCCCAGCACCATTTGTTGAAAAGACTGTTCTTTCTCCCATTGAATTGGCTTGGTTTCCTTGTCAGTTGACTATGAAAGTAAGAGGCTATTTCTGTACTCTCAATTCTGTTCCATTGATATGTATGTCTATTCTGTGATGGTATCACGCTGTCTTTACTGCTGTATTGTATAGTATTGTAGTACTATAAATAGCACTTAAATAGGGAGCTATAAGTTCTCCAGCTTTGTTCTTCTTTTTCAAGATTGTTTGGCTTGCATTTCTATATGAATTTTAGAATCAGCTTGTCATTCTTTTTTAAGGCATCTGGGATCTTAAATGGGATTGCATTGAATTTGTAGACCAATTTGGAGAGTATTGGTCATCTTAACAATACTTAATTTTCCAATCTATGAACATGGGATGTCTTTCCATTTATTTAGGTCTTCTTTAATTTCTTTCAGTGATGTTTTGTAGTTTTCAGTGAATAAATCTTGCCCTTTTCTTGTCAAATTTATTCCTAAGTATTTTATCTTTTTGGATATATTGTATATGAAATTGTTTTTTAAATTTCATTTTCAGATAGTTTGTTTGGATGTCTTATTCCAATGAAACAGACTTTCTGCTTCATTACACCCAACTGTTAGTTTCCTGTTGTATCATAGACAAGAATAGTTAGGGAGTAGAAACCTTTCTTTATGCACTCATTTATACCTTTCTCCTCTGTAGGCTTTATTCCCAAGTACTTAAACTATTAATGAAAGAGACAGATTTAAATTTCATAATATTTTCCCTTCCACTGCTCATCCTAAGATAGAGGTGCTAATAAACAACAGTGTCTGTTAAGCAACCTAAGTTGTTACCCTAAAAGTCATGTCGTAGAGAAAAAGAATGACACATTTTTTTCCAAAGCATGTTATGGAAATATTCTCATTGTAGTGCAAAGATTATCAACCATCGAGACAAGCTGCTTCCTTCTTAGAATTTGCTTGAAAAATTCAGAATCCAAGGGAAGAAATCTAACGCTCAAAATTAGCTACATTATTGCCTTTTAAGTGTCTCCCAAAAGAACTGTTCAGTAAGTTTAGCTGTTGTGTCACTCCCTACTAGTCCTGCCATTTTTCTAACTCATTTAGACAAGAATATCTGGTCTTCATGGTGTATTACATGTATTTACCATTTATTGATCTAATGGGATAAAAACTACTTAGCCTAGTTTTAGGACAATGGCTCACTTGACCCTTGGAATGGCTTTACAGAATTTTTTTTATAACAGTTTTATAGCAAAGACTCTAGTTATGGTAAAACCAAAAAGTCTTGGAATAGAAATCAGAAGACTTGGTTTCAGAGTAACTCTGCAGAACAAGACCACATATACACACAGAGGAAAAAAGAAAATACTATGCTCACACATATGCACACACATGCACATCCATATCCACACAAAACTGCATTTTACAAAACCCTCTTTTGAAATTGCATCCCTCCTCTAGCTACCATTCAATCTTCCCTTCTTCCTTTAGACTTCTCAATAGTGTGAGCTAGCCCTCTGTCTCCATTTCATTCTCCCATTTTTTCCTAAACCCACAACAATATGTTTTCTACCATTACCTCCATGAAGATGACCTAGATAACATCACCAATAGCCTCCTATTTGCAGAAGCTAATGGGCAATTTTCAGCACCTATCTTAATGGACCACATATAATATTGCAAATTAGCTCCTCCCTTTTAAAGCCTCTTATTTCCTTATGGTTTCTGAAATAACACATTCTTTGGGTTCTTCTTGTACCTCTCCAGTCATTCCTTCTTGCTCTCCTTTATGGACTCTTTTCCCTCCACTAATTGTTTCTCATCAACCTCCATGTGTGGGTTCTATTAGCACCTATGTTCAACTGATTTTCATGCCCATGGATCCAGCCTTCGGGCTCATAAGTCCAACTATCTACTGGGCATCTCCAACTTAACATCTACTAGCACCACACACTCTACGTGTTCAAATTCTAGCTCTTGATCTTTGACAGTCAGACCTCCCTTTCTCTTCATATTAACTATCCCAGTGAATGGCACTGTCATTTCTCCAGACGAGTCATAGCTTTTCTCCCTCTCCCTTTTACCCTTCAGTAAAAGTTCATTTTGTATTAAGTCCTTCTCATAAACGATTCTTAAATCTATTCTCCCCATTACCACTGCCTCTTAGTCAGGCCTCGTCATCTTTCTTTCCTGGATTACTTAGTAGTCTTCTAACTCTTCTCTATGTTAACACTTTTAGAGCCCATAATACATTCTCCAACAACAGTCAGAGTGATCTTTCTAAACCACAAATCTGGCTATGTCTGTCCTTGTTTAACACACTTCAAAGGCTTTCCTTTGGATTTAATATTAACTTTAAATGTTTTAATTTGACTTACAAAACCTTGATGTTTACTTCTTTGGCTTTACTATTCATAGAGCTATAATTTTGCACTCCATTCACCTATTATTTGAAACCTGTTCAGATCTTCACACACATGATCCTCTTCTTCACGGTCAGCCTTCTGTGTCTGCTGTACCCCCTGCCTGGAATATTTTAACCATTGTCCCCTGTGTTCTGACAGTCTGTGTTTTTTTTAAAATTAATTAATTAATTAACTTATTTTTTGGCTGCGTTGGGTCTTCATTGCCGCGCGCAGGCTTTCTCTAGTTGCGGCGAGCGGGGGCTACTCTTCATTGTGGTGTGCGGGCTTCTCATTGTGGTGGCTTCTCTTGTTGTGGAGCACCAGCTCTAGGCTTGGAGGCTCAGTAGTTGTGGCGCACGGGCTTTGTTGCTGCGCAGCATGTGGGATCTTCCTGGACCAGGGCTTGAACCCGTATCCCCTAGATTGGCAGACGGATTCTTAACCACTGCTCCACCAGGGAAGTCCTGCCAGCCTTTACTGAGACAACTTTTCCTTAGTTTAGTTATTTCTTCCTCTGCAAACTTTCACTGGACCTACCATCTGAAACCTAAGCTATACATTGCTCCTATGTGATCCCATGACACCGCTTTACTCTTAGTGCTGCACTTTTACACTGTTTACTCAGCTAGTAGTTAAGTACACAAAATTGTAACCAATTTGAATGTAGGAATTATGACTGGTTTAAGACTGTATCCTAGAGCCTTGTTCTGGTCCTGGCACAGCATAGGTACTCAAAAAATTTCCTGAACGAATAGATAAGTAAACAGATGAAGTGTATGGGATCATCACTAAACATCTCTGAGTCTCACTGCCTTTACTCATCAAACGCGTTTAAGAATCCTTCTTCATGACTCTCTTTGAATTATGGTTTTCTCAGGGTATATGCCCAGTAGTGGGATTGCTGGGTTGTATGGTAGTTCTATTTTTAGTTTTTTAAGGAACCTCCATACTGTTCTCCATAGTGGCTGTATCAATTTACATTCCCACCAACAGTGCAAGAAGGTTCCCTTTTCTCCACACCCTCTCCAGCATTTATTGTTTCTAGATTTTTTGATGATGGCCATTCTGACCAGTGTGAGATGATATCTCATTGTAGTTTTGATTTGCATTTCTCTAATGATTTATGATGTTGAGCATTCTTTCATGTGTTTGTTGGAAATCGCAGCTCTATTTACAATAGCCAGGACATGGAAGCAACCTAAGTGTCCATCAACAGATGAATGGATAAAGAAGATGTGGCACATATATACAATGGAATATTAGCCATAAAAAGAAACGAAATTGAGTTATTTGTAGTGATGTGGATGGACCTAGAGTCTGTCATACAGAGTGAAGTAAGTCAGAAAGAGAAAAACAAATACTGTATGTTAACACATATATGTGGAATCTAAGAAAAAAAAGAAAAAGGTCATGAAGAACCTAGGGGCAAGATGGGAATAAAGACACAGACCTACTACAGAATGGACTTGAGGATATGGGGAGGGGGAAGGGTAAGCTGTGACAAAGTGAGAGAGTGGTATGGACATATATACACTACCAAACATAAAATAGATAGCTAGTGGGAAGCAGCCACATAGCACAGGGAGATCAGCTCGGTGGTTTGTGACCACCTAGAGGGGTGGGATAGGGAGGGTGGGAGGGAGGGAGACACAAGAGGGAAGAGATATGGGAACATATGTATATCTATAACTGATTCACTTTGTTATAAAGCAGAAACTAATACACCATTGTAAAGAAATTATACTCCAATAAAGATGTTAAAATAAATAAACAAACAAACAAACAAATTAATTAATTAAATAAATAAAAAAGAATCCTTCTTCAGAGGATTCTTTTGAGAATTAAATGAGATGAAAAATGTGAAAGCATACTGTTTGAATTCTGGCACAATGTACATGCTCCAAAAATGTTTCTGCAATCCAAGTCTGAGTCTCTTCTACCTTAAGTATAGCTTAGTCACAAATGAATGCTTTATATTGAAACATTTTTAGAACTCTTCCTGCTTAGGGAGGCATCCTCTAAACCCAAGGCAGACTTCTTTAAAGTCAGATCATGTTATTCTTGTGGTGTTGGTCAGAATTCTGAGACTCCAAAGTAGAACCCAAGATATTTAACATGATCTGTATAGATGGTTTTTATATCAGACATGAGTTTTAAACATCTGTATATGTTCAGCACAGGGCAGAAAGAAGGAACCCCTGGGGCAATGCAATGGGACATCTTTTGAATAGGCTTTTGGGTACCACCGGACCAGACATTGAAATGAATTAAGTAAACCATTTGTTCATTTGTTTAGAGTCATTGAAATGCTTTGCTTTAAATTTCTTCCTTGGCCATCGTTCCAATTAAGTGGGTAAACCATTTCTCAGGGTGCTATTTTAATGGAATCTATTGTCCTTTTTATCTATTTATCTATACATCTACTAAATCTGTGCTTAACATTTTGGTCGGGTTGTAAGCATAGAGAAAACTACTATTCCTGACTTTTTATTTAGTAGGTTTGAGTGTTTGGTGTCGGGAATTTTGTGGCAATCTAAACTCAAGGGCAGGTTCTGGTCAGCCTCTACCCCTTCCTTCTTTCTACTGCTCTGAAGCCCAGCTCCTAGCTTTCTATGTTATCTCCACCTCAAAGGCAAAGAAATAAAATGGGAAGACTAAAAACATTAGAAGGATTCTATAGGGCGTTGTGCCTATTTATTGGAAATAGGCCTACATAGGACACAGCTCCCTGAGTCCTGTTAGCGGAATGGCTACAAAAATATGGTACATCTGTATAATGTGAAATTATTCACCATTAAAAGTCAAGCTTTCAAAATGTTCTTCATGAGAAAGGAAATTAGAAAATGATAAAAGTGAAAAGCAGGATGTTTTAAAGGAAATTATGTAACACACATACAACTATATCTGCAATAAAAAGATCAGAAGGAAATACAACATTTAATGGCAATGACATTACAAGTATTCCAATTCTCTTCTTTAATTCATTCGCTGGGTTTTTCGAAACTTCAGTCATGAACTGAGGGTACTTTTACAGTTGGAAAAATTACTCAAGAGAAATAAACAGTGAAACAGTTCAGAATGTGATTCCACACGCAGTTACTGTATCTATATTATTCAGAACAGTTTACCTGGGATCTGCTAGAAGGGGAGACACATATTGTTAAGTAACAACAATATGAAAGATAGAAACTTAAGTTTTCAAGGCTGCTCACATGCACCAGCCCCTTGAGTCCTGGGAGTTGCTGGTGCAGGTGCAGGTTCTAGGTGGGGAGGGGAAACCAGGTTTCACCCAGGAATCCCTTCTATGTAAACATAACTAGTAAAACGCCTAAGAGGTCTCAGGAGAAAGGAATTCAAATTTTTGAACTAGTGGGGTTGGGGAAGGTTCCAGAGGCATGGACAAAATTTGCCCTGACTGGATGGAGCCTTATTCCTTTTCAGGAATATATGAGATATATTACCAAATACTAATGATAATTACTGCCTGACTCTTTTTCATCTGTGAGCATTGGCTTTCTCAGAAGCACTGCGTAGTCAAGAGTACCTTCCCAACCTGTTACACAGCCATGAAGTGCGAGCACTGCCATGTGAACCAGAGCTGCCCCCAGTTCTCATCCAGTACACCACAGTGCATTTTAGGTCCTCTTAACAGTTCCCCTATTCTTTTCTAAAAAGAGGAAAAAGTACATCTAAAAAACATGTTCTCTTTTCCTGCCCTGTAACTTTCCTAATGTTCCGAAGGCAAACACTTTCAAATATGAAGTACCTCGGCTTGACCATTTTGTCTCTCTTATACCAATAGACAAAATTACCCAGACTCCAGCCCTAACTGCACACATATTTGAAGCTGCATTTGAAATAGAGCATAATGGCGCTTCTACAGCCTTTCGCTTTTTGTGTGTGGCGGGGACAGGACACAGTGACAGTCTTAAAATAGGATTTGGAAGAAGCAAATCAGAAACGATTAGGATAGACCTCACGGACAGCCAATTCTCCCATCTTTCTTCTCTGAAGCCCTCCATGCACCGACTTGTAACAGTGCTTAACGGCATGTGTCTGGTTGGAAAACATCTAAAAGATGAGAGAGTGAAAATACATGAGCCCACGATGGGCTGGATAGAAACTCTGGTCAGGGACTAATCTGTGTTACCTCACTAGGAGCCTAAGTTGGAATGATCTGCCAAGGGACAAATAGATAATTATCTCTGCAAAAGGGGAGCAGATAGGAAGGAAAGGAGGTAGGGAGAAGAGGAAAGAAGGAGTTCACAGCAAGGAGGTCAGAAATAAGCCTGGAACTGAAATCTTGGAAGGAAGGAGAATTATTTATTTATTTAATACTCCTTTCCCCTTCTCTCCCAAATGGGAGTACTATTAGAATAAAGGAAAAAGAAAGCTGATGACCTATTAGCAGCTATAAAGTTTAGGACTTCCTTCATTAGGATGTGGAGTTGCTATGGCGGGTTTTTCGGTCTCCATGCTCTTTGTAGCTTGGGGGCATGTCACACACTTGTGAGAACTTTACCCGGTTGTTGATGCAGTATTGTGTCAGTAACTGAGTGATTTGTTTTTCCTCTGGACATTGATTGAAGAAATTCTTATTACACTTTATAGCCTGCTTGGCCTTCGTATGAAAGTCAAGACATAAACTGGACCATAAATTGGCCTCTGTCAGAATCTACAACAGACTGACACCAAATACATGTCACCGGGCTTGTGTTCCATCTAGCAGCAGGGATCCACTGGTGCTTGTCATCTTGATCAAATGTTCACCTCACTCCCTTTTCCAGTTTGTGCCTCTACTTTGAAGAAAGTATGGTAAAGACCCTGGCAAATTTGCTGTTTTGATCAGCAATATTATACAGCAAAAACAATACTTGTGGATTTAATTGATTTCCTCCAAGTTAAGTCTCCACTGTGAGTATCAGAGGTAGGATACATATAAATAAAAGTGGATGCAAAGAAAGAAATATATAGTTATACAGAAAGGACAAGAAGGTATACATAACAGATATATTTATCCCACAAGTAAAGCCCAGACTTGATGATTCATGCGTGGCAGAGATATAGTTGAGTTACAGAGATTTGTTCTCTAGAGTAAGATAAATTTGTCATTTCAGCTCCTAACATTACGGACTCTGAGCAGAAAATCAAATATTTTTAAGAGTTGGCTTGTGTTATTAATGAATACATGTAACCATGTGAGTTAGTTAAAAACTTCAGTTTGGGGCTTCCCTGGTGGCTCAGTGGTTGAGAGTCCGCCTGCTGATGCAGGGGACACGGGTTCGTGCCCCGGTCCGGGAGGATCCCACATGCCACGGAGCGGCTGGGCCCATGAGCCATGGCCGCTGAGCCTGCGTGTCCAGAGCCTGTGCTCCGCAACGGGAGAGAAAAAAAACTTCAGACTGTTTTACCCAATATAAATATGTATTTCTGTTTTGAAAAGAGCAAGATTTGGTGATTTATGAAAGAAATTTTGTAATTTTAAATCAGAAAATAAACTTTTTATGTTAATAAATTCACTTTTTAATGATTTTTATCATTTAGAACCACAATGTGGTCTAGACTGGATCTAAAATCACACTCATCCTGCATTTAGAAGGTGTCTTTCAGGTCAATATTCATAAGAAATATTAAGGCATATTTTCTTTGCTTAAAACTTTAATAGAATCCTAGCGGTTTAAAAAATTCAAGATTTTATCAAAATATTTCTTCCAAAAGAAGCTTAAATCCAGGTAGCTTTACATATGAGTTCCTTCAGTTTTTCAAACACTGGAGAAATTCCACTCTAAATAAACTTTTGAGCATAAGAAAGTCTGGAGGACTGTCAGTTTGTTTCATGGCACCGACATCAAAACCTGCCCAAACCTCACAACTGCCCCCACTGCAAAACAATCTCATTCATGACCATAGATACAGAGGTGCTAAATGAAACCTTAGTTATTTCATCAGGAAAAATGACTACAGTGTCACAACCAATGAAGATGGTTTAAAATTAGACACATTTTAGATGTACTATAACAAAGACCAAATAAAAAATTGTATGCTCAGGGCAATGAATATAGAAAGAAACACATGTTTAATTCACCACCCATTCATTACTAAGTATTTTTTTTAGCACCACAGAAACTAAGACTAAATTAATAACTTCTTAATAACAAAATTAATGTTTCTTTGATTTGTTAATTCTATTATTTCTTTTTTAAATTAATTAATTAATTTATTTCTTTATTTATTCATTCATTCATTTACTTATTTACGGCTGTGTTGGGTGTTCGTTGCAGTGCGGGCTTTCTCTAGTTGCGGCGAGCAGGGGCTACTCTTCGCTGTGGTGCGAAGGCTTCTCACTGAGGCGGCTTCTCTTGTTCCGGAGCTCGGGATCTAGGCACATGGGCTTCAGTAGTTGTGGCTCGTGGGCTCAGTAGTTGTGGCTCACGGGCTCTAGAGCGCAGGCTCGGTAGTCGTGGCACAGGGGCTTAATTGCTCCACGGCATGTGGGATCTTCCCGAGCCAGGGATCAAACCCATGTCCCCTGCATTGGCAGGCGGATTCTTTTTTTTTTTTTTTTTTTTTTTTTTTTTTTTTTTTTTTTGTGGTACACGGGCCTTTCACTGTTGTGGCCTCTCCCGTTGCAGAGCACAGGCTCTGGACGCGCAGGCTCAGCGGCCACGGCTCACGGGCCCAGTCACCCCGCGGCATGTGGGATCTTCCTGGACCAGGGCACGAACCTGCGCCCCCTGCATTGGCAGGCAAACTCTCATCCACTGCGCCACCAGGGAAGCCCTGGAAGGCAGATTCTTAACCACTGCACCACCAGGGAAGTCCCCAATTCTATTATTTCTGTTTTGAATGAGTTACACATGTAAATGGTACAAAATTCAAGACACCTAAGTATATTCATGGAGTGTATCCCTACTTCACTGTCCCATCAATCAAACTCCTTCCCAGATACAATCACTGTTACTGCTTTCTGGTTATCCTTCCTGAGATATTCTAGGTGCATACAAATAATACATAGATATAAAATCTGTTTATTAAACAGAAAATATCATGCCTAATAATAAAATCAGAGACTTTCAAATTAAATACAAGAAAAATCTCCACTCCTTTTAATATATTTTATGAAACTTGTTTACATTACAGTCAGATATAAAACAAAATTTTGTCTATATTTATTGGAAAGAGATAAGTTACTTCTTTTCTGCAAATTATAGATCAAAACACATAAAAAATGCTACAGAATAAACTAGAAAATTACTAAAACTACTAAGCAGGTTTTGTAAAGTAACTGGAATCAAGATAATCACATAAAGCCTCTCTACATATAAATATAATGGAAAATAAAAGTCTCATTCACAATGGTAACCAAAACCAAAATATATTATTTAGGAGTGAAATTAACAAAAACTATGAGCTTTATAGGTAGAACAATTTAATCCTCTCCTGGGAATCAAAAAAGAAACATATAACAACTGGAAGTAAAAGCTTGAAAGTATACAGTTGTCCATATTTCTCTAAGTTAATGTACAAATTTAACAAATTACAATCAAAGTATAAATAGTAAATTACTCTTTATAATGTGACCAAATGCTTCTGTAGTTTACCTGAGAAAATAAAAGTATAAAACCAGTCAGTAAAGAAGTTTTAGAAGTCTACTTTCCCAACAAGTTACTGAAATGCATTATAAATCTACATTATTAAAAGCATTAAGGAATAGGTCCAGAAATAGGACAGATCAACAGAAGAGAATATAAAGTCTAGAGATAGACTTCCCAAATATTATGGGAAGTTAATAGAACAGAAAAGGTGACATTTAAAATATCTTTGGAAAAGGATTATTCAAAAAGTTATTTGGGGGCAAGTGGCTTAACATTTGGAACAGATTAACAGTAGCTCTCTTCTCCACATCATAATAAACTTCCACCCAAATAAACTTCAGATAAATTAAAGATTTGAACCTCAAAAATTAAACCATAAAACTATCGGAAGAAAAACAGAACCACTACACACCAAAATCCATTAGAATGGCCAAAATCCAGAGCACTGACAACACTAAATGCTGACAAGGATGTGGAGTAACAGGAAATGTCATTCATTGCTGATGGAAATGAAAGGCCCTGTCACTTTGAAGGCAGTTTGGAGTTTCTTACAAAACTAAACAAACTCTTACCATGTGATTCAGTAAATTTGTTCCTTGGTACTTAACCTACAGGAGCTGAAAATTTATGTCCACACAAAAACCTGCACACAGATGTTTATAGCAGCTTTATTCATATTTGCCAAAACTTGGAAGCAACCAAGATGTCCTTCAGTAGGTGAATAGATAAACTGTAATACATCCAGACAGTGGAATACTATCCAGTGCTAAAAAGAAATGAACTATCAAGCCATGAAAAGATATGGAGGAAACTTACGTGCATGTCACTAAGTAAAAGAAGCCAATCTGAAAAGACTACATACTGTATGATTCCAACTGTATAACATTCTGGAGAAGACAAAACTATGGAGACAGTAAAAATATCAGTGGTTGCCAGGGGTTCAGGGTGAGGGAGGGATGAATAAGTAGAGCACAGAGGATTTTTTAAGGTAGTGAAAATACTCTTTGTGATACCATAATGATGGATACATGTTATTATACATTTTTCCAAATCCACAGGATGTACAACACCAAGAGTAAACCTTAATGCCAACTATGGACTTTTGGTGATAATGATGTATCAGTCATCATCAATGCATGTGCAGGGCAGGGGGGTTATGGGAAATCTCTGTGCCTTCCTCTATATTTTGCTGTAAACCTTAAACTGCTCTAAAATTTTTCTTATAAAAAAATAGATCAATATTTAATATTAGTATAAGCAAAGCCTGTCTAAGCATGACACTGAAAACAGAAACTATAAAGGAAAGGATCAACATATTTTAGTGCATAAAATTAAAATTTTCTTAAAAATTGAAAGGCAAATGAAAAATTTGGAATATTTTCAATGACTATGACAAAACCTATGAGGTTCTGGCAACTTTAAAACTCAAAATGTGAAACACCTCTTGCAAATAATTTAGAAAAATCCAATTACACCAGAGGTCATAAACAACAATTGACACATAAATGCAAATATCTAACACCTTTAAATTGAACAAAAAACTGACATTTGGGGGATGAAGCATGGAAGGGGAGCCCAGATAGGAGAGTGAGAAGAGCTGGGTGGGGAGATTAGGAGCAAAATATGAAGAATTTCTTGGCTGGGGGAGAGTGAGTGGGGTACGTCAGCCAAAGATTAAAAAATGGGCATTGGAACTGTGACTCAGAAGGGGCAGAAACCATTTTGGACTTGTGGGAGGGGAAGGTAAGGAGGTAAAAGAGTAAATGCAAACAGTTCTTTCAAGATACTTGGTTGGAAGGAGGGGGAAGGAAGGGAAGTTAAAGTTAAGATGGGAGAAATATGTGCTGAACAGAAAGAACCAGGGAGGGAGAAGTTGAAGAGATAGAGCAGGGAAAAGAAAACTGATAGAACAGAAGGCATGCAATCCGGAACTCTCTCTTTCCAAGTGTGAGGAGGGAAGAGGGAAGGGGTGGATAAAGTGGGGTTTATTTTGTGGGGTTGGGAGCAGGAAGCAGAGGTGTTCCCATCCAACAGTGTCCATATTTCTAATAAAATAGGTGATTATTTGCTAAGAGTGTAAGCGGAGCCTGAAGGGGCATGGATTTAAAGATTTGGGAAATTGATAAGGCTGCTGTGCAGAGCAGTGAGGAGGAGACATGATGATTGCCTGGCATCTTTGAATTTCCATCACATGAATTTACAGTGAC
The DNA here is from genome assembly GCF_964341445.2 of Mesoplodon mirus. Taxonomy (NCBI): domain Eukaryota; kingdom Metazoa; phylum Chordata; class Mammalia; order Artiodactyla; family Ziphiidae; genus Mesoplodon; species Mesoplodon mirus. The sequence goes on along the minus strand of NC_138989.1, from coordinate 41,903,246 downwards.
CCCAGACTGCCCAGTCGTGGTTCTCTCCAGCAATGGTTCACATCCTGGGCACATGTACAGGGAAGGAGAAATAGAATTTTCCAGGATTTAGCCAGATGAATGGTTATAAAAAGGCTGATGAGATGAAAACTTTGAGGATACCAGGAGGAGAGTTACTGAAGTGAGATACTGTGGAATCTGAGTGGAAAGGGAAGGAGACGAAAATATGAGAAGGCTTATCAGTATAGAAAAAGCTGACAAAAAGTTCTGATGAAACTTTCTCAGAAGATACATAATTCTTTGTCAAGCTTATGTCAGCTGTTCTCTTCCATATCCCCATACTAGGCAGCACGTCCTTCCTTCTAGACCCCATCTCCCACTTCTCTCTATTGTTTGAGAGCACCCTCTGGAAACCTTGTCTCATAGATAACCAACCAATGTCCCTGTCTCTTCAAACTCTCACGGAATGTCCTATTCTTCTCCCCCACCACACCCCCGTTATAGTAAAGCCTTTTATATTCCTGCATGTTAAGAACTAAAGAGAGATTATTGCAAAGAGAGCAAATGCATATTGGAAGTTGCACTTCAGAGTCTCACTTGCAACTTTCCTAATACCACAGTTCTTTGTGCTATTCTATTCAACCCCCTGGAAGTCATCAGGTAGTTCAGGAGCTGATGGAATCCCTGCTGAAACTTTCAAACTAGAAAACGGGAGCTCAAGTTACAGTTTCATTCTCACTTAGAGATTTCTAATGATGAAGAAATTCTAAATGACATCAGGGTGGCTGTGATCATGACAAATTTTAGTTCGGGAGAGAGAAGTCTGGCTTAAATCAAAGTTAATACTGCTTCACTTTTTTGTCCTATAGAAAAATCTTTGAGAATCTCCTTGAATCATTTTTTCGTGTTATTGAAGAGGTCCTTCCAGAATCTCAGTTTGGTCCTAGTTGATAAAGAGGCACCACCGACATGATTCACAGTTCATGAACGTGTCTAATGAATGAGAAACCATATGAAGAATTCTTTTGAAGCATGGTTGTTCCCCCAAGTTTGCCTCCTCGCATAATCTTTTCTTCCTTCAAAGTGTTCCTCTTTGAAAATATTTTGTTAAGTTTCCTTTGGGAACTGCAGAACTATCAACCAAAACTGTACCACTGATCAAACACGGTTTTCCAAATTAGTCTTCATCGTGATTCATCCGAGTACTTTAAAAATTTCCTAATAGAATGAAGCAATTTCCTAAGTACTGAATAAGATTTGATCTTCAGCTACCTCCAATTTGGAGCTAAGGCTGATAGTCATAGTGCTACACAGACAGACAGGAGTCAGATGACAAGACAAATTGAGTAGGTGAATAAGGAGAGGCAAATGATCTGCTAATTAGAAATCTCTTATATGAATATATATATTATAGTTATATAATATATATAATATCCTTATATTAATCAGATATTACTCCTCTTATATATACATATCTACATGCAAACATACATAAACTATGAGATATATATTTATATCTTATTGGGAAAATGACAAATTTCAGGGTTGTTTATTATTACTACTATTAGTAATAACTACCATTTATTGAGCAGTTCATTTGGGCTGTGAACTATGCTAAATAAATAATTTATATATATTATCCATTAAATTCTCACAATAATCCTGTGAGTTAAGTATTGTTAGTCCACTTTTCTGGATCTAACCTCTTCCTCTTAATCTTGTTCCTGCTTCCGAAAACAAACAAACAAAAAATGGTAATCAGCAACCATGATGAATTTAAAATATAGTCTTAACAAAGGGGAGTCAAGAAAAGAAGGAAGAAACCCAGATCCAATATACAAGTGAAAGAGAATGGAAGAGAGTTCTAGGTCAACGGTTCCCAATTTTTAGTGTATAGAGCATTACCCTAGGAAAGTTTTATTTATTTATTTTTAAATTGAGGTATAGTCGACTTACAATAGTTTATTAGTTTTAGGTGTACAGCATAGTGACTCAGTACTTTATACTCCATTAAAAGTTATTACAGAATAATGGCTATAATTACTGTGCTGTACACCGTATCCTTGTTGCTCATCTATTTTATACCTAGTAGTTAGTATCTCTTAATCTCATACTCCTATCTTGACCCTTCCCCCACTTCCCTCTCCCACTGGTAACCACTGGTTTTGTTGTATATAACTACCATCACACTGTAATTTGATGCACTTGAGTTATCTCTTTTCTGGTTGATATCAGAAAGGATAGAAGGAACCAGGATGGGCAAATCTTTAACAGAGAAATCAACATCCATTCTTTTTCTAACCTATGATATAGTCACCTAGTAAATATTTACTAAATATCAACTGTGCCCTAGGGTCTGTGATAGGACTGGAACATAAACCAAAACTTAGATATTATTCCTCTCTTCAAAGAATTGGGAGCTCTAGGGGGAGAAAATGTTTAGAAATACTTAAAACCTAATGTGATACAGACATAGAAAACAAACTTATCGTTACCAAAGGGGAGAAGGGGTGGAGGAGGGATAAATTAGGAGTTTGGGATTAGCAGATACAAACTACTGTATATAAAATAAACAACAGGTCCTACTAAATAGCACAGGGAACTATATTCAATATCATGTAATAAACCATAATGGAAAAGAATATGAAAATGAAAGAAAACAGAATCACTTTGCTGTACACCAGAAACTAATACAACATTGTAAATCAACTATACTTAAATTAAAAAAAAAACTAATGGATAATATGCTTTGGAGGCAGAGAATAGGAAAGATAAACTTCCTCAAGTATTTCCCTTGAGCTTGGTCTAGAAGAGTAAGGGTAGTCATGGAATATGAGGCTGCTGGGCCAGACTGAAGAACTTTGGTTCACTCTACTATGGCCCAAGGTTTGTTAATGCAGAATCCCTGGGAGCTGAATACTTCCTTGGATAGTTACAGAGCATCCATGAGTCACCTGAAATTTGGTGCAAACTCGGATACTTACTTGTACTTTTCTTGGAAGTTCATATATATTGTCAGACTTTCAAGGGGTTCTTGATCTGAAAAGGTTCAAAAGCAAAGCTGTAAATAAAGGGAAATCATTAGAGCTCTTTAAGTCAAGAAATGATATCTGATTTGCCTTTTAGAAATATAACTTTGTCTGTAGGATGGAGAAGAGATGGAGGGAGAGGCCAATGAAAGGGAAACCTCTTGGGGATGTGTTGCAGTGATATAGGTGGAAGGTAAAGAGGCCTTGCACTCAGGTAGGGGTAATGGAGATGGAGAGGAAAAAATGAACTTGAGAGCCATGTCTGTGGCCTTAGAACTAATTGAATATAGTGAATGATGGAAAGACAGTCATCAAGGATGAGTTCCACACCTCTTGCTTTCATGACTCTGTGAAAGTTGTTTGGCCAAAGAGAGAATATGTGTTTCATTCAATAGACACTACCAAGTACTGAATTCTGTTTTGTTCTAGAACTTGTGTTATGGAGTAAGTAAAAAATGAAGTAGAGTAAAGATGAAAATGAAGTAGAGCAGGAGGAGGAGAAGGAGAAAGAGGAGAGGAGGAAAAGAGGAAGAGGAGAAAATATCCTCTCCTCTCAAGACCATTGTTTTTTTTCTTTTTTTCTTTTTTTTTTTTTTTTTTTGCAGTACACGGGCCTCTCACTGTTGTGGCCTCCCCCTTTGTGGAGCACAGGCTCCGGACGTGCAGGCTCAGCGGCCATGGCTCACGGGCCCAGCCGCTCCGTGGCATGTGGGATCTTCCCGGACCGGGGCACGAACCCGTGTCCCCTGCATCGGCAGGCGGACTCTCAACCACTGCGCCACCAGGGAAGCCTGGTTTTCTCATTTTTGAAGTGGAAATAATAAAGTACCTGATTCATATGTTTGTTATGAGGTTAAATGACATAATATACATTTAAGGTATTTAGAATGGTGCTTGGCACACAGTAAACACTCAATAAATGTTACCTGGTATTATTATCTTGGCTTTGCTTCCTGCTGTTCCCTGACACAGGGCCAGAGAACATCCATGCTTTGAGCCAGAGTCCCAGTAATATTCATGCAAACAATCACAAAGAATATGAACACTTTGAGCCTGAATTTTAACCTCAGTTCTTGTGCAGCTGACTGAGTTACTCTCTGGAACACTTGCTTTCTCTGTGTCTCAACTTCTTCTAAATCCCTGCTCCATCTCCATCACGCTCCTCTTTGATTAGGGTTTTCCTCATGTACCATGGCGCTTGATGTCAGGGGATTGGTTTGTCACAGTTATGACCTTGAAGACAGTTTGTTATTAAGGGCCACCTTCTAAATGCTTTGTGAGAGTATCCTGATGCTCAGGATGGCAATTTAAAACATAAATCCTCAAAACCAGAATGAGATTATCTATTGTAATCACTGATTGAGATCCAGTCTTCAGAGCCTACCAACGTGGGTCTAAATTCTTCCTAATGGTCTCTTCTCTGCATAAATCTGGGAAGAGTAGCAGAAATGCAATTTCATTGTGAGACACAAGAGGCGAAGGCCCTATAAAAAATTTGGTAACTATACGTTCATTGCATATAGCGTGCAGCCATTCTTGTACTTCATCATAAAAATAATATATGCATGTAAATTAAAAATAAATGATGACAAGCAAAGAAATATTGGAAAAATATAATTAAAAATACTGTAACAGCTGACATTAGTGGGTTAGAAAAAATGCAGCTACAGAAGACAGTTCTGAAAATAATGAAGCAATGGAGAATGAAGTTAATGAAGCTGAGAAAATGAAAAATAGACAATTTACAGTACTATCGCACACACAAAAAAATCAAAATATGAGCTCCAATCTGATGTACCCTTATTAAACAGAAGTACGTCTAGCCCTCTTATTTTCATCAAGGTACTGAATGATTTGGTGTGCTCCACTCATCCAGAAAACAGGTTGAATTATAAAAACTATCTTTTAGACATATCAGTAATCCTTGAAGATCAAAATGTCTTTACGCCCACCTGTGGTTCAGAAGCAACTTCTAAGCTGTAAATGAGATAAGCAAAGTAAAACAAAAAAAAAAAGAAGAAAAAGTCCATTTGTTTTCTAAGTGTTTCTCTCCTAACTACAAGGCTCTGAACCTAGAGTGGGCATTCTATAAATCTTGATGACAAGGTGCTCACTTTATTTTTGTGCATTATTTTGAAGGCCTAACCTTATATCGTGAAACAGATAAATAAATTTGAGAAGAAAATGGAACAAAGCTATGAAATGATCATGTGGAAAAAAATTCCCCCTTAATTTTTAGAAGGACATGCAAACCAAAATTTTAAGTAACTTTTTATATAATCTATATTTCAAATAATCTGTGCTAATTCACTTATTTAGCAATATTTATTGAGCATCTGTTGTTTTTATTTACTGTTGTAGGCACAGGGGTAAAAAGAGGTATATAACATAGACTCTGCACTCAGTAATTTTGTACCTTCAGCTGGTAGAGGGCCATGCACACAGTCACCATGATCACTGTGCCATATGATGAAAGCTTTAGAAGCTGCGCTCAAGGTACTGCAGTGGCACTAACATGGGAACTCTTGGGCTTTACGGCAGAGAAGACTCTTGAACTGTGACTTGAAGACAGGTGAAAAGTGCCAGAGGAGCCACTGGGAAGAGTAAAGGGTATTTCAGGCAGAGGAGGCCACATGAAGGTAAGAGAGACCTCAGCTCATTCCCGGGCCAACACATCTCTGACTTGGCTCAGGGGGTTATTGTGAAGAAGGGAGTAGCAGCAGAAAAGGCTGGAGACCTGAGCATAGATCAGGCCATGAAAGACCATGTGTATCTGCTAAGACATTTAGATTTTATCCAGAATGTGATGCAGCACCTTTGAACAATGTAGAGGAATGACATGAACATATTAGAACAGAAAGATTACTCTGGCTGAAGTGTGAAGAATGGTTTGGAGGGAGTCTTACTGCAATTAAGGGAATGATCTAGCTAAAATGAGGATGACAAAGCCTTAAATTAAACCAATAACAAGGATGGCAAAAAAGAGAAATTGAGAGCTATCTAAATGGTTGGTTCCAGCTATGAAGTCTAATTATATTGAAAGAGGAGAAAAATAGGCTTGCAGACCTTCATTTTGAAGGAGTAGGTAGTTGATGGAGTTATTTATGAAGATAAGGAGTTCAGGGGAAGGAGAAGGTTTGGGGTAGCAAAGGATGAATTTGGTTTTTTACCTACTTATTTCAAGGGGACTTGGTAACACGTGAATAAAGAGGCAGAATACATATTTATGAAGTCCTTGAGAGAAAACTGCTCCAGAGCTTTAGATTTGGGGGGATTTAATATATTGACATGTAGTCCACCTAGGGAAGTGGATAGGGTTCTGTCCTCTGTGAGAAGGATAAAGACTGAAGACACAAATATGGGGCTAGTGGAGAAAGAGGAATCATCAAATTGGATTTAAAAAGAGTAGTAAAGGAGTAAGAAGAATCCAGAAGAGCATAGAACCTCAAAAACCAAGTTATCTCTAGCCAATAGGCCCAGTAAAATCAGGGCTCATTTTGTCCACTGAACCTGGCAACCAGGAAGTCAGTGGTAACTCATCCAGGGAAGTTTCTGTGATGGGTTAAGGAAGTGAAGACAGAGAGTGTGCCAACTTGAAGTCAAATTAAGGTCTAATTATTTCAGTTTTCTATTTTTTTAACAATTTTTCTTTTAAAATGAGAGTTATTTGCCTAATTTTTAAGGTGAAGGGATGGAACCAGTAGAAATAGAGCAGTTACAAGTAATGGGAAAAGAAGAGACAACCATTAGGGCAACATTGCAGAGAAAAGGAGGGGATATGATTGATTGCATAAGTGAAGACATGAATCTTCAGAAGAAAAGAGACACCTCTTATTCTTGAAGATGAAGGGAAGAAGATGGGAAGGAATTCCAGATATTCAGAGTAAAGTTTTATAAGCTTTGGTTTACTTTGTAAAGAAATGCAAATAGTAATCATGACCATCTCACAGGGAGGGTTGAAATAGTTATGATTATTATTTCCATAGGGATGGCTGTAAGAATTAAATGAGATAGTGCAAATAAAGTGCTCAGCACCAATAGTTATGAACTACTGCTGTTATAATCAGGTACCCATTTTCTTCCTGTCTTCTTCTCCTGACCTGGGCTGTCTCATCACTGCCACCATTACACCCCCACCAATGCCATAACCACTTCCCCAGGATTAATCATACATGTCCTACAGAGAGAAGCTCAAGTTAGACATCCTTCATGAAGAAATCTTCAGCCATTCCAGTCCATGGTTATATTGAGTTCTTAATACATTGAGGTTTGGTATCACACAGGTTGACACTTAAAATTTTCTCATCTGTAAAATGAAGGATTTAGTCTAAGTTATACCAGTTATTGGTAACAAATAAACCTAAATCTCAGTGACCTACCACAACAAAAATTGCTTTTCTAGCTCACACAAAGGCTCCTGGGGATGGGTGGGGCTCTGGGCAGCTGTTCTCCATGCTCCTGACTCTGTGATTCAGGCTTTGTTCCTTTCACCACTGCTAGGGTCTGTATGTTTATGATCCCCTCCAATTCACTTATTGAAAATCTAATGCCTGAGGTGATGATATTAGGAGATAGGGCCTTTGGGAGGTGATTAGGTCCTGAGAGCAGATCCCTCATGAATGGGATTAGTGTCCTTATGAAAGAGACTCCAAAGAGCTAGCTTGTCCCTTCCACCTGTGAGGACACAATGAGAAAGAAGTCTGTGACCTGGGAAAGGGCACTCACCCAACTATGCTGGCACCCTGATCTTGGACTTCTCGCCTCCAGAACTGTGAGAAATAAAGTTCTGTTGTTCATAAGCCACCCGGTCTATGGTATTTTGTTACGGCAGCCCGAACAGACTAAGACAACCATGAAACTTCCTCCACAATTGCTAAAAAGAAGGGAAATGGAGAAGCATGCTCCAGTTCTTTAATGCTTCTACCGATATGTGACCCACATCCCTTCCGTTTGCATTTTTTTGTCAAAGCATGCCACATGATCTACCTAAAGTTCAAGGGATTGAGAAATGCAATTTTCCTGGGTACTCAGAAGAGAGGTGTGAGTCAGAAATATTGGTGAAAAGCAGGAATATCTACTACAAGGAAACTGACTAGATAGACTTTAAAGTTCTTCTAGATCTATTATCCCAATTATTTCATGTATGTTTTCCTTTTCAGTAAGGTTGTAAAATACTTGAGTACAGAGGTTACACCAAATACAAGACAGTCAATCAACAGATGAATGACTGATGCTATTAAAATTTAAGGACAAAGTGGATCTTTAGTCAAATTTCATCCACTGTCTCCAAAAATATATATATTAGGTTTTATTTTGAAAGTAAGTAAGATATGTAGTCACTGTTCTAAAAGAAGTTTATCCTCTAATTGGGTGATAAATTAGGTACATTTTTGGAAACTACCAAGTAACATATACACATGGGCAAAATAATTTAGTATGCTTGACAATGGCAAGAGATGGTGCGTTGTGGACTTGGGTACTTGTTTTTCTGAGCTACTGACATTTTACTATAATACAAATGTGAGCTCTTTCAGGGTACTGCAGCTCCTGTGGGATAATGTTTTAGGCTTTATAGTTGTAAAATGCAATTCACTACCTCGGATTTGTGTTGGCTGAGGAGTTAAGACAGAGGATGAGCTCATTTATAGAGTCAGCTGCTTAGGGGAGTGGCTAGTCCAGAGAAGGCTGAGTTTCAGGAGGGTCAGGAATCAGAACTGTCCCTTCATTCTCTCTTGTAATTTAAGAAGAATAACTGGGGTGGGGGGATGGAGTCCCTAGTGAAATTTTCAAGCTTAACAATTGTAACTAAGATCTTTTATTTGTAAAATGCCAACTCTAGAACCATCTTGAGAGGCCATGTGAATGGACAGAGTATATGTGCTTTCATGCATGACAATGAAAGGTGAGGCATGTAGGCAAGAAGAAATCCAGACTACATCTGGGATAGTCACCTGTTGGGTCTGTTGGGAAGGTGGGTCTGAGAGTCACGGTTCCAAAGAAGTACTGCAGGTCCAAAGGCCATTGTTTTAAAGGAAGTTGTAATAAAAGCTTTACTCTACCCTGTACCGAATCAGGGAACATCCATCCCTAAAACACTGTACAAGTCGCTGCCTCCTTTGTAAAAAGAAACAGTGGTGGAGCGGTCTCAACAAGAGGCCTGAATAAAAAGATCCATGCTGATCAGACAGTGAAACAAAATGCCAGGGAGGATAAAACCTAAATCGGAAAAGCATGCCAGGAGACAATGAAAGGATCTCCCTTAACACTTATAAGAACTGTATTAATGAAAAGAACCAAAGAAAATTGGCTTTATATAACCTTTTTTCTGATCTCAGTCTTCCATAGATTATGAGATAGTGGGGACAGAAAGAAGATCTTACTCAACTTTGCATCCTCAGTGTGTAGCCCAGCACCTGGCATGTGGTAGGTGCTTACTAAGCATCAGTAGAATGGATGAATGAACTAATGGACAGCCTTACTCCAAGTGACAGGCTAAAGTGAGAAAAGGAATAATTAGGAAGGCCTGGTTTTAGTGTGAGCTCTGCTGCAGAGTAACCAGAGACGTTTCACAAGTCCCTTAACCTCTTGGGGCCTCAGTTATCTCATTGGTGACATAGGGAGACAGGGCTGGATGATCTTTGGTGTGCCTTTGCACCATGTTCTCAGTGGTACTTGCATGGACAATTGGCTCCTAAGCTACGTCAGGAAACATCAGATATTTATGGGAAGGTCGACATCAAAGACAAATCATGACCTTCTATCTAAAGTTCTTTTTTGTCCTTTTTGAGCAGAGCATTGAACTAACTGGATGATCCTTTGTCTGAGCCAGGACAGTAATTCTTTTTGGTCCATATTTGCTATTTAAGCACAGAGAACCGAGTTTTTATTTAATTTTTGAATCTTCACTAACTAGTGCTTTTGATGTAGAAATACATGTTTATTTGTTCAATTGAAGTTAATTATATTATTATATTCTTATGTTTTCTTTCCTTAAATGTAAAAAATAAGGGAACTGTTTCTTCTGATTTCCCTCACCCATCTATTACAACCCCCCTCCCCCCAAAAAAAGTCTGGGTAGAAAATAGCCCAGCTTAACCTTCCTTCTTCTTAGCCAGTAAAACTGTGCAATCACCTGGGATGGACTATATATTAAAATGCAGATCTCTGGGTACAGCTCCAGACTAATTAAATTAGAAGAACATCTCCTAATATTTGAGAACCTGTCTTCTTGGGCAGGCCATGAGAAGGAAACAACAAAATTATGCAATAAGGTGATGCTAGGATGATCTCAAGTTAAGATGACATTTTATCACTGCAGAATGATTTAAGTTATAACAGAGAATCACAAGATAGCATCAAAGTACAACAACCTGGCTCCTTTCTGGGCCTCTGTGCGTCGTAATTCACCCCATCCCGGGACAGTTGCAGCACTCTGATCTGGTGGATAGAAACAGGAGTGACTGCGCTGCTGGGATTTTAGTGCCAGTGAACAAAGACCAGCCACAGAAACTGCTCTGAGTGGGAATAGAACAATATTTATGTGGCTTAGAGTTGTTTATGGAAAAGGGGGTCTCTTTTTCATCTCTCGGACGTGACAGAAGGAGTTCCACAGCCAGGGGCACCCAGAGTCAACTGTAAATTGTTTTGCTTGCTGTCATTTTGAAACAGGCAGAATGGAGGAATGTGGGGAAGAGCGCCTGTCTTTATCACTGGGGTCGGCAGCAGCATCTCTTCCTTCCTCCACCTCTTCTCATGGTTCTAACATGCTCCCCAGGGGCAACTGGAGGATGAAAAACATTCACTTTGCTCGTTAATGCTCTGGAAGTTAATTTGGTTTTACATACACATCTTAGCAAGGGTCTGGGACCAGGTGTGTGTTGGCTTCATCTCTGACACCATTAGAGTATGTTTCTGTCCTCTGCTCATTCATCTTCATACCATTCCCTCTGGGGAGATTTAATTCCCAGTTTTTAGAAAAGGCAGTTCAGTTCAAGGGACATTTATGTGGGACATTTTATGTGAAAGGCACTGTTCTGTGTACTGAATGGGGATATAAAAAGTGGCAAAAACCTAATCTAGGAGCTCACAATTTGGCATGAAGTCACTTACAGAAATGACTTTAATCAAGGTAGATACGAACAGGAAGCTAGATGAAGGAAGGGATTAATCAACTAGCAGGATTTGGAAAGACTTGCTGGACTAGAACCTTTAAAGTAAAAAATGTAACTGGAGTTCACACGGCATAGTCGTTCTGATAGCCCGGCCCTGGAGACTGCAGGTGCTGACTAGGTCAGACACCCAGAATTTGAGGACAAGTTCACAAAATAATTCCCTCTTTAACTAAAGCAAATAGAATGAACAGCAACAACAAAAAGACTCCCCATTTGCAGAAGTTACCCACGATCTGTGGTTGGATCGTTGTAAATAGGGCATCTCTTAAACTCTATCTAGATTAGACTGTTTCTCAAATCAACTTTAAAAAACCGTGGTCTGTAAGTGTTAACTCTGATGTCATAACAGGAAAGTGAGGGGTCTGCATGGAACCCAGCAAAATGAGAGTAGGAGAATGAGTTTTTCAGGTTTCATTTTAGGCAGTTACCCGAGAGACGTTTATAAAATAGTTTACATATGTTGTTTAGCTCAATGAAAATAGTTCTTAAGAACTTCTAAGTCTCTTTGTTTTAACTGTAGGTTCAATTACGTTATATATATGTGTATATGTGTCTTTGTTCTAAGATATCAAGGTATGTGCTATCCAATATGTACAGGTGTTATTTCCAAGTATTACATATAGTATTTTCCAGATATTTTTCATCTACAAATGAAGAAACCAAACCAAAATTACCTATGAAGAGATCCCGAGCTACCTTAGAGGGGAAACATTAATATAGTGTATGAAATTTTTAGCTAACTGTAACATGATTTTCCAGTGGAGTATCAATCTATACTTTCATGTACGTTTGCATCTGCCCAATGGATTGCCTCAGCTCAATTTCTTGTATCACATTAGTTCTATAACACAGGGGAGTTTCTGTCTTTTTCAAACTCCTGAACAGGCAAAACAAAACAAAAAAAGAATTGCCTAAAGAACATGAAATTGCCAACAGTTATACATATTGACGAATCAAGGAGTTTGAGTGAAACTCATGAGAGCATTGAAATTCAGAGTTAAGGTTAAAATTCATTACTTAACACCCAAGGTGCCCTGCAGGGATCTCAGAGCTGTGGGTGGTCTGTTATTCCATATGTGCAGAAACTCTAGGCTGTGAGAGCAGATATTCAAAAGTTTTAGGTTTCATTTTGACTTTGTTCATTTGAGCAAGTGTAGTGCTTCAGGTCAATGCTATGTTCAAAGGGTGCTGGTATTGGATGTGATGAGGTGGCCTCCTCCCTGCCTCCCTCCCTCCCTCCCTCCCTTCCTCCCTCCCTTCCTTCCTTCCTCCTTCCTTCCTCCTTCCTTCCTTCCATCCTTCCTTCATTTCACATCTTAATAAGCTTTTTAATGCTGCTCCAGGGAAAACTAATGGAGCTGCCTTAGGGTCTTGAACAACGCCCCTGTGCATGCTGCACAAATTTCTTTTAGCTGCAGGTAAACCAAAAGTTATGTTAAGTGAAAAAGAAAAGGTAACAGCTGCTGAATTCTCTTTGCTAGCCCAAGGAGACTTTGTACTGCATGTTACAAGCTGATGGGCAAAATCTTAACCTCCTCTGACCTGTAAAGATAAGAAAAAAATCCTAAGCCTTTTTTCAGGGGTACTATTTGTTTCAAAGTTAAAAAAATGTGGGAGATGATTTCTTTTTTTTTTTTTTTTTCTGTTATTTGTTAAGGAGAATGGTCTGGTAGTAAAAGAATAAATTGAAAGGAACTCAGGTAGAAAAGGTCTGAGCGCTGGGAATGTAATTTTACAAGACTCGTTTCCTTTACTCTGTGTTTTTCTCCTTGAAGGATATAACTCGATTTTATACTTTACTGTCTTATTAACAGAATGCATTTTGGAACCCTGCCACCGCTAACAGTATCAGAAGGATTTAGGGCTGCTGAAATACACTTGAAGATTTAATTCTGCTGACTTCAGCTTGGATCTGGAGTAAAATCTAACCATAGATTAAGTGTTTAGCACTGTATATTGGTGCTTCTGGTCATAAATACTCATGTCTATTTCTGTTTCAGACAGCTCTCCACAGGTTTTCCACTCCACATGGCACACAATGCTTGTTTCCCAAATGAGGTTATTCTCTATAAGGCTACCCCTTCTATAACTTTTTATAGACTCAAGCCTCTGCTCTGTTGAGCAATTCATTATAAACTCCCTGGTGCGCTTTGTGATAACAAACACTGGGTTACTGAGAAGAGCCTTCTAGAGAGAGACGCCTGTATTTCCTTCCAGACAATATTTAATCTCATAGCAGCACTGACTAATAAAAGCAAAAGATCAATACAAAGCTGCATCGCTAGGATGAAAATTTACTAACACCGTCATTCATATCACAGGAACATCTGGTTAAAGCTTCAGGGCTCCCTTACTTTCTTAGTTATGATTTTATGAGTCTCTCCAGACTCCTTTTTAGGATCTTAGCAGGCATTTGTAGCAGGCTGGACATTTTAATCTTTTTAATGTGGTTATCTGATCTCCGCTTGGCTTTCTCACACTGACTGGTCTTCTCCACTTCTCGCTTATTGCACTTGAATCAAGTTATGATAAGCTCACCCTGTAATAGCCCCCAGTCCTAAGCAGGTCTACCTTCATGTAAGTGGCCTCCTGAGCTGCTATTTATGGTCATTTCTGTGAGGCACTGTCTTTAAAACCTTGGCATTTAGTACCTTCTTCCTCTCCCCATGACTTGGAATACATAAGGACTATTATAAATCATATAGCCAGGCCTGTAGATACACTCTTTGCTAGAAGAGATTTCTGAGGCCTGAGGGGCAAGCCAATGAGTTCTGGTTTATGGCTCTGAACCAGATGTACATGTATGAGGTTAACTGGTTGACGTGGTACCCGTGAGAACCTGACACATGGTATGGACTCCTCACGTGTTCCTCAACATGGTGGCTTAGTGGGGGAATTTGTCTGTGGTTGAACTTTCTTATTTGCTGTGTGTGAATCAGAATTTGGTTCCTTCAGGAGACACATTGATTTAAAAGTGGTAGTTAGATGGAATACTAAAATCCACAATGTAATTCAACAAAATGATGTAAAGTATAGAAAGTAAACATAAGTGTAGTCTTACATCTAATGTTTTAACAATTAGATTGTTAAAGTAGAGGAGGAGTAATATTTATGTTTATGCACCTACTATGTGCAGGTCCCTAACACACATTGGCATATTTAACTTTACAATGGTCTGAGGTAGACATTATTTGAACTAGGATTTATTTATTGGACACCCAGTATAATTCAGCCACTGGGCCAAGTGCTTAATACATTTATTATTTCATTGGTCCCTCATAACAATCCAAGGAAGTAGGTATTATTATTACCCTCATTTGGCAAGTGAGGAAGTTGAATCTTAGATTAAGTTACATGCTTGGGCCAAATAGCCAGCAAGTAGCAGCACAAGGATCCTAACCTGGTGTGTCTAACGGGGCTGCCTTTCCATACCATGAACGGCAGTACCTCAGTGACAGAAAATACATAAATAGAAACAAATTATTGTCTTAAAATCTTATAAAATTCTTTTGCCATTTTTCAATACCACCAGGTTATCTACTTCTGTTGAAGCAAAGCACATCAGACTCATTTCTAGGGGATATGAATTACTACAGATCTTCAGATAAAAGAAAGAACGCATCAGTTCACTTAGCAACACGTTCTATTTTTTTTTTATTTTTATTTATTTTATTTATTTATTTTTGGCTGCATTGGGTCTTTGTTGCTGCACATGGGCTTTCTGTAGTTGCAGCCAGAGGGGACTACTCTTTGTTGTGGTGCGTGGGCTTCTCATTGCGGTGGCTTCTCTTGTTGGGAACACGGGCTCTAGAGCGCAGGCTCAGGAGTTGTGGTGCACGGGCTTAGTTGCTCTGCAGCATGTGGGATCTTCCCGGGCCAGGGCTCGAACCTGTGTCCCCTGCATTGGCAGGCGGATTCTTATCCAATGTGCCACCAGGGAAGTCCCAGCAACACATTCTTCAGAGGAGGAAATCAAAATACAGTTTTAACTTGATTACTTTGTTTTTCTTACCTGTGCAAAGGAAAGTAGTCACAGATGTTCCCTCTCTCTCCTCCTTCAAGGATGCCCTGGACAGGCTGTGAACAAACCCCCTCCCCACTCCAGTCCCCCCCCATTGTCACCACAGGCCAAATAAAATGGAGACAATATTCACTACAGATGGGGGTAGCTTTGTCATGCATCCTTTCTCAGGACTGGCTGCCTGGCGCAGAAGACGATCTAAGTAAAACTGAAGTGATTTTCAAAACTGGAACTTAAGCTGTTTAGCAGTCTGAGTCAAGCAACGTTTGTCTTGGACCCCCTGCACTTTCTTGGTGCCCATTAGTAGTAGCTCAGCTGTTCTTCGATCGCTTTAATTAGCTCAATTGTCCTAGACAGGACAGGCGGGCTGGATGCAGGGCAGGGGCTCTGGCAGCCCAGCATGCAGCACACCTCGAGTCTCAGAGACATTTCTCAGCTTCATTCTGAGGAATATTATGGGTCAGAAACACTCTGTCAGAAACACAGAGCAGTCTGCTCTGACACCAAGAGTTTGGAGGACGAAAAGTGGATAGAAAGCAGAGGAAAAGCCGAAGACAGGCAGGGCGCTCCTGGATAAAGAGACACGAGCTTCCAGTGAAAGAAGAATATGCTAGAATGGGCTTCTCTGAGTTCTAAACTCACCCATCCCCTGTCACTGCCCAGGCAGTTGGTGGATGACACATTCTCCTTGGAACAGTGCCCAGTCTCTCCAACAGCTGTGCCCAGAAGGCCATCAGATCCAGGTCCTGGCAGCTGGGGAGCCTCCGTTCCGCCAGCTCCAGCCTTGAGGTACCTTCAGTACCGAAGACAGGAACACACAGATAGAATTTCTGAGCGCTAGAACTTGACCACGGCTTCCAAAGACTGACTCACAAGGACACACATATCACACAGAAGGATTTTCTTTTTCTCCACCAAACACGTTGCCCCATTCCTTTTGTGTCTGAAGAAGGAAAGAAGAAGAACCAGCTGTGAGTTTCTCTCTGCGGGGCATTCTTGCAGGACTGGAAGTGCTCCTGTTGCATTCCTTCCATGAAGCCACACTAAGAAATTCTGTCAACAATATAAAAAAGTCCACGTGGGAAGTTCTTTGTAACTGCTATTTCTCCTGGGGTGGGGTGGTGGTTATGTTGGGTGGAAGGGGCAGGATAACTACCCCAGGGGCTCTGCTGCTTTTAGCAAGGGGAGCGATGGCTGAGAGACCTCAGTAACAGTGAGACAGCCAACCTGGAGTTCTGTCTTTCTTGTAACTTCTGTCATTGCAAGGGGACTGAAGCACAGATCTGGAGTCAGGCAGCCTGGGCTCCAATTTAGCTCTAACATTTAACCCTGAGAACATCTTTGGACAAGGAAGGTAAGTTCTCAGCATAAATGGACTCACCTATAAAGTGGGAATAATAAAGCTACTTTGCAGGACTACTAAATAAGATGATGTACGTAAAGTTCCTAGAACAAGGCAGATGCTCCCTCCGTGGGGTTTTTCACAATTAATAAGAGTAACGTTGTATTCACAATACTGATGTATATGCAGATTTCTCATCTTTTGCCTCTTAGAGGGAAGCCCTAGATCTGGGATCTTTCCAAGTCTTGGATACAAAAAGCTCCCTGTTCTGAGAAGTGTTGAAATGCTTCTTTTCCTTTCCCAGACTCTGTTTGCTCCACAGTGCCCTGTCAAAACATCTGGCCCCCTTTGTGCCATGGCTTTCCCTGTCCTATTAAAGCCAGTCCCCATCACGTGGCACTTCCTGTTGACCTAAACTTTTTAAAAATTATTATTATTCACCTTAACACTTGAAGATTATTAGAGCTGAAAGGGTGAAAACAGAAATGAAAGTTGAGCTTTTCTTTTCCAGCAGCTAATTTGATTCCAACAGCACTGAGGGAAAAAATGTTTTTATTTAAGAATGAAGAAAGCATTGATTATTTTTAAAAATTCCTCACCCTGGCTCAAGATTAAGAATTCGATAAAAGAAGGTAAAAGAAGGTTGGTGTCTAGCACAGTATTCTCAGTGGACTAATGGGGTCATTCCTTTATCTGGAATATTCTCCCAACCAAGTGCCTACACATTATTACACAAACTCTGGTTTGTCTTCTTCTAGGAGAACAGAGTTTGTCAGGAATTCAGGGTCCTAGTGCAAAAAGTGTACTGCTTCTTTCCTACTCCCAGCCCCAGTGGTTCCTCCAAGATAAACTGCTGGAAGTAAAACTCTCAATAAAGAGGTCTGAATGGGGAACCTAAGAAATTTCACCGGCTTTTTTTTTTTTTTTTTTTTGTCTGCACTGACTATCCTTTGCTGTGGATTAGGCCACTGCTTATTACAAATTCAAATCCTATCTATATATTGTTCATGGTTCCTTTGTGTCATCAGGAAATTAAAGTTTGCAGCTGGGCCCTTCATCTTGGCTAATCATGCGGACATAAAGTCTTTAAAGGCCCTCGAAGTGGCCCCTGGGCCCCCCCCCCCCCGCTCAACACTTCTCTCTGGCAGGACATTGTTCTTCAGCTGTGTTTTCATCCTCTGCCCCCTTTGGTATTAAGCTCCCACTGCTTTGAGCCCCGGCATCAGACTGTCATGCATCATTTTATCATGGCCAGTCCAACACCCACAGGAAACCATGTCCCCATGCTGAGCCCCGCAACTGGTTGGAACTGTTTTAAGGGTAGCGAGGACCTCCTCCGGCTTCTGGGGATGGCATTCACATCCTGAAGATCCACACAGGGAGGCGGGGTGGAGTAGAATGGGATCCGTCACTTTACCAGCCTGGTGAGGGGTTTCCAGTCACACTTGCTCAGAGTCAAAAGATGGTAATTATTTGGAGCTGGGAGAGGGGAGCCGGGGCTACAGCAGGGCAGCTGCCAATTTACCAGCTCCTCGCAAATTGATCTGATGCGCTACAAAACCCGAAGTCTCCTCTCAGGGATCATTTAATATCCGGCAGAGTTTACACCTGGTTTCTGAGATTCCCTGAATTAACTGAATTCTCATTAGAATACTTCCTGCTTTCTCCTTCCGCCCTTAACTGCGTATGACCCAAAGTTCACAGTGAAGTGATGGCCTAACCAAATCAGTGTCCCTGGCCTCTTCGATTTCAGTTCCCACACCACTGTGTGCTCTCCCTCCTCCCCGAGGGACCCCGGCTCTGCCATTCTTACAGGGGAATGGAGAAGCCTTCCACTTGCCTCCTTTCTGGAAGTGACATTTTTACAAGCATCTTATTACTTGTGTCATCTTACATATGGCATTGAGTCTAATGTCCTTTCTTTTGTATATCCAGCAATATTTTCTCCTTTCCAATGACCGTATTTTCTTTTGACATATCATTGGCTTTAGATACTCTGTTCCCTTTAGTACATTGGAAATTGTGGGTATATTTGTGTGGTACATTATCATAAACATTCACTGTCCAGGAGGCCAAAAAATGCTTAAGTTTATTCCACACATATGCACTGTGCACGTACTGTACATTTGTAACCAAATCCACCATACATCCATTTTAAGATACAGTCTTGCCTTGTGTTTACCATCTGGGACAGTTCAGTGATGTAAACCATTTTACATATCTCCCACAAAGTTGTAACTATTTTATTATGTTGAGGCTAATTTGTTCTCCTTAAAGAGATCTCATTTCATTGCTGATTTGCCCTGGGATTATATCCCATTTACACCAGACATAGTCTTATAGTGACATCACCCTGGGTAGAATTTGGAAGGAAGAATGTTTATGGTAGGGGAATACTACACCATATAATCATCAGATTTCTAAGGCAGAAAGGTCCAGGAAGGGAAACACCAAAGATGGAGAGTAAGACTTCTTTTTGACTTGGTAAAAACACACTCATTCTACAACATTCAACTCAAGGGTCACTTCTGCTTTACCTCTTGTAACATACCTCTCTCCACCACTCATAAATCCTGTACCATTGTCTTCTAGCAGAGCACCTACACTGCTTTATGAACAAACTTTTTTGCACACCTGCATCCCCATTCAGCGACGGCTGCCTGAGATCAGGGACTGGGTCTAACTCAGAATTTTATGTTCCCTTCACCTAGGAGAGTAACTCTAGGTTGAATGAATGAATGAATGAATGTCTAAGCACATAAATCTCCCCTCTGTTCCACACTAAGATACGGCCCTTTGTGACACCAGGTCAGAGGCCAGGAAGAAGACTGTAATTGCCTGAGCCGTTCTTTCTCTCCGTCTACCCTTCGCAAGTGTTCTCCAAGCGTAGGATGCCCTTCCCAGCCATGCAGTCTCCCACACAAACCCTTATTCTGTCCTCTTCATTTTCTGGTCTCAGCTTAAACATTACTTCCTCAAGGAGGTTTTCTCTAATTCCCTAAAATAAATTTGGTGTCTTGGACTATCCACTTCCCATGGTGCCAACATGTCTTGCTAACACAGCATCACACTTGGAATCATCATGGGATTACAGGGGCAGGCTGCCTTCTGCAGGCAGAAGAGAGCGTGGGTCTGGGTGAAGCCAGCCTAAGGTGACGAGGGGCCAAGGGAGGGAGAGAGACCAAGGGGCATGCTCAGTTCCTCCCTCCTCCCTCACCAGACAGACAGTTCACTCCTCCACCCCCGGCCCTGGGAAGAAGGGCCAGAGATGTGCCTTTGAATCCCTTCTGCCCAATGGGAATCCCCTTCTCTTTGTGGAAATGCCTTCTTCCCTCCCCCTGCTCCAAGCAGATGCTGATTTAAACTATAAATTCACTGTTAAAATATAAACTCCATTAAGGCTGAAAATATATTTTTTGATCACCACTGTGCCCCTGAACCTAGCAGAGTGCTTGTCACACAGTAGCTGTAATAATTTATTGGTGCGAAAGGAAGGAACCAAGGAAGGAAGCAAGCAAGGAAGGAAAACAATGTTTCTTCACCCCACACTCACTACCAACATCAGGGGCACTACCAGTATAGATCTATTTTATATTTAAGAAAAGAAGATAGAAAGGACTGTATTAAATCTAACTGATTTGAGAAAAATAAAAGCAATAGGGTCTTGTCTACCACACACACAAACACACACAAACCTACAGGAGGCATCGTTCCTATGCTGTAGGTTCCAGGTTAGACACAGAGCTGCCATCTCAGACCAGTTTCCTAAGGGGAGAAGTGATTGTCTTTAGAGCCAAACTATTTAAAAGTTCAATGATACTGGTGGTGCCAAAGACTTGACCACAAATTCTAACGTATTTTTATGTCTATTCCTATTGAGTATCTGTTCCTTATTTTAACATGTTTTAAGCCCTCATTGAATGCAAGATCCCTATGCTGTGTGCCAGGAGTAGGCATGTACCTGAAACAGTCCTTGCTCTTAAGAAGTACATTACCTAGCAGAGGGGACAGACAAGAAAACAGACAATTATAATACAGTGCAATTTGTAGTTCAGTGTAAATTCAGGAGGCCAGAGCAGACCCAGAATCTTGGAGACCAGAGACAGCTTTCCAGAGAAGGGGACACTTAAGCTGAAATTTAAAGTTTGAAAAGAATATGCCAAAGTTAGGGGGAAAGGAGTTCTAAGCAGATGGAGTGACACGTGCAAATACCCGGAAGGGAAAAAAAAATACGTGGCACGGGGGGAAGTGGAAAGTATCTCTAAGACGCTGGGGGGACTGGTCTACCAGGGGGTGGGACTGTCACTTCTGCCCTTGTATAGAAAAAAAGCAGCATGGTTGATCTAATTCCAGCTCGGGATTCCTGGGGAAATGCACTAAAATGCTAGAGCAAGTCCTTCCTCACCCCTAAGGAATTAGCATAAGGTCTCTTTGTCCTGCAACCAGAGAAAGCCTGCTGCTCAAGCAGTTAAAAGTAGGCGCAGGCAGAGCAGACCTGGGACCTTTAAATAAATGTCTGTGACATGTAACAGTCCTGCCTTTCAAGGACTCCTCCTGTGGGAGCCTGGCCTTTCTGCTGTCTTCCACTCTTCTTTACTTCTATCAAACTTTGTTCATCATCTTTCTTACTTCCTTTGAATCACATGACATTTATAGCACATACCATTGGCCTCCCAGCCAACAGCCATCCTCTGCTTTCTTCCTTGGTACCAGGCCTCCTTGACGTTCACCTTCTTGGAGCTGGCCAGTCCTCATGGAAGGCTGATCTCCTCCCCAGCCCAAAGGAGGTGAATCTTGAATGATCTAAGTCTGTGGATCTACACCAACTGATTGTGAGGCAATCTTTCCAATTAGACACAAGGGGGCGTCTGTTGGGTTTTCTTGAGAAGGGATACAAGGCAGAGAAGTTTCTATTTTTTCTTCTAAATGTTGCCACCTGCATATGAAACCTGTGGTATTTGTATTGGGTCTATGAGGGAAACCAGCTCAGGAGGAAAACATAATGCTCTGAAGACGGCAAAGAAGAAAGAGGCGAGAGACTTGGTCCTTTCTTGTTTTTCCCTTGCAGAATTTTTTAAATTGGAATATAGTTGATAGAGAGCCTTAGTCCTTGAAGTTATAGTTGAACCAACCAGCCCTGGAACCATTTTAAAGAAAAGGAAACTGAGATCCCATGGGGTAAGAGATCTGTCCTTGGCTCTATGGATAGAGAGCCATGAACAAAAAACTTTAACTTCACGTCCAGACTGTTTCTCATGTTTTGCCATGTCTATTCCTGTGGTGCACAGCTGCTGGTTTGCCAAGTCTCTAAGAAAGATTTCTACAGGTACTGATGGAGACCCACTAACTTTACACCAAGAAAACAAGATAGGATCATGGAGAAGATATCTTTAGATAATTTGGCCATTCAGTGTCTCTCTAATTGGGTATATGGAAATATCTATTCCCCTTCTCCTTAGAAGATGTCCTGTCTTCTATTTATTCATTGCACACCTACTTTGCTAAGCACTGGAGATAATATGGTGGGTGAAACAGACTCTATCCTGCCTCACGATCCTAAATTTAACAGATCATCATTTTCTTGCTGCTTTTGTAAATTTGAACCTTCTTCCTAAAAGGGGAGAGAGACCTCAAGGTCAGAAAAGAGAAATAAAGAAGGAAGAGACCTACAGCTAAGGAAAGAGAGAAAAGTCTATTTGGTCTGAGCCAGGCAGTGGGAGACAAGAAGGCTAAAGTGCTGGTCCCCTCTGATATGGCTTTGTCCCCAAGGGACCATGGGGAAAGGAGATTTAAAAGTTGTCTTTCCTTGCCAGGGTTTTGTTTGCTCCTCTGGGACAGGGATAATTTGGCTCACTTTTAAAGCTTTTGGGAAATAATGCAGCCTTAAGCATAGCTGGAAAGAGACATGCCCCAATCCCTAGAAGATGAGGATAGACTGAGTGCGAATGACAGGATCCCAAAGGATATTATAATAGGCTCCAAGTTTAAGGTAAACAAGTTAAAATTTATATTTGGGAACTGGTTCCCTTGGAACTTCAGATTGCCTTGCAACTCCATTCATGGGTGGAATGTACCCTAAGGCATTTGGGAAACTCGTATTCCCCTCCTCTACTAGGCTAGAGGGACTGGGTCCTGGTAGAACATTGCTTGAGACCATCTCAGTGTTAAGATTGGTCTAAACAGAAAGATTCTCTTTGAATATTGACAAAGTTTCCTTTGGTTGAATCTAGTCTCTTGATAATTCAGAAACTTACTACAACTTTTCTTGGGCCTCTCTACTGAGAAGTAAGAGGAGACATTTACCTGGACCAAAACCTAAACAATGGTAAAATGTTGTTCCAGCCCCAGGATACTATAAAACAGTACATATACGGTACCCTCTGCTCCCAAGCTAACATTTTAAAAGGGATTAAATTACATGAAAATAAACACTAAGAGCATTCTTTAAAAGAAAGAGAAGTCATTATAAAGAAGCCTGAGCATAGAAGTGGGGAAGACGCCTTGCTTTGTAGGTCAGGATGGAAGTGGATGGGAGTGGATAATGGTGTGGTTACATGCTGTAGAGGTCAAGAGGGAAGACTCTGGAATCCGGCTACTAGGCCACTAACTAGCTCTGTGACCTGGACAGGTCCCTAGCATTTGTATCTTTCAGTTTCATCATCTTTAATGTGAAGTGATGACCATCTCTGTCTCCTAGGCTTTTTATGAGGATTAAATAGGTTAGTACATGGAAAACACTTAAAACAACGCCAGGCATATATAAGCACATAATAATAGTTAGTGGTAAGGGATAAGATCTTTACTTTGAGCCAGGTGATGATCATCTTCTCTTCCTACCACTGTCTCTGTAAGTCACCCTCCTTCTGTGGCACTGTGCCTTCCTTCAGAAGGATGGAGCCAAGAGATTCCTCTCAATGTATTGCTCCCTGCGACAGCTTTGGGTTTTTTTTTTTTTTTAACATCTTTATTGGAGTGTAATTGCTTTACAATGGTGTGGTCTTGATATCTGAAGAAGATGAAGGCATCAGTCATGCTGGGAGCAGGCATACTTCCTGACCCCTAGGAGGTGCTCAGTAAATATTTGTAGAATAGACCAAGGTACCACCCTGGTGGAACAAGAGTAGAAATTGCTAAAACCAAAACCAGGAAGGAGAAATTACTTGATGCTCAGAACCTGAAAGGCAAGATAATCAGGGATCCTATTCAAACCTCTAATAATTACAGTTATTATTTATTCACTGATGGAGGGGCTAAGGGAAGGGTGAGAGGAAGAGTAGGGGAGCAGGACCATGGAGGTCTAGGGAAGATAAAGAACATGGGAACTGACATACACTGAGTACCTAATATGTGTCAGGCAATGAGCACATAGCGTATTTTACTTTAAATCCAACACCAATCCTACCACAGAAATATTATCCTCCACACTGTACAGAGGTTAAATACCTTGTCTAAGATCACTCTGAGGTGAGCTGCAGAGTCAAGACTTAGTTCCACATGTGGCTGACTTCAGAGCCCTTGAATTTTCTGTTGCACCTTACTAACAGAGTTTTCTCTCAGTTCTTCAGCATAAACTGGGATATTGAGCTGGAGGGCCTAGATATTCTGTAATTCAACAGGATGGCAAGGGTGCTGAGGTATTCTTCCCTTTTCCTTAAGGACTGAATCATGACTTATTTAAACTTGGGCTCCACCCTACTTCCTGTCCCACCATCGCCCCACTTCCCAGCCCACACAGGTCCACATACTCCAATTCAACTGTTTATGCCAGTAATTACGCTTCCTCAACTGTAATTTTTCCAAGCTGTGAGAAAAGTGAGCATTGAATGCATTTCTAACCTGCAGTATTTCCTCGGGTTCCAAGGCATGCTCAGGTTTACTCTGGGTTCTGTTAACCCTGTCATAGCTATTGCTAAATACCAGCAACCCCACCTGGTACCTGACCGCCATAATCCTCAATGCCATTGAGTGGATAACTGGGGGCATCTTTAAGGTCTGGTTCATATTCTTATTTGCCAAGAAATGCCATGTTCAGTTAGGGTGGGCAAAGCTTCCTCAGAACATAGTAAATGGACTGAGACTTCCCCCTAGGACATTTCAGCCATCCCTCTCATGGTGGCACTACTTGGCCTTGTCTTCTGGTCTAAAACCAGGAGCCTGGTTTACACCTGGTTCTCTCATCCTCCTCTTGTCCTATCCTTTCAAAAGGTATTGGTCATTTAAGAGTCTTCCCTTTGGAATTCCCTAACTACTGTAAAGACACAAAGCCGCTTAACCCAAGATGACAACACCTGTCTTCAGGCACGCAAGCTCCTTACCCAGCAGGGCTGCAACCCCAAGCTGCTAGGAGCTTGGCGAAGGGAGTATCATCCCTACATTGAGCAGTGGTATGACCCTGAAATAGCCCCACCACCACACACTGGCCATTGGCTGTTTTAGTAGCAGTTCTTCTCTTGCCTTACAATTGTAATCCATTTATGTTACAATCATGGAGAAAGGGTTATTATGATCCAATGAAATGCAATGCCTAACATCAAATCTTGAGTAAGGGATAATTTGATAAATCAATCTTTTTTGGCTTTAATTGCTCTTCCTGTAGGATTCCCATAGGGAAAAGCAATCATAAATAGTCACCCCTGGCCTTCATGGGCTTTTCTAATCTTATAACACAACACTGCACATGGTGCCCTGTCTCCTGCAGAGGGTCACGGTGAACACCTAGCCCTTGGGCTTGGCCCCCTTGCTCTGTATGCCATTATCAGAACTCTAGCTGCCAGATTCCATATGCTGCTTACACTTAAGTTTTCACATCCAGTTTCCTCACCTCTTTAAGTTTTGCCAAGCATATGCTTGTCTTGCCTTTGGGGGAATATTTAAGTGTAATATGTAGAAAGCTATAGTATCAAGAACTGTGTTGGCAACTCTACGTAGGGTTGAGAAAATCTACCCTATTACATCAAATTGTGGTTATGTTACAGACTGTCAACACCAATGCTTGATTTCTAATGGATGCTTTTCTTCCTTCAAGCTAGGATAAACTCTCCCAAACTCTCACTGGGGCAGCATTCCTCACTTTTCTTCCTTTTTTGCTTCTCTCCTGCTGTCACTATTGGGTTTAAACCAGATATACAGACTTGTCTGCTCATTTTAGGACACTTCTTAATTCCCTTCACACTGTATTTTTCTTTCACAGCCTCCACCTATTATTTCCAAAGGGAGTCACCCCTCACTGAAGCTATGACGAGCTTCTTTTCCATTGCATTCCAAGGTAAGACTGTTGAATTGGGCCTCACTTGGTATCTCTTAACTTTTGTCCTTGGCATCCAGACAACTCTTTGATTCTCAGGATGCTTGCTGCTGAACTTCCTGTCTATACAAATGCGCTTGGGGAGTCTCTTGCTCCGCTAGCCTGCTTTTTCCTCCTCCCAGAGCTTCCCTTTCCCTTTCCATGCCGAGCAATTATTCTTATTAATTACTCCAGCTAGCAGTAATTATCAGCAGTACATGCCCCAAGCCACATTAATAACAGAAATCTCTAGGACACTGAGGAATCAGCTGGGAGGATCCCTCCGCCTTTTGATTTGCCTGGCACTGCAAGTTATGCTCTCTGCTACTACCCATGCCCCTCTCACATGCCTCTGCTTTGCTCTTATCCATCCCAAGTTGCTGCATTCTCCAGCCCTGTTTGATGGTGTGATAAAACAAGGGCAGCATAATCTAGACCTGTGTGGTTATAAGCTCCATGAAACTCTGGTGGCACGTGAAGCATCTGAACCTTGGCACAATTGAAAGCTGTCCTTAAGCAGCCTCTAAAGCTGGGTCCTGAACCCTCTATTAATCCTTTGACCCTCATTTGCAACAGTTTTTCATTTGTGTGTATTCTTACCCTTGGCTCATTTGTCTTGGCTGTCATTTGTAAGTAGTTTAAAATCTCAAAGGCAGGTTGCTGGTGTATTTAAAGGAATGCTCTTGTTGTATCAGAAAATTTAAAAAAAAATCAATTTGGTTTGCATAAAAGTCCAAGAAAGTTAGATGATTAAGGAAGTTCTTTTATGTCTACATGGAAAATTGTATGAATGATGGCCTTTTGAAAACTGGTGAACTGGCTCAATTCACCAAAATATTTCAGAAGAAAAGGCAAATGATAAGGAACAGAGAAGAATAGATAGAATCAGTTTAGAACAGTGCATATTTCTTCCCAAAGTAACTTCGTGTACTAAAATGAATGTGTGTGCTTGAGAACTGAGATGCTGTGTTTCACTAGCACAGCTCCTAACAGCGACTTGGAAATAATCTGCCCATTGGAATATTTTTTTAGTCCAAAACAACAAAGTTTGAAACATTTGGATATAGTGTCAACTGTGACTTACTACAATTGCAAACCATCAGCAAGTTTCCAGAGAGGTTGCAATGCAAGGTGCTAATTTGCAGATGTTATAGCCAAGATCTTATTACTAAACCACTACAGACCACATGTGGCAATGGCAAAAATCAGGTGGAAAAGAAAATTTTCAGCATTGTCAAAACAGTGCTTCTATGAGTTGTTGCCAAGTGAACAACAAAAGAGGTAAGCTAAGTTTTTCTTCCCTCTTTTCTTTTTAAAGACACGGGTGGAACAAGGAGGAATGTGTGAAACAATCTGGAATAGATAAAATTTTAAAACTGACGTAATTTCTCTGAAAGACACTTCAAAGAACAAAAGTAATAGGAAGTGTGTCTCATTCCGACCCTGTGCCTACCTCCTTCCAGCATGAAATACCAATACATAATTGTTGAGGCCAGTGGTAAAAATCCAGTCCTTTGCAAATTTATTTAATTTAAATAAGCTTCCCCAACATTGGGGGAATGTGTTCTCTCAGTGTGCTTCATTAGTGTAGCTTACACCACAAAACTGGCTGTACTGAGAAAGATTGCACCATTATCAAATAATTAGGAATGCCTTAGCAGGTGCATACACTTACCTTAGTAATTAAACCCTTGTTAAAACACCAAAATCCAGAGACTTTAAATGGTTACAGCATCCCAAAGGAGGTAGCCCAGAAAGTGATTCTATAAGGTAGTGTCATTTGGGAACAGGGATATTGAGCAGAGTCTCTTCCTCTTGAGATGCTTACCAAGCACAGGTGTGCATATCATGAGATGCAATAAAAATTGCAACAACAATGTGACACAAACACCCACTGCACAAGACGCTGGGTAGACCCAGCACCACCCTGCTTGGAAGCAGATACTGTGTAACTGGGCTTTGTGTTGCCATTGTTTCAAGGATGCAGTATGAGACCAAGAGGAAATAAAAATGAGAATCTCTGAAATCCTCAGCCTTCTCTCTTCACTTTTGGGGGGAAAGGACAACTGATACAAATTTCTCATGAAATGCCTTCATAAAACTCAACTCTGAAGTTTTTGACAAAATGCAAAAGTTGGTTAGCTTTTACTCCGCATTGGCTTTTGAGGTATAGGCCCACCTAAATATGACAAGCAGCCACCAAAAAGCCAACATTCATAAGCAGTTCCCTAAAATCTTGCCACCAGCAGTCTTAGAGTGATCCATATAATTACAAATTAGATCCATTTACTGGGGTCTGGTTGCCTATGAAGAGCTTGCCTTCCATATATAAATATAATTGTGATAAATCTGGACTCAACAGCCATGGGGCCTTCTGAAGATGATATCTAGGGGTTGCCATGACAACTCCCTAGAATTCCTGCTGTCTTTTCATGGTGGAGTTCCTAGGTAAAGCCTGGAAGCTATCTGAAATAAATCATCGAAAGGTAGGATAGCTGGAATTTGTCCATGGGAGAAATCCAAGTATGTGAGTCCATAAGTCCTGTGGTAAGGAGGCTGTCACTTGAGGACAAATTTCCATCACTTTGTGGAATTTAGGTTATCTGAAGCAATAGGATTTTTATGGAGCTTGGTGTTCCTGAGACTGAGATACTATGGTATTGATACTAATGACCTCAGTCAATCACTGGTGTAATCACTCCCTGGGAGCAAAACATCCTACATTCCTGGGGACACACACATATCTCAGGAGGTCTGTGGACTCTAACATGTACCAAAAGGTATTGTCAGTCTATAAGTGGCAACTAACCTTCATGTGTAATTGTCTTCATTGCAATGAACACTTTTGGTCTGGGAGGCCTCCTGACACCACCGGTGGGGTTAGGGTGATAACTCTCTTGCCAATTCTGGTTCTGAGGCTCATCAAGCTGAGTCCTAGTTACACCATTCATTTGCTCTGAGACGTTGGGGAAAAAAACGAGCTAAATTGGTAATTGTGAGAATTGAATAAAATAACAAATGTCAAACACTGAACACAATGCCTGGCATTTAATAAACAATAAATATTCTTCCTTTACTCCTCCCCCCAAAATATAAAAAATGACATAAATACAAGACATATAATATTATTATTAACTCTAGAATCTGTGGATCATCAGGCATTTTATTGAGATTCAGTTACTTGGCCAGATCAGTACTCCCAGTACAATTTGCACATAATAATACTGTAAGTTTTCAAAGGGTAAAAGGAAATGGTAGTTGTTCTATCAGCAGGATCAACAGACACATAGATGTCATGTAATATTTTAAGTGGTAAAACAGAAGACTAGAGTATCTCAATTGTCCATATCATCATGCCATAAATTTAGGAAAGCGGTGGTTATGCCCCTTTACTCTGCCCTGAAGTGAAGGAAAGTTTGAAATAACAAAAAAGAAGATTACATTTGTTTGAAGTAATGCCATAACTCTAGACCTGCAGGGGATATTTCTAACATATTATTCAATCAACCAAAACATTATTTTCACCTGTAAAATAGCACATCTACTCGATGTGCTCTACTAGAGCAAACTGTTTATATTTTTAAACTTTTCATTGAAGTGTAACACACATTCAGAAAAGTATACAAATCATAAGTGTATAACTTGATGAATTTTTACAAATGGTAATAATGTATTTTAATGTCATTTAAATATACTCTGTTATAAACGATTAACATTTTTTGTTTTTGAGCGTTCTATCAAAATTTTAGAATTCAAGTGTTAGAGTTTTATTCTTTTTTTTTATATTTTAAGTTAACATATAGTAATCTTGACCTTTTTAGTGTACAATTCTAAAAATTTTAATACGTGTAAAGACTTATGCAACCACCATCACAATCAAGATACAGAGCAGTTCCGTCACCCCAAAAGTCTTACTCATACAACCTCTTTGTAGTTGACTACTGGCAACCATTGATCTGTCCTCTGTCCTATAGTTTTGTTTTTTTAAGAATGTCATAAATAAATGGAATTGCATAGCATGTAACCTTTTGAGTCTGGCTTCTTTTACCTTGTATAATGCTTTTGCAATTCACCCATCTTGTTGCATATATAAGTAGTTCATTCATTTTTATTGCTGAGTAGTGTTCCATTGCATGAATGTAACACAGTTTATCCATTCACCCACTGGAGGAACTTTGGGATGTAGCTAGTTTTGGATGAGTATAAATAGAGCTATAAACATTTGTATGCATGTTTTTATGTGAAAACATGTTTTCATTTCATTGGGGTAAATATTATACATAGGACTGGGATTGCTGGGTCTAAACAATTACTACTAAATCCATCTAGGTTTATAGTCCACATTATCTTGATCAAATAGCCATTTCTTTCTTGGGGTGGGCAGAGCTTTGGATTTAGAGAGATGGAAATGATCTCTTATGGTCCTCAGGTCAGAAAATGCCATTTTTATAATTTGACATTCTATTTTGTTCTTATTATAGGTAATTTTCTATTACTTATTATAAAAAATAATATACATATTTTTTAATTCACTAATTTTTATAAAAATACTATACATATTTTTAAAAATTCACTAATTGAAAACATTCCTCTATATATTTGAAAAGTAAAGTTGCAGATGTTATTATGCTGCATCCCTAACTATTTCAGCATCTATCTCCTAAGAAGTAGACATTCTCCTATTTAACTATGATACTATTATCACATACAAAAAATGTAAGATTAGTTTTTGGTTGGTGTTTTTTTTTTTTTTTCTCTTAACACTTTAAATATTTTACTCCACTCTCTTCTTGGCTTGCATGGTTTCTGAGAAGTCAGATGTTAATTCTTATCTTTGCTCCTCTGTAGGTAACATATTTCTTCCCTCTGACTTCTTTCTGGATTTTGTCTTTATCTTTGATGTGCTATAGTTTGAAAAGTATATGCCTAGGTGTAGTTTTTTGGCATTTATCTTGCTTGGTATTCTCTGAGCTTCCCGGATCTGTGATTTGGTGTCTGACATTAATTTGGGGAAATTCTTAGCCATTATTGCTTCAAATATCTCTTGTACTCCTTTCTCTATTTCTTCTCCTTCTGATATTTCCATTATGTATACATTATACCTTTTGTGGTTGTCCGATAATTCTTGGATATTCTGTCCTAAAAGTTTTAAATCTTGGTTCTCTTATCCTTTCAGTTTTTGAGGATTCTGTTGATATATCCTCTACCTCAGAGATTCTTTCCTCAACTGTATCCAGTCTACTAATAAGCCCATCAAAGGTACTCTTTATTTGTTACAGTGCTTTTTATCTCTATCATTTCTTTTTTACTGTTTCTTAGAATTGCCACCTCTCCGTTTACATTTTCCATCTGTTCTTGCTGTCTATTAATTAGGGCCCTTAGTATATTAATCACAGGTTTTTTTTTAAGTTTATTGAACTATAGTTGATTGACAATGTTGTGTTAATTTCTGTTGTATAGCAAAGTGACTCAGATATAGATATAGATATATTCTTTTTCATACTCTTTCCCACTATGGTCTAATCACAGGATATTGAATATAGTTTCCTGTGCTGTAGAGTAAGACCTTGTTGTTTATCCATCCTAATCATAGTTGCTTTAAATTCCCAGTCTGATAATAACAACATCCCTGCTATAGCTGAGTTTGGCTCTAAATTTTGCTCTGTCTCTTCCAACTGTGCTTTTTGCCTTTTTTTTTTTTTTTTTTTTTTTTTTTTGATAGCGGACATGATGCACTAGGTAAAAGGAACTGCTGTAAATGGGGCTTTAGTAATGTGGTGGTGAACTGTGGGGGGAAGAGGAAGCATTTGTAGAGTCCTTTGAGTAGGTCTCAGTCTCTTCGTGAGCCTGTATCTTTGGACTGTGAACTACACAAGTGCTTCGAAGTACTCCTTCCTCTTCCCCCTAGGTGGGACAGGAAATGAGTATCTCCCTTCCCCCAAGTAGTTTAGGCTCTGATAAAACCCCAGCTGGCTAGGCTCTGGTTAATTAGTTTCTCCTGTGGGCAGACTTTGTTAAGAACAGAAAGCTCTGATGCATTTCAAAGTTGTTACTTTTCTTCTCTCCCTGTTGGAAGCAAGACGGGATTTTTCTCTGAGAGTCATCCTGAGAGCCTGGTTGAGCTCCTGGAGGTAAACCTCGACAGGGCGTGGGGACCCCCGTATGACTGGGACTCCCTGGCTTTTTTGACTCTCAGACTTGGGCACATTGAGCCTCCAGCAGTTTGTCAGTTACAGTTAAGGTTTTCCTATCCTGGCACTGGTTCCTGCAGAGGTTTCTCCTCACAGGTTTCCTGCTCTGATAAGTTCTGATTCTCTGTATCCATCTAAGTTCTGATTCTCTATATCCATCTGTTTGCCTCTCCAACTCCGGAGCAGCTGTTTGCCCTGTGACCTTCCTTCATTTACAAATAAATGAAAATTGTTAATTTTTGTTTGTTTGGCTTTTCACTTGTTAGGATTGAGTGGTAACTTCCAAGCTCCTTACATGCCAGACCAAATGTCCCCAGTTATCTCAAAATGAACTTTTATTAGTCTTCAGAAATCTGGGATCCAGTTAAGTTTCACTCTTCATATTTGGTTGTCTCTTTAGTTTCCTTTAAGCTAGAATAATCACCCTACCTTTTTTATTTTATTTTTTTGTCCTTAAGACACAGAAACTTTTAGAGTTCAGGACAATTTTGTCATGGAGTAACCCATATCCTGGATTTATTTACTCATGTTTAGACCTAGGTTAAGCATATGGTAAAAGTATTACATAAGCAAAATTATATGCTTCCTATTGCATCACATAAAGAGGCATATACTGACCATTTTGTCTTTGCTAAATTTGATAGTTGGTGTCCACAAGATCTGTCCGTTATAAAAATACATTTTCACTTTTGTAATTAATAGGCACTCTGTGGTGATACTTTAAGTCTGTGAATATTCTATTACACAACAACCATCCACCCGATAGTTTTAGCATCCATTAATGATGCTTGCCTAAAATCATTTATTATATTAGGGTTTGCAAAATAGTGATTTGCTAATTCTATCATCCTTCTACATTTATTGTAAAGAATAGCTGCCCGCTTTTTTTTGCTCCCCCCTTTCCCCATATCATCATGAATTCAGGGACTCTTTTTGTTTTATTTATTCATTATTCTTTTTTTGCTCAAATTTTCTCCAATTTGGCCAGTGAAGATCCTTTCAAGCCAGTTCTGTGGCTTCCTGTGTCCTTCTGACATGATCTCATTAATCTTTGAGCACGTGGTTACTTTCTGGCACAATAAGGCATCCCAGGTTCACCTTGTACTTTCTCTGCCCCAGATTTGGAAACAGCCAAGGCTGGACTATTACTTAGAAACCAAGATCTGGGACACACATAGTGTCATTTTTGGACACAGTCAGCAAACAGTTTGCCCTACAACTCTTCAAGACATAGTTTGTGCATTCTACCTAAAGCATGCTTCCCCACACACTTCCACCCATGTCTCTCTATTCCCACTGCCACCACCCATTTATCCCCACAGGTCTGGTTTCCGAAAAACCCTCTCTACAAGCCTCCTTGCCTCCAGCCTCTTAATCCTCAAATCCACTGGAATGTGACTTTTACAACATGGTAAAGGGAAAAGTGGGCTTTGGAGTCATACAGGCCAAAATGTTGAGCCCAGCTCAACTATCCTACTGACTGCATGACATTGGGTTAATTAGTAAGCTTTTCTGAGCCTCAGTTTCCTCACCTGAAAAGTAGAGATAAGAGTACTTACCTCACAATAAGTGAGAATTAGACATAAGAAATATATCCTAGCCACATGCCTGAAAACCAACTCAGCACTCAGCCTTTTCTACAGAAACTGCCCCACCCACAGCTACTGGAAGGAGAAACGCCATGTTCAAGGCGACTCCAGTGGATTACCGCTGACTGAGCTGGGAGGAGTTGCATAGTGAGAAAAGAGAGAGAGAGAGAGATAATGAGAGACAGAGAAAAAAAAGGAAATTAGTCAGTATTAGTCAATGAAACTAAACTATCAAAATGAAGAATTGGTGCCAGCTGACCAAAGATTAGTGCATAAAAGAAGTTGCTCAAGGGAGAGAGAAGATTGGAGAAGCACCATGCCCTGTCTCTCTGCCTGTGGCTGGCCACCCAGCCTCCCCTCCTTCTAGAGGACTTGTACTCTTCAATCACCTCCCTCCAATATATTCAGTCCTTTCCTCTATGTTAGCTCTAACTTAAAAATCGTAAAATCACACTTAACCATTTCGGTTTCTTTGAAAAACATCTTTCCTGGATTCTGTACTCCTTCTAGCCTCCATTCCATATTTCTACTTCTCTTCCCAGTAAAGCATTCAGAAAGTTCAGTCTATGAACTCTATCTGCAACTCAGTGAAACTTCTGTTAAGCTTACTGCTTACTACTAAATTGCTCCAGCTAATTCATATTTTTGTTTTACTTTACTTGACCATTATCTTTTCACTTTACTACTACGTCTCTGACAGTCCTTCTGTGACAATCTACTTCACAGTTTATTCTTTCTCTGTTTGACCCCAAAATGTCAGTATGTCCCCAAGGATGTGCCCTTCAGTAACCTGGATCTTCTCACACTGCCCCTGGATGGCCTCCACACCCATGGCCACAGGTTACCACCTGTATATCAATAACGCCCACATCTTCATCTCTGATCTACAACTCTGCTGAACTCTTTTTTTTTTTTTTTCTTTTTGTGGTACGCGGGCCTCTCACTGTTGTGGCCTCTCACGCCGCGGAGCACAGGCTCTGGACGCGCAGGCTCAGCGGCCATGGCTCATGGGCCCAGCTGCTCCGCGGCATGTGGGATCCTCCCAGACCGGGGCACGAACCCATGTCCCCTACATCGGCAGGCGGACTGTCAACCACTGCGCCACCAGGGAAGCCCTCTGCTTAACTCTTGACCCTTATTTCCACCTATCTCCAGAACATCTCCACCTGGATACCACTAAATAAATCAGTCACTGTGTCCAAACTGGACTCACCATCTTTTGTTGAAAATCTGCTTCATATTTTCTCAATCACTATCATCAACTTAGTCAGTTGTACCAGAAAGCCAGGGCTCACCCTTAATTCCTCCTTATATCCATCCACTGCAGACATCTTGAAGATCTCCCCATCCTAATCTCTCTCAAATACTCTCCCTCTGGACCTCTTTGTTGCCCCTGCCTTCTCAGTCTCCCATCACTTCCTGTCTGGCCTACTGGTCTCTCAGCCCCCAGTTGGCTCCTCTATTCTCTACATAGCTGTTGGAGGGGGATGGGCTCTAGAGTGCAAATTTCATCATGTCATTGCTCTGCTGAAAATTCTTCAGTTCCCACCACTGAGTAAAGTTCAAAATTCTTAGCCAAGACCTTGCAAGACCCTGATTACCAGCCTCATCATTATCTCCTTCTACATGAACCTTTTATTCTAACTGCACAAAATTCTATTCAGGGCTTCCCTGGTGGCGCAGTAGTTGAGAGTCTGCCTGCCAATGCAGGGGACACGGGTTCGAGCCCTGGTCCTGGAAGATCCCACATGCCGCGGAGCAGCTGGGCCTATGTGCCACAACTACTGAGCCTGCGCGCTAGAGCCCGCGAGCCACAACTGAGCCCACGTGCCACAACTGCTGAAGCGCATGTGCCTGGAGCCAGTGCTCTGCAACAGGAGAAGCCACTGCAGTGAGAGGCACCGCAACGAAGAGCAGCCCCAGCTCGCCACAACTAGAGAAATCCCACGTGCAGCAATGAAGACCCAACGCAGCCAAAAATAAAATAAATTAAAAAAAAATTCTTTTCAGTGCTGTTCCTTTCCATGTGTTATACCTTTTCATAGAATTCCCTCCTTGTACCCTACCCTTACTTGTCTAAAAAATTCCTAATAGTGATCTTTCAAAATCATGAGTCAGATCATATCACACAGACATGTCACCTATTCAAGACCTGCTAGTGGATTCCTGTTGTCAAACCCAAAGCCATTATCCAGTTGTGGGTCCTACAGGGTCCAGCCCCGCCTTCCGCTATAACCTTATTTCCTTGCCCTTCCTACTGCCACCACTCTGGTCTCCTTTCTAGTCTTTGACCACAAGCAGCTTGATCCACCTGATATTTGGACTAGCTGTTCCCAGTTCCTGGGTTCTTCCTTTAATCTTTACATCTTTACATCTTACATTTCCTAGTTGCCACCAGTCACTTCTGTGAACTCTGAAGTCTAACTGACCTGAGTTTGAAACCAGCCTCTGCCACTTGCTAGCTGTGTGACTCTGGGCAAATTTATTAACCTCTCTGTCCTTCAGTTTCCACATCTGTAAAATGAGGGTCATAATGCCTTCCTCGCAGAATTGCTGTTAATCATAAATGAAGCTAATGCCTGATTCATGGTGTTTAATGTGTTAAAACAGTAGGTGTTTTTAAAATGATGGCTATAAATACTTTTATTTTGTTGAACACTACTGCCAGTGTAGTCAGCAGTACTTCTATTGTGTAACTCTGTGGTCCAAAAAGCCTCAAAAGAGCTTTATTTCCTGCAGCATTAAACAAAACAACACACACACACAAATGTTTTTTTAAAAACCATAAAAGCCCAGCATTAAAAGACTTTTTTTAGTTTGGCTGTAAAATTTCCAGATTTATCTTCAACTCCTCTCCCTCACAAGTTATATTCAGCCAATCTGGACTCTCTTCAGATCCCGTGCCTCTGTTTTTGCCTTTAACGTCTAGACCTGTAGCAATTCTGCTCATTCCATATTTTCTTTCTTATCTCCCTTTCTTCATGTCCCAAATGAAACCTTATATGATCACCCATGTTGGCAATACCTCTTCTTGTTCTGAAATGTTCAATTCATCATCTTTAGTGTGAGATGAACCTCAAGTTCAGTGTCTCTAGACCGGAACACATCATCTCTCCCAAGCAATCCTATTCTTCCTTCTGTGTTATAACTCTCAGTGAAGATACCACCACCCACCTTTGGCAGAAATCTAAGCATAGGTTGAGGCTGTCACCCCAGTCGTTCACTTGATGAGTTCACCTCCTAAACTACCTAAATTACCTCCTAATCGTTTTGTTTCTCCAAGTGCCTTGTTTCTGCCATGTTATTATTGTTGACCCTCATCAGGTTTCGCCATCTCTTCCATCACCATGCCAAAGCCTTACCCCTGGTCTCCCTACCAACCTTTCCCTCAGCACTCTGCCTGCAGAGTGCTTGTTCTGGAATAGAGCCTTCGCCATTGCCCTCCACTTTTTTGCTCAACACCTATCAATGGCTCATTATCTTCAGAACTGAGCCATGCTTCTTAGCATGGCACACAAGGCCACTGCTATCTCTCTCACTTTTTCTGAAAAAAAAAATGCATTTCTTTCTCACACATCACGGGCACACACACCAAGCCATTCTGTTCAGACTATTTTCTCTGCCTAGATGTCTTCCCTACTTTCATCAAATAAATAACTCACCTCAGCTCTCTCCGCCCCGGGTCGCCGCAGCCTCCGCCGCTTTCGGGCCTAGCAGCCTGAAGGGAAAAAAAGAAAAAGATAAAAAAAAAAAAAACCCAAAAAACCCGAAAACGCTT
Source organism: Mesoplodon mirus (assembly GCF_964341445.2). Lineage (NCBI taxonomy): Eukaryota > Metazoa > Chordata > Mammalia > Artiodactyla > Ziphiidae > Mesoplodon > Mesoplodon mirus. The sequence continues at coordinate 41,865,863 of NC_138989.1, read as the reverse complement.
TAAAATCTTGAAAAAAGAAAGAAAAAAAAAAAAAAGAGCGAATCCTCCTCGGAGAACCCGCGGGGAAGTCACTTTTGCACGCTTCCTGCCTGCCCGACGCCGCCGCCGCCACCGCCGCCGCCGCACCTGGGCATTCGTCGGTCCCCGTCCGTCGGTCCGGTGGTGAGCCGCTCGCGCGCCCGCGTCCACGCGCCTCAGCCCGCCGCTCGGCCGCACCGCGTGGCAGCCCCGCGCCCGCCGCCCTCGTCCCCCGCGCGCCGGCCTCCGCGCTCAACGTGTCCGCGCTGCCCTTCGCCGGCCCGGCGTGGGAGGCGGTTGTGCGCTCCGGCCGCGCGGGGCTTGCCGAGTTGGCACCGACAAATATTTGGTTTCCCTGTTCCCCGGGCTGCTGTAATCTTAAACCGCCGGGAGCCCGAGGCCTATATTTATAGAAAAACGCACGTTCCGGAGGCCGCCGTGGGCACCACTGGGTTGCCTCGGGAAGAATTTTTGTAATTTGGAGGACAGTCCCCGTTTTCATTGTTTTCATTTTTTGAAATTGGGACCTTCCAGACCAGGACAGCTGAAAATTAACAAACTCCCAGGGAGGGCCATATTGTTTTTGAGAGCCTTTTGTCTGTGGTTGGGCAGTCTCATCCGAGCCGTCCCCGCACTCCTCTCCGGCCCTCGGAGCCGACTCCAGCTTCTCTGAGCTTCACTGCCACCTGTGGGCCGCGGCTCGGAGCGGAGCCCCTTTTGTCCTGTGTGGCCCCCCCTAAGAAGTCCTCCTGGCGGGGCTCGGGGTACTGGGGGCTGGGGAGATGAACGCTGCGGCCAGCAGCTACCCCATGGCCTCCCTGTACGTGGGTGACCTGCACTCGGACGTCACCGAGGCCATGCTGTACGAAAAGTTCAGTCCTGCGGGGCCTGTGCTGTCCATCCGGGTCTGCCGCGATATGATCACCCGCCGCTCCCTGGGTTATGCCTACGTCAACTTCCAGCAGCCGGCTGACGCTGAGCGGGCCTTGGATACCATGAACTTTGATGTGATTAAGGGAAAGCCAATCCGAATCATGTGGTCTCAGAGGGATCCCTCTTTGAGAAAATCTGGCGTGGGAAATGTCTTCATCAAGAACCTGGACAAATCTATAGATAACAAGGCACTTTATGATACTTTTTCTGCTTTTGGAAACATTCTGTCCTGCAAGGTGGTGTGTGATGAAAACGGCTCTAAGGGTTATGCCTTTGTCCACTTCGAGACCCAGGAGGCTGCCAACAAGGCCATCGAGAAGATGAATGGCATGCTCCTCAATGACCGCAAAGTGTTTGTGGGCAGATTCAAGTCTCGAAAAGAGCGGGAAGCTGAGCTTGGAGCCAAAGCTAAGGAATTTACCAATGTTTATATCAAAAACTTCGGGGAAGAGGTGGATGATGAGAGTCTGAAAGAGCTATTCAGCCAGTTTGGTAAGACTCTAAGTGTCAAGGTGATGAGAGATCCCAGTGGGAAATCCAAAGGCTTTGGCTTTGTGAGTTACGAAAAACACGAGGATGCCAATAAGGCCGTGGAGGAGATGAATGGAAAAGAAATCAGTGGGAAAGTCATTTTCGTCGGCCGTGCACAGAAGAAAGTGGAGCGGCAGGCCGAGTTAAAGCGAAAATTTGAACAGCTGAAACAGGAGAGAATTAGTCGGTATCAGGGGGTGAACCTCTACATTAAGAACTTGGATGACACCATTGATGATGAGAAGTTAAGGAAAGAGTTTTCTCCTTTTGGATCAATCACCAGTGCTAAGGTGATGCTGGAGGATGGGAGAAGCAAAGGGTTTGGCTTTGTCTGCTTCTCATCCCCTGAAGAGGCAACCAAAGCAGTCACGGAGATGAACGGACGCATCGTGGGCTCCAAGCCACTGTATGTTGCCCTGGCCCAGAGAAAAGAAGAGAGAAAGGCTCACCTGACCAACCAGTATATGCAGCGGGTGGCCGGGATGAGAGCGCTCCCCGCCAATGCCATCTTAAATCAGTTCCAGCCTGCAGCTGGGGGCTACTTTGTGCCAGCAGTTCCACAGGCTCAGGGAAGACCTCCATATTACACACCTAACCAGTTAGCACAGATGAGGCCTAATCCACGCTGGCAGCAAGGTGGGAGACCTCAAGGCTTCCAAGGAATGCCAAGTGCTATACGCCAGTCTGGGCCTCGTCCAGCTCTTCGCCATCTGGCTCCAACTGGTAATGCTCCGGCCTCTCGTGGCCTCCCTACTACCGCTCAGAGAGTCGGGTCTGAGTGCCCGGACCGCTTGGCTATGGACTTTGGTGGGGCTGGTGCCGCCCAGCAAGGGCTGACTGACAGCTGCCAGTCTGGAGGTGTTCCCACAGCTGTGCAGAGCCTAGCGCCTCGTGCCGCTGTTGCTGCCGCTGCTCCTCGGGCTGTTGCACCTTACAAGTACGCCTCCAGTGTCCGCAGCCCTCACCCCGCCATCCAGCCCCTGCAGGCACCCCAGCCTGCGGTCCACGTGCAGGGGCAGGAGCCGCTGACCGCCTGCATGCTGGCCGCAGCACCCCCGCAGGAACAGACACAGATGCTGGGTGAACGTTTGTTCCCGCTCATCCAGACGATGCACTCAAACCTGGCTGGGAAGATTAGGGGGATGCTGCTGGAGATTGACAACTCGGAGCTGCTGCACATGCTGGGGTCCCCCGAGTCTCTCCGCTCCAAGTTGGATGAAGCTGTGGCGGTCCTGCAGGCTCATCATGCCAAGAAAGAAGCTGCCCAGAAGGTGGGCGCTGTTGCTGCTGCTACCTCTTAGACAAGGACAAACCGATTCAAAAGCCAAATAAACCCTCATGGAATTCAGCTCAAGGTTTGAAGACGTCCTAGCTTGTCCTATGGACCTCAACACCAAGAACCACAAATTGCAAATTTAATAGGTCATTTTGTATCAAAAGGTCAATTATGAAGCACCTAGAATTTTTCAATTAAAAGAATATATTCTCTGGGTTCTGATATGGCCCAAACAGTGTTAACTTTTTTTTTTCTATTGTGAGTTTTGATTTTTCCCCCCCAGAAACTAGTTTTATTTGATGTACCCAAGTCTTAAGTTTCTCAATAAAGAAAAAATCTCCATAAAAAAAAATAACTCACCTCAAAAATGGAATTGTTCGCTCATTTCCCCCTTATATTAAAAGCAATATATTTAATTTGGTTTTTTTCAATATTTATTTATTTTGTTGTACTGGGTCTTACTTGTGGCAGGTGGGCTCCTTAGTTGTGGCATGCAAACTCCTAGCTGCAGCATGCACGTGGGATCTAGTTCCCTGACCAGGGATCAAACCTGGGCCCGCTGCGTTGGGAGTGTGGAGTATTATCCACTGTGCCACCAGGGAAGTCCCAGCAATATATTTTAATTAGGAAATTCAGATAAGCAAAATGAATAACATAAAAAACTCCCATTGGATGAACAATACTGACATTTTTTTCTACACTTAAATATAGTTTCTATAAAAGTTGAAATATGCTGTATATATTATAACTTGATTGTTTTTACTTAATTGTAAATCATGAATAACTTCCTATATCACTTAATATTATGCTTCAGTATTACATTTTGATGGCTACATAGAAGTCGATTGTGTGGAAGCACTATGACATTTAATCGATCCCCTATTGTTGGATATTTACATTATTTCCAATTTTACATAGTTATAAATGATACTATGATAAATATTATCCTTACTGATGAAATTGTTCAAACATACACTTAAATTTCCTTTATATAAATTTTTGAAGGTGTATTTGTTGAATCAAAAATATGCAAGCAACACTTTAAGGCTTTTAATGCAAATTGCCAAATTTTTCTCAGAAAGGCTATAGCAATAATTAAATGAAACTTTCCGATTTAGTAGGTAATACAGGGATCTTGTTTTATTTTGTGTTTCTTTTTAGTGAGTTTAAATATTTCCACATATTCAGTAATCATTTATCACTCCTTTGGGGAATTTTAGTGTTCCTTTCCCATTTTTCTACTGGAGTGTTTAACTTTTGAAAAGTAATCTGAAAAAATTTTTATAGCATTAGCACTGTCGTGTGATGAAAATATTTTGCCAGATTATTGTTTGCCTTTGAATTTTATTCATGTATTTTTGAATGCTGGAATGTGCGTAGCATAGTCACTAGACTCCAGAACTGAACTACCTACACTTGAATCCAAGCTCTAACACATATAAGCTATGTAACCTTGAACAGGTTACTTAACTTCTCTGAGTCTCAGTTTTCTCATTGATAAAATGGAAGTGAGAATAGCGCCTACTTTATAGGATTGTTGTGAGGATTAAATGAGCTAATATATGAACAGTGTCTAGAACAATGTTTGGTACATATTAAGTGCTACTTGATAACTAAGTTAAATCAACCATGGATTTGCTCAGGAGTCATCCCTTTAGGAAGACATCTCTGAATCCCCAGCTGAGTAAGATGCTATTCATCTGCCCTTCTAGAGCACTGTTTTTAATACTGCTAATTTTATAATGATATACTTGTATGCTAGTCTTTCTCAATATGCAAGAAACTAAAATGGTGGTAAGGGATTGTATCTTATTTATCATTATATTCCCAATGCCCACCATATGCCTTTTTCTTCTGTAAACTGAACGATAGCTCTTCAGAACTACTCTGATGACACACATCTCACATTCCTTTGAGTTATTATTATGTGTACCTAATTAGTTCTCCAACCATATCACATGTTTCTTGGGGGCAAATACTCATACTGTTTTCTCTACAAGACCAAATTCTGAGTCCAAAACATATCAGACACTCAACAAATGGAGGATCACAAGAAAGAGAGGTTGGAAGGGAGGAAGGGAAAGTTAGAAAAAGGAAGGAAGGAAGGAAGAGCAGCTTTCACACAAGTACAATCATATGCTGGTCCTTGAGATTCTGTCTTGGAAGATCATGCCTCTGGTTACTGAGCTGGTCCAGCCAAATCAACAGTCAATTGCAGGAACCAAGTAGAAGAAGACAAAAGTCAGAAACCCTAGCTCTAGTAAACTGTGGACATTTACTCAAGTCTGTGTCATTTTAGTCAACTACACCATTCTCAGGGTACCATGCAGCTCTCAGCAAGTCCCTCCTTACTCCTTACTTCCTTGTGCAGGTGAATTCCGGGGGCACTCTGGAGCCTGAGAGTCTGTGAATGGCTCGTACACAACCCTGGTTTAAAGGCCCTCAGTTTACAGTGATCCAGAGCATTGATTACTCAGGGTCTCAAGCCTATTCTTGTCCTGAGTCAAAACAGATGTCAATCCAAACATCTGTGTTTCTTCTATTGAAAATATTGTCTATATTCAACGCAATTTCATAGACAGCCAAATTGATCAAAAACTCATTTAGGTGATGATGATTTTTTACTCTTTGGCTATCCTAGTAGCCAAAGCTTGTACATAAGATTGCAGCTCATGGTTATTTCTGTAACTCATTTATTTAAATATTCACTTACTTAACAAATGACTCAACAAACATGTACTTCAGTCTGTGAGAGGCACTTGGAATGGGGATGCAAAGTCACATGGGACAGGACATGCCCACCCTCAGGTTCTTAGGACAGGGGTGGCAGACGGACAAGTAAATATAATTAGAATGCCCTTTTGTAAGCATTTTGTTAGAGTTCTGGTCTGAGTGTTATTGGAACACAGGGGAAAGGTATATACATGTTTCAGAGCTGGGAAGGGGAGGTCACGAAAAGTTTCATGGAGGAGATGAGGCTAGGCTGAATTTTGAGGAAACGTTCATTCAATAAATATTTACTGGCATGAATAAAAAAGGGTATGAGCCATCTAGGCATGGGGTTCATTTGTCAGCAGTGGACAAGATAAGGTTCCTAAACACCTGGAACTAATTATTAAACTATCAAAAGGGGATATGTAGAAAAATGAAGTAGGATAACATGATAAAGAGGCAGGGAGACAGGTCACTAAGGTCAATGTGGAGCTTAGCTGATTCAGTTCCAAGCCAAAGATTGGGTAGGCATTCTGCTCATCACCTAAGAGCCTGGACTGAGGTGGTAACTATGGGAGTGGGTAGGAGGAAGTAGAAGCAACAAGGACGGAGAAGAGAGACTCCACATGTGGAGGTGGTGGAGATGAAGGTGTGAATGGAAGAATACTGATACTTCAAGCAGGAATAGGAAAGCTGGGAGAAGAGATGCTGGTTTGAAGGAGGAAGTATTGAGGTCTGGAAGAAAACAGGGCCCAACACATAAGAGACCTTCAGTAAATGTCAAGTGAATGAATGGATAGGTGTGTGGGTGGGAAGATGTGTGGGTGAGTGGGTAGGTGGATGAATAGATGCACGATATAGTAGTAAATGATACAGAGAAATCAAGGTACTCCACACTCCCATTCTATCTTGCCCCAGTGGGGAGCAAAGGAAAAAAACAAAAAAAACAACTGTAGGGCTTCCCTGGTGGCGCAGTGGTTGAGAATCTGCCTGCTAATGCAGGGAACACGGGTTCGATCCCTGGTCTGGGAGGATCCCATATGCCACGGAGCAACTAGGCCCGTGAGCCACAACTACTGAGCCTGCGCGTCTGGAGCCTGTGCTCCGCAACAAGGGAGGCCGCCATAGTGAGAGGCCCGCGTACCGCGATGAAGAGTGGCCCCCGCTTGCCACAACTAGAGAAAGCCCTCACACAGAAACAGACACAACACAGCAAAAATTAATCAATTAATTAATAAACTCCTACCCCCCAACATCTAAAAAAAAACTATTAAAAAAACAAGTGTATTTATTTCTTGATATTTTTATCTCTCACTAAACTATCAGCTCCTTAAGGGAAATAATTATGTTATTCCCTTAGGGCTTGGCACCATGCCTGACTCCCTGGCTTTATGAATGTATAGTTGTTGATTGCATGCTCTGTCATTCACCTCTACCAGCCACCATCTGACTGCCTTTAAGCCTGCTGACCATGACTCTCCACTGGTAAGGCAAGTGAAACACTCACTTTTCACCCAAGATCTACCACTAATTCTTTCCTCTTTCACTGACAAGTCTTACTGCATACTCACTGATTTAATCTCCCAGGCAGAGACCTGGCTGTCAAAACCAGGAATCTGGATTCATCACACAGCCTCCATTCGGGGTGGAAGGAACCCATTTAGAAACTGCCAATGCTACAATCTGAAGGGCACAAATTATTAGGTCAGGTTGAACATCAGGCTTATCGGAGATTGAAGCAGCCCCACGTAATTGGGGCAAATTGCGGTTTATTAAGCTAGCTTTTATCATAGCGACTCCTCTTAGTGCAGCTAGAGTTAAGGGTCTGTCAGTTTTTCCATTATAAGACCCTGTTTCAGAGGCTTATAACTGCCACGGAAATTCACTGCTGCCTGAAGCTTGACACGTTAGGGTGCTTGCAGCCTTTGGGTATATTTTGAAAATAAGAATAAAATTAAATGATGGGGTTATTTCATTGAGATATGTGGCCTCAGCTTGCTGGCCTATGAGGTTGCTGTAACAAGCTGACATTAGCCAGGTGGTGGACAGTGAGCTGACATGATAGACAGTAACATTTTAACATTTTCCCCATTGTCATTATGCCCCATCTTGTCAGTAATCTCCTTGTTAAAGAGCACGCGTTGACATGATGGACGATAATGGCCCCATTGCAGATATCATAGCCCATCACAGAGTAACCCAAGTTTCAGAAGTTCCTATACATTGTACATAAATTGACCGTATAAAAGGTTGTGGAGATGTTTTTGATAGAGCAAAGATCCAATCAGATGCCCCCTAATCATTTCCATGGATAGCTATAAGATTTGTAGGTGTCATATTGCTGTCACTTTTTTGGGCTTGAGTTTGTATGGACAGTAATGAAGTAATTTTTTTCTCTTAAATTCATTGCTTGCAATTACAGAATGCTTCCAGCAGCTGATCTGTGGTACTCTGGTTAGTGCCTTGTGTTCAGACTATAGGTTTTCCTATAGGAGAGGGTATCAAAACAAATAATCAGTACACCTTGCAGTACTTATCCCACACCTGAAATAAATACTGTGCACAATTAGAGTAAAATGTAAAGAAATGGGCACTTAAGTAAAACTTGGCACCTAGTGATTAACCACTAACTCTTCTCAACCACAGCTTGACTTAACCTTGAGCCTTTCTGGGTTCTTAAGCATGTTCTCTACTAAGAGGTTGTTCTAGTTCAGTAGCTCTAGTGCCAAACATAGGCTCTGATATCAGATGCTAGAGCTTACAAATTTAAAATCAACCATCCACTCTGTGACTATGGGTGAGCTTCTGAATTACTGAAGGTCTCTGGTCCTCTTTCCTCATCTGTAAAATTGGAATGATAACAATGCCTACCTCATAAGTTGTTAAGAGAGTTAATTAGGAAAATATATGTCAAGGACTTACAGCACCAGTCCCAAGCCCCTTGATATTGTTCCTCATCAGTAAAAAAAAAAAAAAATACATAGGGACTTCCCTGTTGGCGCAGTGGTTAAGAATCCGCCTGCCAATGCAGGGGACACTGGTTCAAGCCCTGGTCCGGGAAGATCCCACATGCCGCAGAGCAACTAAGCCCGTGAGCCACAACTGCTGAGCCTGTGCTCTAGAGCCCTCGGCCACAACTACTGAGGCTTCACTCTAGAGCCCTCGGCCACAACTACTGAGGCTGCATTCTAGAGCCCTTGAGCCACAACTGCTGAGCCTGCGCTCTAGAGTCCGTGGACCACAACTACTGAGCCCACATGCCACAACTACTGAAGCTCGTGCGCCTAGAGCCCGTGCTCCACAACCACAAGAGAAGCCACTGCACTGAGAAGCCCGTACACCGCAACAAAGAGCATCCCCCGCTCACCACAACTACAGAAAGCCTGCAAGCAGCAATGAAGACCCAACGCAGCCAAAAATTAATTAATTAATTTAAAAAATATATATATGAGTCTGCATATCTTAATATATGTATAAAATATTTCTACACTTATAAATTAAATGAAGTACCACTAAACTAAAATATTATACATGTTATAAAATATACACAAAAAATAGAAATTTTAAATGATTGAAATAAACTATTTCAAAACATATTTTCATCTGTTTCATTAATAATACAGAATACATATTTGCTCTCAGGGAAAATGATTACTATACTTAGATAACTTTATTATATTGAACTAATATTTTTATGAGAGCAATGTATTTAAAATGATTTTTTTTTTAAATTTTGCTATAGCATAGTGATATAATTAATTTAGAGGTCTGTTTCTACTTTGTTTTAGTGACCATCACAGTTTAAAATATACTTCATTAAAATATGAATATTGAAATGAAAGACATAAATTTCTGGCTACACTTATTAAAATTTGCAAACCAATACACCAATTATGGAAAGATTTTGGTTGAAATTCAGTTAGTAAATGTTCATCTTGTCTGGTTTCAGTCAGTTATTTTTGAAAATAATCAGAAATCATTGTATTTTACTGAATAGGTTCAAAACACTGTGAAACTCTTCATTTGGAAGATTTGTAAATGGGTAAGATTTGTTTCTGGATTTGATTCTAGGTTTAAAAGTTTTGGTAGGTAACAGAATTTTCAGGAAAAAAAATCATTATGATGAAAACACTTGCAATATCTTTTTTAGAAAATGCTCTTTCCATGTCAGAGATTATTTTCCTAAAGCACCTATTTTCTCTCTCATTGTTTAGTCACATTTATCTGCAAGGTATAGATGAAGTGTGTTGATTTAAAAAAGAAAACAAAAACAAAAAAATTCTAGACAGCATGTTATTGACAGACAACCACATTTTATCACAGAAAACAACCTAGCAAATTTGGGGCATATCTTTTTGCTTAAAAATGTGTAATTCATGATTAAGCTCAGTAACTTTTATGATACGTTTCTAGGAATAATTGGAGAACCTCTCTGTGGTACCAAGCATTTTCATAGTCACACCCATGTCATAACAAAATATTATAAAAATTCTACTCTTAAAACAGCCTAACAAAATGGGAAAAATATTTGCAAACCATATACTTGATAAGGGGTTAATATCTAAAATATGTAAAAAACTCATACAACTCAATAGCAAAAATTCAAGTAACCCAATTAATAAATGGGCAAAGGACCAGAATAAACATTTCTCCAAGGAAGATACAAGAAAGGCCAATAGGTACAAGAAAAAATGCACAACATCACTAGTCATTAGGCAAATGCAAATTAAAATTACAGTGAGATATTGCCACGCACCTGTTAAAATAGCCATCATCAAAAAGACAAGCAATTACAAATGCTGGCATGGATGTGGAGAAAAGGGAACTGTTGTGCACTGTTTGTGGGATGGTAAATTGGTACAACCAGTACCCATGGAGGACCCTTAAAAATTAAAAACAGAAAGTACTGTATGATCCAGCAGTTCCACTTCTGAGAATATATCCAAAGGAAACGAAAACACTAACTGAAAAAGATATCTGCACCCTCAGTACATAGCAGCATTATTTACGATAGGCAAGACATGGAAACACCAAAGTGTGTACACTGATGGATAAATGGATAAAGAAGTTGTATGTGTGTGTGTGTGTGTGTGTGTGTGTGTATATAATAATGGAATATTATTCAGCCATAAAAAAACTAGAAAAAATCTACCATTTGGGACAACGTAGATGGAACTTGAAGGCATTATGCTAAGTGAAATAAGTCAGACAGAGAAAGACAAATACTGTGTGATCTCACTTGTCTGTGGAATTTAAAAAAAAACAAAAAACAAATAAAACACAAAACTTGTAGAAAAAGAGATCAGACTTGTGGTTACCAGAGGCAGAGGGTGGGGGGAAGGGGGACTGGAAAAAGGTGGTCAACAGGTACAAACCTCCAGATATAAAGGTAAACAAGTACTAGGGATGTAATGTACAACATGATGACTACAGCTAACACTGTTGTATAATATATAGGAAAGTTGTTCAGAGAGTAGATCCTAAGAGTTCTCATCACAAGGAGAACTTTTTTTCTTTTTCCTTTTCTTCTTTTTCTCCATTTAGTGTATCTATATGAGATTATGGATTTTAGCTAAACCTGTTGTGGTAATCGTTTTGCAATATATGTAAATCAGGCCATCATGCTGCATGCCTTAAACTTATACAGTAATGTATGTCAATTCTTTCTCAATAAAACTGGGGGGAAAATTCTACTCTTTAAAGATTTCAGCCTGTAAATCCACTTATCTTGGTTCACATAAACTACACATCATGATAAACTAGAAAATGAACAAATGATGGGGCCACGGCCAAAACCCCCTGCACACTGCAGAATTCCCATTTCCCTTCAGGACCCCTTAATAATCTAACATGGCTTGAGAGAGGGTGCTGCCATAAATCCATATATTAAATACCTGTCGTGCTCATTTTTCTCTTTATCACAATAACAATGAATATAAATACAAGTTCAATGTTTTCTCCCTATATCTCAGTGGGTAGTCTTGCTGATCCCTGGTGCACAGCCCACCCAGTCAGTCCTTAGGGACTACTGGTTCTGTAGGGTGGTGGGACACAGTGAGTAGCCAACAGTTGCCAGCCACCTCTATTACCTTTCTAATGTATCCCAATCTTTATCCTAAAGAAGTGTTCTTAATCTTTCAGAAGAGCTATCACACTCCTTCAAGGATCTGATGGAAGCTATGCACTCTCCCTCCAGACAAATCTATACACGTACACCTGCAACTTTGCACACATCTTTCAGAAGGTCTACACCTGAGCTTGAGAAGGCCTTACTTACAACCTAATAAACTTGCTAAAACATGGGAAACTTGGGGGATTTTAGTATTGCTGGATATGAAGCCCCTTACAGGTCATCTAAAGCCTCCCATCCTCCTTATTATATATTTATCTAGATAGACCTGTGAGTCTAAATAAAGGGTTTCCCACCATCCCTTCTTGCTCCTCTCTATTCATGCTCCAAAACAGATGGACAGACATCACTGTCACTCAGTATTCACTGGAGAGCAGCATGAACAGGTGAATTCTTGCCTTGAATCAGATGATGTTTTCTCAGCTGTTTGAGGAAGTGTCTCCAAGTTTTCCTAGCCCAACAGAGACCAGGTTTTGCTTAATTAACTTAAATGCAAAGTATAAGTTTACTCTTTAACCAAAGGAGCACAAATCTGGTTCAGAAGTGGCTTTCTGGAAGTCTGCCTGCTGGGAGATTAAAGTCCTGTCCAGTGACAATTTTCATCCAAAGCTTATATATGTATGTGAAATTTTGGATGATAACTTTTCATACAATGTTTTGATTAAAATAGTAAGAATTTTAAATAGAAAGTTAAAGTTCCAGAGGCTATTAAAAAATGGCATCTGAAATATCTTCCTAAATCTTGAAGCTCTTTTCTTTCTCATTTGTCTTATTGTCTCTTTAGCGTAATTTCCTGTTCAACTGGCACTTACCCTAAAATAAGGGATGGGTATAGTAATGAGGCTTAACGTTTTCCTGTGTGTTTGTACACGTGTACTAACTGTTTGCTGAAAAATGACAAGAGTTTTTGTATCTCTGTAAAATTACAAAATGTCTCCTGCCTTGCTATCTTGCTTGTCTATAATGTCCCCTGACGTTTCTACTTATATAGAATGCCAGATATAGGTCGTCAAAAGTCCCCTTGAAAAAGAAGAGAAACTAATGATCTTTCTCCAGTTCATCACAGCACCAAATCCCAATGCTATATTGTGCACTTTTTAATAGAAGGGCACGTGAGTCATCCTATATCAATACATGTGTAAGAGGGTTAATTGGTTTTTAAATACTCTTGCTTTCCTCTTTACCTTTCCAAAGGCAGGATTTTTCTCAATCAATCAGACAACCACCTTCCTGGGGGTAGATTATAACATTTGCTGGAGGAATGTAAAGGTAAAGATCTCGGTAATATTCAGCTTTTGAAATTCAAAGTAAGTCCGACTAATACCTTACAAGTCAGAATGTTGTCCTGAGAGCAGATTTTCTAAATTCCCTTATCTCCTGATGTCAGGTGAGCCTGTTCCATGGCTCCATGGTAGCAGGAAAATATGACATAGGAAAAGTCAAAGTAAAATCCCACCTTTTTTCTAGCTCAGGGCGTCGTAGCAAGCAAGAGGGGGAAAGGGAGGGGGAAGAGGAGGGCGAGAGGGCCCAACCTCATCAACAAGGATATACTTCCCGTGCATGTATGAGTTACAGTGTGAGCTAAACTTTGCAACCCTGCTATATGTGGAATGACATGTCAGTGTCCCCAGTGGTGAAGTTGTAGAAGCTGAGGTACATGTGCCGGTGTATCTCTGAGTTATAAGCGTTCATAAAAACGCTTCAGCAGCCATAGTAATCACTGATTTTGGAGACATATTACTGACTTGGAGATAGAAAAATGAATCTCATTAATGTAATTGACAGACCCAGAATTTATTTCGATTTTGATTCTATTTATATAAACATTGACTTACTGAGGTATCTCTTGGTTGATACCAAAAGGCTTAAGTTCTACTTGTGTTATTAAGTCACTTTGGAAACTAGAGTATCATATTTGTCCAATGAGCCTATACTACTGGACTCCTCCTCCATCACATAGAAATTTCATAAACACAGTTGAGAGAGTACCACAAGTTACCACATGACAGAGTGAGATTAAACCCCATTGTTGAGGGCAAGGAGCCGAAGAGAGCCAAGAACAGGAGTGAATGGACAGCCACAGAGATGGGTCCCCATGCCTCTGTCCCTCTCACTATTAAGATTCTGAAGCCCTTAACTTTTTAGCATTAATTATTCATTTGAATTAGACATAGCCACGGAGTTGTTTTAATGAGCTTTAATGGCAAGTAAAATAAATAAAATGTTACCTGAGGTGATTCTCTCCAGATCCTTCCTGTCCTCATCTGTAATAAAAATACTCTTAACCCTTAATGCCTCTAGCAGGGCTGTCAATGGCCTGTGGATGCTTGACATGCTTCCCAGAGAGGTAAAGTGGGGAAAAGGAGGGATGCATAAGAAGCTGAAGAGAAATGCAAAAGAAAGAATCTGGCTTACATAGTAATGTCTCTCTAGTCATAGTAGGAAATGCCTTGATATGTTCTCTGTTGTGAAGGAACATCATAAAATTAAAAAGACTTTATAAAACCATAGAAACACAGCAAAGGTGAGGTCTAATTAAGGATTTCTTGTCTAAACTTTCAAATATCAGAAGTCTCCTTGTAAAATATATCTATTGTTTAGTAGTCGCACATACAACTTGGTACAAATTTCAATAAATTTACGTGTACAAATGTAGGATACAGTCTATAAATGCTTGCTAAATGAATGAATTTAAGAAAAAAATTAGAGGTGCCTTTTGTGGGAAGCTATAGAATTCCATCACTAATTAACAAAAGTTCTACTTTTTATGGCCCCATCATTCCTCCACCATATTCCAGGCTATCAATTAGCACTGAAAACACGTGTCCATGATGTGCCTGCTCTATCCTTTCTTTGTCTCAGTCCCTTCCTAATAAAAATGTAGAAGGTGGCAATGCACATTAACTTCTGAGGGCCTGTCAGGACTCTTCATAGTACATTTCCTTTAAAGCTCTATTTGTTTCCCCAAAGTTTAAATAAATTTGAATACTTCTCCAAATACTCAGATTATTTTCTGAAAATGACTGAGGCACTAGGGAGAAATAGAACTAGAGGCTGTTTGATTGTATTTGGCCAAGTTGAGTAATAGGGAGAGCTTAGCAGAAACAGATATGGGAAGCCCGAGGTCTGGAAGATCTTTTTCTATCTTGGTTTGACTGTAGTTCTGACAGAGAGTAAGTCACCAGAAGTTGTTGCTACAACTCTGTGGACAGAAATGAGGGAGATAACAATTTAAAAATAACTCTTGCTTTCCCAGGATCAGCCTAGCAAGTACAAATAGAACTTTGAGGGCTAGGCGGAGTGCTAAAGAGATAGACACTCTTCCAGTTGCCAGATGTCTGGCTATATAACTTTTTGGCACTTTATGCAACATAGAGGCAGATCTATGGATTGGATCTATAAACATTACAGTTACCATCTGACTGTTCAGTGGCCTCCATCCAGTTTCTAGTGGACAGGTGTTTGAATTACAAAGAAAAAAACCACTCTCACAATTGGAGCTACTAATTGATATGCTTGTTGGAAGGCCCAGAAACAAGGCCAAGAACTGAATGGGCATGAAGGCAGAAATGTTTCCCCTTCCTGGTGGTCCCTCCTGTCTAAATTGGAGGCATTTGGGGAGAGTTTTGCCTGGCTGCTGTGTGGGTCTGTGATTAGATGGCATCAGTTCTCCCTGCTTTGAATTTGAGGCATTTCCCAAGCCCTTAATTAACTTTTAAAAATATTAAAGATTACAGAGCTCCTTTTTTCTCTCGGTTCAGCTTTCACAGTTTCTGTGGTGGCTTGACTTATTTGCAAACTTACAATACACAATTTGGGTTTTGTTTGCAACTCAGAATAGAGGCTTAATGAATTGTTGCTGTTTCTCTAAGAACATTGGCATAAAGGGCAGCTCTAGCTATGAAGACCCACCAGATTCTGGGCATCCCTGAGGACATTTCTGCTCTTTCACACACCAGAGACCCAACGCTGGGTCTAATGGGCCATAGGTAGGACCAGAGGGCATGCATGAATGTGCCGTACATTTAATGGTACACTAACACATTTGAATTTCTAAAACTCTATGTTTGCCCTTACAAGAGCTTCTGAGTAAAACGGAGGATTATTTATTTCATCCTATAATCTGTACTGCATTTACTAATAGAGCTTTGAAGAACAAAGCAACCTCACCATTCTTTGAAATATAGGCCCTAAAAGAGCAAGTCTTATTTTTAGTTATTTAATAAATTTCTTCCTTCACAAGTTTCTAATTTAGTGTGCCTCTGAATCACAGTCAATAACGTATCTGATGCTGATAATAGCATTGGCATAAGAACACTTTTCACCTTGGTGGGGTTCCTGTTAGGTCCAACAATTTTGCAGATGATATTGATAGTGGCAAATGAGGCAGAAATCATTCCCTGTTAACTTTTTTTGATGAGATACACTGTGTTTGTAGTGAAGTTTGCATAAAGAGCTGTGATGAATAAGAGACCTTGGGTACAAGAGTAAATGCAATGTTAAATGTAAAAGTCTACTAAATGTGAGTACACTTGACCCTTGAACAGCATGGTTTGAATTGCGAGGGTCCACTTATACGTGAATTTTTTTCAGTAAATGCCTACTACAGTATTACACCATCTGCCATTGTGTGAATTTGCAGATGCTGAACTGTGGATCCGGAGGGCTGACTGTAAAGTTATATGCAGACTGCCAGGAGGGTTGGTGCCCTAACCTCCTCGTTGTTCAAGGGTCAACTGTAATTTGTCATCAGCTTTCCATAAATGCAACTGTTTGAGATGTAGTGCTTTTTTCCTTCTTTTTGGAAACTAGTAATTTAAACTACTGACAATAACAATGTTTGCTTTTAAAAAAGATTGCATCAGAGAACTGTCTCAGTAATCTGGAAACATTTTTCAAAGCCTGAGTGACTACTAATGTATCTTTTTATACAGTAGTTAATAAACTGACTAGCCAATTCTGCCAAACCACCAATCCAAATAAATGCTATACTTTACGAGACTGATGAATATTATAGTTGATTTCAACCAGTTACCCCACTGAAAGCTGTTGAACTAGTCATGAGCAGAGGCTGAGCCCAAGGGTCAGACCACGTGCTAAAGACCTTCCTGTTTATTTCATTGCTTGTTTCCACATTGACCACAGATTCCAAGGGCTAGAGAGGGCAGTGGTGTGAGGTTCTGAGTCCTCAGCACTAATGGTACCCAGGCAGCATGTCACTAAAGGCAGATGCTTATCCGAATGCACTACTGTATAATGTATATGTACATGTATACATATATATGTATATGTGTATATATGTATATGTACATGTGTAAATATGTATATGTGTATAAATGCAAATAGTATGCATATATAAATACACATATTCTATATAGACAGATATATATTAGATATATATATATTAGAATAATTATATTTACAGGCCACATTTTAAAAATCCAACATGAAGTAGTTTTATTGAGCTTCAGGGAGGAATATAGTTTTTAAATTATTTTTTATCATAGAAAATATCAAAATACACAAGGAGAATAATAATATAATGGACCTCCCATATACTTACTCTATCCCCAACTTCCACATTTATCAACTCTTGCCAAATCCTGTTTTACCTTCTTGCCCTCCCAGATTATTTTGAAGCAAATTTCAGATATCTCATCATTTCATCTGAAAGTATTTCTGGTTGTACATCTGAAAAACCAGACTCATTGAAAAAAACACACCTGCCAAAGCATGATCACACTTGTAAAAATTGACAATAATCCTTTAATATTATCCAATTTCTAGTCAGTGGTCGCATTTCCCCAACTATGTTGTAAATTTTTTTTAAATTTTGTTTCTTTGAAGTGGGATCCAAATAAGGCCCACACATTGCCCTGGTTTGATTTATCTCATTTAATTTATAGGTTCATATTCTACCTTTCCCTTTTTCTTCTTAACAGTTTTTGTTGTCGTTGAGGAAGAAATTGTGTTTTGCCTATAGAATTTCCTACAGTCTGGATTTTGCTAGTGTCATTTAACATGTATTCTCCATAAATTGGTAGATCTGAAGCTTGATCAGACCCCAGTTTGACTTTTGTGGCAATGCTACTCATGGGTGGTGTGTTGTACCTCCGCTAGGAGGGGCATAGTGTCTGGTGTCTCTCTTTGAGATGTTAGCAGCCACCAACGACACCCACGTAGGTCCCTTAGGATCTAATTCATGTAATTCATGAGGGGTTGCAACATGGACCTCTTCTACTGTATCATTCCTTGTTCATTTAGTTAGTAGAAGACATCTGTAAAGAGGAGTTTTCCCTCATCAACTACTAAGTTATGCTGAGGTATAGCTCATATGCCAGAGGCAGGATTCATGTTTGATTATTTCCCAGTTTTCACTGAAAATCACAATTGTCAGTGACATCAACGTAGTCAGTTACTTGCTGAATCCCAACAGTCTCAGAATAACAAAACCAGCATCACCACCAATATTTTTTTCTTCTGTTTTTATTTTGGGGGATGGGTAGTTCTTTGTCTTTAGAGTATATTCCAATAAAGATGTACAATAAAATATATTCTAACATCACCTGGATACTTCTCTGTATGTTTATGCCACCAACTGGATATGTATTTAGGTTCATTTATCTCAGTTTTCTTTTACTTTTTAGTATTTTTTAAAAATATTTAACTTTGTTACATAAAATATTTACATGATTCCAAAATCAAGTCTTCAAGATATATTCAAAGAACTCTAGTTACTATCCCTAACCCTTCCATGCCATTCACTCCCTCTCCTTAGGTAACTAGTTTATTTTATGATTTATAAATATTTGTATTATTTATAAATATTTATATTATTTATTTTAAAGAGAAAATAAATACATACATATAGATATGCATTTGCATCTCCCTTTCTTAGATAAAAGGCAGTAAAATATACTCACTTCTCTTTATCTTGTATTTTTCACTTAACACTACATCATGGAGGTAACTCCATAGTTGGATATGAACATATTTCTACTCCTTTTCACAGCTGCTTAATACTTCACTGTGTAGCTGTTCCACAGTTCACTCAACCAGTCCCTTATTAATGGCATTTGAGTTGCTTCCAGTTTTTGTTCTTACTAAACTGTAATTTCTAGCTTTGTAACTATATCTTAATGTTTTTGCCAATGTATCTTTAAGATAGATTCCTGGAAATAGGATTGATGGGTCAAAGGGTAAATGCATATATAACTTTGCTAGATTTTTCCAAATTTCCCTTCACAGGGGCTGTACCATTTTTTATTTCTTCCAGCAACATTTGAGCATTTGGTGTAGTTTTATTTTACATTTATTTTATCATTAGTGAAATTGAGTATGTTTTCCTATATTTAAGAGCCACTTGCCTTTCTTTTTCTGTGTACTGTTTGTTCATATCTCTAGCCACTTTGAGGTTGCTGCCTTTTTGTGTTCTATTTTTAGAAGCTCTTTGTATGTCAGAGATAGTACTAGAAACAATAACATCTTATCTGTAATAAGTGCAAATTATTTTTCCCAATGTCAATTGTCTTTTCCCCTAATCTGTTGTGTTGTATGTGTCTGTGTGCAAATCTTTTTTTTATATAACGAAGTATACCTTTTTTTTTTTTTTTTTTTTGCCTTATTGATTCTGGATCAAGTCTTAGGAAGGTTCTCTTTGCTCTCTGGTTGTAGAGGAGTTCACTTGTGTTTTCATTTGATTGCTTGGCATTTAAATCTCTATTTATTTGGAATGTATCCTGGCATATGCCATGAGGAATGGATCTAATTTCATCATTTTCCATATGGCTATCCAGTTATCTCATTATTGCTTCTTAAATAGTTTGTATTTTCCCCAGTGATTTGAAATGCTACCTTTTTCGTATGACATTATATGTACTTACTATATTTATTTACTCTAAATTTCACATGTGGGTGGATTTATTTCCAGATTTTCCCATCCTGTCTCATTGCTATGGCCAATATCAAAGTATTTTAATCATGGAGGTCTTATTGTACATTTTAATATCTGATATGCCTAGCACCCTCCTCATTACTCTTGTATTTCATGGTATTCCTGGTTACTCTTGCTTGTTTGTTCTTACAAATGGACTTTTTAAGCTTCTAGTTTATATTCAGGTAAAAAACCTGATGGTGTTCTTGTTATGCTTTAAATTATTTATTAGGGAGAACTGATAACTTTATGATGTTGAGTCTTTTTATTTAAATACATGGTGTATCTTTTTACTTGTTAAAGTTTACTTAGTTTCTCCTAGGAATGTCATATGATTTTTAAAATATAGGTTTGGTTTTGGACATATCTTGCTAATTTAACATCTAGGTGTTTCTTTTTTTTTTTTTTTTTTTTTGCTGTACGCGGGCCTCTCACTATCGTGGCCTCTCTTGTTGTGGAGCACAGGCTCCAGACGCGCAGGCTCAGTAGTTGTGGCTCACGGGCCTAGTTGCTCCGCGGCATATGGGATCCTCCCAGACCAGGGCTCGAGCCCGTGTCCCCTGCATTAGCAGGCGGACTCTCAACCACTGTGCCACCAGGGAAGCCCCACCTAGGTGTTTTATTTTCATTTTTGCCATGTAAGTGGGGCCTTCTCTTGAATTATGTGTTTTTTTAAACTATGCGTATGAAGCCTATTGGTTTTTCACATTAATTTTATAACCTACTAAAGTTATAATTTTATAATCTAAGTCCTCTTATTGTTTGTAGTGGTGTTTCATTGATTCTTTTCCATTTTTATTATAATATAATCTCATTATTTGCAACTAAAGATAATTTTACCTCTTTCTTTTCAATTCTTAGCTTCTTATTGTTTTCTCTTGTCCAATTGCATTGGCCAATTCCTCCAACACAGTGTTAAATAGTGGAGTGCATTCTTGTCTCTCTATTTCCCCCTATGTCTGTGTCTATATCTATCTATATATCTACTAGTGTTTTTGTAATTTAGTTACATTTAAATCTCTGAACCACTTGAAACTTATCCTGGCTTATGCTGTAAGGAATTCTAAGTTTGTCTTTTTCCATATGGCTATCCATTTTTCCCAGTATGGCAGATTTTAAATCATTTTGTCATGTTAATGAAGTGAGAAAGGCATACTTTTACTTTTAGCTCAGAATGTTGTGTTTTTGTATGGCCCTGTTAACACAGTGAGCACCCCACACACCTCCCCTCTGTTCCCAGCACTCCTGCTCAGGGTGTTGTGGTTGCCATCTACATATTACAGGCTCTGCTGTTGTCAGCTACCAGGCCCTGAGTCTTGGACTCACAGTTCTGGAGTCAACAACTTGGTGAGTTGCTTGGCTTCATTCAGGCCAGCTGCCCAAGTTGAGGTGGTTAGGCTCCTGGAGAGAAGACAGTTGTGGACAGAGACCACTGCTCCTCATCCCTAGAAGGACTCCAAGTGTTGCAAACTAGGTTGCAGAATGCCTGCTTTGGGGTGGGATAAGGTAAGAGGTTTTTTTTCTTAATGTATACTGTAAGTACCTACTAACATCTTCCATTTTGCCTCTTGATCCTCAAAGCCTAAAACTTTGCCAACACCTATTGTAGATTACATAACTGATTGAATAAAAAAATCAATGAGCTTATTCACAATTACATTTTATTCTTCAATATCCCTTTCCATCATTTGTCCCATGAATATAAAGGTCTGCTCTTATTTGCCTTCTTCTTCTTAGGCCCATCAGTTTAGTGTGTAAACTCCTTGAGGATGGGAATCTCTTCTTACTCAATTTTTAAATTTTCTCATAGGAGTGCGCATTTTCACATTAAGAGCTCACATACATTTGTTGGATTAAATTGACTTGAATTTTCATAGAACTATCCAGTTGAATACATTATATTTATTTTTTTCTATGTCCACAATAAGTTCTCATTCTTCCTCTCACTAATGTTATTGCTTTCCCTAGAGCAGAAAGGCTCTCTCCTGTTGACCTCAAATGAGACTCATCCCTGGCACTGCCATTGTCACCTTTTATTGATTAAGTGCTTGTATCTTTAATACCTTGCTCAATCCCCTGCTCCCACATTCCTCCTCCCCTCCTACTTATAATTATTTCACTCCCACCTGCAGACTCAGTAGCTTTATAACCTGCCTTAATCCTTTTTTTAGAAAGATGTAGGTTATAAATTATAAACATAGAAAAATGTAAATATAGCATGAATATCTTCTTCCTTTTTAATTATGGAGAGATATAGTTTTATTATAAATGCATTTGTAGGTCAAAAGAAAAGTATATTTATTATTTTTGTACTTGAACACAAAATAACTTTCTAATACTTCAGTAGTATTAGCGCTTAAACAAATTACCCAAAACTTCTTGTTAGAAATCAGAACACTGTTGTTACAAGTGTCATTCATAGGTTCCTAATTTGTTGAATTTCTGTAATAGGTAATGAGCTAGGAGGAGAATGTGAGGCTAAGAAATGTTTTCTAGGTTACTATAGTGCCTCTGTTAGTTCAGAAACTGGACATGAGCCCAAGAAGGCAGTCCTTAAAGCAGTCAGGGCACCCGAATTATTCTGCTCATCTTCTTTGCAGAAGATGCTGTGTTCACTGCCTTTCCTTTGTGCAGATGGAGCACCGGACTTCTCAGGCTTTCTCTCAGGAGCTCCGTGGGGTGGGGCTGCTTTGTGATGCTGACTGCTATGGTCAGACAGAGAAAAAGCCCAAGGACACCAGGTTAGAATCCTGGATGGATTTTGCATACGGTAATTACGTACTCATCTCCTGTGGTTGTTGGAGGTTTACATGATTTCTTGCTGAAAAGTACTGAATACTGGTTCACAGTGGTCATTTAGTAAATGTTAGCTCCTCCCACCCCCCCGGTTCCCAACCTCCCAATCTGCCTTTGTGGTAGTGAATTTCCCTAGCTCCTCTGTAAATTCAACAGGATACAGTGTCAACTCCCACCTACCCACCCTTCTAACTACCACCAAAAAAAAAAAAAAAAAGGCAGAGAAATCAACTTCTTGAGAAGGTACTTGTGAATCAAGTGCTGCTCATGTGACATTGCTCACGTGGGTCTAGGAACCATTTGCTGCAGTAATTTGATGCTGTTCCATCTGAGAGGCTGAATGACTGAGAGCTGGAAAGACCTTGGAGATCATCTACTGTAACCTGCTCATTTTTCACGCGAGGCCCAGAGAGGCCACACGGATTGCCCAAGGTCGTAGAGTTAATTATGGCAGAACAGGGTCTGCTTTCCAGGTTTCTGCCTTCCTGGTGCAGTGCTATTCCACTGCACAATGCTGTAGTTTTCTCCTGATTTAGCAGTTCTCCCTCTGGGTAATAGAAGCCTGGAAGCAAATGTCTAAATGCAGTACATTATCTAAAATTAAATTTGCACAATCACAGCCCATTCAATTCAAGAAGCTCTGAACTTTAATTCACTTGAGTCATGCTTTTGCAGACAGAATTTTGGCCAAAATGAGTTCTCAGTTCTGAAGACAAGCTAGACATGTAGACGTGGCTTATGATCTTTCTAAAAAGAAACCAGTGAGACAAGCACCACTCTGCGCAATCAAATCTGGCTGGGCGTATCTGTTCCTTTAGCAGAAGGTCTCATGTTTTCAGTACTATCATTAGCCTGACAAACCTAAGCCCACATACCCACTGATGGCGGTACAAACATGTACTATACATTGGGGTTTTGTCATTCTTTAACAGTAGAGTTTAGAATCTATATTAGCCATTTACAAAATTTTTGAATTAGATATTGTGTCCTCCAAACCTTATACCGGCCTTTTCGGGAATGAAGACTGTTAGGGTCCAGTATTTGAAAATGCTTTCATGATTTTCTATGGCATTTACAAAAAGATCAGTGATAATGCTTATTTTTTTCCTAATATTTTTTTTCTAACAAACACTGCCTTTTATTTGCAGTAGCCATTTTCTTTTTTTAAAATTCAATTTATTTAAACTGAAAAAAAACCCAAAAAAACTCACCTATTTCTCTCACTTCCCACCCCTCTTGCAACCATCAATCTGTTCTCTGTAACTATGAGCTTGGTTTTTGGTTTTGTTTAGATTCCACATATAAGAGAGATCATATGGTATTTTCTTTCTCTGTCTGACTTGGTTCACTTAGCATAGTGCCTTCAAGTTCCATCCATGTTGTTGCTAATGGCAAGATTTAATTCTTTTTTATGTCTTAATAGTATTCCGTTTGGTAGATAGATAGATAGATACAGATATACCACAATTCCTTTATCCATTCATCCATCTATGGGCACAAGTCGTTTCCATACTGGGGCTATTGTAAATAATGCTGCAATGAACATGGGGTGAATGTATCTTTTCAAGTTAGTGTTTTCATTTTCTTTGGATAAATACCCAGAAGAGGAATTGCTGGATCGTATCATAGTTCTATTTTTAATTTTTTGAAGAACGTCCATATGTTTTCCACAATTGTTGCACCAATTTACACTTCCACCAATACTGGACAAGGGTTCCCTTTTCTCCATCCTTACCAACACTTGTTATTTCTTGTCTTTTTTATAATAGCCATTCTAACAGGTGTGAGGTGATAACTCATTGTGGTTTTAATTTGCATTTCCCTGATGATTATGTTGAGCATCTTTTCATGTACCTGTTGGCCATTTGTATGTCTTCTTTGGAAAAATGTCTGTTCAGAGCTTCTGCCCATTTTTCAATTTTTTTTTGCTATTGAGGTGTATGAATTCTTTACATATTTTGGATATTAGCCCCTTATCAGATATATGATTTTCAATAATTTTCTCCCATTTAGTGGATTGTCTTTTCATGTTATTGATGGTTTCCTTTGCTGTGCAGAAACTTTTTAGTTTAGTGTAGTCCCATTTGTTTAATTTTGCTCTTGTTGCTTTCGCTTTTGGTGATAGATTCAAAAAATTATCACCAAGACCTATGCCAAGAAGCTTACCACGTTGTTTTCTTCTAGGAGTCATCATTTCAGGTCTTATATCTAAGGCTTTAACCCATTTTGACTTAGTTTTTGTGTATGGTGTAAGATAGTGGTCCGGTTTCATTCTTTTTTATGTGGCTGTCCAATTTTCCCAACATTATTTATTGAAGAGACTGTATTTTCCCCATTGTATATTCTTGGCATTTTGTCATAAATTAATTGACCATATATGTGAGGGTTTGTTCCTGGGCTCTCTATTCTGTTCCTTTGATCTACATGTTTGTTTTTATGCAAATACCATACTGCTTTAATTTCTATAGCTTTGTAATATAGTTTGAAATTAAGGAGTGTGATGCTTCCAGCTTTGTTCCTCTCTCTCAAGATTGCTTTGGCTGTTCAAGGTCTTTTGTGGTTCCATACAAATATTATGATTGTTTGTTTTATTTCTGTGAAAAAAATTCTTTGGAATTTTGCTAGGGATTGCACTGAATCTGTATATTGCTTTGGGCAGTAGGGACATTTTAGCAATCTTAATTCTTCAAATCCATGAACATGGAATATTTTCCATTTATTTGTGTCTTCTTCAATTTCTTTCATTAATGTCTTGTAGTTTTCAATATACAAGTCTTTCACCTCCTTGGTTAAATTTTTTTAATTTCCTAAGTTTTTGTCTTTTTGATGCAATTGTAAATGGGATTATTTTCTTAACTTCTCTTTCTGAAAGTTTGTTATTAGTGTAAAAAATGCAATAGATTTCTGTGTATTGATTTTTTATCTTGCAAATTTACTGAATTTGTTTATTAGTTCTAACAGTTTTTTTAATGGAGCCTTTAGGGTTTTCTACATATTATAAGATGTCATCTGCAAATAGTGACAGTTTTACTTCTTCCTTTTCAGTTTATATGACTTTTCTTTCTTTTTCTTACCTAATTGCTCTGGCTAGGACTTCCAGTACTGGGTTGAATAAAATGATGAGACTGGACATCCTTGTCTTTTTCCTGATCTTAGAGGAGAATCTTTCAACTTTTCACTGTTGAGTATGATGTTAGGTGTGGGCTTGTCATATATAACCTTTATTATGTTGAGGTATGGTCCTTCTAAACTCACTTTGTTGAGAGTTTTATCATGAATGGATGCTGAATTTTGTCAAGTGCTTTTTCTGCATTTGTTGAGATGATCATATTATTTTTATTCTTCAGTTTATTAATGTGGTGTATCACATTGACTAATCTGTAGTTGTTGAACCGTCCTTGCATCACTGGAATAACTTGTTCATGATGTATGATCCTTTTAATGTATTGTTGAATTCAGTTTGCTAAAATTTTGTTGAGGAACTTTCCATCGATGTTCATCAGGGATATTGGCCTGTAATTTTCTTTTTGTGATATCCTTGTTTTAATATCAGGGTAATGCTGTACTCATAAAATGTGCTTGGAAGAGTTTGAGAAAAATTGCTATTCTCATATATTTTTCTTGTATATTTTAAGTGATTTTAGTTTTGAAATATTTTTTTCATAATTTCATATCAGGATCTTAGGGGTGTCTCCAAAGCACTGTAATTTTTTTACCTAATGTTCTAATTTGGGGATGAATAATTTAAATTATTTTAATAAACTGACAAGTCCTTTGTGATGTCTTTAATCAAAAAGAAATAGGCAAAAGTATGTATTTCCAACAATTACCTTAGAAAGTGAGTTGAATCTGACAAATCCAATTATTATTATCAAAACTTGTGGATTAGATTTTCCAACATATGTGGATTATGCGTTGAAAAATAAAATTTAAATAAAATAAATTAAAATTAAAGTAAAGGTAAGGTAAGGGGAATAAAGAAAACTCAGAACAAAAATGTAGATTTTCTTTTTGAAGATTAGCTTCAATATTGGATCCAGAGACTGTGTCTGTATACTTAGTCATAAAGGAACTTTCCATGGAGAACACAAGTTTTTACATATATATGTAAGTATCTCGTGTTGCACGTAGCAAGCAATAAGAAGACAACCAAGACCCAGACTGAGCTTCAATTTTGTTTTATTAGGAAAGCAGGAATATTGACCAACTGTAGTAAAATTGACCCTTATGCAGGTTTAAATAAATCTCTATAACTGATAACTTCACGTTGGTGTAACTGAAGGGTAAAATCACTACAGAGGATATGATCATAGCCACCAACAAGCACATGGAACAATGTTTAGAGCAGGGTGTGCAAATGTTGAAGATATTGTGAGACAAGTTCCTCTTCCCTTCTCTTCTAACATGCTGGGTGTATTCATGTGGCTAAGCCATGACTCTTCCCAAGGAAGCAAGACCAAGGTCACAAAGAAAGCAAGAATCTTAGTTAACATAATGTGTAGACACTTACTTTGTAGCATTCCTAATTATCTCTTGCATATCATTCAAATATCTCATTTATCTCTTTGACATCATTTGTACTGTCTGGAATTGATGATTCATCTGACCTAATTCAGCATCCTTTCAATGACATCTACAAGCTATTCATAAGAAAAAGTGGAGGGGTGAGGAAGGCTGAGAAATTTAAGAGAGTAAAAAAATGTAGGTGAAGGCCGATTTTGAGTGAGGTGTTTAGCTGGAAAGATAAAGGAAACTAGAATTTCTGTTCTTGGCACAAAGAAAAGGTATTCTAGTGAGTGAAAAAAAATGAAAAAGGGAAAATAATAGATTCTTCATAGAGAGTATAGAGATGAAAGAGTTGATTGGGGCATGCTGTGGATTGCAGCTTAAATATGATGGTAGGGCAGCATTTATGAGAATGGGAGAAGAGTAGCATTGGTTCCATATGGTTTTTAGAAATGGCTCATCTCTTATTTTTGTCACTCTTGCCAGAATATGTCAATTGGTGGCTCATAGCAGTGTTTCTGAAAGACTGGTCCATGGATCGCCTGCATCAGAAACACCTGGGCAGTTGTTACAAACGAAGATGCTTGGGTCCCACTCTAGACCTCCTGAATCAGAATCTCTGGGAATGGGCCATAGAATCTGCATCTTAATCAAATTTCCCAAACATATTTAAAATCTGAGAATCATGGGAGCTGTTCATTCAATGTGCCAGATAATTTTTCCTCTTTACAATATCTACTAAGATTTATGTAGCAATTCAACTTTATAAATCACATTTATATATATCATCTCATTTTATCTGCACAGTAATTCCATGGGATATTATTTTCCCAATTTTACTTATAAATAAATTAAGTCTGAAAACTCTTAACTGACTTTGTCAGTAGCCCATATACAAGTAGTGTTCCTGGGACTTGAAACTGGGTCTGTGAATTTCAAATTCAATGCTATTTTCCCTGCTTACTCCCTCTATCGGCTTATCTTGAGAATAGGTAAAGTGTCACCACATGTGTGCTTTCATCCAGGCTTTGGGGTTGGAGTTTACCATAATTGTGGGTCAAGCATATAGGAGAAGATAGCCTCAGGAGCACAGGTCTTGAAAGTTCAAAACTATAAACCTTAAAGCAATGGGAAATATTACTCCTATGAGGCTTACAGTGGTTCTTTGTTCCATCAGAGCAAATTACACAGAGGTACCACGAATTGATGCAAATTCAGTCCAGTCATCTGTCAACCTTTCAGGGGCCACTACTCAATAATATGAACTATCCTCTACTTTTATTTATCCTTTTTCTCTTTTGTTTCTGATGCTCTTCTTTGGGCCATTTTGTGGCTTATTTATACTTACATCCATCCCAGTATTAAGAGAGGGGTGAGAAAGGAAATAAAACTGAATGAATATTGGTGTTTGTTAGCAGCTTGGTGAAAAAGCAGTTGCAACTATCACTTTATATCAGGTCTTGGAATTATTTGTGAGCTGCAATTAGCCATGTTGTCTATATCCCCTATTATCCCAGATAAGGATTACATTACCTTATTGACATCGCCTCTTAGCAAGTGTATTGCTACTTGTTCAGTGCAATTGGCTGTGGCAATTCATGACTTTTTTTAGACAAACACATCATGAATTATCTCAAACCAACTCGCAGTTATCCAAGGGTTAATGAACCAATGTGTGAGTTTTACAACCACTTTGCTTCTTCCCTGTCTCCCCTCCTGTTCTCTGGCTTTAGGTCATTTGGTTGCTTATTAGCATCTCCACCAGAGAATATTTAAGTTAAATTAAACTCAAACAAATCTTTGTCACTGTGGTGGTGGCTTTCGATATATACTGAAACAAGAGAAGGAGGTCCAAAAATATAAAATTTTTTATGTTCTTGTTAAATTTAAATTTCCAATCCTACTCCTTTCCTCCATTAATACAGAAAAATTAAGCGTTTGCTTTAGCTGTCTTATGGAAATTGGGTCTTCAAGCCTTGTCATTTTCAAAATTCTCTCCTTGAGCTGCTAGGGAAATTGGACAAAAACACTTCAGTTCTTTGAAAAAGTATACAATACCAAATTCACTGATAGACCAAAGGTTTCGGAAAACAACTCAAAGTAGTCCAATAATGTGTCCAAGCATTTAGCCTGGTGTGAAAGTCAGGAATTAGCACCTCGAATGGATGAATTCAAGTTTTGTCTTCTCTCCTTCTCTCTGCCCACCTTCTGTTGAGGTGCTGATGAACAGTGAAATGGCCAAAAAGTAGGCAGTAGCAAGCAAGCGAGAAAAGGGTGGTGATTACCCTCCAAACAAATGAGAGGCAGCCAAAAGAACTTCTCCTTTCTCTTCCTCCAGACTCCAAGAAACCTCTCTTCCTCTCGGTCTAAAAGCTTACTGAGGACTCTGCCTGACTCACTCTGTTGCCAGTAGGCTGGCGTCACCGCAGAGCAAGGACAGCAACCTACTGCTGTCCCCTCTATGTCGTTACAGGCTAAAGGCAAATGCCCAACCCCGCTGAGGGAAACCTCTGCACCTGCACATGCCCAAGTATGTAGGACTTGGTGTAGCATTTTATGCAGCCAGAACCCTATGTCATGTTGTAGGAAGACATAAATTAGCATGGATTTAGCCGTCAGGCTAAATGGCAATCCATTTTCTAGCAGGGGGTTCTTGGATGAAAATTTCTCCATCCCTTTTTGAATGCTTTCTCCTCTTGCTATGAATTATTCTAGAAAGAGACATAGGAATTGTGCTGGCTCTGAAGAATCCAGAACAAGACAGAGGTTTATAACCTGCAAAAGTATTCACAACTTGTACCAAAGAAGTGCTGAGATAAATGGCAGACATCAGCTCTGGCTAATTTCCAAAGATGCATATTGTATAAGAAGAAGGGCCTATTAGAATGGGGTACTTGCTATGTGGAAGTGTGTTTTATTCAGGTCTAGAGAGGCCAGAAAGGCTTTGTGTAATCAGTAATATTTTAGACTTGTTCGAAGTCTGTATCTCATTCAGTGGCATTGTATGCTGCTTTGAATTTTTGCACTTTTAAAAGTTCTTGATTGTGTCATACTCTACATGGATTCAAAGACTTTCTACTTAAGCCAGACATTTAAGCCAGAAATTTTATCATTACTTTCAAAAAGATAAAATTAGAAATATATTAGAAAAATAAAACTATCATGCAAGACCTATAATTAATTTCATATTAACTTGGGTTCACAATTGTCTGGGGGAAAATATATATTTCTGTAAGATGGTAAACTTTATTTTTTTAAGACTTTCAGGATGACACCTTAGGGGTGTGTGTGTTTGTGTGTGTGTGTGTGTGTGCGTGTGTAACATTCTTCCTCCTTCCATCAATAATGTATCTGTTTTGCCTCATTTTGTTAATCTATAAAATGGGGTAATAATTGCTGACATAGTTGAGAAGTCCTTGGCCAACAGTGTAAATATTATAATACTGAAGATTTCATGTCTCAGGGGTAACTTGAGAGTGAATAATAATCAAAGCATCCAGCCCAGAATAAGAAAAATAATATTGTGTGGACTTCACGCTGCATGATTTTATTAAATCAGACTTCATGTCTCCATGGCAAGTGGATCCCCAAAGCCTAGGCAGCAAAAATGTTAGTGCTTCCTCTGAAAATAAAGTTAACAATATCTAAAAAACATACGATTTAATCCATTGTCATTGTTTTGCAGAAGAATTTAGCTGTAGTGTGTTAGGGGGGAAAAGTCTGTTTTCTTTAAGATGTGCTATCCATCTTCCTCTGCCCCAGAAATTACATCCTACATAATTAAAATAACAATGCACCTGTACTGAGACTTCCACTAAACTTTCTTAATAGTGAGAATCTGGACAGTCCATGGAACGGACGGATGGCAGCCAGGGATAGAGTTAGCCTTTCTTTCACATAGAAGATTGCTGAGTTTAGAATCATTTTCTTTATGGCTTTTCCTAATGATCCCGGAGGAAAAAAGTCCACAACACCCACCCCAAAATAGTCATCCGGACACTATGTGAGATAAGATAAGATGGTGATAAAGCTGCCTGACCCCTGTGTTAACTCCTAGCAGTTAAAATTCTGTTCTTATAACAGAAATTCGAATTTACTCTTGACATCACAGATGCAAATGCGTCAGATATTAAAGGAGTGAGGATTACCCTGATGCCCTGCTTTGCAGGCTTCCTTGGAAGACTCCAGGGGATATAAAGGCATTAGCTGTTTCCTTTTCTTTCCCTCCAGAGGTGTCTGGCTAAGTCAGGTGGAACACATTCCCCAAGCTCTCATTTATTACATGCTCTCTTCCTGCACTGGATTTTCCCCCTTCCCACCACTCTATCTTCCTTGGCCTTCCCCAAACATCTTTATCCAGAACCAAACATTATGTTTGTTTCTGGAAATTCCATCAGGATACAGAGGAGGCACAGGCTCATGTCAGGGACACTCCCTGAAAACCAGAAAGTCTATGCACAAACACACACCTGTGTGTAGCAGCCCATGGCCGCCTCTCACCACACACTCATGCTTTATATATCCAATGCTGATAAAAGCCTTCTTTTGCTCGAGGAGTGTAATAATTTATTTAGCCATCCCCCGGATATAAATCACATTTATCTCTCTCCAGAAGACAGGCAACTTTCTCTTCAAGGGTGTCATAAAGAGGAAAATAGAGCTTGGTTCAAAAGTGGTAAAATACCTGCTATTCTTATAAGTTCAGATTGTCAATGCAACTCTCAAGTGGACGCACAAAGCAGAACCCCAGGCAACTCTGTGAAAATTCTCTTCAGAATGTTGTTTTCGTTTTGCCAGTCACCTATGTGGATTCTCAGCCCACCGGTGGAAATGGCGTAAGGAGCATATTTTTCTCTGTGGGTTGCTGGGGACAATGAGACCCAGTGAGGCAAGATCAGATGGCTGAGGGTCAAGTGCTTCTAGGATAGACCTTTCCTGGTATACATCTGTAGGCTCTCTGTTCACTGCTGCAATTTGCATTCTGATTAGTATCCTAACCCCATTTCCCCCCACCTGTAGGCTTTCTGCTTGTGTGTGCATCTGTATCCCGTGGTGGCCAGGAGCAGTGAGGGAAGGGAGACAGTCTGCTCTCTGAAGAGCCCAGCGGCAGTCCCTCTTCCTGCAAATAGAAGCAGCGGGAGTGCGATGGGAGCGTAGGTGGCTGTTGGGAAATAGGATTTTTTTCTCTTCTTTCCACACAGTTTTTTCTTCCTATTAATATGTTCTAGAGGGCAAGGAGAAGTTCTAGGTACCAGTACCCAGCTCTCCCCATGAAAAATTACACACATTTTTCTCCACTGGAAACATGATTTATTTGGTAATGATCTTTTCAGAAAAAAAAAAAAAGTACATGCACAAGTTTAAAAAAAGATCAAAAAGGACAAAAAGATACACAGTGAAAAGGACCCCAGACCCACAAACAACTATTTTCATCAATTTTTGTTTATGCTTCCAGAAGGAGTCTTTGTGTGTGCATATTTATATCCAAGATAGTATGTGTGTGTCTACATTTACAAGGCTTTTCTTGGATCAGGAAACTGGGGTAGTTGACGGAGTGGGGAGCCAGGGGTACAGCCCCTTATTACAGCTTTTATGTGGGAAGGCCCACAGGCATTGTGCTGGGCCTGTACCCTTCTAGGGAGAGTCCTGCTTTTGCTGTTTTTGTTTTTTAAAAAAACTAAAACTGTATGTGTGTGTGTATAAAATTTGTTGTAGTAACAAAAATGAAAGCCTGCACGTATGCTACTCATTTTGCTTTTTTTCTCCACATAACAAAAGAACTTCACATTCATTTGATATCAGTGTATAAAGAAATACCACATAAAATGGACATTGTAATGATGGTTTTGCGAATGACACGAATAGGAAGGAAGGAAGGGAGGAAGGAAGGAAAGAAGGGAGGGAGAGAGGGAGGGAAGGAAACAGAACTAAGTACCCCAGCTATTTATGGTTGCTATTTGTCAAAGTGTGTTTCTTTGTGAAGCTGCATCTATCATTTCTCTCTTGTGGACAAGGAGGGCAGTGACAGTGGGTTCGTCTTTGGCTGTTGTTGTAAAATTTAAATGTATGCTTTCCAAACCTAGTTTCTTCTACTGCTTTCTGTATTGAGGACATGTGAGGTCCAGGGCATCCTTGAGCACCCTTTCGAAGGAGAGATGGGACCTCTTCCCCCCACTTGCCTAAGCAAGAAGGCCACACACTAGGGGTGACTTGGAGCCATGGCTGCCCCTGAGGACCCACGTCCTGCCTCTCTCTGGGCTGGCAGAGCAGGTGGTACCTGGCTAAGGGCAGAGGAGGAGGGGTAAATTGCTTCCTTCCCACCCTCCATCACAAGAGTAGACTTTCTGTCCATTTTTCCCTCCATTTGAGCAAAGTCCAATGGGAAACGAGCCCACCAGGCCAAGAGTGTAGCTTGTTCTGCTTTCCTGCCTGCGAGCATCAAACACCGTCACAAGGGGCAGAGAGAGAGTGCAGCGCACCTTCATCCTAAAGATGCTTGTGGAGCAGGAAAAGGTGGAACCCAGGCCCACTGTGCCCAGCTCTCTGCTTGGCATCCCAACCTAGGGTGCGGCTTTCACACGGAAGATGTATGCATATCTCTAGAGTCAGAGCTGAGAGTTTCAGGGTCCCAGACATTTCATCAAGGACCTTTTATTTTGTCTGACGCATGCCAAAGTGGTTCTCTGTCCTAGGGTCATGGCCACAGAAGCTCTATTGCCCTGCTGTGTGCATTTCCCCATCACATTGAACCTTCTCCCACCCGCAACAGTGTGAAGGCAACCATCAGCTGTCAAAAGCTGATGGGCAGGGCTTCCCTGATGGCTCAGTGGTTGAGAGTCCACCTGCCGACACAGGGGATGCGGGTTCGTGCCCCGGTCCAGGAAGATCCCACATGCCGCCGAGCGGCTGGGCCCGTGAGCCATGGCCGCTGAGCTTGCGCGCCCGGAGCCTGTGCTCTGCAGCGGGAGAGGCCACAGCCGTGAGAGGCCCGCGTACCAAAAAAAAAAAAAAAAAGCTGATGGGCAGGTAGTTGAGGGCAGAGGCTGAGTACAGGACTAGGGGCAGAGGTGGGACTGGAGCCCCATCTCCACCATCCACTAGTCTGGACAGGTTTAACCTCAGTACCTCAGTAGACCCATCTATAAAATTCCGGATTGTCTTACAGTCTTGCTGTGAGGATTAAATGAGGCGATATAGAGAGAGCTTTCTAGCGCTTAATAAATATATTATCAAGTAATTTCAGTTCCTATGAGGGAGGTAACTTTAAATTATTATGGTTTGACTGAGGTAAATATTCTAAACATAGTTGCTACCCTCAGTTATTTCTGAGCCTCTGCCTGTGCTTCCAGAACATTGTTGTGCATTCCAGGCTCAACTCATGGGACCACATGGGCCTGGCTCAGAGGGGCAGGGTAGAGTATAGCATAGAGGGTCAGATTCAGACAGGGATGGTGCACGCACCTCCCTGTATCACCACCTGTAGCCCCATGGGCAAGTACTATCCTCCTCTGCCTCAGTCTCCTCATCTCTGAACTGGGAATAGCAACAATTTCTGCTTTACAGAGTTGTGTTGAATGAAGTAGTGTGTGTGAAAACTATTGGCATATAGTATGTGTTCAGTAAAATGATAGGGATTATGCATCTATTAACCACTGACTCACAGAATTTCAGAACCTGAAGGATTCATAGACATTATTTAGTAAGAGGCACCCCACCTCCAACCATTGGACCCACCCTTCATTTTGTAGATGGGAAATTGGGTCATAGAAAAGTTAAGAGGTCTAACAAATATTATATAGCCAGGTAGCTTCAGGATCAAGACTGGAATCCAAGGGTTCTGCCACGCAGGTCCAGGCTCCTTCACTCCCTGCAGTTTTCTTGCTGCAGGACTGAAAGTAGATGTTCCATCCCGTTTAGGTAATCAGTGCTTCAAATTTGTTTGAAAGCTTGGGCAACCAATAGATTGCTTGAAAAGTTATGACTCAAGGCCAGGTATTGAATTCTGTTTTACATCCCAAGGTTTTAGCTGATCTTTTTTTAAATCCATTTTTGTTTTAAATATTGCAAGTTGCTATCAGCTTCTCTCTCTATCCCCTTGCTTGCCTCAGAAAACTGATATGCCCTCCCTCCCCACTGCGCTTATTTTTCTTAACTATAGTCTGTAGTGAAAACCCTCTTCTCTCAAGTGAAATGAAGCAGCTGGCACCTTTAGGGCTCTCATATTATCATTATTATCACTTAACATTTATAAGTGCTCACAGTATGCTAGACACTATAACATACAGTAGTAAGGAACTTGCCGTCTAAATTAGACACAGATAGATCCACATAAAAGAGAAAAATAGAGGCAGGGGGTGAGTGGGAAGTGGATCAGGCAAGGGAGAAACTCAGGGTCACTGCCACAACACTTCAAACTCTTGCTGAGCCAATGGATGTGGAAGACTTAGGGAGACATATCCAATTTTTAGCAAAGTGATATAAAATTGCCCCTAAAGGGATTGTGTGAAATACCAGGGTTTTTTTTCATTTCTGCCAGAGAATTTCGGGAAAGCACCTTTTTGTGAACAGAATTGTTCTAAATCTGCTCTCTGCTGCCTCTTTCCATCAGCTTTCCCCAGGCCCCTGGTGGCCTCCTCCCCGTGCACTTTTGGTTTGAACTCAGAGAGCAGCAGGGAAGCGAGGGAATCAAGTGCGGGGCAGCCGGCATGTCTAATTCCATGACAGACATGTGGTGAATCTAAAGGCCACCCCTGGAAGTGTCTTTGATCTCTGGAACCCTCTATGCATTCTATTTCCCCTCCACGGGGTCAGTGCCCGTGGTACTCCCCGGCCGCCCAGAGTCCCCCCTCCCCCATAGGTAAGCTTCCCTTTTTCTAAGTCCAGTTTTGCCCCCGAATAAAATTTGTTCTTGCAACTCATCTTGGGTCTCAAAAATTGTGACTCTTCCTCCTGTTAATAATTTTTACTGTATATGTTTACCCCTTACAACTTGAGAATGGAAAGTGGCACTCTTCATAGCTACAGGGAAATAAGCACTGAGTCAAATAGATCCATCATAATTGGAGAAGGATCAATAATTGAACAGTTTAATGAACTAAGGCAAAAAAAATATTTTAAGTGGCTACACTTCTAATAACCTCTTATTCCTGAAGGTTGTCCATGGGCTGCCCAGAGGGACCTCTCCAACAGAGGAGAGAAGCCCAGTGAATGACCCAGAGTTCTTGTACCCTCGGCTTTAGGGAGCCACTTGGTTTTCTCTCTTTAACAGCAGATAACAACCAGAGTCCCCTCTGATAGGAGCTAAGACATGAAAACAGCAAAAATGCATTCCAATCCTTCATGGAACTCAAATCAAACCTAGGATCTTTTCCACTTGAAAAAATAAGATGAAGTCTCTTCCTAGGGCTAAATGAGTGGCAAAAATGACAAAGGGTGCAGGAGGCCAGAGGCCAGAAGGAAGGGCATCCTGGCAGGGCGTCTGCACCTCGCATTTACCTGGCACCAGGGAGGTGGGAAAGGCACTACAATTTGGACAAGGGGAAATGATCAGCCCATCTTATTTTTTACTCTCTTTCTTTTGCTAGGTACATGTCCTTTCAATTCTCTCACCTTTTATTTTTCTTATTCTAAGACTTAAAAGTGGTTTAATACTGGAGCATTTCTTAGACTTCTTAAAAATTGAACCCTAAATTTATGAGTCCCTGGAAACCAGGTGTGGACTGCTGCATGAGTTCAGGTCTGCCAAGAGGGAGGCACCAACATGGGATTGGATGTGCAAATGTACTGGGGAAGAGAACAGGAGCAGGTAGGGGGAGCTGGAGGACAACAGTGCAGGTCTGACCCCCGTGGGAGGAGAGGCAGAAGGAAGAAGGATTGGGGAGGAGGAGGTTCCAACTGAGCAGAGTTTTAAAGCGGTTCAGCCAGGTTACCGTGGAGTCCTCCAGCCAAAGTTGCCCACGGGAGGAGATGTGCCTTTTGCAGGAAAGGGCCTGCCTTTGGATCCCTGCCATTCAGTCGTTGACTGGCACCAGCCAGTGAAAGGTGTGCAGACACACTGGCGGTTCTAGAGGGGAACAGCTCGGGTCATCAGTCAGTTATCCTCCCCACAAAAGGAGCCCTGAGCTGCATGTTTTGGTCACAGCTGTGTTAGTCTACTTCATTCCAGAGAGACAATCAAAACAGAGTAGAGCAGATGAGGGCTTGGCCTGCGAACCGGGCAGAGCAGGTAACACTGTTTCATGCTAATAGCTTCCACTTATGCACGTGCCACGAACTGAATAGACTTACTGTGGTAAACATCACACAAATCCTATAAGACCACTATTATTAACCTATTTTACAGATGGAAAAGTGAGTCTTAGAAAGACTGTGGTCACACAGCAACTGTTGGTGGAGCCAGAATTCCACCCTAACACTTAGTCCCAGAGCTACTTCATGCATTACCTCTGAAGCTACTTCTTGACTGCAGCAATTTATAAGCTATTTAATTTCTGCTAAGTACTAAAGTACTGTCATTTTTTTCTCATAACGCATGACTAGGGAAGAAACCTCTGGTAAAATCACATAAGACTTTGCAATCACCCAAGAAACCTGCTTGGGGTCAGACACTGCCCACCCTCACCATATCCCTCCACTTTCTGAAGAACCACAGTAAAATCTTCATTTATTTGTTGAAGTGCCTTAGTAGTACTGTGACTGTAATGGCACATCCTTCTTGTTTATATGGAGACAATTCCTCAAAAGCTCACCTGCTCTATAATAATTGATATTTTCCAGCCTTGACCTGGCAGCAAAGACCCACCTCACAGACACTTGCTGAGCTAAAAAACAAAAGCAGCCAGAAAACTCCTGCAGAGCTTCTCAAGGCTTGTGCTCATAAACGGCATCAGGTACACCTACACGGCTATGAGATACATTAAAAATGGATCCTTACAGAAGAGTTAAAGTCCAGTCTGATGCTGCTCAAATTTCAATAAAAAAGGATATTAAGACAACGAGCCTCGAAAAACCAAGTTAGCTCAATTACAAAGGATAGGTATAACCAAATTTGAATACTAACATGTAGAAATCTGTCAGAGCTGATGGAAAATGTGGCTCTGATACTCTGAGGTTTTCTCTTGAAAAGCCTAAAAGGACGCTGTCAAGTTTGACGAGCCTAAAATGCAACACCCACACACACCCCTGAATGCAAATATTACATTTTCTATTTTAAAATGGCCTCCTGATAGATTTTTCACTTACAGTCTTCAGAAATTATCTCAAGTGAAAAAACAAATAAATAAAAAACAGAAAGCTTTTCAGCTTTGATCCCCTGCTGGTTTGTAAGAATAGGTTTGGCAAGAAGAGTGGCACCCACAATCACAAGAAACCCAAGTAACCTGGTTGGTTTTTTTCCACAGCCAGCTAAGGACAGAGATTTTTTTTTTTTTTTTTTTTTTTTTTTGCGGTACGCGGGCCTCTCACTGTTGGGGCCTCTCCCGTTGCGGAGCACAGGCTCCGGACGCGCAGGCTCAGCGGCCATGGCTCACGGGCCCAGCTGCTCCATGGCATGCGGGATCCTCCCGGACCGGGGCACGAACCCGCGTCCCCTGCATTGGCAGGCGGACTGTCAACCACTGTGCCACCAAGGAAGCCCAGGACAGAGATTTTAACACCATTACCACCCTCATTTTAGAGGGTTCCTAGCTTTTCACTGTCGGGAAACATTCTCAGAAAAAAAATTAATTTATACAACAGGCATATCTTCAACTTGTCACCCTCTAGCCATATCCTTTCAGAAAACATTTCATTTCTTTATGTAGCAATTGTAATGGGTAAGCAGACCCATTCCCAAAGGCTACCAAAAATGTCCCAGCATAAGCCTATCCCATTCATACTCCAACATGGTAAAGCACAAAACACCGGAAATGGCTTCCCTACACGAAACAGCTAATATTTTAGGCAGTAATTTCCCTCACATCTAGGGCAAAATATAAAGCATCCATATCATATCAAAACAATTCCATATCATGTGGTTTAAACAAAAGAACCAAGGCATTAGCATGCCTATTTTTCAATCCCACCTCCTAGTAAATATTACCAATTAATCTCGACAAAGCATTGCTCTGGTGGTCCAACAATCGCTTAGCACACATGTACTGACCCCCCTATCTGGGACATGCCAGCCAAAGGAAGGAGCACTGCGTTAGTGAGAGTCATTTACTTGCTCAAGAGTGTCAGTGTTTACCCAGTGGTTACAGAATAAATTTCAAACTTGAGCTGAGTATTCAAGTTTCCCCACAATCTGGCCCTGACCTACCTTTGTGGTCTTTTTTTCACTGCTGGCCTCCTGGAGCTGTCCTGTCCAATATGGTAACCACAATTTATATGGGGCTATTATGCAATTGAAATGTGGCGGCTCCAGGTTGATATGTGTTATAAGTGTAATCTACATACCAGATTTCAAAGGCTTAGTACCCAATAAAAGGATATAAAATATCTCAATATTTTAAAATTGATTACACATTGAAATGAAAGTGTTTTGGATACATTAAATTACAGAAAATAAATTGTAAAAGTTACTTCATTTCAAGTGTTTCTTTTTTAATATAGCTACTAGAAAATTTCAAATTGCAAATGTGGCTTTTGATTGTATTTCTGTTAGACAGTGTTGTTAGACTTTGTACTTTCCTCCCACACTCTGCTCCTTCCATCCTTTTCACCTAATACAGTCATGTGTTCCGTCTTTAC
Source organism: Mesoplodon mirus (assembly GCF_964341445.2). NCBI lineage: Eukaryota > Metazoa > Chordata > Mammalia > Artiodactyla > Ziphiidae > Mesoplodon > Mesoplodon mirus. The sequence continues at coordinate 41,826,299 of NC_138989.1, read as the reverse complement.
TTATTTAAATCCTATCCATCCTACAAATCTCTGCTCAAATCTTAAGTCTTCTTTGGAAAACCTCTTTTACTCTGTACATCGCATACAGCATTTATTTCCTTGTGATTTGCTTAACACTATTTGTATGTAAACTGTAAAACTCTTCAACCCCCTTCCCCAACTATATTGAAGCTTCTAGAGGGCAGCTTCCATGTCTGAGTCATCTCTGTTTTCCAAGGAACCAATATCTAGCACAATGTCTTGCATGAGGAAGATAGTCAATAAATATTTGTTAAGGGAATGGTAAATGGATAGATGGATAAATGCATGAATGAAAAAAATGTATCTATGAGTCAAGACAGTGTAGTACTAGCAAAAGAATGGACACATATATCAATGGAACAGAACAGAGAGCCCATAAATAAGCCAAATGAATATAGTCAACTGATTTTTTGACAAAGGTGCAAAGGCAGTTCAGTGGAGAAAGGATAGTCTTTCAATATATGGTGCTGGAACAACTGGATGTCTATATGTTAAAAAAATTAATCTAGACATTACCTTATACCTTTCACAAAAATGAACTCAAAAATGATCACAGGCATAAATGTAAAATGAAAAACTATAAAACTTCTAGAAGAAAAGAAGAGAAATGATCTTGGGTTCAGCTATGATTTTTTAAATACAATGCCAAAAGCATAATCCATGAAAGAAAAAATTGATAAGTTGGACTTCATTAAAAATAAAAATTTACACTCTGTGAAAGACACTGTTAAGAGAATGAAAAGACAAGTCATGAACTAGAAGAAAATATTCACAAACTGCATATCTGATAAAAGATATGTATCTACAATATGCAAACAACACTTTAAACTAAATAAGAAAATATTTTAAAAATGAGCAAGAGATCTGAATAGATACCATACCAAAGAAGATATACAGATGGAAAATAAGCATATAAAAAGATGCTCTATCATTTGCCAGTAGAGGAATGCAAATAAAAACAACAATGTTGCCTTACTCCTCATGCAAAAATAACTAACTGTGGATCATAGTTCTAAATGTAAGATCCAGAAATATAAAATGCTTAGAAGAAAAAAGGAGTAAATCTTCATGACCATGGATTAGGCAATAATTTCTTAGGCATAACATCAGATGTACAAGTCACAAATGTAAAATATATAAATTCGACTTCATCAAAATTAAAAACTTCTATGTTTCAAAGAATACTGTCAGGAAACTGAAAAGACAATCCACTATAGGAGAAAATATTTGCAAATCATATATCTGATAAAGGACTTATACATAAAATTTATAAAATATAAAGGGAATTCTTAAAACTCAACAATAAAATGACAAATAATCCAGTTTAAATATAGGCAAAGGATTTGAACAGACAGTCCTCCAAAAACTATATACAACTGGCCAAGCACATGAAAAGATAATTAAAATTACTGGGGAAATGCAAATCAAACCACAATGAGATACAACTTTTTCACACTAGGATGGCTATAATAAAAAGATGAACAGTAACAAGTGTTGGTGAGGATGATGAGATATTAGAACACTCATACATCGCTGGAAGGAATGTAAAATGCTGCAACCACCTTGGAGAACAGTTTGGAAGTTCCTCAGTAAGATAACCATAGACTTGCCATATAACCCAGCAGTTCCACTCCTAGGTATATACCCAAGAGAACTGAAAGCGTAAGTCTAAATGAGTACTTATACACAAATGTTCATCCAGTGTTATGCAAAACATCCAAAAGTAGAAACAACCCAAATGCCCATCACTTAAATGGTATATAAACAAAAGTGTGTATCCATACAATGAAATATTATTCAGCCATATAAATTAATGAAGTACTGATACACACTACAACATGGAAGAACCTTTAAAGCATTATGTTAAATTAAAGAAGCCAGACACAAAAGGCTACATTTTATGTGAGTCCATTTATCGAAATGTCCAGAATAAGAAAATCAACAGAAGCAGAAAATAGATTAGTGATTGCCAGGGCTGGGGAAGAAGAAAGTGGGAAGTAACTGCCAATGGGTATGGGTTTTATTTTTAGAGTGATGAAAATATTCTAAAAGTAGATAGTGGTGATGGTTGCACCAATCTGTGACTACATAGAAACAACTGAAATGTGCACATGAAAAGAGTCTATTTTCTAGTAGGTGAATTATGTCTATAAAAAGCTGTTATTTTGGGGCTTCCCTGGTGGCGCAGTTGTTGAGAGTCCGCCTGCTGATGCAGGGGACACGGGTTCGTGCCCCGGTCCGGGAAGATCCCACATGCCACGGAGCGGCTGGGCCCGTGAGCCATGGCCGCTGAGCCTGCGTGTCTGGAGCCTGTGCTCTGCAACGGGAGAGGCCCCAACAGTGAGAGGCCCGCGTACCGCAAAAAAAAAAAAAAAAAAAAAAAAAAGAAAGAAAAAAAGCTGTTATTTTAAAAAATGATATACCACTATCTATTAAAACAACTAAAATAAAAGAAAAACTGGTAAGGATTAGAAGCAAAAGGAACTCTTATTCATTGATTTGCATTGGTGGGAATGCAAAATGGTGCAGCCACTTTGGAGGAGTTTGGCACTTTCTTACAAAGCTAAATATAATCTTACCAATTGACCCAACAATCATGTTTTTAGGTATTTAACCAACTGATTTGAAATTTTATTTTCACACACATTTGAAAACGAATGTTTATAGAAGTTTTGTTTTTTTTTTTTTTTTTTTTTTTTTTTGCGGTACGCGGGCCTCTCACTGTTGTGGCCTCTCCCGTTGCGGAGCACAGGCTCTGGATGCAAAGGCTCAGCAGCCATGGCTCACGGGCCCAGCCACTCCGCGGCATGTGGGATCTTCCCGGACAAGGGCACGAACCCGCGTCCCCTGCATCGGCAGGAGGACTCTCAACCACTGTGCCACCAGGGAAGCCCTATAGCAGTTTTATTAATAATCTCAAAAAACTGGAAAGAACCGAGATGTCCTTCAAAAGTTGAACAGATAAGCAAACTGTGGTACATTCATACAATGGAATACTATTTAGTGGCAAGAAGGAATGAGCTATGCAAAGAAATGGATGAATCTTAAATACATACTGTTAAATGAAAGAAGCCAGTCTAAAAGGCTACATACTAATTTAAATTAACTCAAAATGCTGCTGCACATGTATGCTGGAATTGAGCAATTAAATAAACGGGCAGTGATTGGTGGGATCTAGGTTTTTTCATTGCTGGAGGTGGAAAATACAGATAAGAAAAGGAGAAAGATAGAATAATCTATGTGGTAATGGATTAGAGTTGGAGACATCAGTATCTATATATGTTTAGCTTAATATAAATACACATGGTTATGTAGAGAAATATTTAAAGTTGCATGCATGTATGCTGGTTAGTATTTCTTTGCTCTGTCAGCTGTGAGGGCCTAGAAGCATCTATGCTCCCATGGCAACAAGCATGCCTTGTGCAGACCTTAGTATCTAATAACTTTTTCCAATAAGAGCAACCAGAGTGCCTTGAGGAAATGTCTGATTCTAGAGCTAAGAGCAGGAAATATACATGATGAGACTGGAGGATCTTGTAGGGTCAGAAAGTAAGGAAGTGTCCAAGGTGAAAAAAAAACCCAAAATAATAGAGGCATGTTAAAGGAACACAGAAACCAACTGAAGGAAGCTGCCAAAAGCCAAAGTTGGAACAATTTGAGCAACAAAATAAATAAAATCATACTGGATTCTAACCCAAAATATAAAAATAAATATCCATGAGTCCATACTGATATAAACGATTGAATAAATAAATAAGTGGGTCAGAAGAGCCAAATTTCCTGTGCAGCAGAGTTCCAAATAATTTATGTAGATACTCAGCCTTCAAGATGGTGGAACATAAGTACCCACTCCTTAAATATGGGCTTCACATTGTGACTTCTTTCAAAAGAGTATAGTATGGAAAGTGAGAAAAAAGGGTAGCTTAACACTGAGGAAACCTCACAAACACTACCTCAACCAAGTGATCGATGCTAACTTCACCGTGTTAACAAGGCTGACATCGTGTCAATTGTACGTACCCAAGATGTGATGTGGTAAGAATGGCATTTTATCTTTGTGGTGTTCCTCCCAAAACCCACAATCCCAACATAATCATGAAAAAACATCAGAAAAACTCAAATTGAGGGACATTCTATAAAATGTCTGACCAGTATGCTTCAAAACTGTCAGGGTCATCAAAAACAAGGAAAGTCTGAAAGACTGTCACAGTCAAGAGGAGCTGAAGGAGACATGACAACTAAACGTAATATGGTGCCCTGGATGGGATTTTGGAATAGAAAAGGGACGTTAGGTAAAACTAAGAAAATCTGAATAAAATATGTACTTTCATTAATAATAATGTATCAATATTAGTTCACTAATGGTAACAAAAATACCATCCAAATGTAAGCTGTTATTAACAGGGGAAATTGCATGTGAGGTATATGGGAACTCTCTGTACTATCTTTGCAACTTTTCTTTAAATATAAAATTATTCTAAGACTAAAAGTTTATTAAAAATAAGAAACATGCTTTATGGATGCCTTTTAAGCCTTCTAAGAGGCTGGCAAAAGCTGAATTTTCAGTGGCATATTGAACAGTTACATCTTTCAGACCCTCCCTCTGCCCATCACTGCTCTTTGTCTTGGAAAAGATGGTTCCCTTTTCTAAATGTGATTACATTTCTTTTTACAGTTATGAATTGATCTAAACCCACTCCATCAGGGAGAATTAAAACTTAATCATCATCACTTTCTGTTTTCCTTAACTATGCTTTCCCTCTACCTTGTCCCACACCCTACAAACTTTTCCTGTTAAACCTTAATCCTTAGGGTTCCCAGAACAATACTGATGCTTCCTCCATTTTGATAAACAAATATTAACAATACTTAAAATACCTGGGAAAAAATATTTAACTCAAAATGCACACCTAGGGCAATTCTCTTGGCTTCCAGAATGAAAGGATAACCCAGATCTCAAATGTTCAAAAAACATCAGCAAGATTTTCTGTAACATGTCCGTTTACCACATTCTTAAGGAAAGACCTGAGTTAAATTTTATAAACTAGAGCTAAAACAAAAGTGAGCAAAACCATTTAATAATTGAGAAAACCAGGTAGAAATGTACCTTATGGAATATAAAAAAATACTATATAAAGAAAGATGTAATTGGTTGAATACTTGGGAATAAGTAGACCCAGAGACCAACATTAAAACCAGTTATGCCTCTGATTTTTACCTGCAGCCAGTTAAGCCAGGGGTTACTTCTGAAATGTCAAACAGTCAAAGTGAAGGAATTTATTGCAAGAAATATAATTCCCAATTCTGGCTGGTAAAACAAACTTACGGAGGATTCCTGGACTTTTATAATGATGGAATACAACCTGAGGCAGTATAAATTCACAATCTCTTAGGACAAATAGCCTTTAAAAATTCAACCTAGTATCCAGTTCACCCTTGAAATGAGTGGAATTTTCTGTAGAAGTCACATGACATATTCATTGTATAGTATGAACCCTCCTGCTAACATGATCTCAGGCTACCTACCCCTTTTCTCTAATTTTGCAGTGTCGGTTTTAACATCATTGAACACATATATTCTTGTATGGTTTGTGCTTTAACTGATGTAGGCTTTAGATAATAACCACCTAGTAGAAATCTGTTATGGTCTAGCAATATCTATACTACTGTCAATTCGATATTATGCAAAAGGGACCTACATATAATACATTGTCATTGTCACTAAACAAATTTCTTTAAATAAAGGCCTATAAAAATCCAATTAGATTGTGCATGGAGCACCAGTAAGTTGAAATGCTGCAACAGTAAAAGTCAAGACTAACTTAACCTTTTAAAAAGATTATACTATAGGCAAAGCCCCACTGGCATGTGGAGTAATTTTTGTTAATTCTGTGTCCTGAAAAGATTAGAAAATGGCAAATGTAGTGTATCTTGAAAGCCCCTGGGTGTCCTGGAGTCTGGTTACCATTTCCCCCTCCCTGTAGTTGATCGCTCCAGCCAAGGAGGCCCCAGGACCCAGCACAGCTCTGCATCCTACAGTTTTGGTGGCCTGGGCAGCTGCATTAACCTACCCCTCCCCCAAGGCTTTTGAAGTGGCGACAGGAAATGGGCAGCTCTGCTGGCCACCCCCTCTCAGGGAGTTTTCTGTCTCAGAGTGTTTTAAACACTGCCAGATCCAAAAGGGATCAGGTTTATGGTGATATAATATCACCTTAGATTTTGGTGACACTGGGAAGAAACAGAAAAGACAGAAGAAAAACATTCAGGCCCTTTTCATAGCATCACAAGATTATTCATCATAAGAGAGAGCTTTGGTCAACTAGTTCAAATGCCCATCTATTGTCTCCTGTTCTCCTCTGTTGCCAAAGAATTCAAGCAGTAAAGGACACACCACCTAGAGAAGCTCTGTCCTATTATGGGATAGTTCTAATTGCTGGAAACGTCTGCCTTATATGGAGCTAAATTCGGCCTCCCAGTGACTTACATCAATCGAATCTATTGGGTCATTGGAAACTATAGAGAATATGTCTCCATGTTCAGCTGCCACATGGCTTTTTAAATATTTAAAGACAGTCATGATAATAATAACAAAAACTATTATCACTTCCTGAGCATCTACTGAGTGACAGTACTGTACCAGATAGTTTATGTATGTAAGTGGATGGCTGAACCCCTCATGGGAAGAGCACTGAATGTGTTTGCAAGGAAAACTTGATAGCACTTGGGGTGGGGAGATAGGGACGGGATTCTGGAATCCCAAAGCCACGCTTGGGACGGAAACATGTTTGCTATGGAGGGTGGATTCTGCGACAAGAGTGGATCTTTGTTTTGAGTATTATAAGTTTGGTTTTTCAAATTAAGGATAGGAACTGGGAGAGGATGACTTGTTCTCATAGAAGAAGGCAAAGGAATTTGAAGACCCCAATGTCCTGGAAGGATGAAGAAAAGCCAGTGAGTCTGCATGGGGGAAGGATTACCCACCCCCCCACGCCCCGCCCACTACATTCCTACTCACCCCCCTATTGCCCACAGTGGTAAAGTCTTTGCAGAGAACAGCAGTGTAGGGAGGAGGCTTACAACGTCTTCCTCTGGGACGTGTGTAGCGTGAACTTCCTCATTCATCTACTGGGTCAAATCTCCAGTGAAATCTACTTAACTCACCAATGCTTCTGTGTGAGTAGATTTTGGGGGGGAATTCCACAATTCTGAGAGGGGCTCATGAGATCTGTATTCAGGGAAACTGACACAGGAGCCAGAAGAGAAGGTAACCCAATCACAATATTATTCAAAAGATGCTATTGCTACTTTATCAACGAGGATCCTGGGAGTCAGAAAACTTGAGTGACTTGCCCAGACTTACAAGTGGGGCTGAGTCTACCTGATCCTTTTCACTACACACCAACTCATCACATGTCACCTATGGCTTACATTTTCTAAGATTCACTTTTCTATTTTCCTCAACTTTTTCCCATGACATTCTTTCCAGATCTCTTCCGATCCTGACCTTATCTGTGTACTTTCTGGCAGGGAATCTGTTCAGTTTTCCCACTTCCAGTGGCAGTAATACAGCAATGAATGTTACACATTTATTAATGCAGCCCAAGATCTTTTTCAACATGTTTTGGGATTTTTTTTTGCATAAATTAAAACAAGTTCTTACTATCCTTATTTATACACAACTGATATTTTCTAACTTATATTTTTCTGACTACTAAAGTAATGCATATTTGGGAATCCCCTGGTGGTCCAGTGGTTAGGACTCCCTGCTTTCACTGCCAAGGGCGCTGTGGGTTCAATCCCTGACTGGGGAACTAAGACCCCACAAGCAGCATGGTGTGGCCAAAAAAATTTTTTTTTAATTTTTTTTTTTTTAATTAATTTATTTATTTTTTGCGTTACGTGGGCCTCTCACTGTTGTGGCCTCTCCCGTTGCGGAGCACAGGCTGCTGACGCGCAGGCTCAGCGGCCATGGCTCACAGGCCCAGCCGCTCCGCGGCATGTGGGATCCTCCCGGGCCGGGGCACGAACCCGCGTCCCCTGCATCGGCAGGCGGACTCTCAACCACTGCGCCACCAGGGAAGCCCTAATTTTAAAAATTGAAGTAATGCATATTTATTATAGACAAAATTTTGAAATTATGAAAATAGTAAAAAACAAATATCTTTAGTTCCAACAATTACGGATAATAATTGTTGATGTTTTGGGACATACTCTTTCAGTCTTTTGAATGCATGTATGTACGATTTTATAGTTTCTAGTCTGAGTCTAAATTCTGGACCTAGCATTTATCATGTTTAAGTTTTCTTGATGATTTAAGCTTTACACTACAATTTATCAAAATAAGTTTGAATTCTTATGCTTTCATTTATTTTCTTAGCTACATGCAACAGAAGCCTATAGCATCCCTTTGCTTCTCCCTCTCCCTCATCATGTGACCACATCACTTCTTAGTTCTCATCTGAAGCAGTTTATGCATTTGACATAATTGATCACTGTTGCCTTGGTCTCTTTGGTCTCTTGGTCATAGTTCTTTTTTTTTACTTCACTGGCTGCACCTTCTCACTCTCCTTCCCTCTCTTTCACATCTTCTCAAATGCCTCTGGGTTCAGTTTATGATCTCCTCTGTCTTCTCTAGATTCCCCCTCCCTAGGTGAGCTCCTCGATCATCTAGGCATGCATGAATCCTACATTTATATCTCTACCTCCATTCTATCCTGAACCCTCCCATAATCCTCCTACTGCCTGGATGACATCTCTTGGATGTCTAAGCACATCTCAAATGCCTTGTTGAAATCTAGGTGCTTTGTCACCATAGTATTCTCCTGATGCATAGGTCTCATAATCCTACCCAGAAAGAAAATAAAGTTCATTTGACCTGACTTGTTCTGTAGGAACCCACCTTAGAAATTTTTCTAGATATTGGACTTTCCACTCAGTACTCAGTAGTGTCCACTTGTTTCCTCTTCCTGAAAATAAGAATATTGACCTGTGCTCAATTTTCTGGCACCTGTCTCATTGTCTGTGATTTCTCAGAGCAAAAAGTAAGATCACATCCTCACTTTATTTTAGTAATTTGGGATATAAACCTTCTGAGCTCATTGAAGGTGATGAGATAGATCATCTGTAGTTCCTAGCCTGCTAGAACATCAGTTGGCTGGGATTCTTTTTCCCAGGAGGTGGGGAGTGGGGAAGGGGGGAAAGGGTATTTTCCTTGGTGAATAATACAAGGCAGAAGGAAAGTTCAGTAGTTGTCTTCTGTCATCTGTCAACTTTATACCAGCTTCCCCGTGTTGTGGGCCAATACTATCCCTGTTTTTCTTGAGCTTTAAAGAATTTGTTCTTTTCTTTAGTTTGTTTTGTGAGCCTCAGCTCAGCCTGGGTTTTAGCCTTCCTTGTAAAACTCCCTCATGTTGAGCCACTTTTCTTTAAAAATCAATCCTTCCTTTTTTTCATCTTTTGTACATAGCTTTTTATAAAAACTCAAGCTTCTCAGAGAGCTTCCTATATAATCACATTGATAAGTTTGTCAGATAAAAAACAGGATGTCCAGTTACATTTGAATTTCAGATAAGCAGCAAATGATTTTTAGTATAAATATGTCCCATGCAATATTGGGGATGTACTTATACTAAAAATCATTGTTTACCTGAAATTCAAATTTAACTGAGCATTCTGTAATATATTTGCTAAATCTGACAACCTTGCATGTTGATTCTGTTTTATTTGTTTGCTTCGATTTTAAATAGTTTCAGCTTTCCTTATTCACTTGAATTGCAATGATATAATAAAAATTTTAGCTCTGGAAAATTCCCATTCCTCTTGAGTTGGGTTTATACTTTGCTTTATAGTGTTTAAGGTACCTTATAGTATTAGTCTGCTCAGGCTGCTATAACAAAACAGCACAAACTCAATGGCTTAACAACATTTATTTTCTCACAGTTCTGAAGGCTGGAAGTCCATGATCAAGGTGCCAGCAAATTCAGTTTCTGGTGAGAGCTCTCCTCCTGGCTTGTAGATGGCCGTCTTCTTTGTGTGTCCTCACATGGTCTTTCCTTTGTGCTCTTGAGAAAATTATCTACTTTTTTTCTGGATTGTTTCCATTTTACTTTTATAAATTCTCAGGTACATGTCTTTCCTCACACAAAATTCCCTTCTCCCCTCACTCATGAACTCAAAATTAGCATAGTCACTTTCTCTCAGGTCTCGGAAAGAAACAATGTTAAAACAGCAGCAACTCACCAGGCAGTAGGCAAAGCCCTTCATATGTCTTGTTTACTCCCTACACGATCCACAAGAGGTAGTGTATTAGTCAGGGTTCTCCAGAGGAAAAGAACCAATAGAATGTAGATAGATAGATAGATAGATATAGATAGCAGTTAGATAGATAGATAGATAGATAGATAGATAGATAGCAGGTAGATAGATAGCAGATAGATAGATAGCAGGTAGATAGATGATAGATAGATAGATAGATAGATAGATAGATAGATAGCAGGTAGATAGATGATGATAGATAGATAGATAGATAGGTAGGTAGATAGATAATTTGTTATGAGGGATTGACTCACAGTACTATGGAGGTGGAGAGGTGCCACATCTGCTGTCAACAAACTGGAAGCCCAGGAAAGCTGGTGGTGTAGATCCAGTCCAAACCCAAAAGCCTGAGAACTAGGGCAGCCAACGTTGTAAGTCCTAGTCTGAGTCTGAAGGCCAAGAACCAGGAGCGCCATGTCCAAGGACAGGAGAAGATGGATATCCTAGCTCAAGCAGAGTGGAAAGTCACCCCTTCCTCTGCCTTTTTGTTCTATTTGGGGCCACACAATCTACTGATTCAAAGCAAATCTCTTCAGAACACCTTCACAGACACACCAGAAATAATGTTTTACCAGCTATCTGGGCATCCCTTCATCCAATCAAGTTGACATGTAAAATTAACCATCACAGAGAGTGTCTTCATTTGAGTTCCCCCACAGACAGACACTAATTCTGCCTTAGATGTAGAAACAAGAAGTTCATTTAGGAAGTGATCCAGTATGCACAGTGAAGCACTGGAAAAGTAATTCAAGGAAAGGAGAAAAGCTAGTGAAGGGTATGGAGTGAGTGGAGTCCCACTGTGGGCATCTGGGGTTCAGTCCCATTGGGGACTCTCCGAGGAACTGTGTGGAATAGACTTCAAAATTATCCCGCTGGAAAGCCTGGAGGCTGGAACCTTTATCCCCAGCCTCCCACCTTCATTGTTTAAGGGTGGCCCTCAGGGCATCAACTTCCCCTGAGGCCAAGAAGCTTCAGTGGCTCCTGAGAAAGCCCTCAGACACAGCCAACCTCTGTCCCTGCTACCAGAGCCCTTCTTGAGGGCACTGTTTCCCTACCTATGGTGCCTTCCCAGTGTTTGAGGTAGGAAGCATGCCAGAAGCTGTCACCATCTTCAGAAGTAAAAGTAGAATTGGGACAAAAGGATATGAAAGTGTGGTGGAGCATCAACAGCCCCTGCTACAAGTAAGCTTATTATTGTTTTCATTTTGCAGAAAAAGAAAACGTTCGTGTATATGCCAATATATGTCTATACCAGGCTCTGGGTTACAGAAGGAACAAGCCAACAGTCCGTTCCTCGTGGAACTTGCTCTCTAACCGTTTAGAAGTGTTGAATAATTAATCTCAGGTCACACAAGTAATGAGTGTTAAAGCTGAAATTCAGGCCCAGGTGGGTCTGATTCCACTCCACCATTCAACCTCCCTTCTATTAGCTTTTATCTATTATTAGATTTTGGAGTTATAAGGACACTAGGGATCACCAAATTGGCTATCTGACTTTATAAATTAGGAGTTGAGACCAAGAGAATTTACATGCCTATAACAAGTTTATTTGACACGTGAAGCAGAATAGGAACTAGATCTCAGATCTTCTGATCTCCATTCTGGTATCAAGGTCAAGTATATCCTTTATGATGTCCCCTAGAAACTCTTCTTATAATTTCCATTTTTAATAGCTTTGTTGAAGCTAAATTGTATACAAAAAACTACACAGGTACAATTTGATACGTTTCAATATACTTATATACCCATGATCAATAAGCAACAATCAAGATAATGAACATATTATACCCCCAAAATTTCCTCCTGTAATCCCTTTCCTCCCAAACCTCCCTTACCACCTTCAATTCCCAACAATTAGTGATCTGCTTTCTGTCACTAAAGATTAGCTTTCATTGTCTAGAATTTTAAATAAATGGAATCATACAGTATACTCTATTGTCTGGCTTCTTTCAATCATTATAATTACTTTGAGATATATTCATGTTGTGTATCTTCTTTGTTGAATAATCTGTTCATTCAATGTTTTTGCCCATTTCTAAAATTGAGAACCAATAAATCCATAATTGACACAATTATTTTGCTATTTTTTTTATTCATCCTACTTCATCTTTGTTCATTTTTATTCTTTTTCTGGCTTCATTTGTAATAATTGAATTTTTGATGATTCCATTATATCTCCTTTGTTGGCTTGTTAGTTACAACTCATTTCATTATTTTAGTTGATGCTTTAGGGTTTATCATATATATTATCTTCCTCTAAGTGATAAGTTTATCATATATTATCTTCATCTAAGTTCCCTGGTATAAGAAACTTACTATAATATTTTTCTATTTCTTCCCTCCTGACATTTATGCTACTAATGTTATGCATTTTACTTTTATATATATTTTAAAACACAACATTCATTTATCTTTTAAAGAGATTTAAAAATAAGTAAAAATCATATATGTTTACCAAGTAGTCATCATTTCCAGTGTTCTTTATTTTATTGTGTAAGTTCATATTTCTACACAGCAACATTTCCTTCTACCTAAAAGACCTTTTAAGTATTTCTTATAACATGGGTGTGCTGATAACCAATTCTTACAGTTTTTGTGTTTCTGAAAATGTTATTATTTTACTTTTGCTTTTGGAAGATATTTTTGCTAGGTATAGAATTCTAAGTTGACAGTTTTTTTCTTTCAGTACATTAGAAGTGTTGCTCCAATATGAGTATATATTATCTTCTCATTTGTATTATTTCTAATGTGAAATCTGCTTTCATCCATATTTGTTCCTCTGTACAATTTTTGTATTATTACTACTTTGAGCAATTTTATTATGATGTACCTTTGTGTGTTTAACTTGGTGTTTCTTGTGCCTAGGATTCACGAGGCTTCTTGAACCTGTGGGTTTGTGGGTTTCATGAAATTTGGAAAACTTTCAACAATTATGTCTTCAAATATTTTTCTGTAGTCCCCACTCTCTTCTCTCCTCTGGAGATTCTAATGATATGGAGCCACTTGAAGATTTCCCACAACTCACTGATGCTCTGTTCATTTTTAAAAATGTTTTTCCCTTTGTTTTTATTATTATGTCATCAAATTCACTAATCTTTTCTTCTCTGATGTCTGCCACAAACCTCACCCACTGTGGTTTTATACCTTATACTTTATAATACCCATCTTTTGAAGTTTTATATCTTGCATGTCTCTACTTAACTTTTTGATCATATAGAATACACATTTAATAACAATTTTAATATTCCTATCCACTAATTCTAAATATCTGTGTCCGTTCTGAGTCAGTTTTGATTGACTGACTGATTTCCTCATTATTTATAGATTATATTTTCCTGCTTTGCATGCCTGGTAATTTTTCACTTGACTCCAGACATTGTAAATTTTGCCTTGTTGAGTGCTATATATTTTGCATTCCAAAAGTATTCTTGAGTTTTGTTCTGAAACGCAGTTAAATTGCTTGCCAATAGTTTGATACTGTTGGTTCTTGCTTTTAAGATTTTGTTAGGTGGGACTGGAGCAGTGCTCAGTCTAAGGCTAATTATTCCTCACTACTGAGGTAAGACCCTTCTGTGTACTCAGTCCAATGTCCTGTGGATCTTGAGGTTTTCCAGCCTGGCTGGTCAGATCAAGCTCTGTTTCCAGCCCTGTGTGAGCACTAGGCTCTGTTTCCTTTAATCCAGTAATTCTCAATTAGGGAAATTTTGCCTTACCAGGGACATTTGGCAATGTACAGAGACATTTTTGGTTGTCACAACTAGAAACTGGGGGAATGATTAGTGTCACTGGCTGTAGTGGGTAGAGGCCAGGGATGCTCCTAAACATCCTACAATACACAGGACGGCCCCCACAACAAAGAATTATGAAACCAAAAATGTCAATAGTACTGGGATTGAGAAACCATGCTCTAATCCTTTCAGGTGACTCTCCTCAGTCTCCTGGAGTTACTCCACATGCCTGTGCTAATCACCGTTCTACAAGGGGGACCCTCTGTAGATCTCTGGAGTTCTCCTCTGTGAAGCTCTCTCCTCTCCTGTGCTCTATCTTCTAAACTATAGCTACCTTATTCTCCCTGGACTCTGAGGTCTGTCTCTTCAATGCAGGAAGTCTTCTGGATCTGCCTGGGTTCCCTCTCCCTGCACCAAGGCTTAGAAACTTGCTCAGGGCAGTAAGTTGGGGAGAACTTAGGCTCACCTCATTGATTTCCCATTTGTCAGGATCACTGTCCTTTGTTGCCTGATATCCAGTATCTCACAATTTGTTGTTTCATATATTTTGTTCATTTTTGTTGTGGTTTCTGATGGGAAAGTAATTCCCTATTACTACTTCTTGTCCAAAAGCTCAAGTCCTTTTTAAATGTACTTCATCTTACCTTCCCTTACCTGTTGACTTGCCAGTGTGCTACCTTCCCCTCTTCCAGATTGGTAACTATGGAAGTACATAGTAATCTTCCTGTATGCATGCCCAAGAGCACCTGTGTGTGCACAATATACAGATACACAGCCCCTGCTATAATAAGCTACACCTCGCTCACCTTCCTCTGCACTGTTCTTGCTGCTTCTGGGATTCTTTTATGGCTCTTGAATTTTTTAAGTAGTTTACCTAACAAGTACTTTAAAATTTCAAAAAGTAAAATGCCCTTGGCCTAAGAAATCATATGCCAATTTTAAGTTTTATTTGATGGTAAATGGCTGAAAAAGATGCCCTGGAGAGAACTGGTCCTTTTGGCAACACTGGCCTTAGGCAAAATTGTTAAGTAGGTAAAGTATATCTTCAGGGAGCTCCTAGATTCTCCTGCCTACCTTCCCCTCTTCCAGAGCCCCTGAGTTCTCTCCTCTAATGCCAGAGCATGTGCTGATTTCAAGTCTTTTTTTTTAACATTTGGTGTCATTGATTGATAACTTAGATTTTCACCCTTCTTCAAATATTTGCATTTCATAGACAGCACAGCTTTAAGGCAAATAGCTAAAATTGATTTTAACTCTTTTGATTGGAAGTGGCTGCTTATAGCACTGTGTTGAGAAGGTGACTCAGCAGAAAAGAACAATGATTGATTAGTGATGTCTGCACATACAAACATAGGAGGTAAGAAATTTTCCATCCCTGCCCTAATGTAGAAGTGTTCATTCTATTGGAAAATTTCCAAGCACTAGAAATCAAGTGTAAAAAAGACTTTGGGGGACAACTGAAACTCATTAATGACCTTGCAACAGCCCAATCAGGGCTGTTGTATAGCATCACATAAAAAGTTGAGATTGCTTTTTCTAAGTGTAACAAGAACCTAGTGAAATATCATAAATAGAATATAATGCCATAGAGGTCTTTTATACCAATCCTTTAGTGTGTGTGTGACCTTAGAGAGTATTCCTTTTTGTTCCCACTTTACCTTTTAACCATCTTCTTTAGGGCTCATATAGTAACCCATGCAAAGTAAGCATTTCCAGAACCACTAAAGTATTTCTTTCATACATTACTGTCTTAATAAACTGAAAGATCCACTAAAGCCCCAGATGTTTCACTTATTTATTTCCAAGCTATTTGATGCCTAAGTAAAATGACAAGAACCTTCTAAAGCAGAGAGGAATTCATTTATTTGTTTATCTTTCCATAACATGAAAAAATGAGGTACATACTGTCTTCTGTGATATAGAATCATGGAAAGGATAAATATACTAGATTGATCTTTTAAAAAGTCTCTTATAAAGGTGAAGCTTGTAAAGGAAATTAGCAGAGTGCTTACTATTACATACCAGGCACTGTGCTACGTTTTCACATACGTTGTCTCATTAGTCCTTATTAAGACTGTTAGAGGGAACAGTAGTATCATCCCCATCACTACAGTTCATCTGAATGTCTCAACATCCCACTAACCTATAGGTGTGTGAATAAGATCATGGTGATATTAATACCTATAAGTTGTTGGTTCAGAGGCTCCACCTGCATTATCTGAAGTCCTCCGCACTCTCCTTACACTGGCCCTCAGGGATTTCTGGAGGCATCTCTTCTCCGTGGTCATGATTAGTCAACTCATGTACTCCTGCTTCAGCATCCCGAGAGGTACCCTCTGCCAGCCAGCCATGCGAGGAAGGCTCTGTGCTCTGTGCCCCTGCTCTGCTGTCAGGGCCTTTCTTGGGAATGTGGTTTCTCTGTCTAAAGTGCCTTTCCTGGTGCTCTGACGTTACATACCCCATGTTACTAAATTATACCAGGCTTCCTTCAGTCTTCAGCTCTGTTGAAGATGCATTGCACCCTTGCAGAAATGGAAAGAATATTTTTCTCCTCAACTTTCAATAGGAATTTGGTGCTTCATACTCTGAACTACACTCCTTGTTCTCCAAGTGTAAAAAAAAAAATCCGTTTTGAAAACAACTCCCTTAGCTTCTGCCTATATCCTTTCTCACCTTGTGTGGCCCAAAGAAGATAACTTACGCCATTTCCCATTCTTCGAATATCAGGTTCTCAGCCATAAAACTTCTTCCTTACAGATCTCCTTTCCCTCATAGAGGTTAACTCATGCAAATAAAGGTCTGGGGAGGAGGGGACCAGCCCCCCAACACAGCATTGTGACCCCCAATGCTAAAGCCCAGTTTAGGTTACGAAGTCCAGATATTAATAGTTGAGGAAACTGACAATCAGAGGTTAGACTGCTGGCCTGCAACCCTACCATTAGTAAACCATGTCCTGAAGATTCAACCCCAAGACGTCTCCTCTCAACAAGCCCACGCGGCAACACTGCACGATGCTGCCTTTCATCTCAGAGCGAAAATGGCTGTTGAGATTCCTTCCCAGCCTTTCCCAAATGTATCTGCACAACCCCAAACTTTAAGTGGCAGAGTCTGAGGATGGGGCCTCTATTGCTCCTTCCTTAAATCTTGTCACTCCATGCAACTCAAAGTCCCCAGTGTTAGCCTTCATGGCATTTTATGCCATACGTACCTCAACAAGGTCTGATCTGTTACGAGTTAAGGATGGAAAGTAGCCTCCATAAGGACTGCAGTTGTTGCTCTTTTAGATGTTGCAACCTTTCCAATATTTAACTATGTTGTCTTGTGTGAATATGGCAACTGGAGTAGTGCCATTGTCCCTCAGTGACGTACTGCACGATTATCACGTTTCTAAAAGCTCTATACGCTGCAAACAAGGTGGGCTATCACGAGCTCCTCTCTGTAAAACCAATATCCATGCAGTGATGGCTCTGCACACCCACGGAGCTCCTCTCTTCCCAGGACAGAGATTTCTTCTCACACAGAACTGTCATGAATCGTGTGCACTGGCACATGCACACTGGATGTTAGCAGCCAGTGAGCTTGAGAGAAAGAAAGAGAGAGAGAAGAAGAAGAAGACAAGTCATAGAGAATGTCTTATATCCCCCCCCAAAATTTTCTGATTCGATAAAGTTGGAAAAAATCCACACATATGTTACATGATTTTTTAAAGCTTCATAGTGGGTCTGTCAAGAGTTTGATAATTTTTAAGACATCTTGGTGGAACTCTATGAATATACACTTCAAGGTAATAATTAATTCCCTATAGAGAGCACTCATTTTAAAAAAGCCATGTTACTGTGCAACCCAGCAATCCCACTACTGGGCATATACCCTGAGAAAACCATAATTCAAGAAGAGTCATGTACCACAGTGTTCATTGCAGCTCTATTTACAATAGCCAGGACATGGAACCAACCTAAGTGTCCACTGACAGATGAATGGATAAAGAAGATGTGGCACATACATACAATGGAGTATTACTCAACCATAAAAAGAAATGAAATTGAGTTATTTGTAGTGAGGTGGATGGACCTAAAGCCTGTCATACAGAGTGAAGTGAGTCAGAAAGAGAAAAACAAATACCTTATGCTAACACATATATATGGAATCTAAAAAAAAAAAAAATTGTCCTGAAGAACCCAGGGGCAGGATAGGGATAAAGACACAGACGTAGAGAATGGACTTGAGGATATGGGGAGGGGGAAGGGTAAGCTGGGACAAAGTGAGAGAGTGACATGGACATATATACACTACCAAACGTAAGGTAGATAGCTAGTGGGAAGCAGCCGCATAGCACAGGGAGATCAGCTCAGTGCTTTGTGACCACCTAGAGGGGTGGGATAGGGAGGGTGGGAGGGAGATGCAAGCGGGAAGAGATATGGGGATATATGTATACATATAGCTGATTCACTTTGTTATACAGCAGAAACTAACACACCATTGTAAAGCAATTATACTCCAAAAAAGCTGTTAAAAAAAAAAAAAAAGCCATGTTACCGAAAAGGAAAGCAAATCCTAAAAAGCCAGGAAATTACCACATAAGCTAGCTGACAGTTAAGTCTTTTGGAAGCTTATAGAGGAAAATGAGGGCTTCAAGTGTAGGTCACTGATAAAGAATTTGATGTGCTAGATAAGAGTCGGATAGACATGTATTTTTACTCACTTGAAGTCCTACTGAAATATGTCCCAGGGGGTTGTCATGCAGTACCTATGGTGCAAAGATGTCTGTTCCCTTCACCTGTAGAGAAATAGTCTCACGCAAAGAGGAGCACAAAATGGCCACTGCGGTTGTCACATGTAACACGAGGAAGGACAAAATCTCCGAGACCATCAGTCAGTCTTCTTTTCCTTCCTCCTCCCCACCTCCTCACACTTTTCTTACAGGCAGCTTGAAAAAATATGCAACTCTGAGGCTCCTGCTAGTATGCTTATACAGACGCACTTCAAGTATGGTTCTCAAGGAGCAGGTTGTAGGAGACTAAGAGACACCCTTCCTCTTCTTTGCCCAGATGACATTCCTTCCTGTCTTTGGTAATGCAGAGTAAGAGAGATGTGCTTTTTTCCTCTGCAGTTTTACTTTCCATGGAAACAAGAAAAGCCAGTTTTGTCCTGGTTCTTAAAGAGTGAATCGTTCGGTAATTTTGAAGTTGGTGACTTTTTTCTTTGGCTCTACCAGCCATTGCTGGAACAGAATCAGTCCTTTTTATTTCTCATTCTTCCTACTTTAGAAGTTAGGAACTTGCCCAATCTCACTAATGTAACCAGCTCTGTCTTCTCTTTTAGTTGCCTTCAGAGCTCTGTTGAAACTTCAGGATTTATACCAAGACTACAGATAGAGATGATAGCTGTGAGAAGGATTAAGGATTTGCCTTCCTCCTTAAAAGGATGGAAGGAAGTGTGACTGGGTGAATATATGGATAAGATTTTACCCCAGAGCTGAGATAGATTCTCAATTGCTACAGTTTATGCCAATGAGGATTTTTTTTAATATAATTTTCGTCTTGCCTTTTATGTCTTGGTTTCTGCTTTTACCCTGTAGTGATTAATTGGGTTTATTGCCCCTTTGTTTTGGTCATAAGTGGTTTCAAATCCAGGGGGTGGGGATAGGGCAAATACTTGAGAGTATAAAGGAATTAATTTAGAAAAGTGGAAATGGGAAGGCAGGAAGTGGAAAGAGCTTAGATTGCCTTCCCGTGCCCTTCTTCTCGTCTTGGATTCGCCCCCATGGTTGGAGGTGCTGCTCTCACCACTTCCTCCTGCCCCCTGGGGTCCTGCCCCCTCCTCCCAATTCTTACTCCATGGGCTGTACCTTTGGGAGATCGATTCCATGAAAACACCATATGAAATAGGATAACTGACTCCAAATAGTGAGGACCCTAATGCAATGGTTTAAACAATAATAAAATTTACTATCTCGCATAGCAAGAGGTCTGGCCAGAAAGGGGCTCCATGGCTGGCATAATCGGAACCTCAACAAACTCACCAGTGATGCAGGTTCTTCTCTCTCATAAAGCTCTTCCCTCTGATATCCTCAGCTTTGACATGACCCTAAAACTAATTTCCTGCATTGTCGTAAAATGGCTGTAGCAGCCTGGAGTCAAGAAAAGGACCAAAGTCTTCTAGTGTCTTTTTTTTTTTTTTTTTTTTTTTTTTTTTTGCGGTACGCGGGCCTCTCACTGTTGTGGCCTCTCCCATTGCGGAGCACAGGCTGCGGCCGCACAGGCTCAGCGGCCATGGCTCACGGGCCCAGCCGCTCTGCGGCATGTGGGATCTTCCCGGACTGGGGCACGAACCCATGTCCCCTGCATCAGCAGGCGGACTCTCAACCACTGCGCCACCAGGGAAGCCCCATAGTGTCTTCTTAAGAGTGAGGCGAGCTCTCCCTGAGGCTCCCAGAAGATCATCTCATAGGTGAGACTGGGGTCGCAGCCTACCCTCAAACTGAGATTACCTTGAGACTCTAGGATTACACACAATTTACCCCTACGTTGGGGATTGGGTCACCAATGCTGAGAGGTGGTAGCTCAAAAACTTCAGGCTTCTGTTAACAGCAATGATGTGGGAAATGGACGGAGGAAAGGCAACAAACTATGCCTGCTACACAAGTACAGTAGGAAAAAAGTCAAACCAAACAAAATCAAAGTAAAATTCTCCCAGCTATCACCAGTGGTTCCTTTCCCCAAAGGTAGCCAACTTAGCACTTTCTTGTGTATCTATCCTTCCATTAAAAATCTTAATTTATATAATAAATTTATATAATAAAATTTTTTATATATTAAAAACTTAATTTATAATCCCCATACATATCCCCCTGCCATTAAGTATGTATATAAGTGAAATCATACTGCACAGGCTTAAATATCTCTGAGATCTTCCATATTAGTCCAAAGAGATATGCAATATATTGTTAATGTGTCATAACATTTCATCATATGATTTAGTCATGATTTATTTAGCCAATCCCCTATAATTGGCATTTAGATTATGTCCAGTTTTTGTTGCTAAAACTTTTAATATTAAAGAAGATGCTTTGTTGGGTCTTGCTGGAAAACTAGTTATATTTTGAGAACATAGTCATAGTGTAAATCCTTATGGTGGAACTGCTTGGTCATTTCAATTTTTAATATATATTTCTAAATTGCTCTTCAAAGGGAGGCATCAATTTATATTCACTGCAGCAGTGCAGGAAGGTGTTTATTTGCCACCATCTTACCAACCCTGGATATCATCATATTGTTTAATTTTTCTCAATATTTTAGATGAAAATGGTATCTTACTACAGTTGTACTCATTTTAAGTACTTTCACATCTGCTCGTGTCACTTCCCTGTACTGACTTCATGGATACTTTTCCTTTTCTCTCAGTGCCCAGGTTTGCTGTTTTAACGTGACCTGTGTGCAGCTGCATGACTGCTTAGAGCTCCAGGGTCATTCCATCTGCTTTCCCACCAGTATTCTCCATTCTGGACACCCTCTTCTATGTGAGTTGGAGGACATAATCTTTTATCCTCTGGGGTCTTTGCTCCTGGTGTTTTCTGTGCCTAGAACACCAACCTCTTCCCCCAACCCCGCGCACACCTATTCAGTCTTAGCTGCCTACCTTCGACTCATTCTCCCTATTTCACCCTAAATGCCGCTTCTTCAGGGAGGACTTCTCCGGACACCTAGTCTAATTAGGTTCTCCTTGTTATATATTCTCATGGTACTTAATAGTGCATAGTCATTGCACTGAATGCATATACGGTATAATGTTCATGCAATTACCTTTTACAATATCTGTCTCCTCACCAGACCGCTGTCTCCAAGAGGCATATCTGTCCTGTGGGTTGCTGCATTCTTCACGCTCAGCACATTATCAGGCACACACACATCCTAAAACATGGACCATCAAGTGAGAACAGTGGGGATGGGGTGAGGATCAAAGGAAGCTGAAAAGACTTGGGGAAAAAATCTGCTAGAATCTATATGCAAGTGCTGTAGAAAATTTTCCATCAAAAACTATTCTTGAGACTTTCTGTGAGCTGAACCTTCATTGAGTGCCTTGGGGTCCATAATCACTCTGGATGAGGAATAGTCTGAGCACAAAAGGACTACCCAGCACTAGGAGACTACAGTATAGACTAGATGTTAACTGTAGTCCACCAGCAAGTTGAAAAGAGGTGTAATTTTATTGCATAACTCAAATTCACTTCCAGAGGTTCAACTCCTTTTGCAAGAGGAAGCAGAAACTCATTTTTGCCCAGCCTGGGGTTCTCACCTACTTTCCGGAGTTTACTAAGCTCCAAGGGGCTCGTGGGGATGGGCTCATGTGACCCTTGAGAGACTTGTCCCCTTTCTCATTTGATTGTGAGCACTGCACCACAGTGGTCATCACTGTCACATCCCCATTACTGCTGGCAGCCCCTCTTCCAGCCAGCCAGCTTCCACCATGGATTTCCTGCTTAATGGCAGAGCGCAAGAATCTCCTCAGGGCTCTTTACGGCCCCACCAACCTAGAGCTGGCAGGCAACCGCTCCCTCTCTGGGGTCTTGCTGTGTCCAGGGGGAAGGGGCTTTGCCAGGAAGGAGGGTGAGGCGTTTCTCTGCCCCAGTGGCATCCACACTTGAAGAGCCCCTCTCTTTGATAGCCACTGAGCTCTCCGCTCCCCTCCCCAGACTAAGGGACTCTTTTTCTCAACCCAAAGGAAAATACCTGTTTTTCTGAATCTGATGCTTTACCTCTGTCCCAATTCTCTAAATTCTCCAAGAGTTTTGGCTTTTGGAATTAAAAAAAAAAAAAAAAAAGCCAGAGACACAGAGTCTTCTTTCTGCTTTATACCCTGTCATACCCTTCCTCTGAGACCATGAACTCAGGCCATTAACCTACTGGACAGTGGTATGAGGGCAGTCTGGTAAGGGAAAGGGGGAACTTGGAGGAAAAACAAAATAAAACAAAACACTGGCTACTCTTTCAAAAATATTGTCCTGGCATCCATTCCAGGAGGGGGCAACTAACACACTAAATGCAACAGAGAGGTTGAGAAGATGAGCGTTCTTAAAGATCTCCAGGTTTCTTTCCATTAGTGAATGACAGCAATAACAAAGGCACCTTATGTGGTGTACTGATAAATGTGGCGGCCAGATTTATGGAGATTAAAGGGGTTAGAGAGATTATTCTTCCACACACCCTGAATCTCTGTTGTAGTCTATTTCATTTGGTTTCAGCTCCATGAAGATGAAAAAAGCAGTACGAAGCAAGGCTTCTTTGCTTGTTTCTGCTAATCTTCCGTAGGGTAAAAGATAACAACACTCAAACAATACTGAGGCCAAAAAAAAGGATAAAAATCCTGTGTAGAAAAGAGTACAAATTATCACTGTGTGGAAAAGAGTACAAAAGAGTCATATAAAAACATATTTAGCAATTTTTAAATTATGGTTAATTGATCCAGTGAAAACTATGGTTCTTCTGAAGTCATTAAAATGTGTCACATAAATGAACATTTAATAAGATTTTTTAAAAACACATCTTTCACCACACAGCCCATGAAATCACTGAAATTTTTTGTTCCTAAAGTACACACCAAGTCTGTGTACCATTTTAATTTGATTTTAGCAAACATTTATTAAGCTTCTACTACACACTGTGTGTAATACTTTCACATGGTTGTCTCATTTAATCTCTACCATAATCCAGTAAAGATGGTATTATTATTCCCACTTTGCAGGGGGAGACACTGAGGCTTAGAGAGTTTCAGGAATTTGCCCAAGTCACATAGATAAAAAGCTGTGAATGACCATTCAAAGTTGAGTTTTCTATCTCCAATTCCAGTGTACATTCCACGATATCGCTCATATAATATCAGTAATGTGGTGGTCTGTAAAACCAGGATTTCAAGTGAGTCTATAAAAAATTAGAAGTGAGAAAAGAGTAAGTGGAGATTGCTTGATAAAGACCTTTGACATTTAAAGGAGAGAGATAATTTGAATATAGCTCCAGAACAAAGGGACCTGAGGGGGCTTTAATGAAAGACAGTGGTTCTCAAACATTAGCTCACCAAAACCACCTGGAGGGCTGGTAATAAATAGGACTGCAGGACTCCACCCATGAACTTCTGAATCAAAGGTCTGGGGTGGGCTCAAGAATTTGCATTTCTAACAAGTTCCGAGGATGCGCTTCTGCTGGTCTGGAGACCTCACTTTGAGAACCACAGTTTTAAAAAGTGGAATGTTTGCATGTTTGAAAAGCAGAATGAAGTGAGTCAAGATAGAGAAATGGACTACAGATGCTGGGGTGGGGGCGGATCTGAGAGAGCAGAGGTGGTGGGAGAGGATAGAAAAGTTTCAGTTGATGACGTCAGCTTAAAAATTAGGACTAAGATCCATCCATCTGAGAAAGAAGAGAACGGAGATGAATATTGAGCCAGAGGAAGGGCTGAAGAGGAAAGATGTGGACGCTCACCCGGGTCCCTTGTTCTCCTTTGGTTGGTTGTTTTTACGTGTTGATATCAGGAAAGGTAAAATTGTTTCCCTAGTTGGGAAGGGCTCATCAAGAGAGTGGGGAGGGCCCAGAAATCAAAAGAGTGGATGTGTGCTGGGAACCTACAAGGGTATTTAAGTAGTTCCTGAGCATCAGAGAAGGGCTGGTTGAAGTTTAAGGAATCATCCTGGGTGCCTGCTCTCTTCCACAAGATTGCACGGTCTGGCTCCCAGCCCAAGAGAATAGGGTGCATTATTAATTATTACATTTATTTTACAATAGGGTGCGATGGTTCATTTTATGAATCAACTTGACTGCCTAAGAGAGAGCTGATAAAAATTATTTCTGAGTGTATCTGTGAAGGTGTTTCTGGAAGAGATCAGCATTTGATTCAGTAGACTGAGTAAAGAGAAGCACCCTGAAGCGATGTGGGTGGGCATCATCCAATCCACTGGGGGCCCAAATGGAACAAAAAAGAAAAGGAAGTGCAAATTCTCTCTCTCTTCTTGAGCTGGAACATCTGACTTTTCCTGCCCTGGGCAGTTGGTGCTTCTGGTTCTCCAACTTTTGGACTTGGACTGAATTATATCACAGGCTTTCCTGGTTCTTCAGCTTGAAGACTCCAGATCATGGAACTTCTTGGCCTCCGTAACTGCCTCAACCAATTCCTATAATTAAGATCCCATTGGTTCTGTTTCTCTGGAGAACCCTGACTAATACACAAAAATAAACTTTGCTAACACTGATTTTAGATATTTGCTTAGCCGTTTCTGTTTCACTCACCCATTGAAAATGAGCTCAGGGAACATCACTTACAAATGAGATTAATTCACTTTAACCAATAGACATAGGAGATAGGGAAACTCTAAACCAGTGCTTTTTATCATCACTCACACATAGGCAAACACAAGGCCCAGGTTCACAGCCCAAACTGAGATAGAAGCTGGATGCACAGTGATCATCAAAGTGTGAGAGGTCAGGCTACCCAGGGTCGGGCGGTGGGGAAACGGGAAGTGAGGTTGGTTAAGCAGCCTCATCTCTATGACAATGCACTTACCTCTGGAAATTTCCTGAAGCCCTCGGTCTGTCACTTTTTGGACCTAGTAGAGAGATGCTTCCACATGGGTGCTCAATAAACATGTATGAACGTTACCCTTCTGGTAGTATTTGATGAACAACTACTCAGTTTCAGGAAGAGTTTTAAGCACTGGGGGAAAGTAGAAGTAAAGTATTGTCCCTGCCTTGGAACAGCCCAATGTCATGGAGGAGACAATACATAATAGAAACGTGTAAAATGCCACGTGCCTGGCAGGAGGAGGGGACATTCGATTTTGAGGGGAGACTTGAAGGAAGACCAGAAGTTCTGCAGAGAAGCAGGGTTAGAAAGAACAGCCTTAGCCATTGGCAAGGAGTTAATGGAGTGTTTGTGGATCATACACTTTTATTTTCTTGGGGGAGATGGAAAAATCAAACTTTCCTGATCATCTATGATTCATCTAGAATGACACTGGGATATGTTATCTCATTTACTAAGCACAACAACCTCATGAATCCATCTTAAAGATGTGGAGATTCTAAGATGTTCCAAATTTATAGGAAGTCACAGGAGCCCAGACCTGGAACAGAAGCCTCTAATCGCTTCTCTGGAAGCAAAGCTAAGAAATATATCCAAGTGTCTTACTTTTCTGTGTTTCCATTTCTTTTCTTTTCTTTCTTTTTTTTTTTTTTTTTTTTTTTTTGCGGTACGCGGGCCTCTCACTGCTGTGGCCTCTCCCGCCGTGGAGCACAGGCTCCGGACGCACAGGCCCAGCAGCCATGGCTCACGGGCCTAGCCGCTCTGCGGCACGCGGGATCCTCCCAGACCAGGCCACGAACCCGCGTCCCCTGCATCGGCAGCATCGGCAGGCGGACTCTCAGCCACTGCGCCACCAGGGAAGCCCTGTTTCTATTTCTTTCTCTGACAATTGAGAACACAAAATTTACCTTGAAGTGTTGTTGCGACATTAGCTCTTTCATAAGTGTCTAGTCTCTTCCCTGGCTCCCCGTCCACACTCAGGGAATAGTAGCTGTCATCCTTCTGTGCCGTCCTCTTCTTCTTCTTCTCCTCCTTCTTCTATTATTACAAACTTGCCAAAGGTCACGCAATAAGGATGAGAGCTGTGATTTAGACCAAAGTTTCTTTAGACTCTAGATGTCCTGCCCATCCAAAGCCTGTGCTTGTTCCTGCGCTGATCTTCAGCTATCTGTTAAAAGAGTAAAAGAGTATAACCCTTGTCACTGACCTCAGCCCCAGGTGGGAGGCAGCATGATTTACTAGAAAGGGAATGAGTTTGGGGATGTGACAGATCTAGAGTGGAGTCCCCATTTCATCACTTACAAGTTGTGTGACTTTGGGCGAGTGTTGAACCTCTCCAGTCCTTTTTCTTACCTGCAAAATGGCAGACAGTCCTGCAGAGTTGGGGTGAGGGCACCTGAGATCATGTCTGTGCAGCATCTGACTGAGCAAGGGATGGATTCCTCTGACCTTCACCAGGTTCACACAGAAATTTCTGCTCTGGCTTCTTCTGAGCCTCCCCTAGGAGGACTCCCATAGGAATGGACTATACACTGAAGGAAGTTTCCAGCCCAATCACAGTTAGAAATGACGCAAAACTATTTAGAGAGTGGTTACATTTTCATTCCTGTAAGATTCTTTGTGTGCATGTCTCAAGGTAGTTGATGAAACAAAGGAGAACATCCTTCATCCTTGCTTATCCCTACTGTCAATATTGTTCTAAGATTCAAAAAGGACTAGAAAATCTTCTAGAAAATTGACTTCCATGAATGTTATGCTAGTGGGATTATTTCTAAAGGGCTGATTAGGATTCAGGCTAATGTTAAGAGTGGTAAACAGTACACCCAGTTGGGTGTTAGTAATGCCTACTAGTTATTCCAAGGGCACTAAAGTCAGTTCCTCTGCTACCCTATAGCCTGACTTTAATTCCAGACAAGCTGTATATGCACTGATCCTTAGGTAACAGAAATTGGACAGGATTCAGCATTTTTTTGTCCACTGGACAATTAATGTGTACCAAAGTCATCAGTGCCCTGAAAGCATATGGGAAGTGTGGAAAGCTTTTGCCCAATAAGAAGAAGCAAAAGAGTACCTGATCCTATCTTTCAGAATGTGCCCAAATGCTTCAAGGAAATGTCCAAACAGGCCATGTACTTCAAGGCTTGGGATCATTTGAAATTCTTTAATCTGTGTGCCTTTTCATGTGAGAATTGTCATATATTTACCACCTTATGTTCTTTGATAAGTTGTTATGTTCAAATACCAAAACTGATATTTTGTTTTTTATTCTCAAATAAGAAATTATAGAATAAAAACATTATAAAATATCCTTACTAATAGGTAATATACATAATAACATGATGTAGGCTATGCTTCTTTTTTTTTTTTTTTTTTTTTTTTTTGCGGTACGCAGGCCTCTCACTGTTGTGGCCTCTCCCGTTGCGGAGCACAGGCTCCGGACGCGCAGGCTCAGCAGCCATGGCCCACGGGCCCAGCCGCTCCGTGGCATGTGGGATCTTCCCGGACCGGGGCACGAACCCGTGTCCCCTGCATCGGCAGGTGGACTCTCAACCACTGCGCCACCAGGGAAGCCCGGCTATG
This sequence comes from Mesoplodon mirus, assembly GCF_964341445.2. Lineage (NCBI taxonomy): Eukaryota > Metazoa > Chordata > Mammalia > Artiodactyla > Ziphiidae > Mesoplodon > Mesoplodon mirus. Next base: position 41,798,088 of record NC_138989.1, on the reverse strand, counting down.
CTTCTTTTACTGAGAGATATTTCAGAAATAAGACAAAAAATACCATGCAAATCTCAGAAGTATTCATAGCTTATGGGGTAAATTATTCCTGGGCTCTTGTATGATTTGTTGACTGATGAGGTAACTGTGACAAGCATACATTAACTCACATCCTTAATTTTTGAAAATCAACAGAGAAACCAGGAAGCTAAGATGATTTAAATCCCTTTACACAATGAAAAAAAAAGCTTTTATTCTTCTTGTGTTCTATGTCTTATGATACAAATGCTCCAAATAATTTCCTGGATAATGTTTATCTGTGCATGAGTCTATATAATAACTTTAATAAATTTCTAAGGACTGAGCCCCAAGCCAATGGAAGGCAAGTTGTAATGCAGGGTCCACACTGACAGCTCATCAGAACAGGCCAAGTTCCGTTTTCTGCTTGGATGTCATCGTTCTGTGACTATGAAAGCATAAAACTGGAGACTGTTCCAGAAGGTCATAGTCGCTACAACTTGCTCAAACAGAAATAAAACAGCTTTTCATGCTTATTGATCTTGGACTTTTTGCCATTTTTATGCTCTGTTGACCTGAAGCTCGGTAAGGATGTGTTTTGTAAAAGGAGCTGAAACTTTTCTTTCTCAGTAGATGAGACATTTCACATTTTGGCTGCGTGCGAAAAAACAACTTCTTTTTTTTTTTTTTTTCCAAAAGCATTCTCTCTGTGACTTTAAGAGTTGATCTTTAAGTAACACATGTGGTATTAGTTTTTCTATTTTACAATAATCACATTATTGCAGACATTTTAATAGCTGTAGAGGTTGCTATGTTTTAACATGATTCATGGTCCTTGACAGCACTGTGTCTGAAAATCCCCCAGGAATGCAAAATACAAAACTCCACACACGTTCAAATTTTACTGCCTGCAGCTAAAAGAAGGGAAAGAACTTAAAACTGTTGAAACCCTTCAACTTTAAAAGCATTAATAGATGATCCCAGGGGATTAAATCTAAATCTTAATGTGTAAAAATCAAGTTAATAACCAGAGAGATTAATATGGCTGCATTTGATTATTGTGATAATGCAAACAATTAGTACTGTTAAAGTGAGATGTATTAGTCTCCTCCTAGCCCCTCAAACAGCAAGGCACTGGAAACAAATGGAAATAACATTTTTTTTTTTTTGCGGTACGCTGGCCTCTCACTGTTGTGGCCTCTCCCGTTGTGGAGCACAGGCTCCGGGCGCGCAGGCTCAGTGGCCATGCTCACGGGCCCAGCCGCTCCGTGGCATGTGGGATCCTCCCGGACCGGGGCGTGAACCCGTATCCCCTGCATCGGCAGGTGGACTCTCAACCACCACGCCACCAGGGAAGCCCAGAAATAAAACATTTTACTTGCAGGTTTTCTGTTGGGTTTATGTGTTTGTTTGTTTGTTTTTTTTTCCTTTCCTTTGTCTTTCCTTCACAGTAGCTGACTCATTTTTGAAATTTTATTTCAGACTAGAACCATCAAATCTTTTCATTTTGAAACTATAATTTCTATAAAATAGAAAGATTTGGCAATCATCAAACATCATCAATTTCATACTGTCAGAAAATTATTCATGATCACTTCCTTAATATCAGTTACTTTCTAACTCTTCAAGATAAATGAAAACAGAAGGCTGTTTTTTGGGGGGGGAGGGGGCAGTTTGAGGAGGAGGGGATGGGAACAAGGGAAAGGTACCATGTGAGGTATATAACATTTAGTTTTAAATTCTTAAGGTTTTTCAGGAGGTGATAATCAGCACCTTTATAATTGTTTCAGCTCCACATGGCATTTTTCTTGAAGGTGGTTTCCTGAGAAAAGGGGGCACCAGGTGTACCTGCCTGAGAGTACAGTATGTCCTCTCATCAGATAGGTTCCTACCCTTTCCTTCCTTCATCTTGTACCAGAAAGAAAAATGGGCTGTGGGTTGGTGGGCAGTGGGAAAGAAATGACTGTAAACAAAGGAGTCAGCTTAAAAGGAGTAAGTCTGGCCATGTGAATAAATGGATCAGATGCTATGCCAACAATTAACTGATGCTAGAAAGATATCTGCCCTTCAACTGAAATTGAAGGAAAGAAATATAAGCCTTATTTTGAAATGCCAGATAACTATAAAACCTTGTGAAGCCTCAGCAATAAGCAGGCATTGTAGTAAGTAGAAGTCCATCTAAAACAGAACCATATGTGTGTATAAACATATAAATATGTTTTGGGGGGAAGCTGGGTATTTTTCAGATCCTCAAAAATTTTAAATATTATTTTGCTATTTAAAGGTGAAATTAAGGTAAAATGAGTGAAGAGTTAAGAGGATGTATTTTGAAGTAAATGAAAACAAAGGCAATGTCGAGAATGGACATTTTAGTGATTTATTTGGGGGAGGGGGCTCAGACATGTTCTGGCCTATGTCACTTGAAACCTTTTATTTCGCTTCTCAGTTCAGATCTGCGTTGTGCATCATATGCATGTCACATTCGTTAGTTTTGTTTAAGCAGCGTCTGCAGGGAATTCCAAGGGACCATTTAATAAACTGCAGCAACAATGGAATATTTGTTCACTTTTCTTCAGCAAAGTATCTGAGAAAAGTGTGTTCAGAGGTAGGGAGTGGGTAGTTGTCAGTAGGTGCTGCTCCCTGAGGCTGGCAGCCTTGTGACAGTTACTAATATCAGCAGATTTAATGTGTTTAGTCTAGTTGTAGGGTTTATGATGTGTTTTTGATTTCCTGCTTCAGAAATGCATTTTGACTAGAAAACAGTGAGGCATACAATTCTTCTTCTTACCATACCACAGCCAGGAAATTGTTACCTTTGTACCCAATTTATATTACATAATAAGTTACCTGCATGCAATCTAAGATTCTTACTCTTTGGTTATTCAATCAGTGTGTGAACACGAGCAAAAGATAATGAGTGAGGCATGCGAGCTTAGCAGATGCCCGTCCCTACACCTAGGCTGTGTTCGGATTCACAAAGTGCATTTTCCTTTTATGTCTCATTGATGCTCCAGTTTGTCTTTATTCTCTAGGGATGGTGAAATTGTCTCATTGTCTTTTAAAATCTTTAACACTCTCTCTTGCTTTAGAACCAATTTGGAAAAGAATATACAAACCACTGGCAAAACCTGAACAGAGTACTTTTCTCTTCATGTTCCTCTATACAGCAGTGAGTGGTTTATGCAGCTTTCTTTTCCTTGCAAGTCTAAAAGATTTTGTCCCTTTTCTTTAATATCAATTTAAAGACTTCAAAGAGGCAAGAAAAAAACCCTCCCATTGGGCTCTTGCACTCTTCAGGGCTTTTAGTTTTGTCTTAACTTTGGCTTATTTTTCTGTTTCATGCTTTGTGATAGTCAAATTCCATTTTTAACATGGAGTTTTACTTTATGGTGCATTATGTTAGGAAAACTTGGGATGCAGAATGGAATTACTATTATTTTGAAGTTTAGAAATCAGATTTATTCTAACCCAAGTTGTTTAGCAACCATACATGGATAATCATACTTATTCTTAATTTGATGATGGAAAAATAAATTGAAGAGAGATTTGTAAAAATAATTTTGCCAGGATGTATGTATACTTTTTTGGGGGGTGGTGGGTACGCAAGCCTCTCACTGTTGTGGCCTCTCCCGTTGCAGACGGAGCACAGGCTCCAGACACGCAGGCTCAGCGGCCATGGCTCACGGGGCCAGCCGCTCCGCGGCATGTGGGGTCTTCCCGGACCAGGGCACGAACCCATGTCCCCTGCATCAGCAGGCGGACTCTCAACCACTGCGCCACCAGGGAAGCCCCTACTTTTTTGTTTTTAAATTTTGTTTTAGTCTCAAAAGATTTTATTAATATACTTATGTCCCCTTTTCATTCATCAGTATATAAGTAAACAGAAATTGCAGAAAATATGTTGAAAAAGTGGTTAATGCACATGAGAGAAAAGTTTGCCTCTTCCACTCAAGAACATCCCCTTAACACTAGTTAACACTCACAAATCTATATGGATATAGAATAATTACATATTTTTAAAGCAAAGACAACTTTTTTAAATTTAGAAACTATAAGAAAATTTTATAGAAAGAGTGGAAAATGGGGGAAAACCTCACAAAATCACTGCAATTCAGGGACAGCTGCCATCACTTTTTATGTATTTCCTTTGTTCTACGGGAAAGAGCATTAGACTTTTCACGTTAAAGGCATATTTTATATTTTGTTATTCCAGAGTTCAAAAAGAAGAGATCTTGTTTCTTTAAAGCAGAGGTCTAAAATCAAGCATGCCCGAAGGGGAACTGGGGGCACAATCGGGTCTGTCTCTCAGTCACCAGGTCAGTGGGCTGCTGGGATGCACCCATCTTTCCAGGCACAAGAGGATTTCCCGCTGTTTTTCCAGGAGTGACCTAGAAGGAGGTTAATGATTCCAAAGAAGGACTTTCCCCTCAGGGAAAATTTAATCTTGTGACCTTTTTCTCTATCTGTCCATTTCTTTTAAGTCATAGACTCCCTTCATTTAACTTACATCAAGCTGTTTCATTTTCTTCAAAAACATGGTTGAAGTGACTTCTTTGCTTTCACTTAACCCTTGAACTGGGTGCATTTCAAAACGAAATTGCTGTGCAGTGGACAGGCTTAAAGTTCTCCTTGCCAATCTTTATATTTCTTTCAAAAAAATCACCAATCACTGTGATAGAGGAGTCCCCAAACAAAGGCTATTTGCATTACTCTTATAATATTCTTTCCTAGTGTCTGCACTCAGAGGCAAAAGATTCAGAATAAAGCACTGCTTGGTTAATTGATAAGTTCTTTAAAAATATTGCTTGGGATTTGTGTCTATGTGTGACAGCTGGATTCACTGGTGTGCTCAGAGTGAGAAGATCATCGACAAGGAAATTTTTAGGAAGAAATATGTAAAAGGTGACAACAGTCTCTTCAGAGAAAATCTAAGATTATGAAAAAATATCAGCTTTATCTAGCCAGTTTCGGTTTTTTACCCCTACCTGAAATATGCAGACTTAGTGGATCATATTCAGTGTCAGAATACAGTAAAATAAAACTATAATTATTTTATTATTCTCATGGGTTCAGGCTCACGGGTGCAATGAGTTCTTGAGGGTAAAGTGAAAACAGAAACTGCCTTGTGCTCAAAGTTGTTAGTATTTTAAAAACAACTTTTTATTCTGCAACAGACCCAGGACATTTTCTACATGATCGTATTACTCAGTTTTACTGCCAACAGAAATTAAAATGAATATTTCTTAATTTTTAGCATTATAATGTTCCATTTTGGCAACACAGTAAATTTTTATTTCTGCAAATGTATAATGCAACCTATGCACAGATTCTCTAGTATTTAAGGTACTATATTGCCCAGAGAATTCTATTTTTCCCCCTTGGGGTAAACACCATTCAGAGGCAGCTGAAGATAGAACAAACTACCAAGAAAGCTCCAGCCTCTCAGTGAGTGGATTTCTGTAGGCTCACGCCTCATAAGCACAGACTGAGGATGTGCTGTGTTCTTAGCATTCTGCGTAAATGATAGCCAGGACCAGTCTTAGTCCTCAGCCTATCATGAAACTATGAAAACTGTTATCATCATGGGACAATTAAAGGCCAATTATATGTGCATTGTTGTAGTACTGACTATGAGTACAGCAACAAGAAACAACAATAGCAAATAAACAATATAATTTTACAAAGTGTTTTTACATATACCATTATAATTTCTGCAAGTTATTTGGGGCTTCAATTTCTTGAGAATAATACCTTTTCCACCTTACAGGGTTGTTGAGGAAATCTGATCATATGGAAATATCCTATGCCAGGCACTGTGCCGACTGCTTTACCGGTCAGGAAACTGAAACCCAGAAATTCTATCTAATTTGCTTAGGGTAAGTGAAGTAATTAAGTGGCAAAGCTAAGATTGTTTTACCTTCTGCTATCCTTGTCCAGTATGTGACATGGGTCAAATTAGCAAGTCCGAGGCCAAGCTCCCTGTCTCTTTGTCAACACCTGTTCTGCCTTTGCTCCGTCCTAATTTGGTTGATGACATTTCTATTCCCTCATTTACCCAAGCCAGAGATCTGGGAGTCCTCATTTCTTCCTTCATTTCTCATCTAACCAATCACCAAGGCTTAGGTTCAATCTACCGATCACCCCTGAATGATCTACAACTCTTATCCCTACTGGCAATGCACATAACTCCAGTTCTGACCCTCACATGCCTGGCTCACTGTGACCGTCCCTAACTGGTCTCTGCCCTTTCTCTTGCCCCCTCCCCTATTCCCCACCATAGTGATCTTTTCTGAACCTATTATCCCTCTGCTTAAAACCTTCAGGGCTCCGGGCTCCAGCCCCTGTCTTGCCTCCCAGTACAGTTACAGTTACACTACCCTCCCTTCACACTTTTCACCCTAGCAGTTCCAGGCTATTTCCAGTTCTCTGTTTGATCACATTTCCATCCTTTGTGTGTTGTCCCTCCTCTGTTTGGAAGGCCAGGCCTTCCACATTATCTGGCAAGCAAACTTCGGGCCATCCTTTATTTTTTATTTATTTATTTTTTGCGGTACGCGGGCCTCTCACTGTTGTGGCCTCTCCCGTTGTGGAGCACAGGCTCCGGACGCGCAGGCTCAGCGGCCATGGCTCATGGGCCCAGCCGCTCCGCGGCATGTGGGATCTTCCCGGACCAGGGCACGAACCCGTGTCCCCTGAATCGGCAGGCAGGCGGACTCTCAACCACTGCGCCACAAGGGAAGCCCCGGGCCATCTTTTAAACTTGGGTTCTTTCTCTTCTCTAAATGGTGTAAATCATTCCATTCTCTATGCTTCTTAAGGATGTAGCGCATTCACCTCCTTTGCACTCATCATGCTGTAGTGAAATTACTAATTTATGTGCCTGCCTCCTCCCAAAAACTATGAACTCCTTGAGGGAAAGGATTTTTATGTCCTCGTGATTTTACACAGTGTTTGCCACATAATAAGCCCTCTATAAAATGTTTTTTGGGGCCTCCCTGGTGGCGCAGTGGTTGAGAGTCCGCCTGCCGATGCAGGGGATACGGGTTCGTGCCCCGGTCTGGGAGGATCCCACATGCCGCGGAGCGGCTGGGCCCGTGAGCCATGGCCGCTGAGCCTGTGCGTCCGGAGCCTGTGCTCCGCAACGGGAGAGGCCACAACAGTGAGAGGCCCGCGTACAGCAAAAAAAAAAAAAAAAAAAAAATGTTTTTTGAATTCCAAGGAGTGGGTGGTCATCAGGGCTGAATGTCATAGATGAGTCAAGGAAGGAGAAGGCAGAGAAAAACTGATGATTCTGGAAAGATAGGGGTCATTGATAACCTCCCAAGGACAGAGTCCTAGAGAGGTAGTCATGGGCATGAGATAGAAATGTATCATCAGAATTCTGGAATATAGGCTTAAGATCATGCAGATCTTAACTTTGAAATATTAAATTATTTTAAAATGGTGAATTATTTTTAATCCATAGTTGTCTGTTAGAACTCTTCTTTAAAAGATATACATTTAAGGGGACTTCCTTTGTGGCGCAGTGGTTAAGAATCCACCTGCCAATGCAGGGGACACGGGTTTGAGCCCTGGTCAGGGAAGATCCCACATGCCGCGGAGCAACTAAGCCCGTGAGCCACAACTACTGAGCCTGCGCTCTAGAGCCCATGAGCCACAACTACTGAAGCCTGAGCATTGAGAGTCCGTGCTCCACAACAAGAGAGGCCTCTACATTGAGAAGCCTGCGCACCACAACGAAGAGTAGCCGCTGCTCACCGCAACCAGAGAAAGCCTGCACACAGCAAAGAAGACCCAGTGCAGCCAAAAATATATAAATAGATAGATAGATTAATTAATTAATTAATTTTTAAAAAAGATATACATTTAAGTCTGTAATCTAGGAGTGCAAGTTGCTTTAAACAATTTTTTTGGTCATAACACTGTAGATTCAGTTTCAAAGTGTGCTCCTAATTCCAGTTTTCCAAAGTTGATAAACTCTCCGTTTATTCACCTCTCTCTCCCTCTCAATCTCTATCTATCTTAATATATATGTATATATTTCACCATATATCTATACTTTACAGTTTTATAAAATTTTATCAGGTGACCAGTTGCCTAGCACTTAGACCATTGTAGACTGCTGAAGAATATAAATAATTTTAACCATTTGCAGAAACACTGGGCCAACCTTACAGTTTTTCAGACTGGCCCTGGAGAGTGCTGGCTCTAATCCAGCTGGCACTCTCCTCCCCAAGGAGGGGCCTGAGGCCAGGGGGCTGTGTCTACCAAAGAGGACCCCCCCTTCTCCCATCTAATTCACATCAAGGCAGATGGGCTAATGCTGCCTTGCAGAAACCCCTCCATCATTATTTTATTTGCCTTTCCCCTGACCTGTCTCTGCTATGTTAGGTTTTTATTAAAGTGGAGTAACCGGAATTACAGCAATACTTCAGCCATAGACACCCTATGATTTCATATAAGGGTTTGCTGATATTTTCTAGTATTTTGTTGACTTATTGGGTGAAGCCACACAGAACATACTTGTGTCTCACTAACTACATTTCAAGTGCTTAATAGCCACATGTAACTACTGGCTACCGCATTGGGCTGCTTAGAGAACTTTTCCATTATTGCAGAAAGTTTCCCTGGACAGGTGCTATTCTAGAGGGAGGAGACCAACAATAACAAACAAACAAATAAATGAACAAGGTAACTTCAGGTAGTGGCAAGTACAATGAAGAAAGCAGAACAGAAGTGATGGAGTGGAGGGTCAGTGCAGAGGATACTGAATGCTAGCAAGGAGCAACCAGGCAAAGCTCTGGGGGCTGATTCTTCCAGGCAGAGAGCACAGTAAGTGCAAAGGCCCTGGGGTGAGAAGGAGCTTGGCATGTTTGAGAAATGAAAAGGTCAGTGTGGCGTGGGCTCAGGGGGGTGAGGGGTGGGGGGAAGGCAGGAAGTCAGAGAGGTGCAGGGGCCATTTCCTGCAGGGCCATACATGCTGTGGTAAGATGCCTGGATTTTGGTCTAATTGCAATGGGAAAGCAGTGGAGAATTTTAAACAAGAAGTGACATGACCCGAATTGTATTTTTGAAAGACTGCTCTGGCCATTTGAAGCAGATTTTATAAAGGTGAAGTTCTCGGACTGGAGAGATAAAGGGGTAAATATAAAAATGTTATTATGATAAAGGCATCTATGTATATATTTTAAGTTGTACATTCATTAGTGCTATATTTATATGCTATCCTCAAATCGTTTCTAAAAACAAAAACTTTGTGGGGACCTGTCTGAAGAGATGAATACAGATTCTGTCTAAGAAAGAAGAGCAGGGCTAAAGTTAAGGGGGGGTGGATTTCTGTCTTATAGGAGACCCTTTCTCTCCTGCTCTCTATGGGGGTCAGTGGAGCAGCAAGAAGGTGGGCAGGGTGCCAGCAAGTGGATGAATGATGGAACATGGGGACCTCAGCCCAGGCAGAAGATCAGGATCATTCTGGAGGAGGCTGGGAAAGTTTTAAACATGGCATTGGCAAAACAACCAGGGGGCAAATCATAAGGCATCACAGAAAGAGAGGACCAAGTCCTCTCTAAGTGTGGAAAACTGGTAGTAGAGAAGTTTAATATCTGAAAGAGAAAACGCAAGAAAGGGCAACTTGCTGGAATGTGTATTCATTCCCTAGGTCTGCAAAGGTACCAAAATTTTAAAAAAAAGTTAGCAAAGAAAAAATATATCCCATGTCAAGTTTCTGATATGAGGAGTACTGAATGATTCATCAACAATATGGAAACACTAAAAATGGCCCCAGTTGGAAGTATGTTATACACATCTTTTGAAAAATAATTGGAAATGACTCTTCCATTAACTAACTCCATGACTTGGAGTAAATCCCTTACCATCTGAGATTTTCTTTCTGTATCAGTGAGTAAGAGGCATAAGGTCAGTTCTCATGCCTCTAGAACTCTCTCAGGTATAAAATGATAGTTGATTTATTAAAATTCTAGAAAGTCTGGGTGAGTGTGTGTGTGTGTGTGCGTGCGTTTTAGAAGTGGACCACTTTTCCAAAAGTTTCTTTTGGAAGAACAATATAGAAAGTAAGAAAAGAAAGATAGAACTTGAGACCAAATTTTGTACTGCTAGCTTTAATTAAGTCAAGGGAAATAAACATTTATTTGGAAACAGTAGCTGGAGAAGAGAGATTTGTCTGGCTAAGGAGATACTGTGCTGTTAGGTATACTGAGAAACATAAATGCGAGAAAGAAAAGAATGGAATAACCCATTTATCTGGAAGCACTGCAGGTTCTGAGGTTGGCCACACATGTACTATGTATTAATATATTAACCTAAGAAGAATTTAAATTTGGAAAAGCTCATGATTAGGGGTTTCAAGTACACAGAATAAGAGTAAAACGGCAAAAAGAATAAGCTGCATTGTATTTGCTTCTTATAAATGACGCACTTTCATGCCACCAGCCCATGTGATTTCTTTGTGCTCCTTCCTCTGGGCTGATACAGCCCTGTGCCCAGGTACCAGCAGTCACAAACACAACACGGGCTGATTCTCAGCCCTCATGCATCCTCTAGTGAACAGCCCACAAAATCTTTGACTTTACTCAGCTACGTGCCTGAAATAATGTTCCCCATTTCTGTCTGGAAAAGCCCTACTGACCCTTCTTGAACCCAGGTGAATGTTCCCTCTTCTGTGACGCCTGCTTCAATCTTCTCAAGCAGGATCAGTCTCTCCACATTGTACTAAATTTTTGTTTTTTAAAGTTTTCCTTCTTTGCTGGGTCTTGAACTCCTTGGTGCAGAATTTCAGTTTGTTCTTTTTCGCCTCCTTGGCACCTCATGCAGTTATAGTCACAGAATAAATATGTAAATAATTAAGTGTTGAATGCATGGCTAAAATTATAGTTGATAGAAAGCAAAATAGGCAGAAAAGAGAAAAAAGAAAAACAATCTTAGAGAGTTCTTCAATTAAGATAGAGGTGCAAATATGAGGTTCAATAGAAGACTCAGAGAAAGAACTTTTAAGATGGTTTTGGGCAGAAAGAATAAAGCAGGTCCAAAGAGAGAGAGAATGTGAAGAAGGAAAGAAAAATGGAGAAACCAGCATCTTGAAAGGTAGAGATATTTGGAACACAAACAAAGATGGGGCTTAGAAGGAGGAACTCAGAAAAAATCCCAGAAAACAAGCAAAGGGGGTCATTAGTGGGATGTTCTGTCTCCACCACAAGGTTGGAAAAATATGAGAAACAAGAAAGAAGTGAGGCCCAGGAAAATTGCAAGTGATAAATAAAGAAAAAAATATAGATTTTGAGGATTAGGATTAGTTGGTGAGTTTTTGTAGGGGCTGAAAATAAATAATTAAAGAATATAAGTAAGAGCAGAGAAAATGAATATTCACAATAGTTAGTTCCACAAGTATAGAGGTACCATTTATAAAACTTCATAGGAGGAAAAGCTCAAATGACTCTTGGAAAACACATGTGACAGAAAGGGAAGTGCTATCCATTGGCTTTACAGTGGGTACCAGGTCTAGCACTAGGTGCTTTGTACATTTATTTCTTTAGACTAAAAGCATTAGTCTAGGCCTTTTCATACCTGAGAAAAGAAAACATATAAACATGCTCTTTTACTTCTTCACACATCTGACTAGAAAATGAACTATAATAGATGTCAAGTTGGGGGCAAGAAAGGAACCGGGGTTAACATTTATGCATGGACTATTATTTTAGAGGATTTGTGCTAAAAGGGAATCCATATGGTAAGAAAGTTTAAAAAGAAAAACAAAATTACCTAAAAGTTAATACTAAAGCTTCTAAGGAAAGAGCTGTTCCTCTAATGGTGGGGGTTTCCTACTGAGTTTGGAAAGAATTAGTTTGTTCGATGGCATGACCATTTGTCATTTTTTGGCCCCCATCATCTGATTCCCTCCCTCTTTGGGGAAATACCACTTTGGTGATCCTGGAGAGAGGTAGGAACTCATCTCCATCTACCAACAGGTGGGCAGACAGTCCTTTCCGCTGTGCACTGGCAGGGGGCACAGCTCAGCCAACCGATACCCTGCTCTGAACTTGAGGTCTTTAGGAAAGGACATAAAAAGGCACAGTGGCAGCAGTGGAATCCAAAGTCCAGCAGGGCTCAAGTACCTTGCAATATGTCCTGACCAATGTCCCCAAGGGCTTTGAACAATTTTAGCCTCTCCTGGTGCTTGTGCCTTCTCTAAACATCCTTCTCTAGCCTGCCTCGGGTCTCTGAGCTACCTGTTACCCTTTCAATAGATTGCTTTCTTGCTTAAGTTTGCCTAAATTAGTTACCAAGAAACCTGCCATAGACTGAATGTTTGTGTTCTCCCGACCCCAAATTCGTATGTTAAATCTTAATGCCCAGAGTGATGGTATTTGGAGGTGGGGCCTTTGGGAGGTGATTAGGTCATGATGGTGGCTCCCTCATGAGTGAGATTAGTGCCCTTATAAAAGAGGCCCCAGGGAGATCCCTAGCCCTTTAACCATGTGAGGACACAGCAAGAAGATGGCTATCTGTGTACTAGGAAGCAGCCCTCACTGGACACTGTATCTGCCTGCACCCTGATTTTAGACTTCCAGCCTCCAGAACTGTGAGAAATAAGTTTCTGTTGTTTTTAAGTCACCCAGTCTATGGTATTCTGTTACAGAAGCCTGAACAGACTAAGACAGAACTCAACTGATACAGCAACTTACTGGCAGTAGTGATTTAAAAAGTTTTAGAGAAATGGGAAGTTCTCATTAGATCATTTATTCAATAAATATTTTTTGAGCAAGTATTATGGTTCAGGCATTATTATATTATACTAATATTATATTATATTATATTAGGGTCCTGAGGAAATAGAGCTGACTACTTCATTAGAACACTGTCACCACTTATACAGGCTAATGAAAGAGTCAGATTTATAAGCCATATTTATAATACCATGTATATTAGTTATCTCTTGATGTGTAACAAATTACCCCCAAACTGAGTGACATAAATAGCACACATTTATTATCTCACACTTTCTGTGAGTCACGATCTGAGAGCAGCTTAGCTGGGTCTTCTGGCTATGGGTTTCTCACAAGGTTGCAAGGAAGTCTCAGCTAAAGGCTTGACTGGAGAATAAGCCATTTCCAAGCTCACTCACATGGTTTTTGGCAGTGTTCAGTTTCTCATGGGCTATTTGCCTGAGGGCCCCAGTTTCTTGCTGACTGTTGGTCAGAGGCTTCCCTTATTTTCTTGTTGTGTGAGCCTCTGCATAGAGCAGTTCACAATATGGCAGATGGCTTCTCTTAGACTGAGCAAGCAAGAAAAGCCAGAGAGAGGGGCAATTTTTGTTCGCTAAACTCAGAAGTAGCATCCCATCATTTTTGCCATATTGTATTTGTTCAAAGCCACTCAGTAGGTGCAGCTTACACTCAGGGGTTGGGATGACAACTGTGAATACCAAAGGCAGGGTCCCCGGGAGCTATTTTGGAAGCTGCCCACCACACCATGATAAACATGCACCACTTCCATGGGTACTTCAGGCACATGGAGGCTAATGGTGGAGATCCAGCTAAGGGCAGGAAGCAGGAAAAAGGGGGTAAGGAATCAAGGAAGGATTTCAGGAAAAAGTAAAACTTTAATGGAGTCCATGCAAAATGGGTTCCTGAAAACGTTCCTTAAGAATAAACAGAGAAGGATGCAAGAAATTCGAACCCCTTAAGCCAACAGGTTACATCCTGTCAAATCTTCTGCCAGAATTTACACTGCCAGATTGCAAGTAATGTGCGTTAATAGCTGACACAACACTCAGCCTACAATAAACAGGAGATAGGGGAAAGGTACTTACTATATTCACCAGAAGGGAGATAAGTATAGAGTTTCTAGGGAATACCCAGGGGAAGGTAGTCCCCATAACAGGGCATGATTCAGTGTTAAACCATGAAAATACAGGGTTTAACATCCAAATGCATGAGATGGAGATTAAGAAATGTGATTGGAGGAACTGGCCAATTTGAAGGCAGGTAAAAATCATTAAAGAAGAAAGATAAGATTGATGATGTAGGCATGTTTCTGTACCAGCAATATAAATCCATCTGGAAAACCACACGGTGAACTGAAAGAGAGTCCATATATCTAGTCCGTAAGAAAGAGGAAATAATCTCACAAGAACTCAGTTCATATGCAGTTGATGCATCAGAGGAGAAGGTAGATTGAGACTTCTAACTATAATGAATATTTGTAGAGGGTTAGAGTACAGAGTCAATAGAAAATAAATGCAGAAGCATGCTGGTAAGAAAGAAGAAAAAACTGGGGAAATTAGGCAAGGAGTCCCCTTTAAGATCCTAAGGGTATGTTTGGGAGAAAGAATCATTCAAGACAAAATTAAGAAGAGAGACTAGAGGAAGGCAAGCAGAAAATAAAAACCTGGGAAATATGGGGCGTGGGGTCCCTATGGAACTGATTCTGCCTCATCAAATGTTTTTAATTCCATTTTTTATACATAAGTTATAACTGGCAACCTCTGTTGAGACTCTTTTTATTGTCTTATGGAAAAGGAAGGCCAACGTGATTAAAAGGCAATGTATTCTCTTCCCAGGGAAGGGGAGCTGGGAATGATGAACCCAAGGCTTTTCTTCAGAGTGACATTTTTATGTTACAATTTTAATAAAAAATACAGAAAAGGAGGAAGAAGATTGGGAAAAATATTTTAGGCTTCACGTTCCTTGCTTTGAATGATATCAGGAGGGTTCAGTGCCCTTTAAAAGGAAAAGAAAAGTGATCTCTTAGAAAAGGGCATATATGAAAACAACAAAATAACAATACAAAAATTTTCATGTGGGGTATAAAGTGGAGGAGTTTGAATACCCCAACTGGATAATACTATATAGATAACCTAAGAGAAAACTGCTTAAATAATGTAAACTTTGAATGTTATAGGAAAAAATGACATGAAATAAAAATTGATGTATTTTGCAAATATATGGAGTTTCTAGGGTTTGCACTGGTCTGATAATATCAGTCAAAAAGAACAAATGTGGGTTTGGAAACCCACTGGCCAAGGGAAATAAGATATCTTTTTTAAAGGAAGGGACAATCCATGAATAAGGACCAAAGAACTATATATAAAAAGATTGAAAACTCTGATAGGAACTGTATGGTTAGGATTTTTCCTTTGAAAGAATATTGACACTCACCCACTATGAATTGAGACTGTGAGGGTGCCAGTGTTGAGGGTCAAATAACGTCAGTAGCATATGTCTACATAGTGTCAAAGGTGAGACAAAGAATGATAACTCTTTCTCTCTTTCATATTGGTATCCACTTACTTCTCCATTTATATTTTTATCAACCTGATGAATTTCCTTGGAAATTACCAAGAATGGAGTTATGACTATGAACACTGAGAGGACCTCATATGGTCTAATAAATAAAAATAGGGAAAAACCGAGGCTAGGAAAAATTATATTCAAAGAAATTTACTTACTTTTGAATTTGGGAATTTTGTATTTATGAGAATGAAGCTACCAAAATTAAAAAGAGTGAATAGCACCTTCAAGATGGCAGAGAAGTAAGACGTGGAGATCACCCTCCTCCCCACAAATACACCAAAACTACATCTACATGTGGAACAACTCGTACAGAACGCCTACTGAACGCTGGCAGAAGACCTCAGACTTCCCAAAAGGCAAGAAACTCCCCACGTACCTGGGTAGGGCAAAAGAAAAAAGAAAAAACGGAGACAAAAGAATAAGGATGGGACCTGCACCTCTGGGAGGGAGCTGTGAAGGAGGAAAAGTTTCCACACACTAGGAAGCCCCTTCACTGGTGGAGACGGAGGGTGGATGGGGGGGAAGCTTCAGAGCCACAGAGGAGAGCGCAGCAACAGGGGTGCGGAGGGCAAAGCGGAGAGATTCCCGCACAGAGGATCACTGCCGACCAGCACTCACCAGCGCGACAGGCTTGTCTGCTCACCCGCCGGGGCGGGCGGGGCTGGGAGCTGAGGCTCGGGCTTTGGAGGTCAGACCCCAGGGAGAGGACTGGGGTTGGCAGCGTGAGCACAGCCTGAAGGGGGGCTAGTGCACCATGGCTAGCCGGGAGTGAGTCCGGGAAAAGTCTGGAGCTGCCAAAGAGACAAAATACCATTGTTTCGGGGTGCGCGAGGAGAGGGGATTCAGAGCACCGCCTAAACGAGCTCCAGAGACGGGCGCAAGCCGCGCTATCAGTGTGGAGCCCAGAGACGGGTATGAGACGCTAAGACTGCTGCTGCCGCCACCAAGAAGCCTGTGTGCGAGCGCAGGTAACTATCCACACCTCCCCTCCTGGGAACCTGTGCAGCCCGCCACTGCCAGGGTCCCGTGATCCAGGGACAACATCCCCAGGAGAACATACGGCACACCTCAGGCTGTTGCAACGTCATGTCGGCCTCTGCCACTGCAGGCTCACCCGGCATCCGTATGCCTCCCTCCCCCCGGCCTGAGTGAGCCAGAGCCCCATAGTCAGCTGCTCCTTTAACCCCATCCTGTCTGGGTGGGGAAGGGCCTGAGTGAGCCAGAGCCCCATAGTCAGCTGCTCCTTTAACCCCATCCTGTCTGGGTGGGGAAGAGACACCGTCAGGCAACTTACACGTAGAGGCGGGGCCAAATCCAAAGCTGAACCCCAGGAGCTGTGCGAACAAAGAAGAGAAAGGGGAATCTCTCCCAGCAGCCTCAGGAGCAGCGGATTAAATCTCCACAATCAACTTGATGTACCCTGCATCTGTGGAATACCTGAAGACAATGAATCATCCCAAAATTGAGGCGGTGGACTTTGGGAGCAACTGTAGACTTGGGGTTTGCTTTCTGCATCTAATTTGTTTCTGTTTTTTTTTTTTTTTCTTTTATGGTACGCGGGCCTCTCACTGTTGTGGCCTCTCCCGTTGTGGAGCACAGGCTCCGGACGTGCAGGCTCAGCGGCCATGGCTCATGGGCCCAGCCACTCCACGGCCGTGGCTCATGGGCCCAGCCACTCCGCGGCATGTGGAATCTTCCCGGACAGGGGCACGAACCCGTATCCCCTGCATCGGCAGGCAGACTCTCAACCATTGCACCACCAGGGAAGCCCATTGTTTCTGGTTTTATGTTTATCTTAGTTTAGCATTTAGACCTTATTATCATTGGTAGATTTGTTTATTGATTTGGTTGCTCTCTTCCTTTTTTCTTTTTATATATATATATATATATATATATATGTATTTTTCCCTTTTTCTCTTTTTGTGAGAGTGTAGGTGTATGCCTCTGTGTGATTTTGTCTGTATAGCTTTGCTTTTGCCATTTGTCCTAGGGTTCTGACTGTCCTTTTTTTTTTTTTTTTTTTTTTTTAGTATAGCTTTTAGCGCTTGTTATCATTGGTGGATTTGGTTTTTGGTTTGGTTGTTCTCTTCTTTCTTTCTCTCTGTTTTTAATTACTGTTTTATTTTTAATAATTTTTTTCTATTTTAAGAACTTTATTTCATTTTATTTTATTTATTTTTTCTTTCTTTCTTTTTTTTTCCTCCCTTTTCTTCTGAGCCATGTGGCTGACAGGGTCTTGGTGCTCTGGCCAGGTGTCAGGCCTGAGCCGCTGAAGTGGGAAAGTCAAGTTCAGGACATTGGTCCACCAGAGACCTCCTGGCCTCTCGTAATATCAATCAGCGAGAGCTCTCCCAGAGTTCTCCGTCTCAACGCTAAGACCCAGCTCCATTCAACAACCAGCAAGCTACACTGCTGGCCACCCCATGGCAAACAACTAGCAAGACAGGAACACAACCCCACCTGTTAGCAGAGTGGCTGCCAAAAATCATAATAAGTTCACAGACACCCCAAAACACACCACCGAATCCTGCCACCAAGAAAGACTAGATCCAACCTTGTCCAGCAGAACACAGGCACCAGTCCCCTCCACCAGAAAGCCTACACAACCCACTGAACCAACTTAACCCACTGGGGGCAGACACCAAAAACAACAGGAACTACGGCCCTGCAGCCTGTGAAAAGGAGACCCCAAACACAGTAAGTTAAGCTAAATGAGAAGACAGAGAAACACACAGCAGATGAAGGAGCAAGGTGAAAACCCACCAGACCAAACAAACGAAGAGGAAACAGGAAGTCTACCTGAAAAATAATTCAGAGTAATGATAGTAAAGATGATCCAAAATTGTGCAAATAGAATGGAGAAAATACAAGAAACATTTAACAAGCACGTAGAAGTACTAAAGAGCAAACAAACAATGATGAACAGAACAATAAATGAAATTAAAAATTCGCTACAAGGAATCAATAGCAGAATAAGTGAGGCAGAAAAACGGATAAGTGACCTGGAATATAAAATAGTAGAAATAACTACCACAGAGCAGAATAAAGAAAAACGAATGAAGAGAATTGATGACAGTCTCAGAAGCCTCTGGGCCAACATTAAAAGCACCAACATTCGAATTACAGGGGTCCCAGAAGAAGAAGAGAAAAACAAAGGGACTGAGAAAATATTTGAAGAGATTATAGTTGAAAACTTCCCTAATATGGGAAAGGAAATAGTTAATCAAGTCCAGGAAGCACAGAGAGTCCCATACAGGATAAATCGAAGGAGAAACTTGCCAAGACACATATTAATCAAACTATCAAAAATTAAAAACAAAGAAAAAATATTAAAAGCAGCAAAGAAAAAGTAACAAATAACATACAAGGGAATCCCCGTAAGGTTAACAGATGATTTCTCAGCAGAAACTCTGCAAGCCAGAAGGGTGTGGCAGGACATATTTAAAGTGATGAAAGGGAAAAACCTATAACCAAGATTACTCTATCCAGCAAGGATCTCATTCAGATTTGATGGAAAAATTAAAACCTTTACAGAGAAGCAAAAGCTAAGAGAATTCAGCACCACAAAACCAGCTTTACAACAAATGCTAAAGGAACTTTTCTAGGCAGGAAACACAAGAGAAGGAAAAGACTTACAATAACAAACCCCAAACAATAAAGAAAATGCTAATAGGAACATACATATCGATAACTACCTTAAATGTAAATGGATTAAATGCTCCAGCCAAAAGACATAGACTGGCTGAATGGATACAAAAACAAGACCCTTATATATGCGGTCTACAAGAGACTCACTTCAGACCTAGGGACAGATACAGACTGAAAGTGATGGGATGGAAAAAGATATTCCATGCAAATGGAAACCAAAAGAAAAATGGAGTAGCAATTCTCATATCAGACAAAATAGACTTTAAAATAAAGACTATTAGAAGAGACAAAGAAGGATACTATATAATGATTAAGGGATCATCCAAGAAGAAGATATAAAAATTGTAAATATTTATGCACCAAACATAGGAGCACCTCAATACATAAGGCAAATGCTAAGAGCCATAAAAGGGGAAATCAACAGTAAGACAATCATAGTAGGGGACTTGAACACACCACTTTCACCAATGAACAGATCATTCAAAATGAAAATAAGGAAACACAAGCTTTAAAGGATACATTAAACAAGATGGACTTAATTGATATTTATAGGACATTCCATCCAAAAACAGCAGATTACACTTTCTTCTCAAGTGCTCATGGAACATTCTCCAGGGTAGATCATATCTTGGGTCACAAATCAAGCCTTGGTAAATTTAAGAAAATCAAAATCGTATCAGGTATCTTTTCTGACCACAACACTATGAAACTAGATATCAATTACAGGAAAAAAAATCTGTAAAAAATACAAAGGAGGCTAAACAGTACACTACTAAATAACCAAGAGATCACTGAAGAAATAAAAGAGGGAATCAAAAAATACCTAGAAACAAATGACAATGAAAACATGGCAACCCGAAACCTTTGGGATGCAGCAAAAGCAATTCTAAGAGGGAAATTTATAGCAATACAATGCTACCTCAGGAAACAAGAAACATCTCAAATAAACAACCTAACCTTACACCTAAAGCAACTAGAGAAAGAAGAACAAAAATCCCCAAAGTTAGGAGAAGGAAAGAAATCATAAAGATCAGATCAGAAATAAATGAAAAAGAAATGAAGGAAACGATAGCAAAGATCAATAAAACTAGAAGTTGGTTCTTTGAGATGATAAACAAAATTGATAAACCATTAGTTAGACTCACTAAGAAGAAAAGGGAGACTACGCAAATCAATAGAATTAGAAATGAAAAAGGAGAAGTAACAACTGCCCTGCAGAAATACAAAGGATCATGAGAGATTACTACAAGCAACTGTATACCATAAAATGGACAACCTGGAAGAAATGGACAAATTCTTAGAAAGCACAAGCTTCTGAGACTGAACCAGGAAGAAATAGAAAATATTAACAGACCAATCACAAGCACTGAAATTGAAACTATGATTAAAAATCTTCCAACAAACGAAAGCCCAGGACCAGATGGCTTCACAGGCGAATTCTATCAAACATTTAGAGAAGAGCTGACACCTATCCTTCTCAAACTCTCCCAAAATATAGCAGAGGGAGGAACACCCCCAAACTCATTCTAGGAGGCCACCATCACCCTGATACCAAAACCAAAGATGCCACAAAAAAAGAAGCCTATATGCCAATATCACTGATGAACATAGATGCAAAAAAATCCTCAACAAAATACTAGCAAACAGAATCCAACAGCACATTAAAAGTATCATACACCATGATCAAGTGGGGTTTATCCCAGGAATGCTAGGATTTTTCAGTATATGCAAATCAATCAACATGATAAACCATATTTAAAAATTGAAGGAGGGGCTTCCCTGGTGGCACAGCCGTTGAGAGTCCGCCTGCTGATGCAGGGGACATGGGTTTGTGCCCCGGTCTGGGAAGATCCCACATGCCGCGGAGTGGCTAGGCCTGTGAGCCATGGCCGCTGAGCCTGTGCGTCCGGAGCCTGCGCCCCACAATGGGAGAGGCCACAACAGTGAGAGGCCCATGTACCACAAAAAAAAAAAAAAAATTGAAGAAGAAAATCCATATGATCATCTCAATAGATGCAGAAAAATCTTTCGACAAAATTCAACACCCACTGATGATAAAAACCCTTGCGAAAGTAGGCATAGAGGGAACTTACCTCAACATGATAACGGCCATATATGACAAGCCCACAGCGAACATCGTTCTCAATGGTGAAAAATGGAAACCATTTCTTCTAAGATCAGGAACAAGACAAGATTTTCCACTCTCACCACTATTATTCAACATAGTTTTGGAAGTTTTAACCACAGCAATCAGAAAGGAAAAAGAAATAAAAGGAATCCAAATCAGAAAAGAAGAAGTAAAACTGTCACTGTTTGCAGATGACATGATACTAGACGTAGAGAATCCTAAAGATGCTACCAGAAAACTACTAGAACTAATTAATGAATTTGGTAAAGTAGCAGGATACAAAATTAATGCACAGAAATCTCTTGCTTTCCTATACACTAATGATGAAAAATCTGAAAGCGAAATTAAGGAAACACTCCTATTTACCACTGCAACAAAAAGAATAAAATACCTAAGAATAAACCTACCTAAGGAGACAAAAGACCTGTGTGCAGAAAACTATAAGATACTGATGAATGAAATTAAAGATGATACAAACAGATGGAGAGATATACTATGTTCTTGGATTGGAAGAATCAACATTGTGAAAATGACTATACTACCCAAAGCAATCTACAGATTCAGTGCAATCCCTATCAAGCTACCAATGGCATTTTTCACAGAACTAGAACAAAAAATTTCACATTTTGTATGGAAACACAAAAGACCTCGAATAGCCAAAGCAATCTTGAGAAAGAAAAATGGAGCTGGAGGAATCAGGCTGCCTGACTTCAGACTACTACAAAGCTACAGTAATCAAGACAGTATGGTACTGGCACAAAAACTGAAATATAGATCAATGGAAGAGGATAGAAAGCTCAGAGATAAACCCATGCACATATGGTCACCTTATCTTTGATAAAGGAGGCAAGAATATACAATGGAGAAAAGACAGCCTCTTCAATAAGTGGTGCTGGGAAAACTGGACAACTACATGTAAAAGAATAAAATTAGAACACTCCCTAACACCATACACAAAAACAAACTCAGAATGGATTAAAGAACTAAATGTAAGGCCAGACACTATAAAACTCTTAGAGGAAAACATAGGCAGAACACTCCATGACATAAATCACAGCAAGATCCTTTTTGACACACCTCCTAGAGAAATGGAAATAAAACCAAAAATAAAGAAATGGGACCTAATGAAGCTTAAAAGCTTTTGCACAGCAAAGGAAACCATAAACAAGATGAAAAGACAACCCTCAGAATGGGAGAAAATATTTGCAAATGAAGCAAGTGACAAAGGAATAAGCTCCAAAATATACAAGCAGCTCATGCAGCTCAATATCAAAAAATCAAACAACCCAATCCAAAAATGAGCAGAAGACATAAATAGACATTTCTCCAAAGAAGATATACAGATTGCCAACAAACACATGAAAGGATGCTCAACATCATAATCATTAGAGAAATACAAATCAAAACTACAATGAAGTATCACCTCATACCAGTTAGAATGGGCATCATCAGAAAATCTACAAACAACAAATGCTGGAGAGGGTGCAGAGAAAAGGGAACCCTCCTGTAAACTGATGCAGCCACTATGGAGAACAGTATGCAGTATGCAGGTTCCTCAAAAAACTAAAAATAGAACTACCATATGACCCAGCAATCCCACTACTGGGCATATACCCTGAGAAAACCATAATTCAAAAAGAGTCATGTACCACAATGTTTATTGCAGCTCTGTTTACAATAGCCAGGACATAGAACCAACCTAAGTGTCCATCGACAGATGAATGGATAAAGAAGATGTAGCACATATATACAATGGAATATTACTCAGCCATAAAAAGAAACAAAATTGAGTTATTTGTAGTGAGGTGGATGGACCTAGAGACTGTCATACAGAGTGAAGTAAGTCAGAAAGAGAAAAACAAATACCGTATGCTAACACATATATATGGAATCTAAAAAAAAAAAAAGAAAATTGTTCTGAAGAACCTAGGGGCGGGACAGGAATAATGACGTAGACATAGAGAATGGACTTGAGGACTCACGGAAGGGGAAGAGTAAGCTGGGACGAAGTGAGAGAGTGGCATGGACATATATACACTACCAAATGTAAAACAGATAGCCAGTGGGAAGCCGCCACATAGCACAGGGAAATCAGCTCGGTGCTTTGTGACCACCTAGAGGGGTAGGATAGGGAGGGTGGGATGTAGATGCAAGAGGGAAGACATATGGGAATACATGTATATGTATAACTGATTCACTTTGTTATACAGGAGAAACTGACACACCATTGTAAGGCAATTATACTCCAATAAAGATGTTAAAAAAATTTTAAATGGTAATATTGGCACTGTAGGCAGACAAGAATGAAGTGTCTATACGCAGTTAAAGCTTGGTTGATATGACATTCTCTCATCAGAATTCTCTATTAATTGATACCTCTGCATGTCTTAAGTATTGTGGTAATGAAGGTTTATAAATATTAATTCAAAGTACCAAAAATTTATGAAGTTCCTTCTGAATCATCAAAGACAGTTTAGGGGCTATTTGGTAAAACTTCACAGATAAGTGAGTTTATTGTATTCAAAATTCTTTGAAAAGTGTTAACCCATATAATACAGAGCATCTATTTCCAACTTGCTGGATAGCAAACAGTTTATTCTATTTAACTCTGAACAATTTCCTAACACATCTGAAAAAAATCCTTACACCTGGGCTTCCCTGGTGGCACAGTCGTTGAGAATCCACCTGCTAGTGCAGGGAACACGTGTTCGAGCGCTGGTCTGGGGAGATCCCACATGCCGCAGAACAACTAAGTCCGTGCACCACAACTACTGAGCCTGTGCTCTACAGCCTGCAAGCCACAACTACAGAGCCTGCGTGATACAACTACTGAAGCCCGCGCACCTAGAGCCCGTGCTCCACAAGAGAAGCCACCACAATGAGAAGCCCACACGCCGCAACGAAGAGTAGTCCCTGCTTGCCGCAACTAGAGAAAGCCCGCAGGCAGCAACAAAGACCCAACGCAGCAAAATTAATTAATTAATTAATTTAAAAAAATCCTTACACCTAAAAATTCTGTTTTTACATCATGCCATTAGTGTACAATATATCTCTTACCGTAACATTAAAAAGTCTATAGTATGAGCATCTCCCTTTTTCTGAAATCCCAGCTTTATAAGAACCACTGCTGTATTTTCATAGAATTCTAAAGAAAAAAAATTCTGAAAAATTATTTGAGATCAAATGAGAGTATGGTGTTTGCATTCTTTGAAAATCAGATTCAACAAAGGCATGATATAGATGATCATTTCTTTTTTTTTTTTCTTTTTTTTTTTTTTTTGCGGTATGCGGGCCTCTCACTGTTGTGGCCTCTCCCGCTGCGGAGCACAGGCTCCGGACGCGCAGGCCCAGCGGCCATGGCTCACGGGCCCAGCCGCTCCGCGGCATATGGGATCCTCCCAGACCGGGGCACGAACCCGCATCCCCTGCATCGGCAGGCGGACTCTCAACCACTGCGCCACCAGGGAGGCCCCTAGATGATCATTTCTTTTAAAGAAGAGGAATTTTGTTCATTTGTTTATTCTCCTGCCATTATATCACAGCAAAGGAGTATCTACATAATTTAAAAAATTAACTTCCAAATAGGGGGTGCTCACAGATGGTTTTTGTTTTTCCTTTTTTATGTATAGCTTCTAACTTTTTAATATGAATTTTATTATTTTTATTAACTGTAGTTACCACTAATTGGTATAGGGTTTCTTTTAATTATCTCCAGATTTTAATGACCAATATTTTGGTTTTTGCAAACTTTAGTGTTAACCAGATATTCTGTTATTTTAGTAATAATTAAAATGTAATGATAATTGTTAAATTATGCCAACCAAAGAAATCTATTTGTGCTTATTTGTACAAAAAATTAAATACAAAATTTTGAGGTGTAAAACAAATTACATGTTCTATTTCAAATGTGTAAAATTAATTCACTTGTGTGTAATATCTAAAACTTTAAGAATACTTATGCATAGGCATCATTATCTAGATACATATATCATAAAGTTTTATTATACATTTTTTAAATGGAAGAAATATAATTTGCTATTATAAGAAATGTTATCATTCCTTCTTTATTTCATTATATATAAATCTTATAGCTCTGATTACAGTGATAATTTTAGCTTGTGCCAATAAGTTCTATTGACACACTTAGCAATACTTAAAAAGATGGATTGAATTTTTATCAGTTGTTATCCCTTATGATCTCTTTCAATGGTACATGCTCATTTTTCGTTAGTAGATCACTTACCTATATCCTTAAATTGTTTAGAATTCTCAAATGAATACCATCTGGCTTTTCTAATATGCTGCAATCTGTTTTCTTGAGATGATGCCTCACCTTTTAAAGATATTTTCAAAAGTACCTTTTGTGACTTGCAAATATCATTCTAGTGTCAGCTCTCTCTTTTCTTTTCACATCTTCTATAGTAAAGAAAGGATCTTTCCACAATTTTTATTGTTTTAGTGGATCAACAAGGACCTTTGGGGTGGGTATAAAAGCCTCAGAAAGAAAAGATGACAGTGACAAACACTAAGCTTTAAATGTTTCTATACATGTTGTAATTAAATTTTAAAAATTTCACTGAATTACATTTGTGCAGTACAACGCAAATGATGTATACTGTGTGCTTTTAAAACGTTTCTTTCTTGATATAGTTCACCACAAAATAGAAAAGTACTTATGCATGTATATCAGAAATTTTAAAAGGGGATTTTAGTGACTCACATTATATGAAAGAAAAAAAGTCAAGTTAATGAGACTTAGTAAAAAAAAGGATTGAAAACAGAATTTATTGTCTATAATGGCAAAATACATCTGCTATATTTGTATATTTAGCACGAACTGTTCCATGTGAAGTTCTTAAATGATTTTATAGTCAAATATTACTACCCATTTCATAGATTAAGAAAAGAGGTAGGGGTTGATTATGAGTATGTGGGACAGATATCAAGTAACTTATTGAGTGGGAACAGATGATAGTTTCTGTGTGATAAAAACACTCCTCCCCATACGTATCAGTGACATTTTGCACAAATGTTGATACACATAAATCTGTCTACAAATGCTGATTTAAAAGCCTCTTATATATTGTTCTAACTTTAATATGTTAATATGTTAGTATGTATATATGTGTGTATATAACACATATATATTGTTTTATATATAAAAACATTGATATTTTAAACACATACATACATACACTTATACACTAGATTCAGATAGCTTCTGATGGAACTTCACCCCTTCATATATCTTTAAAAAGGTCCTTCTAAATGATATTCCTTAAAAGAAAGCTTCTGGGAAGCATATTATTCAGGCAGATATAACACTTAGATTTGAAGTAAATTTGTAGTACCTAAAGAAATCTGGAAATAGTCTGTAGAAAAATCTCAAAATGTTAACATGAAATTTTTACAGAGTATGGATAAGTAAGAGAAAGTAAAATAGATGTTAAGGATGGTTATATAAAATCCTGAATAGAGTATTTTCTTTGTAATTGGTTTAGACTCCAGATTGCAACTTTGACACTATGACTTAAAACTTATCAAAGAGATTTATGTTTTGCCACTGCCATTTTAAATTGAAGATTTACTTGTACTGGTACCTAATATGTTTTCTGTAATTAATTCCTTTCAGGTCAGGTTTCATAGACACAGAATTCCTTTAACATTAATCTCTCCTTTAGCAATATCTTTATTGTTGGAATTAGCAGTTGAAAAAAAAAAGCTAATCTTGGGCCTCCCTGGTGGCGCAGTGGTTGAGAGTCTGCCTGCCGATGCAGGGGATACGGGTTCGTGCCCCGGTCTGGGAGGATCCCATATTGCCGCGGAGCGGCTGGGCCCGTGAGCCATGGCCGCTGGGCCTGCGCATCCGGAGCCTGTGCTCCGCAATGGGAGAGGCCACAACAGTGAGAGGCCCGCATACCGCAAAAAAAAAAAAAAAAAAAAAAAAAGCTAATCTTTTTCAAATGAGGTTCTCCGTTCCAGGCATTATTTCTTTCACCAATGCAAAAGACTTTCTTAAAAGTGCAAAATATTTAAAAAGTGGATGCTATGAAGCCAGTGTAAGAAAAAAAAAAAAAGCTGGAAGTTAAACAAATCATGCATTAATAAGAAATGGAAAGTTTAATTATATATATGCTTAAGGTCTTAATGAAGGGGCTGAGTAATGGAGGAACTGTTTCATTTTAAATTATTCAGGTTTTCTGTACATAATAACTGAAATTTATAAGCCTTATGTTTGTCTTTTCTATGTATTCATGAAATGTTGCATAGATTACTTGGTGGATAGCACAACTTGATGGATAATGGTGTTCAATAAATTGTTGAATGTATGACATTTTGATTGTAGCTTAATTTCTACTTTTGATTTACGAATGAGAAGAATACATCTAAAAGTTGAGAGATAAGTAACTGAGCATATAGTGGTTTACTATACCCAAAATAAAGTTTATTATGCAAGAAAAATGTTTACTAATTAGACTTGTTTACATATTTGCAGTTGCTATTTATATTCTCTTTACAAAAGACAGTCTTCCTTCTTTAACATCTGTGT
Source organism: Mesoplodon mirus (assembly GCF_964341445.2). Taxonomy (NCBI): domain Eukaryota; kingdom Metazoa; phylum Chordata; class Mammalia; order Artiodactyla; family Ziphiidae; genus Mesoplodon; species Mesoplodon mirus. The sequence goes on along the minus strand of NC_138989.1, from coordinate 41,770,457 downwards.
TGCCTTCATAATATGTATTGAACAGTTTGTATGTTTTTGATGTCTTTATTTATGAAGCATGGAAAGTAATTGTGAGTCTACTCAGCAGTGCTTAATGAAAGCCAAGTGCTCACCAATTCCACATAATTGATTAATTCACATGGAATATAATGGTAAGGGAT